>NC_135883.1:25192587-25836359 GCF_964194155.1 Cetorhinus maximus
CACAATGTCTTTGGTAGCATCTTCTTCCATGATAAGGACATACTCATTTATTACCACAACTATGTCATATGCCTCAATGCATAAATCCCCCTTTTGTCCCCTAATTGGTTCACCCTTCCTGTTACTGCCCTTTCACTATTTATATATCAGTAGAAGATTTTTGGATCCCCTTTGTGTTATCTGCCAGTTTCTTCTTATACCTCCTAACTTAGTCCCTTGTGTGATTGTCCCTCAACTATGTCTAAATTATCACCTTGTTAAAGTCAGCCCAATGTTTCATTACAGTTTTGTCTGCTAATCTTTAATTCCAATTTACCTGGGCCAGATCCATTCTCAAAGCACTGAAATTGGTCCACCCCCAATTAATTATTTTTACTCTGGAATTGCTCTTTGACTTTTTCCATAGCTAACCTAAACCTTGTGATATCATAATCACTGTCCCCAAAATGTTCCCCTGCTGACAGTTGGTCCACTTGGCCCACCTCATTCCCAAGAACCAGGTCTAGCCATACCTCTTTTCTTATTGGGCCCAAAACATACTGATCTAGAAAATTCTCCTGAACATTCTTCAGAAACTCTTCCTTATCTCTACCCTTTACTCTATCCCAATTTATATTAAGATAATTAAAGTCCCCCTTTATTACTACTCTATAGTTTATGCACCACTCTGTAATTTTCCTGAAAATGTACTCCTCTACCTCTTTCCCACCATTTGGTGCCTATAGAATGCAAAAGTAGTTTAACTGTACCTCTTTTGTTGCTTTTTTCTCTCCTTTAAACAGAGCTCATTGCCATTTCAAAACTATCTTATCTAGAGGCCTAACATAGAATTAGAAAAAGTTGCACATTTTGGGTACTAATGTTGAAAAGACAGACAAGGCTGAGATTACAACTCTGGACTTTCCTGTTGAGAATATGGCTTTAATCAGTAGTCCTGAAACACCAGTTATGCTCTTTTGAATAAAGCACAGAAAGTGTAATCAAGCATGTTTTGTTTTATTCAGTAGTTATTTGTCTTTCTATTCATATTATTATACAGCAGAGATACTCAGTAACTTTTCAACAAGGCCACAATCTTGAGCAGTGACATGTTTGGGCATCGCACTCACAAATATATCACAAAACAACTCTTGTGCGTTTAACTTTTCTTTCAAATGTTACAGTTTTTCGATAAGATTCTCTGGATTCTCTTTTAACTGTGTACACATCAGTGTCAGCAATATTCCAATGCTGTGAATTGAGCCCAATCCAAATGTTGGTGCGGTGCAGTGTGGGGTTGGGGATGCTGGTGTGTGTGTGTGTGTGTGTGTGTTGGGGGGTTGGGTTTTGGAGGGACAGAGGTCCGTTGAGGGCTACAGCTGAGGAGAATATAAGCCACAAATGGGCCATGAATTTCTTTATTGCTGGGTTTACACGCACAGTGAGAAACAACATTACAAATGGGCCTTTTACAATATATGTGTGATCAAACTCACTCTGGGGAAATGTTCCAAGAACATTTTCCGATTGATATACCATATAGCTGAGGTGCTAAGGTTAATGACTGTTGGTGAAGCTAAGGGTTAAAGTTATAGCCTTAAATGGTGTAACAGAAATCATGGGCTGGATTTTTTGTGGAGTTGGGATGACTTGGCAGCCAATTTTGGGATTCCTAGCTTCTTGCCCGGGGTTTCTGATTTTCAGGAGTGCCTTTAAAGGATGCTGGCTAGTTCAGGCTGTGAAGCCCGCACCCTGCGTTCCTGGCCTGCCTGGCTCCATTGCGGAGGTAGGCATGTCCTAGTCCTCCGTAATTTTCATGGAGTTGGGCCAGCTTTTCAAAGAGTTGTGGTTCACAGCACTTCAAAAGTGTCATGAACCATAATCTGCATGAGGGAACCTTAGGAAAGGTAAGTTCAAAAGGTCCTCCTCATGCTGCCCATGCATATCTATGCCACCTACCCATCTCCTATGGCTCCTCATGCCCCCAATGCAAAGGTATGTACCCAACCCATCCTTGATGGCCCCTTATTCCCCCCCTCATGCCAAGGTTTGCTCCACAAACAACCCCTATGGCTCTTCATGGCCCCATGCCAAGCTATGACACTTGCATGCCCATTCACCCACTATACATGGTATAGCACCAATGAACCCTATAATGACAGTAAGATGTGTAAAAAAAAAAGTCATTCATTGATAACTTTACACTTTCTTAAAAAAACTCCTTTTTACTCCAGGCCAATGAAAGTGCCAATCATCCAGCCCCTTTATCTATCAATAGCAGAAACTGCAAGCACCCGATCTTGGATCTTTAACTTACGTAAATAAACATTGTGAAATTAACAGCATAGATCAGAGAGCCAGGGCTTTCAGTCAAGAAATGTTTTCCCTGGGGCTCAGGTGTTTCAACAGACTAATGGATATCTGGCCTCTCAGCCAAGCCTCATTTTGTATTCTTGGCTGAGAGCCCAGACCTCCATACTAAAGCACCTGGGGAAGAATTTTCCCGTCGGCAAGCGGGGACGGGGCCCGCTCGCTGATGCGTAAAATGATGCGGAATGACGTTGGGCAGAATTCTCAACGTCATCCCGCGTCATTTGCCTATTCAGGTCGGCTGGGATGCAGCTGAGTCAGCTGTGCACCCGCTGACCTGTTGAGGCCATTCAAAAAACAATTACACCAATTAGTGGACCTGCCCGTCAAACTTTAAAGTTGGCAGGCAGGTTGAGAGCGCTGGCGGCCACCTGAAAAAGCATGAAACCTCATCCACGGGTGGGATGAGGTTTCATGACGGAACTCAAAAATTAAGATTCACTTTTATTTAAAGTTATGTCCATGTCCCAACTCATGTGATAGGGACATGGATGGTAAATGAAATTTTCAACAGAATAACTTTATCATTTTGGGAACCGATCTCTCTGAGGCAGCACTTAGTCTCAGGGAGATCGGAGCGCTCCTTCATGTGCATGCGCGAAAGAGCGCACTTCCGCATTTGGCATTCCACCCCCCCCCCCCACCCCCCGCCCCCGCCTGTGCAGGGAGCGCATAGCGCTTCCGTGTGGACAGCACGCTGGGCGGGCCTTAATTGGTCCGCCCATGAAAAATGGCAGCGCGCCCCTGATCGGAGGCGCCGATCGGAGGGCCGCCCACCTGCGCCCGCTCCCGCACTTACCCACCGACAGAGGGAAAATGTTGTCCCTGAGCCCAAGGGACAACATCACTTGATTGACAGCTCTGGCTCCCTGATCTCTCTGAGTCTTCATAAGTGTTGTTTTAGAGTATCTCTTAGCATGGGGTCGTGTGGAGCCATAAGGGTTGTATTGGGGTCATACCTTGGCATGGGGCCTTGAAGGGCATAGTGAGTGGGCAGGGACATACCTTTGCATCGGAGCATGAGGGACCATAGGGACTGGGTTGGGAACATGAGGGGACATGGATGGGGCATGAGGAGTATGTGGGTGTGAAAGCTGAGGGCTGGAGGGCCTGTTTTTATTATAACTGGGACAAAGTCCCATATCACTGAGACTGGCCTTTTAATAGCCGGCCTCCACACCCAGCAGCCCCTGTGGATGCCTCCAAACGTCCTTCATTTCGGGCGGCCCAACTCCACCTGTACCTGCCACCGCCCCCCTACAAAAAACAATGAAAACCCAGTCCAAGCGGGCACTTCCTCCTGAGGCAGCCAGCCAAGCAGGAATTTTCACACAACACCCGCTACCTGCCTCAAGGTTAAAAATCCAGCCCCACACGTTCCTGTGTAAGTCAGTACTGACTCTCTAGTAGACCTTTTAAAAATACATGTGCCGTTGCAGCCGAGGCATTTTCATTTATGTTGGAGGCAGATTATCTGTTGCCTTCAATAAAAGCGGGCATTCAAGTGAATTCACTATTTTCAGCCTGAATTGTAAATGGACGGAGCAGTTGTGTGCACACATTGAAAACATTCCCCTATCGTATTCTGGATGCCTTCACAGGCATTTGAATACATTCAGACTTATATCCTTCTTTTTCTTAAATAAAATAGGGCCAAAGATGCACAGCAAGCACATCCTGGCAAAATGGCAACACCACATGGACTGCAGCGGTTCAAGAAGGTAGCTCACCATCTTCTCAAGGGCCACTTGGGATGGGCAATAAATGCTGGCCTAACCAGCAATGGCCACCACCCATGAATAAATTTTTAAAAACCTTGCAGAGTCATAAGAGTTTACCTGCAATACCCTACTAGTGACAAGTGCCCACATCACTACGGGTGCATCTGTGGCCCCCACTTTTGAAATAAACTGTATACTGTAGTATTCGGTCCTTGGTCTGAGGAGAGGGTACGTCTGAGAAAAATGCATGTCCTATTATTTGAAATAATCTACCTAATTATCCAGCCTTCGCTTTTATTCACATTGCTTAGATTTGTACGCCAAGAGCCTACTCGCACTGCTTTTCCTTAGTCATTATCCTGCAAATGATAATATTCTTTTTGTGAAGTTGAAAGTCATGGTAAAACATATTTTCATCGATCTTCAGCAGCTTTGCCAGTTGGAATGTTTGACTGAGGCATTTTGGGTGACCTGTAAATTTAGACCCTGGTTTTAAATCTATAATATTTAATTGGACAGACTGGGCTTGTTCCCACTGGAGTTTAGAAGAGTGAGGGGCAATTTGACTGAAGTATACAAGATCCTGAATGGCCTTGACAAGGTGGGTGTCAAAAGGATGTTTCCTCTTGTGGGGTGAGTCCAGAACCAGGGGGCACTGTTTTAAAATTAGGGGTCACCCTTTAAGGACAGAGATGAGGAGAATTTCTTTCTCTCAGGGGTTTGTGTGACTTTGGAACTCTCTGCCTCAGAAGGTGGTGGAGACGGGGTCATTGAATATTTTTAAGGCAGAGGTAGGTAGATTCTTGTTAGGCAAGGGAATCAAAGGTTATCGGGGTTAGATGGGAATGTGGTAATCGAAACACAAGAAGGTTAGACATGATCTTATCGAATGGCGGAGCAGGCTCGAGGGGCTGAGTGGTCTACTTCTGTTCCGATTTCTTATGTTCTTATGTTCTTAATAGTGAACATGTGTCTGGATATTTCAGTTTTATTTTATGTGTCTCATTGTTGCTTATACTTCAAATAGAATCCTACACGTCATACAGAGGTTAGGATAGTGGTCACCAGAGCATTCCAAAATATAAACCATGAATGGCATTGGACCATATGAGTAATGCTTGGCAACATGACTGGGCGGTTTATTTTTTGTAATCCTTTTGTGCATATAACAATTCCGGCACAAGCTGGTTATAAACCACTTCAGGAACTTCAGGCAGATTGTATAATATGGTTTTAATGAACATTCCCATTTGTGGTTTATGTTAAGATAAGGGAGAGAGTTCTGATTAAAGCATACCTAAGTTATTTAATCGGCTTTCCATCCTCTCGTTCAGAATCAAACACACTTCATCATTGACTATGTAAATTGTATAAATTTGGTAATTCAGTAAATTGTGAGGTAAACAGTAAACTGAGTTGTAATACTGAACCCATTCTTACAGTGCAGCCTTTTACTACATACTAATGCTTCCGTTTGCAGTCAATTTTATTGCCAGGAATCAACAACTGAACTGCTGGTATAATATTATTTATTAATGGTAGAATATGCCGAGTGAGTTGCCAGTCTCATAATAATGATATGGTTCAACAGTAGCTCTTGCGTATCAATGAATAAAGCCAAGATTTTCAGTGTCTGGCAATTAAAAAAAAAATGATTCTGCCACAGCATTCTGCCTAACTTTGTTGTAGGATGCAACCTGCAATTTCATGGTCATCTCTTATGTTAGTAATCTGTCCTCTCCTGGCTCTTTTATGTCCCTAACATTGCAGGAATGGGTGTTGTTATTGCACTTTTATTTATTATTCATTAATAGGATGTAAGTATTACTGGCAAAGCCAGCATTTATTACAAATCCTTAATTGCCCTTGAGAAGGTGGCTGTGAGCTGCCTTCTTGAACCGCTGCAGTCCATATGATGCAGGGACACCCACAGTGCTGATAAGGAGGGAGTCTTAGGATTTTAACCCACCGACAGTGAAGGAATGACAATATATTTCCAAGTCAGAATGGTGTGTGATTTGGAGAGGATCTTGGAGGTGGTGATGTTTCCATGCATCTGCTGTCCTTTTCTTTCTAGGTGATAGAGTCTGTGAGATTAGGAAGTACTGTCGAAGAAGTCTTGGTGAGTTGTTTCAGTGCATCTTGTAGATGGTACCCACTGTAGCCACTTTTTGCCAGATGGAAGTTGTGAATGTTTAAAGTAGTGCAGAGGTACCAATCAAACAATTGCTTTGTCCTCGATGGTGTTGAGCTTCTTGAATGTTGTCTGACCTACACCATCCAGGCAAATGAAGAGTATTCCATCACTTGTGCCTTGTAGGTGGTGGACAGGCTTTGGGAAGTCAAGAGGTTAAGTTATTCAACACAGAATTCCAAGCCTCTGACCTGTTCTTGTAGCCACAGTATTTATGTGGCTGGTCCAGTTCAGTTTCTGGTCATTGGTAACCCCTGGGATGTTGATAGTGGGGGATTCAGCAATGGCAATGCTATTTAATGAGATTGAAGAGGGGGTGGCCCTCTCTTGTTGGAGATGCCCACTTCCAGGCAATTGTGTGGTGCAAACGTTACTTACCACTATCAGCCCAAGCCTGAACATTGGCTAGATCTTGCTGCATATGGGCATGTATTGCTTCAGTATCTGAGAAGTTGCAAATTGTGCTGAACATTGTGCAAGCATCAGTGAACATCCCACTTCTGACATTATGATGGAGGGAGGGTCATTGAGGGAGCAGCTAAGATGGTTCGTCCCAGGATACCACCTTGAGGAACTCCTGCAGCGATGTCCTGGGGCTGAGATAATTGACCTCCAACAACCACAACCATCTTCCTTTGTGCCAGGTATGACTTGAACCAGAGAAGCTTTTCCCCTGATTTCCAGTGACTTAGATTTTACTTGGGCTCCTTGATTCTGCATTCGTTCATATTCTATCATGAATTCAAGGGCAGTAGTTCCCACCTCACTTCTGGCATTTAATTATTTTGTCCATGTTTGGATCAAGGCTGTAATGTTTTCTGGAGCAAAGTCACTCAGGCAGAACCCAAACTGAACACTGATGAACAGGTCATTGGTGAGTAAGTACCACTTAACACCACTGTCGATGACACCTTCCATCACTTTGCTGATGATTGAGTAGACCAGATGCTGCAGGCAACACCAAGATATGTGTGCCTGTTAGGTCTGAGAGAATGTCCAACTACTACAATTTGATGACATATTTTGATGAGACGAGGGAATCGGCCTGTGTTTGGCAAGTGATGTTTCATTCATTTCCTGTTGAGTACTAATTCTGGCAGAAATCCAGTTCAGCCAAATGGCTTGTCCCTGTGCTGTAAATTCTACAAAATTAGAAGTGAGCTAGAAACATGTAGTGTTATGCGCATAGACAGGTCTAATGCTCATATACACACACCCTACAGCAAACAGAACCAAAGCCGATTCATGATCAATGCAGTGAAGCGAAAGGTTCCAGGTTGTATTCACTATAAAACAAAACATTCCATTTTGTACTTGTATAAGACCTTGGTTAGGGCTCAGATAGAATATTGTATCCAGTTTTCATTTCTTCACATGGTGGGGAATGTTGAGACTTTGGAAAGAGTATAGAGGAGGGCCACAAGATTAATTTCCAGTTTAAAACCTCTAGGTTGCCCAGAGAGACTTAACTGAGCAATGATATGTATCATTTGACAAACCCAACTTGTTGAGCTAATTTGTATAGACGTGAATGATTTGATCGAGGTTTGTAAAAATAACAAAGGGAATAAGTTCTGTCTATATGGACAAATTATTTCATTCGGATAAGTTCGGGAGAACCAGGAGCCACATTTACCGGGTTATGGAAGGGCAGAACTAGGTTAGGTGTTAGGCAGTTTAGCGACAACTACTACTTGTATTTATGCAGTGCCTTTAGGATAGTAAAATGTCCTACAGCACTCCCATTGGAGTGTTAACAACCAAAATTTGACACTGAGACACATAATGAGATATTAGGGCAAATGATCAAAATCTTGGTTAAAGGGGTAGGTTTTAAGGAGTGTCTTAAAGGATGAATGAGAGGAAGAGGTGGAGAGGTTTAGGGAGAGAATTCCAGAGCTTAGGGCCTGGATAGCTGAAGGTCCCACTGTCAATGGCAGAACAATGAAAATAGGGGATACTTACAAGGCTGGAATTGAAAGAATGCAGATATTGCGGATGTGGGGCTGGAGAAAATTACAGAGCTAGGGAGGAGTGAGGCCATGGAAGGGTTTGAAAACAGGAATGAGGCTTCTTTTTCCAAATGATAGTGGGCCTGTGGAACAGATTGCTGGTTTATATGGTGAGCATTGATTAATCATATTCACTGATAAGTGAGCTGAACCTGTTTCTGTCTGAGGCAAAGATCACCTCATACAAGAACAGATATCCTGTAATATGTATCAAGCAAAATATGATCTTCTGGACTAGTTTGGCTTGCCGAAGGGGTGTTGGAGAGTTTTGAGATTTTTTTTCCTTATTTGGCCTACGTTTTAACTGGTTTTTCATCCGTGTTACGAGATTACATGGCTTACATGGATAAGGAGTGTCTTTATTGTGCACAAGGTGTCAGAGATGTCTGCTATGGTGTGTGGAACAGGCTGAATGGACTAATCATTATTTCCTGCCCATCATTTTCATATGTTTGTACGGCTGACAGGAAAACAGAGGTTGGGAACGAGCAGAAGGGTAGAAATAAAAATGAGGAGTTCAGAGGCCTGAGCTGCAGATTGGAAAAGAGAAAATGAAAGAGAGCTGCAAAGGAGCATGTCAGTTAGTGAATTATAAGTGAAAACTAGGAGTTAGTGAACATTGATGAGAAAAACAAAATTGATTGGCAGCCTGCATTCACCAAAGATGAGATCAGTTGCTGAGACCATAACACCAAATGGAGATAATTGCAAGATTAGTGCAGGTCTAGCTTGAAGATGTGAAGAGGTGGCACGAAAACTGTGCAAGGGCAACAGTTGGCCCAAATGTGCTGGTCTCTGGATCATCAGAGACCAGACATACCCCCCAAGATGCGCTTTGGGGCCCCACCGAACTCCCGATGCACTGACTCTGTGGGAACTGCCTGGGAAGTCTTAACTTCCGAAGGGACTTCCTGCTCCCCGGGACCCTCCGAGAATATCTCTGACCCTGAGTTAGAGTCGGAGACTTCAGAAAGTTCCAACTCACTTAGCTGGAGAGTTACCCAGGAAATGTAACACAGAAAAATCCTAGTCTACCTCTAGTTGTAACTATACAACTGACACCCCTGGCTCCCCCATCAATGCACCCCTCCAACCGACCCCCGAATCCCCCCCAAGCCCCAACTCACCATCCCGAACCAACACTCGACTACCCACCAACCCATTGACTCCCCCGAACCCGTCCAACACCCCCAACCCGACTTGACTAGCTCCAACTACCTGACTCCACCCTGACTCCCCTCCAAACTCCTGACACCCCATCGACTCGACCTGACTACCCCCGACCTTAGTACCCCCTGACCCATCTATCCACCTACTATGCTACCACCTCACCCACCTGCTACCCTACCACCTCACATACCTGCCACCCTTCCCGCCTGCCACCCTACCCCTTCACCTACCTGCCACACTACCAATTCACTCACCCTACTCATTTATGCACTTACCTCACCCATCTCTATCCACCCTACCACTCTACCCATTCACTCATTCATCCACTCACCCATTCACCTGTTAACTAACATTCACACTGGACAGTTAAACTTACCAGATGGCAGCCAGTGCCTTAAAAAGGGGGCATGGCTCTGCGCTGATTCTCTTCGCTGTTCCCTGCGAGGATTCCTGCACTGAGGGAATTCTTCTGCATTGTGGATTGGAAGTTGGAGCTTTTTCAATGTATCCAGGTAAGTGGGTATTTTTCTGTCTAATCAACATTGGACAGGGTTTTCGACTCTGATCGGACGTTTTGGGCCATTATCTTTCAAAGGATGCAACTTCCACTGAAAGAAGCTGGGGCTAGACTAGTGAGACACAACAGAAAGAGTAGCAAATTGCATAATCGCTGTGTGACTGGGGCCCTACATGCTGCTCTATTTATTACTGCTGCCCCCACTTAGCCCCATCCTGTGTACGTCCAGGGAAATGTCTCTTGCTCTATTCATTGCTGTTGTTGCTGCTCAGCTCTGCACGCTTTGTGTCTGGGGCCCTATCTCCTGCCCTCTTCAGTGCTGATGTTGCTACGACTTTTGTTGCCGCACTCTGTGGGCATCAGTTCCGCCTAGGGCCCTGCTTAATTCTGCCAATGCGGGTCCTACACTGGTTGAAGCCTCATGAGGCAATTACCAATGGCAGTTACCATTGGGCTGAGCATGCACCACACAGACTTTATCCATTGGTACTAGACAGCATATGGCTTTACAAGTGGAGCTTTAAAGGATTGCTGCAGATCAGTCAGCAACTTTTCAGAGATTTGATGGGCCTGGGGAGAGATGAATGAATCTTCCCGTCAGCTGTCATATCCCTGCAATTGCCTAACCCCCCTGCCATGGTTGCTTCCTCCCATTCCAATATCCAACTGCTGGCTCAGCTTCATGGACAGCAATCCCCTGGATTTCTTCTCCTCCCCCATTACACAACACACCCCTGCCCTCCGTACTCCCCCCCACCCCACCCCAACTCCCACACACACCCAATTTGGTGAGCTACCTGTCCGCACTAATTCAGCGCTCACAGGTTGATGGCATTAGACAAATAAGTCACAACCATCAAAATGGTTCAGGCCTCACACTGGCATTGTCAGGCAGTGGCACAATCTGCTATTCAGTGTGCAGCAAACCTGAAAGTCAGCCCTAGTGTCTGCTAGCATGGGTAGATATTTTCTATAATGAATCCTATTGCTTCACAATCTGAAACCTGCAGTGAAACATCATCCTGTTTGGCAGACATCCAGAAAAAGGTTGCTGCCAAACAGCAGATGATAAATAGACAAACAGAGAGAACAAAATGAATGACAAAAAGTCATTATATGCCAGAGGATTTCCTCTTAATGTTGCTAATTCCATTTCCCTGCTTTTAATTCAGATCAATTAAATATGTTAGAAGCAAAGGGGAGGACAGATAGTTTAGCAAAAAGAATATAGGTTCAGAGAGAAGGACTGGAGGAGATAACTATCTTCACCAGCAACAGAAATTCTGCCAATCACCTTTTTACAGTATTATAAATTGCCATGTTGCTTTTCGTCAATCAAGATGTCCGGTGGCCAATCTCAAATGACACTCTCTAAATAACTGAAATATGCCTAGAACATGCACTACTAAGCAGAAGGTGGCCTGTTGCCATGGCAACTGTCATGCATTGTATTTTAAGCACATTGGATTTAACCGTTGGTGTTTTATGTTCCAGGAGCAGTTTGGCTTTCATTTGATAAGTGTAAGCTATGCGGTAGATTGATATGGCAACTAGATAGGATAAAAATATACTCAGAAGCACTGGTAAGATGGATGATGCCCAGATGTGTTTCTGCAGAAAACTGACTGAGCTCAGCCAGACATCCATAAAGTCAAAACATTGGGGTTCTTATTCTTATGTTTCTGTTGGCAAACAATGTGACTCCTTTTAGCAAATGTGAATCACTGGAATCAATCAATTATGCATAAAACAATTTCTTCTATGAACTCAAGTGATAATATGTAAGTAATGGTCATAATAGGACCAAATTTCCTTTGCAAGGTTACGTGGAATAACATAAATTATACAGCTCAGAAACAGCCTATTCCCACCAGCCAGTCCATGTTGGTGTTTATGCTTCTCTTGATCCTCCTCCCATCCTTCCACAACTAACTATAATCAGCATACCGCTCGATTCCAGTGCTTCCCAAGCTTTTTCCCACTGTGATCCCATTTTGAGGCTTCAGAACTGCCATGACCCACTAGTGTGAGCCAGGTGGGTGGGCTGGCGGGTAAAACTGTGTGATTGGGGTGAGGGGGTTCGGAGCTGTGAGAGGGGGGTATGGGTGGGAGCTGTGAGAGCGGGGTGGGGGAGGGGTGTTCCAAAATTTAAACAAACACCTTTTCACTGGCTTTTTGGAGCAGGAATCAGGCCTGAAAGATTGGTCAGTTAGGCCACGCCCACCATTAAAAAAACTGCTAGGATTTAAAGGGGCCTCACAGCTGTTAGCACTCAGCCGAGTTGGATGACAGCCATTGCTGCTTCAGAGCTCACAGACCCAAAATTTCATCTCACAACCCCACTGGTGGTCATGACCCAAAGTTTGGGAAGCCCTGCTCTATTCCCTTCCCTCTCATATACTTTATTACCCTTCCCTTAAATGCTTCTAATTTTTCACTTCAATCATTCCCTGTAGAAGCAAATTCCATATATTCACCTCTCTCTGGATAAAAATGTTTCTCCTGAATTCCCTGTTTGATCTCTTGTATTGATGGTTTTAAGTTTTGCTCTTCCCCACAAGTGAAAGTGTTCTGTGTCTACTTTATCAAAACCTTTCATAATTCTAAAGACACCTTTTATGCCACCCCTCTGACTTCTCTCTTCATTAACTTAATATGTGGTATATTATCAAAGACTTTTTGGAAATCTAGGGGTATGCCACATCTACAATATTACCCTTGTCTATGCTCACTGTTACTTCTTCAAAAGATTCAATGAGATTGGTCAAGCATGACTCCCCTTTTGAAATACATATTGACTGTTCATTAGTCCATTTTTGGTTTCTGAATATTTTTCTATTTTCTCCTTTAGAATGGTTCTATTATTTTTCTTACCTTGTACACCTATTCCTAGAACACAATGCCATTGTGACTGGGCTTCTCACATAAGCTTTACATAAACTTCCAGTGTCCAAAGTAGAGGTGAAGTTGCACCCCGAGACCTGTATTGAAGCAACCTGAGCATTCAAGAGAGATGTAAAGATTGCCTGTCTGTGAATGTCCATTTTTTTTTGTGTGTTTTTTAACCTCTTCAGTCTAGAGCTGAAAGATCAGTTGTTTTGGTACCCAAATTCAGTCGTTCTTTTTGACGGTTACAGTGAACACCTGCTATTTCAGCTCTCCAACTGTTGTAAGTGGAGGGGGAGGGGGGCCGCTGGACATGATCCACATTTCTCTGTCCACAGTCCATGGCTGGGATTTTACAGGACCCAACGGGAAGGGGAAGGCAGATCCGGAAGTGGGAGTCAATGGCCCTCCCACTCCTATTCCCATTTCCAGAGCTATCTTGCACCACCCAGCCAACTAATGGCCAGAAGGCAAGGTGGCTGACCATTCATCGGCCGCAAGTGGGGATTAGGGTGGCAGTTACGTTATCAGCTGATGCAGTTGAACATGCCATGTTTAAAGGGCCACAATTAAGCACTGGAACACTGCTTCAGGCTACCCTTGCTGCACCCTTCAGCCCTGTAAGAAGCCACTGACCCTTCAGCCCATCAACCTGTGACCATTCAGCCCAGCAGCCTCGGAAGAACTCCTGAGGAAGGAGACACTTGTCTCTTTCACAGCAGAAGGAAAATTCCGGGTGACTCCACAATTCAGTGATGACTCTCTGAATGTTCTTCTCCGAGCTACATGGACAAGGTAGGAGTTATTCCCCAGTGACAAAAGGAGGTACATCCCCGACTAACCAAGGAAATCTGGATGGTGATTGTAGGAGGTCAGAAGTTGTGTGGTCATCTGGAGAATGACCTCGTTTGTTCCACAAGGGTGAGTTCTATACCTCGGTTCCCTTTGGTGGGCCGCAACTGGATAAATGTAAGGGTGCAGATGCCGGGGAAAGAGAACCCAAGTGGTTGACAATGAGTTGAGGCTGTTGCATCCCTTTGGAAAGAAATAGCTGCAGCTCTGTCAAGCAGCACAAGCCTGGCACTGCTGACCTTCTCAAGTTGATAGAGTGGGCCGGGGCCACAGGCATGCCAGCAGCTAGGGTGCCAGCTGAATAGACATTGTTCCTATTCTTGTGGGGTGACTAACACTCCTTCTCTGCATTTCTGCAGGAGAAGAGGACCCAAAACACCAAGGACCAAGCTCGGACCAGCAGCAGGTCCCAATTCTCACAATCCCTATGCTCATGGACGAGGAGGCTCTCGAGTTGGCTGGGCAGCATGGTAGCTGCTTTATCACAGATGGTGAGGCCAGAGTACATAAAAGAATATAAGAACATGAAAAATAGAAGCAGGAGAAAGCCATTCGGCCCTTCGAGCCCTTCCGCCATTCTACAAGGACACCACTGATCAGATTGTGGCCTTAACTCCACTTTCCTGACATCCCCTCAAAATCCTTGACTCCCTTGTCAATCAGAAATCTGTCTAACTTAGCCTGGAATATATTCAATGAACCAGCTTCCACTGCTCATCAGGGAAGAGAATTCTAACAATGACCCTCTGAGAGAAAAAATTCCTTCTTAATCTCCATCTTAAGTAGGTGACCACTTATTTTTAAACTGGTACCCCTAGTACTAGATTCCCCCATAAGAGGGAACATTCTCTCAATATCTACCCTGTCAAGCTCCCTCAGAATCTCATGTTTCAAAAAGATCACCTCTCATTCTTCTGAACTCGAATGAGTACAGGCCCAACCTGCTCAACCTTTCCTCATAAGACAAACCCTTTATCCCAAGAATCAGCCTAGTGAACCTTCTGTGAACTGCTTCCAATGCAAGTATGTCCCTCCTTAAGTAAGGTGACCAAGATTCTGCACAGTACTCTAGATGTGGTCTCACCATTGCCCTGTACAGTTGTAGCAAGACTTCCCTACTTTTATACTCCATCCTCCTTGCAATAAAGGCCAACATTCCATTTGCCTTCCTAATTATTTGCTGTAACTGTATGTTAACTTTTTGTGGTTCATGTACAAGGACACACAGATCCCTTTGTACCACAGAGTTCTGCAGTCTCTCTCCATTTAAATAATATCCAGCTCATCTATTCTTCCTGCCAAAGTGGAAAAAACTCGCATTTTCCCACATTTCCCTCCATCTTCTAAATTTGTGCCCATCCACTTAACGCATCTGTATTCTTTTGCAGACTCTTTGTATCCCCCTCACAACTTGCTTTCTACCTAGCTTTGTATCATCAGCAAATTTGGCTACTCTACAGTCAGTCCCTTCATCCAAGTCATTAATATAGATCGTAAACAGTTGAGGTCGCAGCACTGATGCTGTGGCACTTCACTAGTTACTACTTGCCATTCTGAAAATGATCCCGTTATCCCTACACTATGTTTCCTGTTTGTTAACCAATCCTCTATGCATGCTAATATATTGGGTGGAATTTTCCCTGCCCACTGGCATCAAGCGTGTTTGGCGGCCTGAGCGGATAATGTGGCGAGAAGGCCAAAAATCGGTTTCACAACTTCGTGAAACCAGTTTGCAATCATCCGCTCTGCCCATCAATGGTGAGCTGCATTTCCTGCCATCAGACGACAGGAACATTATTGTAATACATCTGCATATCATTGTAAGTCGAGCACGCCAGAATCATCCCCCACTCTGGATCATCTACCCACGTCGGCGTGATTGCACGCTGACGTGTTTCACAACAGCACATATAAGGTGTGCGCTTGGTGGGCTGCACTTTGAGGGGAACTCGGAGGTGAGTGCACAGTAATGTTGCCCAGCACTCGCCAGGGTTGCCTGTTGGACTTCAAGGTTGACACGACTAGGGCAGGGTGGGGGGCTGGAGAGGGGGCAAGGGCTGCACTGCAGCCGAGGTGAGTTTGGGGGGGGGGCGGGGGCAAGGGCTGCACTGTGGTCGAGGGGAGTTGGTGGGGGGGCAAGGGCTGCTCTGCAGTTGATGGAAGTGCACAATCACATGTGGGGTGGGGTGGAGGAAAGCGACCACGCATTAGGGAAACCTTGTATAAAGTGACCATTCCTCCACAGCTGGGACAGTTCAGATGTAGCCGCATTGACATGCTTGGAGTCGGGTCTCTAGCTTCTCTGCCCACCCAAGCAATGCAGCAGCATGAAAGTGGCACCAAATGCTCCTGAACTTTTCACCCCTCGGGTACAGACTGCAAACTAATGAGCGTTTTAGTGGGCTGCAGAACGGTTGGATGACTGGGCAAGTTGTACAATCTCCTTGCTATAGCTGGCCATGGAGCAGTCACTGGTGGAGGCGCTCACAGCCCCTTGCAATGTCATCATCCCGGTTTGGACCAGTCTCCCCCATGGTTCAAGCTAACAGCGCAGACTTGCAGTACGGGTTAGGAGAATACCTGCGCCTGAGCTGAGAGCACAGCATGCAGTCCAATGGGCAAAGCTGCAGCCAATCGGTCAGGTGCAGTGGGGCAGAGGAGATTGGGGTTTCAGGCAGCCAGGCAGTGCACTAAACTCTGGCTGCCCAAGTGGTAGCCAGCACTCTCCAGCATGTGTTAAGACTTAACCAAAAGGGGTTCTTAGTACACCCAATTACATCTACTACTTCCACTTTATCTATCCTGCTTGATACCTCCTCAAAGAATTCTAATAAATTTGGCCTTGGTCCAGGACATCGATCCTGCACTGCTGAGCAGGCAGAACTCCATTGTTGAGGCGCCCGGCATGATGAAGCGGTGAGGTGATGGCATGGTGGGTGAATAAGAACCTGTCCTCCATCAAAATGGCGTGTTTCCCGGGAATGCATGATTATTGAGGTGGGATTCGGACAGTACGGCGCAAAAACCCGCATTGCGGCCGGTGGGGAAAACGTTCTTTTTCCCACCCGCTGCCGCACTTAGAGCAAATCTGGGACAATTCCACCCATTACCTCAACACCATGATCTCTTATCTTGTGAAGTAACCTTTTATGTGGCACCTTATCAAGTACTTTTTGGAAATCCAAATGCATTACATCTACTGGTTACGTCAAAGAGCTCTAATAAATTACTCAAACACGATTTCCCTTTCACAGAACCATGTTGACTCTGCCTGATAGTATTATGATTTTCTAAGCGTCCTGATAGTGCTTCCTTAATAATGGATTCTAGCATTTTCCCAATGACAGATAGCAGGCAGTGAATAGCCTCCCAACTGTGCATGAGGGAGTTTCAAGTGAGCACAAGGCACCCCTGTGTCCTTGAATATACAGGTGTCAATGTGAGATGCAATCGATTCTATGGGCATGTGTCTGAAGGGGCAAAAACTGTCGATCATTCTGTTCTCTCACACACGTCAATCACAGGAACAGAGAGCTGCCATCTTCAGGGAAATTTCATTCACCCCTGTGGAGGATGAGGAGGGCACCTCAGAGAGTGCAATGTCAAATTTCTCCCCCTCCCACCCTTTACCAGCTCAAATACTGTCACCTTGGTGGGTAGGTATTCAGGAGTAGATTGGGGCTCACAACCTGGTTCAAGCGCCACACTTACACCTGACCAGCTGTCAGAGACTGTGAAAGCCGAGACCCCTGACATTTATAAGAGTGTAGGCGGCGAGGCCCATGCTAAGCCCCAGGCTGAAAATGTGCCTCTGGAGTCATCTGTGAGGTGGCAGATGCTTGAAGTTCAGCATGAATTGCGTGAAGATTTTGTGGAGCTTCCAGAGAGCATTCATGTCCTGGCTCAGACAGTGGAGGAGTCCATCTCCGGGCCATGAGTTCTGCGCTTTCCCTCTCACCTGTGTACATGACCTCATCCATCAAGAGATTGGCAGATCTCATGGAGAACAACATCCAGCAGGCCAGTCAGTGGATGCCAGAGATGAGCACAGATCACCTTGCCCCTGAGCTCTATTCAGCAGTGATAAGGCAAGAAAGGGATGAAGCACCTGGATTCTCTCCACCAGGTCCTTATCCTTCCCAAGTTAGCAGGACGGTACAAGTGTGCCTTACAAGGGAGGAGGAGCGGTTGACCTCTGCTTGTAGGACCCCCCTCCAGGTCTCTTTGAGTGTGGACATTGGCCCCTCAGCCCTTTGCCATGACATCAACACCTCAAGTTGCTGTGATGACAGATTAGGGTCCTGTTCCTGTATAGGAGCCTCTCAGCCTGTAGGGGTCCTCCAAGCCTCAGGCAGCCAGGAGACAGCTGCCAAGGTCATCCTGGGGCATGGGACAGCAAGGTCAGCAGCCAGCCTCCATTACAGCTGGCAGCTGTTGTATATTTTATATCTCGGAGATATGCAGAGATGACACACTAGTTTCTATGTATAGAGGAATTTTATTTACAAGAGTATTTTTTTTAAAATGCCTGCTACATGCTTATAGCTCTTTGCTTCCAGCCACTTCTACAGTTTGTTTACTTTTCTGAGCCTGGAAATAAATTTTCCATCATCAAATGGCTCTGTCAAGAGCCATCAAAACTTAGTTTTCAAAAATTGTCACAAAAATGTTCCCTTTTATAACCAATTGAATTTTGAGTATAGCTGCAGTTTAAGTTTTGACAAGTTTGTGTCCCACTGTGTTTCAACTGTGACTTTATTTTCACATACATTTGTGAGGCTGGTGGGTTTCAGTTTCACAGGAAAACAATTGAAATGCAGATTGTGGACCCAAAATGCTAATAAAAATCCTGAAACCCTATGTAATAAAAACTTCCACAATCATCCTGAAGTAGTGGCCTGTTTTCAATTGCATAATACTTAGTGTGGTAATCAGCGTTTTTGGGGCTTTGTTGAAATTGTTCATCAGTTTCTCTGAGTTTTTTAGATTGGCTTATATGAATGACCGATATTAACCTTCTCCCCATGTTGGGCATGCATCCAATTCCAGGTGCTACATTTGACATGAAAATGACCCAAACCTGGAAATCTGGATGGATTCAGGTCAATTGGATTCAGGCACAGGGAGAGGGAGGAAAATCAACTCTACTCTGACTCTCATAACTTTACAACAAAAACAAAAATACCTGGAAAAACTCAACAGGTCTGACAGCATCTGTGGAGAGGGATACAGTTAAAGTTTCGAGTCCGAATGCAGAGTCATTTGGACTCGAAACGTTAACTGTATCCCTCTCCGCAGATGCTGTCAGACCTGCTGAGTTTTTCCAGGTATTTTTGTTTTTGTTCTAGATTTCCAGCATCCGCAGTATTTTGCTCTTATCTCATAACTTTACATTGGCCAGGGTTTCACGGCCCTGCCACGGCACTATCCCCCCAGTGGATGTGGCCATTTAGATCACCATTCAGTTCGGCGAGACCATAATATCCCACTGGGTGGGAGGGGCTGTAAATTCCAGACCATTGAAAATGTCTCTGCTCACTATCTATCCACCGAAAAAGTGGTTTTCTCTGTAGGGAACCCCTGCAAATGTTGACACCCTCTCAGAGAACCTCCTCGTTTCAACTTGCGGAACCTGTAGAATCTGGATACATACTCTGAAAGCCTATCCACTAGAACATTTTCCTTAAAACCATATAGTTGTAGAAAAGTCTGGCAAAAATACTCTCAGCAGAAAAAGGCAAGTGCTCATATTATAACATGATACCCCTTTCCTAAAGAGAGTGCTCAGCTGACACTAGCCTGACTCCCTCGAGCGCTGGCGTTCTGACAGCAGTTATAACTTCTGCCTTGTATCAGATAAGCTTAGCAATTAGAGTTGAAACAAGTGAAGGAATTTTAGCGAGTTCTTTTGAGTAGCTTTTGAAAATCATTCTTGTTTTTTAAAAGTGGTCACTTTTAACAGACTCTGACTCTGAGAACATTTCTCAAGAGGCATACATGTTCCTGTATTTGTTCAGGAAGTGGAATATTCTGCATTCCAGAACAATGCTTATCGTTGCATTTTTTTTTGAAAGGGAAGGAATGTCCATCAGTGCCGGAAATTACATATGAGGTAGTGATTTAGTTATTCACCCATTTATTTATCTGTGAGTGCTGAACTGCTGCTATATATCTTAGTTACAGCTGCTACGGTAACAAGAACACACATGTGTGCACAGCCTGTGGCCTGCATTCTGATACAATGACCACAAAGCTGATGATGTAGTGTCACTGCTTGAGTTAGTCTCCAGTCAAATCTTATTTTCAGCTTTTTTTTTGGCCAACAGAATGGAATTTGCAGTTGGGTTCTAGTTATATATTTTGGGATTCTTTATTATCCTATATTTCATTTCTGCAAACGTCCTTCTCACTTGGACTTCTCCGAAATATATTTCATGGAAAGCTGCTATTTTAAATTTTGAGGTAGAAGGTTGGGTAAGCCCCATTTTTATGTGCCTGGGGGATGTGGTGGGGGGTTGGGGTGGGGGGGGCGGGTGGAGGTGGGGGTGGCTGTGTGCTGGGTAAATTCCCTATGCCTGAATGGTGAGGATCGAGACGCCTTCATTACTGGGCCTCAACCTCATTTCATTGGAGCAGGCGTGACCCAAAAAGCCAACCGGCAAAGAGGAAACTAAGGTCAGGCTGCTGCATCACAGCAGGCCTCAGGTGAGTGAAGTCAAAGGATGGAGAAAGGAGGCCTTAGAGTGGCTCCCAGTGGCAGCAGCTGCATTATTTCCCCAGTGCCTATTAGGGGAAAGCACAAAATTTAAACTGGAATCCAAAATGAAGAAGAATGCGCGAGCTTGCGTTTATTTATGAATCCCTCATGTTGCTCCGCTCACTGCACATTTTTGTTCAAAACATGACTGCTTCACATTGGGGCACAGTATTTAGCGAACAAATCGGCTAATTAACAACATGGACAGCCTTCTTATTGACTCACCGCAAGTTTAACAGGTAATTTGTAACAGGTAATACTGGTAATTTGTAGACAAGAGCTGTGTACAGTTAACACAATAGTAATTGAAGTAAGCATTTTAATGAATAGAAACTATTCTGGACCAGTTTAGGGCTATTCATCCCTGGTGGTTTAGTTTGTTATAACGTCATAGCATTTTTATTGAATATCCTTTATCTATCCTTCATCTGTGTCCATGTCATTCACAATCTTTTGGGGGGTGGGATGTCAATGGGGAGTTGGTTGATATAGATTGGCTTGTTAGGTATTCAAATATTTTATATGCCTTTACTGCATATTGGGGATGTCCACGTTGTTCAAAAAAATACATCAACATCACTTTCATTCAAAAGAGTCCTTTTGCTTTGTGTTGTTTTAGCTGAGTGTTTAACTACTCAATAGAAAGACTCGTTGCCGTCAGTGACTTGATTTTAGTAAATGAATTCACCACCACCTCATTGGCCGTAAAATTGAGAAGTGGGAATGAAAGCTCTCGACAGTAATTTTACAGCTTACCTGTTATAGTTGACCTCATTGTAACACATCACACGTTGGATCCTGTGGCTATGTTAAAATATCACAGAGCTAAAAATTGTCCTGTGCTGGATTTGGGCACAGGGCCAGGATTCATGCTTTGTCTGATCCCCTTCTTGTGGAGACAGGCAGTGTGCAATTTGGTGCTGCTTCTTCATTTACCTGATTGCAATGTTGGTCCAAGCAGGGTCCACATTACTTGCTACCAGTGAACTCAGCAAGGAACTGAGCAGCGTTCACTCATCTCATGTGGTGCCACCAGCCGGTTTTTCCTAAAGACAGTCTGCCCCTCTTAAAGGGAAAATGCCGCTGGCTGCCCAAACTGACACAGATTGATTGTAGGACCTGCACAAAGGAGCATCAGGGAAAAGAGAAGGCAGCTAGGTTTATGGATCTGGTGCTGGAGGCATTAGTGGAGGAGGGGGACAGAAGGAGGGAGGCCATGTTTCTGTAAGGTGCAGGAGGCCCTGAAGGACCATCCTCAGAAGAGATTGGGAACAGATGGCCAGGCAGGTCAGGGTGGCTCCACGGACCTGGAAGCAGGGTCTCAGGAAGTCTAAAGACCTCACAGGTCATTGAATGCCTTTCCACATGGTATCTCCTACCTACCTCTCACACTGTTCAAAGCACCACCACACCATCACTCATCTATAAGCACTCCCTGGCACTCAGGACTCACTCTTAGCATCCAAACACTGCACCTCACCCTCATACACATTTTACTGCTGCCAGTCACACCCGGCCCTCACTGCCTCCATGTAACTCTATTCAGCTCTGGTCAGTGCATCACCCAAACACAGTGCAGCACAAGCACTGGCATTCTGTCCCCTCTCTCTAGCAGAACAAGTTGATCCACAATAGAAACGAACCAACAGTGGCAAGAACATCTACATCTACATCACCTGAGTGCTTTGGAGGAGATGATTCTCTGCATAATGGGGCTGGCTGTGACAGAGTCAGTGGCATCTGGCATCACTGAGAACATTGAGTATGATGCTATATTCCTGCCTTGTGCCCTTTCTCAACTCCCAGCTCACCTTCCTCCTACTAACTGATATGATGAACAAGCTGCTAATACTGTGGCCATGGGCTTCTTGCTTCCCATCCTACCTCACTTCTCTTCCCAATTAAACTTCCCCTTTTGAGTTCCTGCATTCAGGCACCTAAGAACTGTCACTTACCCAGCACAGCAGCCTCAGGAGGAGGAGAAAGAGCAAGAGCACAGAAGTGAAGAGGCCCCGTCACTAGATATGACACTCACAACCACCAGCTCAGATACTGGCAGTGCCTCAGAGCCTAGTATAGGATTGGAGCCTACATATGGTAAATCACTGGGCAAGAGTGGGCTGCAGGCAGGCAGAGGGAAAGGATAGTTTGTGTGCCAATTTACTGGAGAGCGAAATCACAGATGAGTTATGAGACACCAGTGTGAATTTTAATGAAGCAGCACACAGGATAACATTAATGAGAATGCAAGCCAATATGCTGGGTGCATTGACCAGCCTGCCAGACAGGCTCCTGTTACTGTCAAGGAGCTTGGGTAAGTTTGCCTCCAACTTGGCAAAAGGCATTGTGCAGAGCCTTCCCTCTATACAACCTCTGCTCCATCTCCCTGTCATGTTGCAGACCCAGAGACACTGAAACTGCAGCGCCATACCTATGCTGCCTTTGTGTGTGCTGGTCACCTTCATCCCTGTCCACCCTGCGAGTATGAAGCGACATTCTCTGCCAAATCCAGTAACTCACCACAACAAAACACTTCCCGTACATCCAGAGACTTTGCAATAGCAGAAGTTCTTCTAAATTACCTTACCTACAGCTTGTGCCTGGCCCTTTTAACAACACTATCGTTGGGACCCACTTACATCCGAACACCTTTTCTTTGCTGAGCGACAAGCGTATATGTTGAGTGGATCTGCATAATCCAAGATTGTAAATATATAGCATCACATCAGCCGATATGGCTGTTTGACTTTGTGACAGCACCAGTTTGGAGGGTTCCGGTGCATGCTGGGGATGCCCATGCCAGTGGGCTTTCCAGGGTGAGGCAAATGGCTGGAGGTGTATTCCATTCAGAGGGCCTTCATTCATTCATTACGCTGTCTCCAGAGCGTTACAGATCTGAGTTTCATACTCGCAGTACTTATAAGGTGAATTTTGTTTTCATTTGGGGTTGTACAAAAATTAACTCAGTTGGTTAATGCTACAACCAGGCTCACACAGCTGAATTGGCAATAGCTATGTGTGCTATTGTATCAGTGTGCCAGAATGATGATCTCACATTGCAGCAAACAATTCCTCCCAAGACATGGGCTAGAGTATCAAAAACTCTGGCAAGATGCTGCTGAGAGCTGATTGGACTTGAGGGTTTCCAAGTCAAATTTTTGCTTTTGTTTTATATCTTTAATGAAACTGGAAGCATGATCTCATTGTTACGTTGTGTCTAAGTGCAGTATTGACAGCAATTAGCTAATGCTGGAGCATAATTGTATGTCTGAATCATACTCCAGTCACAATTTAAAAGAGTGCTAACAAGCAATCGCTTAATCTTGAGCGTTCTTTTAAACAAACTTCTATTTTTTTTATGATTACACGGTGTGCAAACTCTGTCCATGCTGGTGCTGACCTTTTAATTATTTCTGAACCGGTCTGTGATTCTTTCAACCATGGACTCGTCATACCAGAAGTTGCAAAATAATTAAGGATTTCAACCTGAGTGGTGCTTCATTCCCTTCCTACTACTAGAATGCAGAATGTGTGCTTAAAAATAGTGCCAGTTCCAAAAGAACTGAAGTCTATCTCTGGCACCACTTGAAGAATAATCAGACCCACTCTAGGAGCTGTGTTTCTTCACAGATACCTCAATGCCTGCGTGGCACCACTATTTCTGTAAAAAAAGAGCAGGAATTGGTGCTAACTTTTGTTGTGCTTCAAAATTTGCTCCAGGGAGGCCAAAAATATCCATTGTAATTGTCATGTCTCTGTGCACAATCTTGGAAACATAATAGTAAAAAAGGTCAATGGATCAATTGGGAAACGAGTCTTTAGAAAATATAACTTTAATACATGTTTCAACCTTGAGTAAGTTCAATAATTTAAACACAGTGGCTGCAAAATTTGGCTCCACAATGCTGGCAGTATTGGTGCTATGTGTGCTGATTTTAGTAACAAAATGTTGTCGGCACTACTTGTCTTCACTTCTGGTGTGGCCCATGCTGAACACCATCTTGATGAGTGCATTAGCACGACTGTTATGAGCATGTGCAGGAAGTATGCAGAGTAAGCAGGTTGTGACATCAGGCAGCGTTTAGCGCTGATTTGCTCCAGCACTGCCATTTTGGACCTCGTTGTTCCAGGCTAATGTCCTCTTTTAAAGACACATATGCGTTTGGCTCTGCTCTGAAGAAGAGTCATAAGGACTCGAAACGTTAGTTCTGTTTTTCTCTCCACAGATGCTGTTAGACATGCTGAGTTTTTCCAGCATTTCCTGTTTTTGTTTCAGGTTTCCAGCATCCTCAGTATTTTGCTTTTGTATATATACATTTAGCTATGAGTGCAATAGGAGAAGGCCCCCTTGGACTACAACACGAGAAGGCGATGATGTAAAGGCAGCTTGCAGAGGCAGACAGAAAAGAGTTCTCAACACTAGGCCTTGTCCACCTAGGGTCTACAGGTGGCACTTCTTTTACCTGAGCCAGAAGCAGTGTGGGAATCATTTGTGATTCATGAATGAGATGCCCACAGAACCCTCACAACTCTTGCAGCAGAGCAGGGCGAGAATGGTGCTGTCAATGGCTATGAAGATGATTGTGGCCCCAAATTTCTTTGCATTGAGATTCTTCCAGGCTTGAACAGGTGGCATATTGAATGCCTTCTAGTTCACTGTCCAGTGGAGCATCAGACAGGTGACAGAGGCTTTTTATGCAAGAGAAGGAGACCACATTGCCTTCGTTCTAAACAGAGAGAAGTAGGCAGAGTGTGCATGGAGCTTTGTCTGGATAGTGGGCTTTCCCCACTGTGCTGGATGCCATTGACTGCACACATGTGGCTTTGCAGCTGTTGCATCTCAGTGTTGAGATGCACCTAAACCACAAAGGTTACCACTTACTGAATGTGGCCTTAGTGTGCATCCATGCCCAATCCATTGTATAGATGAATTGACCAGTAATCCTGGGAGCATTCATGATGCATTCGTTCTGTACCAGCGTCTGTTCTCTCAGTATCTGAGCCACCATGTCAAACTGGAGGGTGGCTGCTGGGCAACACCCACCACCTGGCTCATGACTCCCTTCCACTATCTAACCACACATGGACAGCAGGAAGATAGTGAGAGCCATGTTGCCAAAAGCAGTATTATTGAGCAGATTACTGGGGCCCTGAAGCAATGGTTCTGATGCCTTAACTGTTCTAAAGGAACACTCCAATACTCATCAGAGAATGTATCTTGAGTTGTGGTGATGTGCTGCATTCTCCACAATCTGGCCATCAGGAGGACACAGCCAGGGATTTGGTGAACACCTCAGGAAGAGGAGGAGGAAGAGGAGGATGAATGGAGGAAGCAGCGACACAGCCATGTTCCTGACATGTTGTCAGTGCGCGTCTAATGCAACTCCGATTCCCATGGATACAATCTCAAATGCCCATTGTTAACAGTCCCGCACATTACTATCCCTCAGTTATGGACCACCGCAACATCCTCTTGGCCACAATCCTGAAATAAAAACCACCAAAACAACCCCATTCCAAACCAACTTTATGCAACAAAACATCCGGGCTACAAGATTTGTTCATGTAGCACAACTTCAAATGGCACTGCACAGACTTAGATTAATTTATTTTGACACAAGCTGTGTGCTCCACGTGATGTTTCTCATGGATATCAGTGAAGAACAATGTGCAGGCCGCACAAATAGCACTACCTGCCCCTAGGAATTGAATGAGACTGTGTAGTGTCACTTGAAGTGGTGTTAGGCTTTAAAATTTCTCCCTCTTAATATTCTATACAAAAATCAATTAGTCATCTGTGTGCATTCCCTTGATGTCTGTCTTCTGTGTGCTTTTGTCTAGCCTAGTCCTCCAATGTTTTGCTATCCTAATGGCTGCAGCATGGTTGGTAGAGAACTACTGACTTTCACTGGGATAACTGGATGTCCTTGTAGGATGACTTCAAGCAGATCTGGGCCTTGAGGGCCTGGCTTTGGGCTGCGCCTTGGCGTGTGCGGCAGCAATCTGGACTGGGTGGCTGACAGCCAACAACTAGGACATTGGCAGAGAGGCAATGGTAGGGGCACAAATGCTGTCATCCTGAAGTTGACAAGTTCGGGCTCAGTGGTGTCACTGCCACTCTCTCTGCTGCAATACCTCAACATTCTTAGTAATCTTCTGAAGCACAGACTGCTCAACAGCTGTGAGTCCTACAAGCCCCACTGAACACTTTTATCCATGAGCATGTTGCTAGCAGCCCGAACCTACACAGTAATAAGCTGAACTTGCATGACTTCAGTCTGAGCTTCCATTGTAACACTCGAACATTGACCAGAATTTTTAGCTCCTCGGGCGGGCGTGCGCCCAACCTGACCGAATGTAAAATGACGCGTGATGATGTCAGGCAAGCGTCCCGAAGTCACTGCGTACTCACGCGATATTTCGGTTGAAGGGTGAGCGCCGGAATCGGCAGCGTGCCCGCCAACAATTAAAAGGCCAATTAAGGCCATTAAAATTATAATTGAAAACATGTTTCACTGCCCGTCCAACCTTTCAGTTGGCGGGCAGATGAAAAGGCCAAGTGGCCTTTGCATTTCACATTTTAACAGAGTCACAAGAGGGGACATGTTATATAACCTTTTTAAAATCTTTATGTTTCATGTTTTAAACTCTTCATCTCCCTGAGGCAGCTCCATGCCTCAGGGAACTTTTCCAGCATGCTCCCGTGCACATGCGCAAACTTGCGCTCTCGCCCTCCTCCCACACCCCGCACCCCTCCCAACAGAGGCGCACGTTTCATGCTGGGCAGGCCTTAATTGGTCCGGCCCTGAGTGGGGGCAACGGTCGGCTTCCTGGCTGCCCCCTCCGGCCCTGCCAAGCCCGCCCTCCTCATTGAGCAGCTTCTGCTTGTGCTGCAGTGGAAGTTGAGACATCGTCTGTCCGATACCACATCATGGTCAGATTCACAAGTGTGCGAGCTGAGTTGGCCGCTATTTCGACAGTGGGAAGGATGGGGACCAGACTCCGTACAAAGTCCTGTACGACATTGGAACTGGACTCTTCCACACTCCTTGACAGTGACAGCAAGCTTTCTGGCAAGCCTACCAATGCTCCAAGCATTTCTGTGTGCATACCCATTAGCCATTTTCTAAATACTGCCCTAGCAAAGTCCTCGTCTGAATCCAGTGCAGCAGAATTTGTGTGCGTCCTCAGCCTCTAGAGAGCTGGCACTAATGTCACCTTTATCCCCTGCCCTGGCTGCAGGCCATTTGGGCCTCAAGTGTAACAATTGCCTTCGAGACTGACAGTTTTTAAAAAGAGACTGAATTCCCAATGGCTGACCCAAAGGATCACACAAGATTTCATGTTTTAAGATTTTTACCTTAACAAACAAACCAAAAGCAACTAAACACTAATTAGTAGGCAACTAATGCACTAAACTCCAGAGAAGATATCCCCCTTAATTTCCAAACACAACCTAGGAACACATACCTCTTTTTTACATTACACTATATTCTCCGCAGAATTGCAGTCCTTACAGGAATCAGTACAAAGTTACTCCTAGCTTCCAACAGGCTCGGGTCTCCCCATTTAGCTGAGTCATTACTTCTGGTACCTGTCAAAAGTCGTTTCCCTCAGTCTCCTGAAAATCTCTGAACCAACTTTCAATGGCAAGGCCCACTTTGGTGATTCCTCCTGATCGTGCAAATCTTCCAATATCCTTAAATCTCTGTATGTCCTGTCTCTTCAATCAGAGGATGGGCTCCTACTTGCATTCTGCCTGGTGGCTAACAGAGAACAGCCTTTTCCTCTGCTGATCACAGCAGCTGCTGTTTCCTTGCTTCTCTCCTTAGCATCCTCTCTCTGTGCCCAGGGTTTCTGAGTCGGTAAGTCTGCATACAGAGAAGCCAGCTGCTCTTTCATTTGTGTCCATGTGTGAAAGCTTGCACTTGAATTTCAATAGAAATTGACCTGGGCCCCCAGTCTCATGGCAATCAGGTCACATATATTGCCGGACGTAACTAGTAGGAGGTCACATGTTCCATTCTACCTTGAATTAAAAAGAGACAGTTTAAAACATAACCATCTTATAAAACCCACACTCATAACACCAATGATTCACTACGTGCAGATCCCACGTCTAAAACTCAGCTCTAAGGTTTGCACGGTGCCAGTATATGAGCTGGGGAGTGTTAGTGGCAGATCGAGTAATAATGTTTCTTCTTCATCCGTCTCTTCTTCCTCTAGGACTTCAGTCTCCTGCATCATTGCCTGGTCAGATGGCGCATCCTGTGTATCTGAAATAAGAAAGGCACGAAGGTAGGGTTGGGGTGAGGGAAGTGGGGGCATCCCCCCCCCCCTCCCGTCTCAAAGAATAAGGACAGCAGTCACAGCACTGTGGGTGTATCTACACCACATGGACTGCAACGGTTCAAGAAGGCAGCTCACCACCACCTTCTCAAGGGCAACTAGGGTTGGGCAATAAATGCTGGCCTAGCCAGCGAAGCCCACATCCCGTGAATGAATAATCAAAAAAAAACATGAGATTGCCACCACCTGAAAGTTCTCCTCCAAGACACACAACTATATCATCATTCCTTCACCGTCACTTGATCAAAATCCTGGAACTCCCTCCGTAGCATCTCTGTAGGTGTACCTTCATTACATGGACTGTGGTAAAGAAGGAATCTCACCAGCACCTTCTCAAGGGAAATTAGGAATGGACAATAAATGCTAGTCCCATAAACAATTGAAAAAAAAAGAGGTTCATGCTTCCACCATCTTCAGGTTGAAATTTATAACAGATTATGGAATGAGTGTGAAGTAGGATGTGAGAAAATAGATTAGGGAAGAACATACCGTCATTCTTGATGACTTCAGCGCCACTGCTGGGAATGCCCTCAGTTGTGTTTGCACCATTTCCACTAAAGGAGTGAGGACATGTAGGCGTGCCTGTCTTCTGCTATTTAGGCACTGCTGCCTCCAGTTATGGGCCATCTGACTGAGCAAGAGAGAGGGAACTGTGTCAGTGAGCATGGTGCATTATGTTGGATTTATATACCTGCCACAGTTGAATAACTGGCGATGTGTGCAAGCTGTGAAATGTGAGTATACAACCTGCAGTAGTGCTATATGTGTGAGGAGAGGTGGCATTATGACTTGAGGCACGACTCATGGCTAATGGAGATTGTGGGAAGGTGACTGAGGTGGGTGTGGTGAAAAGAGCAGTGAGGTCAATGGTTTCTTTGCAAGAAGATGACATTTGGAGATGCATTCACTGGCCGTGATCACTCGTGTGAGGTCTTATTAGAGGTCTTTCTTATGGCATTGAGTCTTTGGGACTAGACTGCTGGCAGTGACTGCCACGGCAACTTGTTCCCACTGCCTTCTTAGTTTCTTCCTGGAGGGCTTCCTGACCCCCCTGAGGGAAGAAGATCCCTGCCTTCTTGTACCAAGACCTCCAGTGCTGTGTTGGAGAACCTTGGGGCTTTCTTGGCCCGTTGCATAATTTTCCAATGTTCTTCCCGCTCTTTAACTTCCCTTTCACCACTTCCAGCATTTGCTGTAGCCAGAATACACCTACACTTTACGGGACGCAGTCTGACTTTCAGTAATGTTGGTTATCTTTTAGTGGTGCTAGCCTCTTGCAAACCTGCGCTCCTGCTGAGGCATGCAGCCACACAACAGCACATTCAGCGGGGGGGCTGTATGCCGCTGTCATTATAATTAGCAGGCAACATGAAGATGACATGCTGCTGCATTACTTTGAACAGGCGTGGAGTAATCGTACATCGCTACCTGATTCCAGGGACAATCAAATTTTGCCCTTAGTGAATTGTCATAAGCCACAATGAACCTTTTTGCTTGCACTATTGTTTAAGTAGTTTTCTACCTCCCCAGTAACAAACTATAGAGGTTCTGAGTCAGAGCTGAGTATGGTACATGGTGTGGCTCCTGTTAAATTAGATTAACATAACATACTCTGGTGCTAACTAATTTATCAGTGATACAAAACTTACAATTAGCTCCCTTTACCTACAGAGTACTCTTTGTAATTTAAACCATCTTCAACATTTAAACAGCTTTCACAAGCAGGCTGACTGTTCACAAGAGTGCTGGATGATGGTGTATTTCTGATAATACAGTGGATCTGGAAGTGATGTTTTATTGTAGCACATGCATCCTTACACAGTTGACATGGCTTTAACAGTACATTAATAGGTCTCATGACATGTGTTACAATGTTCTATCTTATTAAACGCAATGGAAGTTTCCACATTGATCACTTGGTATAGATTTCAAATCAACAGGAACATTCCCATTAAGAGGAAATAGCAATACAGCACTGTGGGGTTACAGCACTGACTGCAGTTTAAATAAAGCTGCAGGTCAGGATGGAACTGGAAACAAATGTGCAAAAGGTCACTATACCAAAATAACATTCTTCTTACATAGTAGATACAGTGATAGTGCTACCACATTATACCCATTACATTCTGCTTCTCTTTGACGTAAATGTACCAATAATATACAAGGATTGATGAAACAATAATGTGGGTTCTCTATTTGAACTATGTACAGATGATATTCAGTGGAAGACTATAAGGCGCGTGTCTGACCTCGATCACTGCTGCTTGCAGACTGAATGTCATGGGAATAATACATCATGTCCTGTTGAGGTATGCAATGATTGACACCAGTTTGTGTTACCTTAAAGGTGCATGCACATCATATCACAACATCCCCCTATTTTCTAACCAAAGGTTTATCCTTATAGAATCAAACTATTTACATGACAGCAAAGAAAATAACTTTGTGTCTGAATGAATTTTAACACCAAGCAATAAATTTACAAGTCTCTGAAATGTACCGGCAGTTTGCTTATCCATCCAGCTTTAGTTACAGTGATCTTTGCTGGAGGCTGCTGTACATTTTCAGAATGCTGGTTGCTTTGTTTGTGTTGCGTCTTAGACCATGTTCCAGTCACAATAGAGTTACTCATCTTTTTGATTGTGTTATTGTTCTCATTTAGAATTTGTTTCATCGCACTGTCATGCTATTTGGTGCTTATACTCGATCCAATCTTGGTTCTGGGCATATACTGGAATTTTGGTGGATTCCATGTGCCATCAGTTGAGTGTTGTACTCCAACTCTCTGCTTGATGTTCAAGTTGGGTAATTCATTACCAGAATGCCCATCATGGTTAGCTTTCATCTTCCCCTGTTCTTTGATTAATGCATCTTATACTCCTGGGAGTATCGACGAGTGATGACTGGAGAGGTTTGTCTGCACTTCATAATTCTGCATTGGTTCTGCAGTGTGAAGTTTGTAAGTTCAGAATGGATTTACATATTTGATTCAAACAGTGTCATGTAGACTGTTGGCTGATGATCTGCATTGCAGAGTGAGCTGGCCTACTCCCAGTGGTTTCCCATGCTGCTCCTTGTGGTCTGTGGTCCTCTTCATTGCCTTAATGATGCCATAGATGATGACCAAGGACTTGCATGCCAGTAGGCCTGCGATCACTGGACCCGTATTGTTCACAATATAAAATTTCTGGGGTGACCATGGTGATTTTTTGTAGCGACACTTCAGCGTAATGGATCCCAGGAAGGAATTTCTAAGTCATTGTATGTGATGAATTTGACAGTGGTTGGTTTTTCACGTCTGTGGCTACATACATTTCGGTGTGTGTATATGAAGTGGAAGGATGTTTGCACGCACAACAGTATCCATTTTTGCATATTGGCTATGCTGACCCTGCATCTGAGGGTTTATAATCTGGATGGCGGCAAAGGCCTCTGTTGGTACCACTGTGTCATTCTCTGATGTTCACCATGCTGAAAGTTTCTGTACGTTGTGTATTGATGGTCTGGTCATCCTCATCATCTGACCATATAGCTTGGCTAGACATTTTGTCTTGACATTGTTTGGTTGGTGCTCTTGGATGTACCTCTCTGATCCCCGGTTGTGGCTTCTTGTGATGTCGAGCCACCTTGTTTTAGCCTTTGCTTTCTGCACTGGCGTTTCCAATGTCCTTTCCCTGGTGCTACATGCCTTGCATATAGCATTAAAAGCTGGGCTTTCTTGGGTGTGTGTATGAGACCACACTGCCCGCTTATGGCAGAGTCCCTAGGGGAGTATAAAAAGTGCAGGGGGCAACTTAAAAGGGAAATTAGGAAAGATAAGAGAGTGCATATGAAAGCATTGGTGGGTAGAGTAATGAAAATCCCAAAGGGGTGTTTTAAATATATGAAGGGCAAGAGAATAACTAGGGAAAGAGTAGGTTCAATTAGGGGCCATAGAGGTTATCTGTGTGTGGACCCAGAAGAGGTGAGTTCAGTCCTCAATGAATACTTTGTGTTGGTCTTCACAATGGAAAAGGACAACGCAGGTATAGGCATCAGGATGGAGGACTGTGAAATATTAGAGGAAATTAACAGAGAGAGAGGAGGTACTAGCGGGTTTAGCAGCCTGAAAAGTGGATAAATCCACAGGCCCGGCTGAGATGTATCCCAGACTGTTAAGAGAGGCAAAGGAAGAGATATCAGGGGCCCTGGCAGTAATTTTCAAATCCTCTCTGGCCACAGGTGAGGTGCCAGAGGACTGGAGGACTGCTGACATTGTCCCATTATTGAAAAAGGGAGGAGGGACCAGGAAATTACAGGCCAGTCAGTCTAACCTCAGCGATGGGGAAGTTACTAGAAAGAATTCTGAGGGACAGAATATATCTGCAATTGGAGAGACACGATTTAATCAGGGATAGTTAGCATCGATTTGTTAAGGGAAGGCTGTGTTTGACAAATTTGATCAAATTTTTTGAGGAGGTAACCAGGAATGTTTTTTGATTGTAATGCATTTGATGTGGTCTACACGGACTTTAACAAGGCTTTTGATAAGGTCCCTCATGGCAGACTGGTCAAGAAAGTAAGAGCCCATGGGATTCAAGGCAAACTGGCACGTTGGATCCAAAATTGGCTGAGAGGCAGGAAGCAAAGGGTGATGGTAGAGGGATGTTTCTGTGACTGGAAGTCTGTTTCCAGTGGGGTTCCACAGGGCTCGGTGTTGTTTGCGGTGCACATCAATGATTTGGACTTAAATGTAGGGGGTATGATCAAGAAGTTCGTGGATGACAGAAAAATTGGTAGGGTGGTAAATAGTGAGGATAGCCATAAACTGCAGGAGGATATCAATGGACTGGTCAGGTGGGCAGAGCAGTGGCAAATGGAATTCAACCTGGAAAAGTGTGAGGTAATGAACTTGGGGAGGGCTAACAAGGCAAGGGATTACACTATGAATGGTAGGACCCTGGAAAGTACTGAAGATCAGAGGGATCTTGGTGCGCATATCCACAGAACCCTGAAGGTAGGAGGCCAGATAAATAAGGTGGTAAAGAAGGCATATGGGATATTTGCCTTCATTAGCCAAGGCATAGAATACAAGAGCAGGGAGGTTATGCTGGAACTGTATAAAATGCTGATTAGGCCACAACTGGAGTTGTGCAGTTCTGGTCACCACATTATACGAAGGATGTGATTGCACTGGAGAGGGTGCAGAGGAGATTTACCAGGATGCTGCCTGGGCTGGAGGGTCTGAACTATGGGGAAAGATTGGATAGGCTGGGGTTGTTTTCCTTGGAGTAGCGAAAGTTGAGAGGGGACCTAATAGAGGTGTATAAGATTATGAGGGGCATAGATAGGGTGGATAGAAAGGCACTTTTCCCATTAGTAGAGTGGTCAATAACCAGGGGCATAGATTTAAGGTAAGGGGTAGAAGGCTAAGAGGGGAATTGAGGAGAATTTTTTTTACCCAGAAGATGGTGAGAGTCTGGAACTCACTGCCTGAAAGGGTGGTTGAGTCAGAAACTCTCATAATATTTAAGAAGTATTTAGCTATTCACTTGCGTTGCCATAGCCTCTATGGCTATGGGCCAAGCACTGGAAAATGGGATTAGCGTTGTCAGATCTTTGTTGACTGGCGTAGACACAATGGGCCGAATGGCCTCCTTCTGTGCTGTAAACGTCTATGATTCTCTGGGCGGAATTTTCCAAGATTTGCACTAAATGGGGTAGCGGGCAGATAAAACGATGTTTTACCCACCAACTGCAATGGGGACTTTTCACGCCTTATCATCCAAAACCTGCCTTATTATTTATGTACTCCCAGGAAACACACTGTTTCCATGGCGGGCAGACTGTCTTCGCCCGCTGGCCTTCACCCCACCGTTGCATCATGCCAGGTGCCATGCTTAAAGCCCGGCCACAAACACAGCTCTCATTGCTGTCAGCTCACCGCTGTTACCCGGGAGACATGGCCAGCAAAGGAAAAAAGACTGCAGCTGCCCCCCCCCCCCCCCCCCCCACCCCCCACCCCCGCTTCAACGACGGGTCCCTCAAGGAACTGCTGGATGCCATGGAGGCCCGCCAGGATGTCCTGTACTGCTGCTCTGGCCGAAGGATGGGCAGCAAGGTGACCAATCCAGCTTGGGAGGCGGTGGCAGCAGTGGGCAGTGCCAATGCCCTTTAGAAGAGGACAGCCACCCAGTGCCGCAAGAGGATGAATGATCTCTATTCCGCCAGGGTAAGTCACTCTTCTCATCACTCTCAACTCACACACTCACAAACCCTTCACACATCCACAGGGCCCTCACTCACTGCCAGTTCAAAGGACGTCACCATCCACTCTCTCACACACACCATCATTGTCTTTCTCCATCTCTATCCATGCATGACAAGCTGGCACACAACAAGAGACAGAGGTGCGCGGAGTGTCCGAAACCTCACAGAGTGTCCTCACAGACGTTGAAAACAGAACCATCCAGCTGGCCAGTGAGGATCTGGACTGTTCCTGTGCTGACGGTGAGGTCGGCGCTGCTCTACGGAGTGAGGATCCAGCAGTGCAACTTCCATCAAACAACCATGCCCTGAGTGATGTGTCCTCTTTCACAGGCCACTGCCATGCACTAATTATCTCTCCTTGCTTCCACTGGCACATCTGCCAAACAGCTGACAGAGTCCATGACCCAGGGCCTTCAATCAAGCCTTGAAGGAACCTCTGAAGAGGAATCTGAAGACATTCTCCCTGAAATCCCATCACATTCTCCCTGAAATCCCCTCCACCAGCGCAGAGACACACATCTCGGTGGGACCGAGCTTTTGAATAGCCCTGGGATCACAATCTGGTGAGCACATCGCACTGTCCAATCCACAGCAGGCAGTGACAGGGACTTCCCAGGTGTCCGGCACTTGAAGGACTGCCGGAGGCAAGAACAGTGCTGAGTCCAAGTCAGATGACGAGCCTCTAGTCACAGTTGCTGGAGCTGCAAAGGCAAACTCAGGAACATCAGGAAGGGATATCCGCTGCACTCCTCAGCTTGCAAGGCACGATAGAGGAGTCTGTCCGCCTTTAGCCTGAGGTGATAACGCTGGCATGCTAGCGCACGGAGGCCATCACTGGTGGGGTGGCGGCCGCCATGGAGACCTTGGTACAGGACTTCATTCCTGCACAGCTGCGTGGTCTCAACTCCATCGCTGATGCCATAGTTGGTCTCCAATAGTGTATACACGAGAGGGGTGCTAGGCAGCTCGATCTCACTCCAGCTACCCCTGCTCCTCATGGAGTCAGCCTGGGGCCCAGGACACCCACAGGGAGGAGGATCAGCAGGTGCACACTCCGGGCCCATCCATCCAGGTGACTCCGGGGTTGTCCGGCCCATCCGAAACCCCTCTTCCTGTGACCTCCACAGCTCCAGCTCCACAGGCTGAGGAGGGTGCCACTGCCACACAACAGGACCCTGAAAGCAGGCCGGGGCTCTCCAAGTCTCAGCCCTCCAGAGGACGCCCACCAAAGTCATCACAGACAACAGGCTGCCTCCACCTCTGCTGTGGATGTTTGGGGATAATCAAGACGTAGCGGCAGGGTTAGGAAAGTTAAGGAAAATTAGTTGCACAGCCTGGGCATGGGTGTTGATCAATTGTACATACTGTTCACTCTTGTCAATAAACTCCCAAGAATGTCTCCCTGCCTATGGCTCCTTGTTCTGATGAGCAGTGTTCTTCTCACTCAGATGTGAAACCTTTCTGCACAAGATAAAGGCCTCTTCCCTGTGCTCTGTGCAGCCTTCAGACCACAGTGATAGTCCGGCCTCACACTCCCTAGAAACATTACTGATGCCTGCACCTCGGCGATGCTGGTTGGGGGGCAGGCGCCACAGAGTTCTCTCATTCTCTCTGTGTGCTCTCAGGACATTTAAGGAGGGGCTGGCTCCCGTCTCTTAAGCACCTGTGACCACTGACACTGTGCTCCACTCCTGAAGGGCTCAGGTGCTGAAGGCGGACACAGCATCAGAACTCCTAAAGTTTCATGGCTGCATCTCTATGACATGACTCTGATCACAGTCGCAAGCGAGTTGCCCTCGGCCAGATAGGAGTCAGACATTCTCAGAGGCTGTGTGAAGATCTATGCAGTGAGGGCACTCCATAGAATGATAGCAAGCTTATCAATATCAGGAATGCAAGTTTATAAAATGTCTGCATTTGAAGGGACCATTTGAGTTGCAGTGGCAATAAAAGCAGAAAATGCTGGAAATATACAAAAGGCCTAACTGAAAAGTGAAAATATAGATTAATAGCTTAATATTTTAGGTATAGAGCATTTGTTGAAATTGTAAAAGGCCTCTACCTGTTAACTCAGATGTTCAGATATTGATGGACCTGATCTGCATTTCCAACAGTTTCTGTTTTTATTCAGATTTATAATATTTTCCGCTTTTCCATTTTTACTGAATTTCTTATGTATAATCGAGTGGCGTTTTTCATTTGTAACACATTAGTTGCATTCAGACACGTTATATGATTTCACTCTCTGAATTTGAAAATTCAGACCTGGGACTACATTTTATGTGCCCCCGCCAGGCATGTTTTCGGTGGGGTGGCACATGAAATAGGGCGAGTGCCCACCCCATCACCTTCCTGCCCACCCCTGAGCTCACACCCATAATACAGGGGAGGGACGAGCTCCGAGATCTATTAATCTATACTGCAACTATTGGAAACCTAGCAAACTGTCGAACAACATCCAAATTGGCAGTAAGAGCAAGCAAGTTCTACGCTCAGCTCAGAGAGTGCGCTTGACACGTCACAACCTGTGTATGAATTTGCTGCTTAGGCATCCTATTTACCTCTCCAATGAGAAAGTGCCTATGTGGGTGTTGGGTCATGTGAGCTGAATGAATGACGGCCGCTTGCCCAAAGACATACCCTTTGGAGGGCTTGCTACCGACACGAGGGCAACGTCTGCAAGCGAGACTTCAAGCAGCCGGCCTGCCATATTTAAATAGATAATTAAGGGTCAATTGAGCTTGTTACCAAGCCAATTAACCCTGATGAATTGCTGCCCACACCATAAAACTGTTGGCATGGATGGAGTGGGCAGCCTGATTTTTAAAAATAAATTTCGAAGGGCTGTTAGGAAGTTGGGGGTGGGGGGGGTACTATTTTCAGGGCAGCCCTTTGCAGATTGGGCATGGCCCCCCTATGATATAAATCCCACCCCCTTTCTTCCTAATTGCCTGCTGCATTAAACACACCACTCCAACCACACTGCACCCCCCCACCCCAACCCCAACAGTCCCCCCCCATAACCTCCCCAAACCCTTCCTGCCCAAGATCCCGGACTTTCTCCGGGATCCAAGGGCCTTTTTCTTGTCCCTGGTGCTCTTGGCGCTGCCGAGATTGATGGAGCTGCCGGACAAGTGGATTGGCCGGCAGCTCCTGAGGGTGGGGCTTCCTCCCCAATGAGGGGCAGAAGTCTCAGACTACCCCAATTTAGCACCCCCCCAGCACAGCGTGTTATGGCTGCAGAGTGGGCTGGTATGGACCAGGTCAGTGCCATGCTGATTTTGCTTCCAGGGGGTTGGGTCAGCGAGCACTGCTAATGGTATGCTCCGATTGGCTTCTCAGTTCTGGCTTTGGAGCAACACAGAGTAAAGTTTCATGACTGTGGCAATATGCAATGAGGGAAAAGGGGTGTCAAATTACTCTCTTCATCTCATTCTCAGTGCATTCAAATAAACTGAATGTTCAAAGTTTCATCAGTAGAGATTAATAAGAGGAATAACACAATTTTCACTGCACTGCACATTTGAGAAGATTTCCACAAAAAAAGCAATGTCAGGGGAATGAAAATAAGGGTCGTAGGCTGCAATTTTTCTCTTCATGATTTTCAGCTGGTTGAGCTCTAGTCCTCAGCTGCGTCATCTTGAAAACACAACCCACTGAATACCACCTCACCTGCAAGTGGGGAGGAAACGTTGGAAAATAACTTACCCAACCACGAATGACGGAAGGTGTAGAAAATCCGGGCAAATTCGGAGTTTTGGAGTGGAAGGAATATTGGGTGAAATACGTTCCTGTCATACGTCCCAGTAGCTGCAACTATGAAGTTAGCTTAATTTACTTCCTAGTAACAAAACTTTGAAAATTTCAAATAAAATTTAGCAAGGAAAGAATCTTGCAATTGAATTATATTAAATACATGAATTATATTAAATGGATAGAATTAATTGCTATATTTATTGAAATAGTCTGTATAATTTGAATTGGTGAATTATTGAAAACCTGAAAGACTTTTAGATACCCATACACTGGTGTGCTTGAGTACTAACTTACTGTAGTAATTTTGGTTTTATTTAGTGTGTAATGTACAGTGTGTAATGTACCTTTAAGAGCAATACTTGTTAAGGAAGATCACATGATCTGTAGTAACCAAAAGGAGAGTAGCTCAGGCCACCTCCGCAGGCAGGGTAGAGGTGGAGTTGGAGTTGAAAGCACACATATAGTTTCCATGAACTGATCTGAATTCTCCTAGCGCCAGCTGATCAGCACACCATATTCTGTAGTAATGTGATTGTATATTTTTTTTTACTTTTTATTTTAAGTATATTGTAAATAAATTTAATGTTTTCAACCAAGAAGCGTCTGCAGATCAACTCTATCACTAATAGTACAGCTCGACCACCCCACAACAAGCTGGTGACAAGGATAAAACAGGGTTGAACAGAATAAATCAGGTTAAAAAGAAAGGAAGATATACTCACCAGGGATGCTGTTGCTTTAGGTTAAAGAAGGAACGGGCCCCATTCCAAATGGCTGAGATAGCTCCCAGAGCACTCCTGACATTGAAAGAATAATACTGGGGTTGCAGGACCCCTGAGTGAGAGCTCACACGACAGGCAAGCAAAACATTGGAAAAGGGAGAGAATCTGTACTTGGAATATAAAATAGGCGGCAGCCCTGCAGGCTCAGTGGATTAGAGAGGCAAGTGAAAGGGAAGGAGCAGCAGTCAGGGCAGAGAGCAGTGCTGCAGTTTTAATTTTTTTTTTAAAAAAAGGAGAAAAAACCCTGCAGAATCACCCAGAAAAGGGAGAGGAAATCGTTGCTGTGTTTTTTTTCCCGAACAGGAGCAAAGTTTTACAAAGTTAGAAGCAAAGAAGACTCATGATCACCGGATCCTGCCAAAACTGGAAAAGCGCGGGAAACACGGCGCAGAAAAGCCGACAGCCGCAGAAACAGCCCGAGTTAAAAAAAACGATGACTGCCCTTAAAGTGGCAATACATTTAAAGTGATAAAGACAAGAAAAATGGCTATGGGCAGAAAATTAGAAGAGACCCCCAGAGAGGGGGCAACTCTGTGGAAGGCAACAAGAGACCCCAGAGAGAGGGCGATTCTTCTGAAGGCAACAAGAGACCCCAAGAGAGGGTGACTCTGCCAAGGGCAACAGGAGACCCCGGGGGAGGGCAACAAGAAATTAAACAGTTGAAAGAATAGTTGATTGTCCTTCAAGATCAAATACAAAAGGAATGCATAATCATTCAGCAACATGAAGAAATGAAGGTCGTCTCAAACAGTAGAATGGAAGCACAGCAGAAGAAACGCAGAGAGGGTTCAGAGGAAGCCCTGGTAATTGGAGAGGGCTCAGAGGGAAGCCCTGGTATTCAGAGAGGGCTCTCAATAAGCCCTGGGAGTTGTTTTTAGCTGGATATAGCCAGGAGACAGGAGTTCGGATAAACTCCAAGGCAGTGCCAGTTCAGTGAAGCTAGCTGTCTAGCAAAGAGCTGAAGAATCAGCTAACTGAAGCCAAAGAGGCTTTGGAAGCAAAAGTCAAGGATTTTTACAGATGCAGACAGATAATGAAATTTGGGAGACTCAGCCACTGAGCTCAGACAAGTTCAGCTGGCATCTGAGAGAAGTCTGGCCTATAGTGAAACCAAAAAGAAGGCCGAGATTGAAGTCAGTGCTAGAAAGAAGAAGGCATTTAGAAAGAAGATACAGAAATACTAATAGGGCCTCCACCCAGTTGAGGAGAAAGTGAGAGCCATAAGAGAGGCATCTGCGCCAAAGGATGCCTCTGAGCTCAAATCATTCCTAGGAATGATCAACTATTATGGGTCGTTCTTACCCAATTTGTTTACAGTGCTGCACCACCCCCACCCCCCAACCCCCGCATTCTCTATTCAAAAAGAAACAAAATTTGGTTTTGGGAGGCACCCCAGAAAGAAACTTTCATAAAGGTGAAGCAATTGTTGCACTCGTCTAACCTATCAGTGTATTATGACCAGGTGAAAGAATTGGTGCTAACATGTGATGCATCTCCCTACGGAGTGGGAGTAGTGCTCTCTCATCGGATGGATGATGGCACGGAATGGCCAATAGGTTATATATCAAGAACACACACCACAGCGGAAAAGGGATACTCGCAGATAGAAAAAGAAGGGCTGTCCATCATCTTTGGTGTCAAGAAATTTCACCAGTATGTACACGGCCGCCATTTTACAATCACTTCAGACCACAAACCACTGCTAGGATTGTTTAGTGAGGACAAGGCTACACCACCCATAGCCTCAGCAAGAATACAACGATGGGCTTTAATTCTGGCAGCATACGATTACACTTTCATACATAGGCCTGGCAATCAAATCGCAAATGCTGATGCCCTTAGTTGTTTGCCTTTACAAAAAAATGAAGAGAATAAGAGACCCCAGAAAGGGAGCAACTCTGCAGAAGGCAACAAGAGACCGCAGAGAGAGGGAAACTCTTCCGAATTGAACAAGATTGTACAATTGTAAGCCCTCAGCATAGACGTCAAAGTTATCTCCCTCCAGTATGCCACAATTTGGCCACATTGAACTGTTTGATCAGACCACCAATGACTGGTCACATTGTATTGAACGCCTCGCATTTTTGTTTTTGGCCAACAACATATCAGGGGAGGACAAGAGGTGAGCGATCCCCTTATCGACACGTGGCAGTAAAACATACGGCCTAATTCGTAGACTAATGGCACCCAATGCCCCAGGTTCCAAGAGCTTTGATGAGTTGGTGAATCTTGTGAAAAGCCATTTTCAGCTGAAACTCTCGGTAACAACGCAGCGTTTTAAATTTAAATTGAGGTGTCGCGCCTCTGGAGAGACAGTCGCTTGCTATGTAGCAGCCTTTAAACAACTGATAGAGCACTGTGAGTTCGAGACGTCAATTAATGACCTGTTAAGAGACCGATCAGTATGTGGGATTAACGAAGACGCCATTCAAAAAAGGTTGTTGTCAAAAACAAATTTATACTTCAGCAAGGTGCTGGAGTTGGCGCTCGCAATGGAGAGCACTGTCAGGGACTCAGAAGAAATCAAGGGAGCACAAAATGGTGCCGTCCTTCACGTCAGGAGGGAGGCACTGGCTAAAAATGGAGTGGAAGTACAGAGCTCTGCGGAAAGGCAGGAAACAGCCCCCATTAACAGACCAGCAAAAAGCAATGGTTTAATGGATAAAAACCACATTAATAATCACAGAATTGGAACCAGACAGCCTACAAATGAACAACAATTTAAAAGAACCAAATATTTCTACTGCCATCGCAATGGGCACATTATGCGATGTTGTAAAGAAAGATTGAGGCAAAATTTCAAACAAAAAGGCAGAAGTTGTGAAATTTATATAATAGAGGAAACAGAGTCAGATATTTACTCGCTACACAACTTAAAAATGTGTAAAACAGAGCCAATCTACGTGACAGTAGAAGTCAACAGAAAATCCATTCAAATGGTGGTGGATACAGGCGCATCCACGACAGTCATAGAGCAACACACGTTTAAGTATCTGAATGGAGGAGGCCGCTCACTGAAGCTGGAAAACTCAGATGCCAGACTAAAGACATGTACTGACGAAGTACGACGAGTAAGAGATATATGCAAAGTCCCAGTACAATGTGGAAGCCAATCTACAAGCTGTAATGGCATAATGGTGATAGCAGGCAAAGGACTGAGTCTCCTCGGAAGAAGCTGGTTAAGGGAGATCAATCTTGAGAGATTACTGAGATCTCAATCAGAAGCAGGAAATGTTGCTGTTGGTGACGGAGCCTGTAAAGACTCAACAAAAGGAATTCAGAGTTGATGCTTCAGGACAGAGTTTTGAGTTGAAGGCAGTAACCTCCAAAATGAAAAAGAAAAGCTGCTGAAGGGCTTTTGCATATTGCAAAACTCCCTCACATCCCAATCTGTACCACTAAAATGGTATGAGGAAGAGCAGAAAGAATTCAGCATATCTCTGGCCGAGATGAAGAATAAATTAGCTGAGAAAACACAGCAATGCTTAATTCTCCAGGAAACAACTAACAAATATAAAAAAAGAAATGGAAGAGCTGAAGAATCAGCTACCTGAAAGCCAGGAAGCTCTAAAGATAGAGACCCCTGAGTTTTCAAAGGACAGATGAGGAAATGCTGGAAGACTCAACCACCGAGTTCACTCAAATTGAGCTCATACTTGAACCTAGTCTGGTCAATAGGGAAGTTGAAGAGGAAGCAAAGATTAAAGTCAGCGCTGCCAGGAAGAAAACCCACCAAAGAAGACACGTAGGAAGGGAAAGCAAAATTACTAACAAGGCCATGAAATTCCGTTTACACAACAGGAAGCTGATCATTTTGTGTTAAATTTAGCCTTGCCCAACATCCTGATTCTCAGAACCTGCCTCATGGTTGCCCCTTGTATTCCTGAACTTGGAGGGGAGGGGCAGCAGGAGTGCATGCGATTGGGCGCAAAAGTGGATGAAAACATTCCTGTTTGGAGCCTGTACCACAGGTGGGAGGAACTCCTTTTGCTTTGGAAGTACCTATAGGACCCGTTGAGCTTGAGAGAGTTGAAGAGACAAACTTACAGGTTCCTACTGGGGAGCCTAATGGACAGATAACTCCCGATAAAACATGCAAAGTTTTAGAACTATGATGGTCGACACGTTTAAAAAAGCCTCCGAAGAGACTGAATTTGTCAATAGTTCATTTCTGTAAATAGTTAATATATTGTAAAATGTACTTTCAAGTAAAGGGGGAGGGATGTGGTAATCTGAGGTGTAATACACCTTTAAGAGAATGTGAGCAGATTGACCACTTGACTGTAAGACCCAATAGCTGTGTAGCGCGGGCTACCATGTGAATGTTAGTCTAGAGTAGGGTCTGGCTGGAGAAGCACACATCATGTTAGAGCTCTGTTGTCTGTGTAAATGAATAGTACGTGCTTCATTTCAATTTCACATTGGTCTATGCGTCTGCAGTATATTGTAATTGACTCGCCTGCCGACAGATAAGCATACAGCTGGTTCACAAGCAAAGCGACCCCATAGTAAAACATTAAACAATCCTATCTCAAGTATGATTACAAGTGCTACATGGTTGGTCACAGCGCCCCGTATCTGACGAAATGAAACTGTACTTCAACAGAAGACATGAAATAACCAGCCAAGATGGCATCTTATTGTGGAGTGCATGAGTGTTACTTTCTCCAAAGGGACGGGAGCCACTTTTAGTTGAACTACACAGTGCCCATCCAGGGATTTCCCGAATGAAGGCCATAGCACACAGCTGTCTATGATGGCCTGGGATGGATGGTGAAATAAAGAGTTTAGTAAAGCACTGTGTGCAATGTCAGCAACTGCAAAAGTTGCCAGTGACAGCTCCATTACACCCATGGGAGTGGCCAGGTAGGACTCTGGGAGCAGTTACACATTGACTACATTGGACCTTTCTTGGGAACAATGTTTCTGCTCATTGTCGATGCCCATTCAAACTGGTTGAACGTATATGAGGTGAAGTCACCGACATTGACTACAACAATTGAGAAACTACGTCAGAGTTTTGCCATTCATGAACTACCAGAAGTAGTCTTTTCTGATAATAGCTCGGCATTTATGAGTGCTGAGTTTCAACAGTTTATCAGCCTCAATGGTACCACTTATGTGAGAACTACACCATGCCACCCTTCCTCAAACAGACTGGTCGAAAGGATGATTCAAACGTTCAAGGCAGGCATGAAAAAGGTAACAGGTGATTCCTTGGCAACCAAGCTAACATGCTTTCTATCTCATTACAGGACTACCCCTCACACAACAACAGGTATCACACCTGCGGAGTTATTATTGAAACGCCGTCTCAGGACGAGGTTGAGCTTAATAATGCCGAATTTAGAGGGGAAAGTGGAAACGAATCAGGGATGCCAGAAAACTAGACACAACTGGCATAGTCATGAGAGGAAATTTACCATGGGAGAGTCGGTATATAGAGTAGTTCAGCTTTTTACCTCATTACAGCCTTGGTTCAAACATGGACAAAACAACTGAGCTCTCGAGGTGAGGTGAGAATGACTGCCTTTGACGTCAAGCAAGCGTTTGGCAGAGTGTGGCATCAAGGAGCCCTAGCAAAACTAGAGTCAATGGGTATCATGGGGAAAACTCTCTGTTGGTTGGAGTCATACCTAGCACAAAGGAAGATGGTTGTGGTTGTTGGAGGTCAGTCATCTCAGCTCCAGGACATCACTGCAGGAGTTCCTCAGGCAGTGACCTAGGCCCAACCATCTTCAGCTGCTTCATTAATGACCTTCCTTCCATCATAAGGTCAGAAAAGGGGATGTTCGCTGATGATTGCACAATGTTCAGCACCATTCGCGACTACTCAGATATTGAAGCAGTCCATGTCCAAATGCAGCAAGACCTGCACAATATCCAGGTTTACTCTGACAAGTGGCAAGTAACATTCATGCTACATATGTGTCAGGCAATGACCATCTCCAACAAGAGAGAATCCAACCATCGCCCCTTGATGTTCAATGGCATTACCATCACTCAATCCCCCACTATCAACCCCCACAATCCTGGGGGTTACCATTGACCAGAAAGTGAACTGGACTAGCCATATAAATACTGTGGCTACAAGAGCAGGCCAGAGGCTAGGAATCCTGCGACGATTAACTCACCTCCTGACCCCCCAAAGCCTGTCCACCATCTACAAGGCACAAGTCAGGAGTGTGATGGAATACTCCCCACTTGCCTGGATGAGTGCAGCTCCTACAACCCCCAAGAAGCTTGACACCATCCAGGACAAAGCAGCCCACTTGATTGGCACCCCTTCCACAAACATTCACTCTCTCCACCGACGCACAGTAGCAGTGGTGTGTACCATCTACAAGATGCAGTGCAGGAATTCAGCAAGATTCTTTTGACAGCACCTTCCAAACCCATGACCTCTACCATCTAGAAGGACAAGGGCAGCAGATAGATGGGAGCACCAGCACCTGGAAGTTCCCCTTCAAGTCACTCACCACCCTGACTTGGAAATATATCGCCATTCCTTCACTGTCGCTGGGTCAAAATCCTGGAACTTCTTCCTAACAGCACTGTGGGTGCACCTACACCACATGGACTGCAGCGGTTCAAGAAATCAGTTCACCACCACCTTCTCAAAGGCAACTAGGAATGGGCAATAAATGCTGGCCCAGCCAGTGAAGCCCACATCTTATTAATGAATTTAAAAAATTATAATGGGGGACTTTAATTACCCGAATGTAGACTGGGACAGTGGTAGTGTAAAGGGGGAAAGGGGCAAAAAATTCCTAGATTGTGTTCGGGAGAATTTTCTACAGCAGTATGTGTCCAATCCAACAAGAAAAGACGCAATGTTGGACCTGGTTCTTGGAAATTAGTGGGGCCAATTAGATCAAGTGTCAGTGGGAGAACATTTAGGAGACTGTGATCATTGTATTGTACGTTTTAGGATGATGATAGAAAAGGATGATAGGCAATCCAGAGTAAGGATAATTAACTGGACAAGCGCCAACTTTGATGGGGCAAGAACGGAGCTGGGCCGGATAGACTGGAGTGAAAGATTGGCCGGAAAGACTGTAGCTGAACAATGGGCTACCTTCAAAAAATAATTGGTTCAGGCACAGTCAAGGTATATTCTATCGAAAGGACAAGGTAGGGCAAACAAATACAGAGCTCCCTGGATGAAAAAGGAGATTGAAATTAAGATAAAAAAGAAAAAGTGCGCTTATGACAGGTGTCAGATAGAAAGTACAATTGAGAGCCAAGGGGAATACAGAAGGTTCAGAGGATTGGTGAAAAAGCATATTAGAGAAGCAAAGAGGGATTATGAGAGGAGACAGGCAGCTAACATAAGGGGGAATCCCGACGTCTTCTATAGACATATAAATAGTAATAGGGTGGTAAAAGGAGGAGTCGGGCCGATTAGGCACCTAAAAGGAAATTTATACATGGACGAGGGGGCCACGGTTAAGTTATTAAATGAATACTTTGCATCAGCCTTTACCAAGGAGTTAGATGCCACCCAGGCCATGGTGACTGATGAGGAAACTCTGTCACTAGACGAGCTCAACATTGACAAGGAGGAAGTGTTGAATAGACTGTTGGTACTTAAAGTTGTCAAGGCACTGGGACCGGATGAGATGCCCCCAAGAATATTGAAGGAAGTGAGAGTAGAAATTGCAGGGGCACTGGCCATAATCTTTCAGTCTTCCCTAGACTCGGGGGTGGTGCCAGAGGACTGGAGAATTGCAAACATTCCGCCTTTGTTCAAAAAAAGGCTGTAAGGATAAGACCAGCAATTACAGACCAGTCAGTTTAATTTCAATGGTGGACAAGTTTCTAGAAACAATTATTCGGGATAGAATTAGCGTCACATGGAAAAATATGGCTTGATCAGGAAGAGCCAGCATAGATTTCTAAAGGGGAAATGGTGTTTAACTAACTTGCTGTAGTTTTTTGAAGAGGTAACAGAAACGGTCGATGTGGGTAATGCTGTTGATATGGCATACATGGACTTTGAAAAGGCATTTGATACAGCGCCACACAACAGACTTGAGAAAAGTTATTGCTCATGGAATAAAAGGGAAAGTAGCAACGTGGATACAAAATTGGCTGAAAAATAGGAAGCAGAGAGTAATGGTCAATGGATATTTTTCGGGCTGGAGGAAGGTTTGTAGTGGAGTTCCCCAGAGGTTGGTATTGGGACCCTTGCTTTTCCTGACAAAAATGAATGACCTAGATCTTGGTGTGCAGGTTTGCAATGATACAAAGCTTGGGAGTGTTGTGAACTCCAAGGAGGATGATGTGGAACTTCAAGGGGACATAGACAAGTTGGTGGAGTGGAAAAATAGGTGGCAGATGAAAGTCAATGCAGAGAAGTGTGAGGTGATGCACTTTGGTAGGAAGAACATGGACAGACAATATAAAATAAGTGGTGAAATTTTGAAGGGGGTGCAGGAACAGAAAGACTTGGGTGTATATGTGCACAGATCATTGAAGGTGGCAGGACAGGCAGAGAGAGCAGTTAATAAAGCATATAGTATCCTGGGCTTTATTAATAGGGGCATAGAGTACAAGAGCAAGGACGTTATGCTGAATTTATAAAAGACACACATTAGACCTCAGCTGGAATATTGTGTATAGTGTGGGCACCACATTATAGGAAGAGTGTGAACACATTGGAGTGCAGAAGAGGTTTACAAGAATGGTTCCAGGGATGAGAAACTTTAGCTATGAGGATAGATTGGAGAGGTTGGAACTGTTCTCCTTCGAGAGGAGAAGGCTAAGAGGAGATTTGATAGAGATGTTCAAAATCATAAGAGGGCTGGACAGAGTAGATAGGGAGCAGCTGTTCCCACTCGTAAAAGGATCAAGAACGAGAGGGCACAGGTTTAAAGTGATTTGCAAAAGAAGCAAATGTGATGTGAGAAAATACTTTTCCACACAACGAGTGGTTCGGGTCTGCAATGCACTGCCTGGAAGTGTGGTGGAGGAGGTTCAATTGAGGCATTCAAGAGGGCAATAGCTGATTGTTTCTAAGGGTACGGGGAAAAGGCAGGGCAATGGCACTAGGTCAAAATGCTCATTTGGAGAAACGGTGCAGACACGATGGGCTGAATGGCCTCCTCCTATGCCGTTAAAATTCTGTGATTCATTGGTGGCTGTGCCTTCAGCTACTGAGGCCCTAAGCTCTGGAATTTCTTACCCAACCCTCTCCAGCTCTCCGCCTCTTTTTCTTCCTTTAAGAGGCTCTTTAAAATCTCCCTCTTTCTCCAAAATGCCCTTTTACCTCCTTCTTGTGCTCAGTTTTGTCTGATTGCCCTCCTGTGAAGTACTGAGATATCCCACACTGTTAAAAGCACTATATAAAAACAGGATGTTGTTGCGCACACCCCCACATTTGACTGCCAACTATTGGTAGAAGCAGCTATCCAAACAGGTTGCATCAGTAAGTCAAGTTTGCTTGAATAGCTTCACACAGATACACAGTTGGTTCACATTTATCCAGTAATTTGCCTCACTTACATCACTTGAGGTAGGTACCAGTCCAAAAATATACACTTGAGTTGAGGACTGAACATGGGATGAGTCACTGACCACAGTGGAAACATTCTACTTGACGTCTTCTAACTTCTGATTTCTTAGTTTTTAACTTTTGCTCTCTACCTTTAAATCTTTGCCATAATCGGCAATTTTCCCAGATCAAATTTATTCCCTCCACAATTTGAAACCTTCAGTTGGGTCCATCTCAAATGAGAACATGAGAAATTTGATTGATTTTCTTGTGTTTCCAAATCATTTGGATGTCCCGGAGTTGTCCTTGCTTCCTTCTCCGAGCTTAGGAACATAATCCAAGCACTTACTGCTGATGTTTGCATTCCTCCTTCAAAATTGTGCTGCACTAGCTTTATTTAATGACTCTGGATACTTATGAGACCTTTTTACTGTGTGTGGAATGGATCAAACTTGTCAGAAATTGGTCATTGGCTGATGACATTGACTAATATCATCTTTCGGGCCCTTCTGCATTCACTTTCCTTTTAGGTCATTATAAGTCAAATTTGAAGTACTTCAACTGAGAACTGTCAAATTGTTATTTCTGAAATACTTTGAAGAAAGTTAAACGCAATCCTTTTTCCTGAAGAATGAGGCCAAAGCCAGCTGGCCAATTCCCATTCAAAATAATGGAAATTCTTCAAATTTTTAGCAGTAAAACAGTAACGCTCCCAAACCAAGTTGCATCTCATTGGCAGATGAAAGCACAAAAGCACCTAATTGTTCAGCGATACTGGGATCATGTCCTCATTCACTGACACCATGGAATTCCCATCTCTTTAATATAGGGCAGGCAGGCAAAACTGCCACTTTGGGAGCAACTCTGGCATCTGCCAAGCCCAGACCAAAGCAAACTTCAAGATAAAAGCAAAATACTGCGGATGCTGGAAATCTAGAACAAAAACAAAAATACCTGGAAAAACTCAGCAGGTCTGACAGCATCTGCGGAGAGGGATACAGTTGACGTTTTGAGTCCGTATGACCCTTCGTCAGAACTAAGACATATAGAAATGAGATGAAATATAAGCTGGTAGAAGGGGGTGGGACAGGAGAGCTCGATAGGGGGCCAAAGCAAACTTCAGCCTAGCTTGTGGGGGAGGTGGGGGTGCTGGTGCTGAAAGTGTTGCCCAGGCCACTCCAGGTGGTCTGATCAGTCTTAGGTATGGGGCTGACCCCTAAAATTCATTTAAAAGATAAAATATTACCTCTTCAGGGATCCCAACTGCTTGCCGAGCCTCTACCCCACCAGCGAGGCCCACAAGCAATCTTTTGCAGGCCATTACGCCTCCTCTCGCTTGATGTCCTGGCTGCCACTGCAAAGGCAGGTACCTACTGTGGAAGAGGAATGGTTTAGGGAAAATCTAGGCCTGCCCCAGCCCCTCATTCATCTTGTCAGGGCAGTCCTGCCTTTTACAATTAAGGAATCAGTGAAGACTTGGCATAACTTCCAGTTTTGTGTTCTGCCAGATTGCTGCTGTTATTATGATGGCAGACCAGCATAACTTCAGGGAATTCAAGGCCCAATATATACTTCATTTACATGCTATGGAAAAGGGTGAGGGACTACGCCACTCTTTGGGGCAGATCTTTCCCTGGTCTGGTCTCCTGCCTGTCCCTCTTTAACCAGCACAGGTGTAGTTCATATCCTTAGTCATGTCATAATTCGATAAGGCATTTAAACCGAGACCCTGGTGACTCTCTCTGGTGGTCATAAAAGATCCCAGGCTGATTGTGGCATGTTTCCCACAAGGAGGGAGCACGTAAAATGGGGTGCGCTGCCATTCCACCACTTTCCTACCCACCCCTGAGTTCATCCCCATGGCCCAGGGGGGTGGGGGGTTTGGCGGGAGCGGGGGATGGGTGGGCGCCAAAATTGGCAGCCCTGCTGCCATATTTAAATCAACAATTAAGGGTCAATTAGACTTGTTATCAAGCCTATTGACCCTAATAATATGCTGCCCATGCCATAATACATTTGGCGTGGGCAGCAGGGCAGGAGTGGGAAGCCCCATATTTAACCTGAAATGTTTAAAAGGCGGGAAGGAAAAGGAGGGGGTGGTCGGCAGCCCTTTGCCGATCTCGGGGTGGGCCCCCTTAGACTGAACCGCCCTTCCTTTCTACTCACTCCCTTGCTTAAACCCTCCCCCTCCCACTGACCCTCTCCCTAACACACCCACACCCTCCCAGCCCAGACCCAGACTTCCTGCTACGAGGATCCTAGGCCTTGGACTCCTCTCTTCAGCAGTAGCCCTGGCGGCAGTCACGGACACCTTCCTGGTGCTGCAGGGACTGATGGAGCTGCCGGCCAATCAGATTGGCCAGCCGCTCCAGAGGGCAGGGCCTCCCTCACAATGAGGGTTGGATGTCCCACTCCAACCTCATTAGTCCACCTGCAGCACTTTATGGCTGTGGGGCGAATCGGCGTGGGGCCCATGTGGTTTCCGTGTGGTCATGCAATCCACCCCACCATATAATTCCACCCCAGTTTAGTACTGTTTGAAATGACCAACATTTATCCTTCAACCAACACCACCAAAAACAGATTAGCTGGTCATTTATGCTCTATGCCAATTGGCCGCTGTGATTTCTTACATTACAACAGTGACTATACTTTAAAAGTTCTTTGTTAGCTTTGCAATGCTTAGGAACCTTGTAAGAGACGCTATGTAAACGCAAACTCTTTCATTCTTTCTTGGTTTTGAGATGCATTAAGTATCCATATTTCACTATCAGCATGGCCTCCGCCATCAAGAGGGAACATGTCTGTATAAAAGTTGGGAATCTAGCAGTATTGCAGCAGTGCCACTGCTAGATCACAGGGAGACCCAGAGAGAGACATTAAAGGACAGATGATGGTTCGAGAGGTGGCCTAATAAATGCCTAGACTGAGACCAGGGTCTTCAACAGGTAAGTGTATGGGACGGAATGCAGTGAGAAATTACTATTTCATGGGGATATCTAAGGGTCATTATTTCTCCTAACAAAGACCCCCACCAGCTTCCCCAGTGGTCCCAGAAAGCGGTGACAACTCAGACTGAAGGAAATCTGCTAGGAACCCAGGCCCCATCCCTTTAGCTGTTGGCATGCTGTGAGGTGGGGGAGGAGCGGGTAACAACTGGAGCGGGGGAGACCCAATGTCGGGTGAAGCTGTAATTGGGCTCATCACCCCATTTTCTAGTTATTAACACCATAATTGCTGCAATCTCCATTGAGACCAATAACTTTTGAAAAGATGTTTGAATTTGCGGTGACTGATCGGAAGGTTTCATGTTTTCATTTCATGTTTTAAGACTTGTATTGTAACAAACAAAGTAACGGCAACATTGACTAACACTATTTTTGTAGGCGGCCTGTACTCTAAACTGCAGAAGGTTTTCCCCATTTAACCTTTAAAAGAACCGAAAATCCACCACCACAGTTATACTTTACACAGTCCCTTAAATAGACATTGCATTCTCCCGGAACCAGTCCAGAGATATTCTCCACTCCTGATGGCCTATTTCCTTTCCTAGCTGGGTGACTTCTAATCCCAGAACTGACTTTTACTGTGAGGGTTCCACTGGAGATTCCTTCTAATCAGCCAAAGACAGGTGAATCTTCCAGTGTCCTTTAGATCCGCACAAACTTTGTACCTTCAGTCTGAGTGCAAGCTCCCACCTGTGCTCTGTGTGGTGAACAACAGGGTCAGCATTTTTCTCTGTTTCAGGTGCAGAGTTGGCTGCCTCTATTTTCCTGCTATCTCTCAGCTTCTTGCAGACTCACTTGGGTGGAACTTAATGCCCTTCCTGTGCATATTTGGTAGCGGGGTGGGGGGGGGGAGGAGGGATGTGGGAGGGGCATTTAGTTAGACAGGAGAGTGAAGGATGAGGATCCCGTGGATGGCTTCCTTACACCACTGACAATTGACACCCTTAAGTGGGCAATTAATGCCCAGTCAAATGCCTCATTCTACCTCCATTGGTGTTAGCCCAGCGGCAGGTGAGGGGCTCACCATGCATGGAGCACAACAAGTAACCGGTGTGGGGTTGCTTACGGGCTCCCATGAGGTGCCTCGTTCATGCCTGATCAAGAGGCCTGGCATTAGGAAGGACCTGCTGGGAGCCACCCCTCTGCCCTCACTGCCAAGACCCACCCTGTGACACCCAAACCTGCCATCACTCACCTGTGTCCCTCCCGCCATCACTTAACTGTGTCCCTCCCACCATCACTCACCTGTGGCCTGTGATCCAGTGACAATACTCGGCCTTGTGTTTGTGTCATACCACGAGAAGCCACCGTCTCTCCAACAATGCTGCCATTCGATAGAGCTGCTGGCCTCTGGTTGGCTGACAGCCCTCAGCGGGTGGTACTTCTGCCCCCCAGGGTCCTTCATCCCAGTAAAGACCTGCTGCTGTCCAGTTAAATGCCTGAGTGGCACTTACTTTGGCGGGCCTTCCCTGGAAGCACACTGCAGAGTTCCTATTGGCTGGGGAGCCAGCAGGTGAGACCCCTGTCGCCTCCATTAAATCCAACCCACTTGTGTCTGTGAGTTTCGGGGACGTCTTTGAGAAAACCTGTAACCCAATTCTACAACGGTTTTCAATGGACCCCTCCCTTCCCCAAGGCCCACCTTCATTGCAACGTGAATTACATGGGCCTTTTATCCAGGTAGAAATGCTAATTAATTATCTTCTAGACTCCCAACTCCATTCTTTCTTGGAATGAAACAAACAGATTAAAGTAGAGCTGTTTATGAAATTTGTCATTCTAATACCTCGCTGTGAGACTTGAAGACTAGCAGTCTACCCACAATCAGCACAGATGCTCCTGCCATTGTCCACAAGTGTGAACTTCTTGCACCTTTTCAGCAAGTCCCTTGACGTGGGCTCCTCTTCAATCTTTAACAACCAAGCCACCCAGGCTTGTTGTCGGGCAAAATTCAGAGCAGGTCACATAACGCCCTTCATTCCTCCATTCAATCTTAAATTAAAGAAACAGTTTCCAAAACATAATAATCTTATAAATTTTGTATTTGTAACACAGCGATTTTCAATTTTGGACCAGTTTGTAAAGGAAAACCTTTTCTATCCTCAAATATCTACAAAACATTATAACATTTCCCTCTGTGTGAATTGTAAAAGTACTAATTTGGGCAGGTCCAGCTCTAACTTTTGTAATGATGATAAGGATTTAAAACAGAATAAGTTCTGATCACAATAGAGCACCTACTTATGTGCACAAATGTCGTCCATCAAAGGGAAAGCCGCACCACATCAGAACTGCATCTGTTCTGCTACTGTAAATCTTTTTTGAAAACCTATTCTTGACTTTTCAAAATAGCTCCAGCACATGCAAAGCAGGACTGTAAAATTAGAATTGGAAGGAAATTAAATTTGTGTTGAGTCCGTATATCACATATCAGTACGGTGCACAGTTGCACTTTGTTGGTTTTCCCTTTTGGGCTTGCAGCTTCCACATGCTTAAATTAAACAACACCATTCAAAAGTTCCCGTCATAGCACTCTGCATCCAAGCAGGATGCACTGAGGTACAAGTGAAGTCAAAGTTCTGCAACCGCTTCTACAGGAAGCATAAGTTCCAGAAACTGCTGACTTCTGTCTGGTAAATCGTCTGGATATACAGCTCTTGTAACCACACTATAAATTTATTATATTAACACCATAGAAGTGTAAAATGGCTATATCAGTACAACCTCAGCAAATTGTCGTTTCTCCAAAGGTCTATTTCACGAAAGGATCAACAGCTTTGACATCTGCACTGTCCTTGATTACACTCATTGTTCTTGAGGTCGGCTGAAGATGTTCCATTCACTTGGTGAATTATCGCAGAGTTGGTGCTTCAAATGCAGACAGTTTTAAATTTGCTGAGCTCTCTAGGTGCTCATCAGCACTCACAATAAATTAGATGGTAATTGACCCAAAGGCATTGAGCTGTTTATTTTCAATCATTTCTGATTTTTTGAGTTTCCATACAATAAAAAATTACCAAAACCATTAAAAAAGAGATGCACGATGGTCTTCAATTTAATTATTGTTATCAGTTTAAAAAGAAAGGCATACATTTATGTCATGCCTTCCACAACTTCAGGGTATCCCACAGGGCTTTCCAGCAAATGAAGTACTTTTGAAGTATAACCACTGACCTAATGCAAGAAACACAGCAGCCAATTTATTCACAGCAAGCTCCCACAAACAGCAGTGTGATAATGATTAAATGATGTTGACTGAGGGATAAAGGTTGGACAGGATTCCCATGCTCTACTTCAAAATAGTGCAATTGATTGTTTATGCCACTTGAGAAAGCAAACAGGACCTTAGTATAGGGTCTCATTGGAAAGGCAACCTCTCTGACAGTACAGCACGTCCTCGTTGCTGCTCATGGGCATTTAAGGGCCAGCCAGCGTGAAACGCAAGCTGTAGTGCTAAGTGCCGCCGGGGTGGCGGTGGGAGGTGGGCGAGTGCAGAAGTGTGTGAATGCGTGCGGGAGTGCGCAGTGAAAGCTGGAGATTTTTAAAATCAAAAATAAAAATTTACAAATGTTGAAAAACATGTCCCCTCATGTGACTCTGTCGCATGAGCAGGGACATGTTATAAATGATATTTCAAATTTTTCATTTTATTTTTAATTCCTGTTGGAAACCTCACCCCGTCTGTGGTTGAGGTTTCATAAAAAGCCCAAAGACTGCTTGGCCTTTTCGTTTGCCCGCCAACCTTACTGTTGGATGGGCAGCAAAAAATTGTATTCAATTAATGCTTTAATGACCTTAATAGGCCTGTTAATTGTTGGAAGGCGTGCTACCACTCCTGTGTGTGCCCGCCGACCGAAATGTCGGGCGAGTACGTGATGACGTTGGGACACTCACCCGACATCATCGGGCTTCATTTTATGCCCAAGCAGGTCGGGCATGCACCCATCCACTCAGCAAAAAATTCAGCCTGCTGTGGTACCCCACTAGTCACTGCCTGCTGCTCTGAAAAAGACCCATTTATTCCTACCCTCTGTCTCCTGCCTAACCAATTCTCAACCCATGCCAATATATTACCCCAAATCCCATGTGCTTTAATTTTACACACTAACCTCTCATGTGGGACTTTATCAAAAACTTTCTGAAAATCCAAAAACATCACATCCACTGGTTCGCCCTCATCCATTCTGCTAGTTAGGTCCTCAAAAGATTCTAGGAGGTTTGTCAAACATGATTTCCCTTTCATAAATCCATGCTGACTTTGTCTAGTCCCATTGATATCTTCTAAGTGTCCTGTTATTACACCCTAATAGACTCTAGCATTTTACCTACTCCTGATGTTAAGCCAACTGGTCTGCAATTCCCTGTTTTCCCCCTCCCTCCTTTTTCAAACAGTGGGGTTACAGTTTCCACCTTCCAATCTGCCAGACTATTCCAGGATCTACAGAATATTGGAAGATGGCAACCAATGCACCCATGGTCACCTCCTTTAGTACCCTGGGCTGTAGATTAGAAAGAAATGTATAACTGTCTCAATGTATACATTCATTCTTTAAATATTAGCCATTGCCTATCAACCATCATGCCTTTTAATGAAGTTCCCCAATCTATCTTAGCCTCATGCTTTCAGAGTTGCCTTTGTTTAGATTTAGGACACTAGTTTTGGATCAGACTACTTCATTTTCCATCGTAATAAAGAATTCTATCATGTTATGCCATTACAAATGATCCCCGGGCGAGGTCCCCCTTATTTGTTATGATCTCGGACGAGATACCCCAAATATTAGCTTCCCGAGCAGGACCCCAATTTTGTTATGCTCCCGAGTGAGGAGGAATGAGCTAGCTCCCCTTCTTTATTCAACCCCTTGGTTGGTTGCAACAAGATTAATTTAAAAAGGATCCCTTTCCTCATGGATACTTTTCCCCAGTCCAAATGTATTTATGTTTTGGAAGGAGTCAATTTAACCGGACTTTCCCGACTCAAAGAAAGTGTAAGTTTATTAGTTACTACAAACCTGAGGTGAAAAAAACGCAACGCACACACACACAGATGAGAAGTTGAGCCCAAAAATAAAAGATAAAAAAGATATACAAATCAGTCTTTGGCTTGTCCGTGAGGAGTAGATGGTGAAATGTTACAGCTGTTAAATTGGGTGATTCCGGTAGAGCTGACTTTGGCAGTTGAGCAGTTGGTTTGGAGACATTTGGTTCTGCAGGTTAGCTGAAGGAGTTGTCCTGTTTCCTTTTTGTCTGTGGCTTTGCTATTTGTCTCCAGCCAGGAGAGATTGACTTATACCTGCAAGTTGCAGGGATGTCTAGTTAATGTTCTTCTGCTGTGCACTTCACGTCACACACTGGCCCACCAGAACTAGAAAACCCAGATCAGGTTTGCAGCTGGCTTTTTAACCCATTTTCATGTGTATTCCTGGAAGGCAAAAAAACAAACTTAGCTTTCACACAGAATCTGCTTTCTTACAACTCAGATCATATCCACATTCTGATATATAACTCAACAGGAGATGGTTTCTGCTGAGATGGTGCAATCAGTCTTCATTGTCTCTGCAACCACAGGAGAGTAAAGTTCAGATTTCTGCATTTCAAGTTTCCCTGTCTGAAATGGGCCTTGACACCTTTTTAGATGCGGCATTCCATGTTCTGTGGTCTAGTCAATCAATTTAATCCACATAGGAATTACTTTGCATTCTCAACCAGCCTTTGCTTGTATGCCTTTTTAAAAAAAACATGTCTTCCTTAAAAAGTTCAATATGTCCTATGATCCTCTGTCATGCCAATGGTCACTGTTCCCTAAAGGACTCCACACAATAAGATTATTAATTAACCCCTTCTCATTTGCACGATACCAAATCTAGGATAGCTTGTTCCCTAGTTGGTTCTCAACACACTGGTCTTAAATACCATCTTGTACACTCTCCAGGAATTCATCCACCACAGTATTATTGCTAATTTAGTTTGCCCAGTCTATATGTAGATTAAAGTCACCCATGATTATTGTAGCACTCTTGTTACATGTTGGGAAGTCCTGTAGACAGCAGATGTCTGGAACTTCGAACCCACAGGATTCCAAAAGGATTTTCTTAATGAAGAAGACGTGGTCAATGGGTGTATCTCCTTTGCTGTCTTTCACCACCACCCTAACGGTGTTACATACTTCCTGGTTTAGGGCTCGACTGGTTGCAGCCATCACCTTTTTAAGTTCTTGATGTTAGGCACTGAAACCCCTTCAAAGAGAACAAACAACCACAGAAGAGCTTTCAATACCAAAGGGCAAAAGGCCGAAGCCTCCGCTGAACCCCTCCCCCCCAACCCCCCTGTCCCCCCGTCCCCAACTGCAGTAAAAGAAATGAAACCCACAGACACAACACTTATGCACATGCAGAGCCAACCATGATCATGGTCTCTCCCCTGCCAGGTTAGTATGTATATTTTTTTCATCCTGGTTTTCAAACTCCCTCTGAGCTCGTTTCCCTCCTTATCATCAGGACACATAGCAAGAAATGTAGCCTGGAAGTGTTAGGGGAGCTTTTCAACTGCCAAGCAGTTTAAAAAGCTGTTGGTCTTGTTTGAAACTTCCCATTGCAAGATGCCTGCACACAACTCTTTCCCCCTAGTTTATGGTTGCATTTTGAATAAGCATCCTTGTTAGAGACAGGAGAGAGAGATCGACTGATACCCCCACTTCCCTTTCCCTTCTGCCCGTACTCAGTGTAGTTTGATTTTGAAAAGACTGACGTGTGCTCCCAACCCCTCTTAATGTGAGATCAATTTAAAAGTCACTAGCAGCAGACTTTCATGGGTTTAAACAAGCGCTGTGTTCTGTAATGTTTTTATTTGTACATTTATATGAGATCCTATATTAGATATACCGATATTTAAGTTTAACCCTGAGGGTTTTATTGTTCATTACCAATAACCACAGTACAATTTGGCAGACAGTTTCAAAAATGAAATAGCAGCTCTCGATCGACAAGTCTAATTCATTAAAATACCATGATAATAAATGAACAAAGTGCAATATATTGAACCAAAAACAATGCGAGTCCAGCAAATCTGAATTAAAAAAACAGAAAATGCTGCCAATACTCAGCAGGTCTGGTATTCCCTATGGAGAGAAAAATAGAATGAGCCTTTCACGCCGATGACTTTTTGTCAGAACTGAAAATTGAGGTGCTGCTCAAATGGGAGCCAGTGTAGGTCAGTGAGCACCAGGCTGATGGGTGAACAGGATTTGGTGTCAGTTAAAATACAGGTAGCAATGTTTTGGATGGACTTAAGTTTATGGAAAGTGGAACATGGGAGGAGAGCCAGGCAAATCTTGAGGTCACAAAGGCAAGTTAGGCCTGTTAAAGGGTCATTATATTGCACTATATTTACTTTGTTAAAATGTCTGTTTTTTGTGGAACGCTTAAAACATGACCTTTCATGCTCAAAGTGATGTGGGGAAAATTGCGCGTATATATATTAAACCAGACGCAAGATTTTTCCTGTCTACATCAGGACCCTGTCATCAGGTTCAAGTAGGTTTTAGAAGCTTGCACTGTGGGAAACAGACACTCATCTGTGATTTTCTCCAAATTAGCTTATTAATGGCTAAAGGGCGAGCTTGCCGCCTAATTTAGGATGGTGGGGAGACTCTCGAAGGCCAATAGGAGGCCCTCCAACTTGAAAGCAGCCACAGGATGTCAATGAGTGAGAGGGTGGCCAAAATGGAGCAATAGACCCTTTCTCCAACATCTTTAAATTTAAAATAAAAAACCAGATCCAACAGCCATGCCATCATTACTGAGGGTGGGTAAGGATTCCCTTCACAGGACAGCCTGCAGCTGCAACTGAAACCGGGCAGGTTAGGGAGCGCCCCTAAGCCTGCCTGGAGTGTTGGTCCCACAGTCAATCGCTGAGAGGCTGCCTCCAGGCAGCCCTGCTGAACCCCCCATCTGGCCTACCAGGAAATAGCCTGGGGGGCTGGATGGAACCAGGGAATTGGCATGGCAGTCAGCAGCTCTATTTTTAGTGCCCACTTGCCTCCATGACTGCTTCTGGTGGGACCTAAAAATCCAGGCCCCCCCCCACACCCCCCATCCACACAATATCCCTTTAATATAATTAACTTCATTTGTGACCTCTAGACTTCTCTATTTCAATGCACTCCTGTCTGGTCTCACACCTTCCACTCTCCATTAACTTAAGCTGTTCTAATACACTGCTACCTGTATCGTAAATCACTCCAAATCCCATTCACCCATCACCACTGCTCTTGCTGACCTACATTGGCTCCCAGTTGATCAGTGCCTCGGTATTAAAATTTCTATCCTTGTGTTCAAATCCCTCAGCACGCTTGTGCTTCTTGATCTCTGAAATCTTATCCATAGAAACATAGAAACATAGGACTTTGGAGCTGGTGTGGGCCATTCAGCCCTTTGAGCCTGCTCTGCCATTCAATAAGATCATGGCTGATTTGGTTGTGCCTCAACTCCACTTTGCCACCTGCCCCCCCATAACCCTTGACTCCCTCATCTATCAAAAATCTATCTAGTCCTGCTTTGAATAAATTCAATGATCCAGCCTCCACTGCTTTCTGGGGAAGAGAATTCCACAGACTAAAGACCCTTTGGGAGAAATAATTTCTGCTCATCTCCATCTTAAACGGTAGGCCTCTTATTCTTAAACTGTGCCCCCTGGTTCTAAACCCTCCCACAAGTGGAAACATCCTCTTGGTATCTACCCTATCAAATCCCCTCAGGATCTGATATGTTTCAATAAGATCACTTTCATTCTCCAGCCCTGACAGCCCTCCTTCTGACCTCTTGCCCATTCCCATTGCTCCATCATCGGTGGATGTTCCCTTCAGCTGTCGATGATTTTGTTTATTAATACTCCTGTGAATGACGCTATATAAATGCAAGTTGTTGTTGTTTGCCTATTTCAACTGGTGTGTGTGGACATATGGTTTAACAAATAACCAGTGGTGTTAACAAAGATAGATCCCACAAAATGGGGAATGATTTTCTCCATTCACTGCATGTAACTAAATTATAAAAACAAGCAAATGCATTTGTTTTGTTTGCATTTATAATTTTATGACATGTAGGACACAGATACAATTTCTCTATGTATAGATAGATTTTATATAATTGACACACTTGTATCTATAAAGCTGTACATGTGACACCTACATGTGGTTTGTAATAGTTCAGACAATTAGCTGCAAACTATTGAGCAAGAGAAGATACAACAGCTTTAAACTCAGTGGTCACCACAAAACAGATATTGTGGTTTGAATATTATTAAGTAAGGGCTTTGATTGCAGTGTTCTGTGGATTATTTTAGATACTCCTCTGAAAATATACTGCCGCAAATATTAATGCTTGCTTTTTATGGAAAGTAGCTGCTTGGATGGGTTTAACAAGGGAGCGACCAGGGACTTAGTTGGCATTTTACCTCCTTATTCAATCATTGATGTTTAATCTCAGTTCATTTTTCTTGGATTAAGTACAAAGTTTCAGTTGGAGACAAAGTTTGATTAATTCCAGCATTTTAATCAATTTAGTACTAGAATCCACAGTCCATTTTCCTGTTTTGCAGGACTTTCATCCATGAATGCAGGACTTTTTTTAAACGTTCATTTAAGGGATGTGGGCACTGCAGGCTAGGCCCGAATTTATTCAACACCTCTAATTGCCCTTGAGAAGGTGATGGTGAGACACCGCCTTGAACTGCTGCAGTCCATGTGTTGTAGGAACACCCAGAAAGGGAGTTCCAGGTTTTTTGACCCGGCGACAGTGATGGAATGGCGATATAGTTCCAACTCAGGATGGTATATGACTTGGAGGGGAAATTGCAGGTGGTGGTGCTCCCATGCAGCTGCTGCCCTTGTACTTCTAGGTGGTAGAGATCGCAGGTTGGAAGGTTCTGTCAAAGGAGCCTTGGTGATGGTAGCAATCAAGCAGGCTGCTTTGTCCTGTTTGATATCGAGCTTCATGAGTGTTGTTGGTGCTGCACTCATTCAGGCAAGTGGAGTGTATTCCATCACACTCCTAAACTTGTGCCTTGTAGATGTGGATAGGCTTCGAGTAGTCAGGAGATGTGTTACTCATCACAGAATTCTGAGTCTCTGACCTGCTCTTATAGACATAGGCCGGGGTTTTCCCTGCTCGCTGGTGTCAGGCATGCTCGGTGGCGTGAGCGGACAATATGGTGCGATCGGCTTCACAACAGCATATGCCGATGGTGGGCTGCATTTCCCGCCATCGGGTGTCAGGAACATCATTGTAATACACCTGCATATCATTGTTAGGCCAGTTCGCTGGAATTGTCCTGCCCGCTGGATCGTCCGCCCTTTCAAGCCGGCGTGTTTCACAACAGCATATAAAAGGCGAGCACTCGGCGGGCTTCACTTTGAGGGGAACTTGGAGGTGAGTGCACAGAAACATTGCGGAGTGCTCGCCCGGGTCGCATGTTAGATTTCAAGGTTGAGGCACGTTGGTTGGGGGTGGGTGCTAGGCCTGCCCTGCGGTTGAGGCGACATGTGGGGGTGGGGGGTGAGCTAGGGCGGCCCTGCGGTTGAAGGTAGCGTACAAGCATTCAAGTTGGGGGTGGGGGGGGGGGGGGTGGGGGGTAGGGGGGACGTGGGAAGCGGTCACGCATTAGGGACACCTTGTTTAAAGTGACCATTCCTCTGAACTGAGACAGTTCAGGCACAGTCATTGATACGATTGGAATTGGGCCTCGAGATTATCTGCCCACTCAAGCAACAAAGAGGCATCAAAGTGCCACCAAGTGCTCCAGAGCTATTCACCCCTCGGGCACAGTAATGAGCATTTAAGTGGAATGCAGAACAGTTGGATGACTGGGCACATTGTATAATCTCCTTGCTAAAGTTGGCCATGGAGCAGTCACTGGTGGAGGCGCTCACAGCCCCTTGCAATGTCAGCATCCTGGTTTGGACCAGTCTCCCCCATAGTTCAAGCTAACAGTGCAGCCTTACAGCGTGGGTTAGGAGAATGCCTGTGCCTGAGCTGAGAGCACAGCATGCAGTCCAGTGGGCAAAGCTGCTGCCAATCGGTCAGGTAGAGTGGGGCGGGGGTGGGCGGGGTTTCGGGCAGCCATGCAGCGCACTAATCTCTGGCCATCCAAGTGGTGGCCAGCACTCTCCAGGATGCATTTAGGGGCCTTCAGACTTAACCAAGACAGGTTCTTAGTACACCCATGCTGACCCGCGCGTCTCTCTCTTTCATCCTGCAGGAGTACATCAGGGTCATGGAGCCTGGTGAACTAGCTGTATGTCTCATGGCCTACAGAGAGCCAAGACAACAGAGAAGAGAGTGACAGAGGAGCTTGGCTGCACCAAGGGAGGAACAGAACCCTCTGGAAGAAGGGGCAGCTGGGGCTCCCGCACACGCTGCTGAAGAGCCACAGCCAGGTGCCGCTAGTCGGTGCCTAGCTAGACCCAGGGTCTATAGATGCTGCCTTTCATTCCTGCAGGTGACCGAGAATCTGTGTCACTGAATACTGCGCATGTCTAGTGAACTGGTCAGTCACATTGTCAGCTACTGCAGGAGTTGGTGCCACGGGGACATGATGGGCATCCACTGCCAGTAGCTGTGAAAGTGACCATGGTGCTCAATTTCTACACCAGTGGCTCCTTTCAGGGCTCCACAGGTGACCTCTGTGGGATATCACAAGCCTCCACCCACAAATGCATCCATGAGGTCACAGATGCCATCTTCGCGAGGACACACAACTGTGTGAATTTCACCCAGGACCACGATAGCCAGGATGCAAGAGCCCAGATCTCGAGTTTCCCACAGGTACAGGGTGCCATTGACTGCACTCATGTGGTGCTCATATCTCCGTTGCAACACACAGTCAACTATGTCAATCATAAGGGCTTCCATTCGCGGAATGTGCAGCTGGTGTGCGACAATCACAGACGCATCCTGCATTCAGCGCACAGTTTCCCGGGAGCGTGCACGACTCCTACATTTTCAGTTAATCAAAGCTCCGTGACACCTTTCAGGGTCCACAGAAGCTGCAGGGTTGGCTCCTCGGGGATAAGGGCTACGCACAGAGGACATGGCTAATGACACCCATGCGGCGGCCTCAGGCTGCAGCAGAGTGAAGGTATAATGAGGCTCATGCAGCAGCTCATACCCTGGTGGAGCAAACCATCGGGATGCTGAAAATGAGGTTCCGGTGCCTAGACTGGTCTGGTGGAGCCCTGCAATATAGTCCGCAGAGGGTATCACGCATCGTCATTATCTACTGCACCTTATGCAACCTGGCACTGCAATGGGAAAGGAGCTGGCTGAGGAGGAGATGGAGGAGATGGAGGAGCTGGAGGTCTCCTCGGATGAGGAGGGTGCCGACGGGGGTGAGGGTGAGGAGGTCCTCAGAGGCGATGATGATGGGGATGTGGCTCTCACACTGGCCAGATGAGGCAGGCACACTCAGGAGGCCCTCATAGCTGCTAGATTTGTGGAGGATGATGACGACATGCAGCGAGGAGACACCATTGATCCTCACATTGCATCTGTGAATGTTTGACTCCAGTCTGGCTTATGGAAGTGCAAATACCCTCTGTAAGGATGCTCCTGTCATAGAGATGCAGTGGAGGTCACTCGATTGCAGGAGGATGATGACATCATGCAGTGAGGACACTCCATAGATCTTCACATTGCCTCTGAGAATGTCTTACTCTTGCCTGGCCAAGGGCAGCTCGCTCACACTCTGTGATCAGGGTCATATTACCGGCCTGCGATCTTTCCCTCTTGTTGTGCGCCAGCTTTTCCTGCATAAATGGAGATGGACGGGGTGTAAGCAGGACGCCTGCCAGGCCAGATGATAAGTATGCCTGGCATGTGTGGGTGGTGAGTGGCCCCATGGATGGGATGAGGACAGTGAATGCTGATTTCCCTTGAACTGGCAGTGAGTGAGGTCCCTGTGGGTGTGTGATGGGTTTGTGAGCGTGTGAGTTGAGAGTGATGAGAAGAATGACTTACCCTGGTGGTACGGAGGAGATCATTCATCCTCTTGCGGCACTGGGTGCCTGTCCTCTTTTGAAGGGCACCGGTGCTGACCACCGCTGCCACCGCCTCCCAAGCCTGGTTTGGTCATGCCGCTGCCCACCTTGCGGCCAGAGCACGTGTAGAAGTCAGGGGCAGTCCTGACTGCTGCCACTTCTATATGATCAAACATCCATTCACAGTTTCTAGTATTGAACTGGAGTGACATGATGCTCATGTTGCAAAGTGGATCGGGTCCCCGAGCTTGTACCATGATTAATTGCAGGGTTAATCTATTTTCTGTCACAAGAGCATCAGAAAAATCAGGAATAAGAAAATGCTATTCAGTGTTTTGAAGTTCAACAGTCTCGCACATTAACTTTCCTATTGTGATTTTAATTGTATTTCGAATAGCCCTAATGTTTTTGCCTCTGGTATCTTGCTTGACAGATTGGTATCAATTTTTGCATATAGCAGTTTTTCCTGATATCTCTTCTAACTATGCTTGCAGCTAATTTCCTTTAGTCATGTCATTTCTGATAAGGACAATGTCTTTGACTTTGAGGACTGAACGTCCTAATAGATTTTGACAAATGTCATGCGTCTAACCGTTTATTAGTCACCCTGATCATTATCTGCTTGAAGCTGAATTTTTACTCACTGCCTCAGAATGAAAGTGTATATCATTCTTCATTTTGAAGGGCATTAAACATTTATCCAATTTCTGCCCCTGCACACTGATAAATACACAGATTGGCTGCTCACTCAACCCCATCCCGTGATCAACCCATCCCTCTGCCCCTTCAACATCACCACCCCAACCCCTGATTGACACCCCTTGCCTGCTGAGATTACACCCCTCTGACCAGCCCCTTTCCCATCTGCTCAGATCACTCACCCCCAATTCAGCTGCCACGCCACCAGGATCAATTTCTGCTCCCAGCTGTGCTTCCCTACCCCAGGGTTGACCTGACCAGCCAGTTGCAGGCCCAGATTTCACTTGTCCTACGCTTTCCACCAACCTTCTCGCTGGCCTACTGAAAACCCTGCCAATCAGGCTGGTTTTCGAGCAGGGAACTGCTTGGTGACAACGTATGCTGAGGAATGTTGTAAGGTTGTATGTTGTCTCATGAAAAGGGCTAGCGGTTTTGTATGGTTGAACAGTAACTGTTTATTAATAACACATAACTATACAAATATGTACAGAATACAGTCCTAAGTGCTATCCCCAAGCCAATTTCTACCAGATTGACTGCTACTTCTCTCCTACTCCCATGTGTCTCGCTACATCATAATGTGGGCGGTACTGTTTTCCCAGTCCCATATTAAACCTTACAGTCCCTAGCGCTCCAATACTACAATGAATTCAAATTCCAGTGTGTGGGACATCCCTGACCTCCAAGTTCTCCACACATTACCAACACCAGGTGAGGCCAGTTAAAACTCAAGCTTCACTTTCTAGGCTGGGTGAGAAGTTCCATTGTTTCTGATGCCATTGTTTTATATTGTTTTATTCAAACTAGTATGTTAGCAAAAATGAGATGTACAGTTGAAATGATATATCTGCATCGCTTAAGAATCAAAAGTAACCAGCCATACAATTAATACTCTGCACAGCATTTTTAGCTGTTCTGCAAGCCAGGGAGGTCAGAAAATGTGCACCAGGGCAATCAGCTTCTGACATTTTGTGAACGTACCCTTCATCACAACTGAAGGCTGCGAGATAAACAAACATTTCAATAAGATTAGCACAGTGGCAGGGTATGGGGACACATTCGAAATCAGCAGATACACTGATCACAGAAGACAATTCATGAGTGAAATAGTCATGAGAAAACAGGTGATAGAAACTCCCAAGAATGGGTGGATTTGGTTTGGGTGGAAAGTAAAAATGTTTCAAACTCGAAACCCAAGTACAACCTGTCTCCGGCCCGCACGCTTCCGATTTTAACATAGGCCCGTTGGGTTGGTGGGGCGAAGGTTGTTGAGGGGCTAATCCACTCTCAGGAGGCTGTGTGCCTCCATTTGAAAATATTTTTTAACTTTTAATGTTGGCTGAGTTTCCCAGGGCTTGGAAAACCCTTGCACACCGAGGGTCCCATTGCAAATGAAGAGAGACGTGAAAGGATGGGTCCAAGAGGTGAGTGCATTTGCAATAATGCTTATGGGCCAGGAGGAGTGGAAGCTTACTTGTTTCACTCCCAATGAGCTGTCCCTCTCCCCAGCACAATCTCCAAACCACCACCCCACCGCCCCCACCCCCACCCCCGCAATGCCCTCTGCACTCTCCAATACCTCCTCCTCAATCTTCAATCCCCAGCACCCCAGACCAGGCCCTCCAACACCCCTGCAACCTCTGACACCCCTATGTGATCTCTAATTCTCCTATTCGGTCCGTCTCAATCTCTGACTCCTCAGCCCCGCTGATCTCTAACTCCGTCATCCCTAATGCTGCCCCCCCCACAGCCCAACTACCTTCGAACCCCCCCAAAAACCTGCAAAACACTTATCTAGCATCCACTTCTTGGCTGTTTTCCCACCCAACCATGCAGCCTGCCTGCCTATCAGGTTGCCAGGTGGAAATGTTACTGATAAAATTTAAGAGAAGGTCCTGTGTCCAGCCTGGAGATCATGCCCCCAACTCTCAACCCACGGAAAGGACATGAGCGTATGCATGGGGGGGGAGGTGCAGTTAAAATGCACTGGAGAGGTCCGTTTACAGAAAAGTTTTAAAAATAAAGCTACAGATGGAGCAGATATCAGATTTAAACAGAATATGGAAGTGAAATGCTTTCAATCTGCCAAACACAACATAAGAAAAAAAGTAGGCCCACGTCACAAGCTCAGACCACCCACTGCTAGAACTGTAACATACTCCCCCAGACACTGCCAGACGCTCACCATGTCACAGACGCCCGCTGCTATTAATAAAACGGAAGGTGTACTTAGGTCTGAAGTTTACTAAGATAGGGTTAAGACCGGGGGACTAAGGGGCGTATAACAGAAGTGTTCACTACTGCCCCAAGTTCCACAAATATTTTCACAGAGAATCGAGGGGCAGGGTGTTACAGCCCCGCTGTGGCATGGGCGAGACTGGAAAATACGGTGAGCCGTTTAAAGTCCATTGACTTCGGCAGGACCGGAAAATCCCGCCGATGGGACGGGCTGTAAAATTCCGCCCTTGAATGTGGATAATGGGAACACTCTACATTGTTACAACGATACCACTGACATAGCTCCACCTGTCAACTGTTGCTTCGTTTGCCATTTCGGGATTATTTTTGCTGGAGTGGAAGTATCTCTGGAGACTGTCAGAATAACATGTCCACCCATTGTATAAATAGCAGCTCCGTGTACGATTGCGAGACATTGCATAATTGCCCATCAATTTTCCAGTTAACAGGTGTTAAGATTTTGTGCACAACATTTAAAGATTCGAAAAACATGCTCTGTGTGATTCACTGTGAATAAATATTATTTAAATTAGTTATGCAAATATTTAAGTAAGTTGATGTTTGTGCCCTTGTAAGAAAAAGGAAACGTGTGTCTTGCCACCACAGAATATTTCAACCTGAAGAGGGTCATTCACTGGAACGCAATCTTCCCTTTGGATGAGATTTAAATATTTGCCTCTACTTTACTCTGATCGGCTGTTTTACTGACTTTGTGTCACCTCTTTGGGAGCCTTGCCTGCTGACAGCATGAACGCCACAACTGCACATTATTTTCTGACCACTCATTTAAAAGACATTAAAACTGTGAACGGGGTATGTTAGAATTTTTGATTGTGGAAAATGGTTCCTTAAGTGTTGTTCTAGAAATAAGTCAACTTCACAGTAAGCAAGTCTCATTGCCAAATCGCTTCACATGAGAACCTGGATTAATCAGCTGTTGGCAAGCAACATGTGGCCTGCAATATTCCTTAGCGCAGTTGATTATGAACCAGCCATCCTGGCTCATTAATAGGACCTGCAGGAGTAGGAAGTAGGGTGTGGTGGGGGTAGACTTGCCATTGGCAGTTAAAGACTGCTCTGCTTAGCTCCACATAATTCTGCAAGCCAATGGCCTACAAGCAGGGTGGTCCTCGCTGTACAGATAGTGGGATGCTTAACAGTGCTCTGGGCTGGGAATCTGTGCAACCTTAGATGTTTGCACTTCTGGAATGCATAATCATTGGCCCAGATTTCATGGTCAACAGTGAAATGGCACACTTGTCATTGATCTTGAAGAAAGCTGCCCACAAACATCTCTTTGGTATGGATTTTCTCTCACCCAACATCAGTTTGAATTTGGCGCCATGTCTAAGGGGATCTCCAGATGTCCAGCAACAGTGATGTCATCAGGGTAAGCAGCAAATTATATTGAAGTATTCTCATAGACAGCAAACGAGGAAGTAAAATACACTGATTATCCTTTACTTTTAATTAAAAAGAACAAAATAAATAATTGGGACGTACATATGGAATTAAGACAGAAGCCGAAATATTGCAAACAAACTTTATTTTTTCTTAGAAAATACATAGAACTGTTTTATCATAATGGACAAATTTGACATTCTACAAACATAAAATTAATTTTCCAGGGCCAGGGAGGTTTCCCAGGAGTAATTATGAACTCAGCACACTGGTAAGAACCCAGTTACAGTTTATTTGACAAGGTGAAACAGTTTTGTGGGTTTTTACAGCAAGGTTAAATCCATAAAAGGGCATGTTCTCTTCCATCCAATGACTTCTACTTGATTCAGTCTGAGGGAACTTCAACTGCCCACGCTATGAAAACATGTAGAATCACTAAAAGCAACTTCTGGATTCCCACATTTAGCTGGGTGTGTGCAGACTTCAAAAATTGCTAATACAAGAGCAAAGTAGTGCAGAGGCTGGAAATCTGATATAGAAAAAGAAAATGCTAGATATACTCAGCAGGTCAGGCAGAATGTGTGGAGAGAGGATAATGTTTCAGGCCAATGATCATCCACCAGAACTGGAAAAATTTGGAGACATAACAAATTTTAAGTAAGTGGAGGCACATAAGGTGGGCAGGAGAAGTGAACAAAAGGGAAGGCCTGTGACAGAGTGGTAGTCAGAAAAGAGTACATGGCAAAAGGGATAATGGTGCAAAAGAAAAATGGATGGTAATGGGGTAAACAAACAAACAAAAGAGGGCCTTGAGGAGGTGTAAATGGGTGAAGCAGAATCATTACCATGAGTTGCCATTCAAAAAATAAAAACAAACAAAAAAAACGTCAAAAACTGGAGGCAGAGATTATAATCTGGAATTGTTGAACTCATTGTTGAGTCTGGAAAGCTATAAGTGCCCTAGTAAAAATGTAGTCAAAGGGAATCAGGGGGAAAACTCTCCTTTGGTTGGAGTCATATCTAGCACAGAAGAAGATGGTTGTGATTGTTGGAGATCAATCATCTCAGTCCCAGGACATCACTGCAGGAGTTTCTAAGTGTAGTGACCCAGGCCCAACCATCTTCAGCTGCTTCCCCAATGACCTGCTTTCCATCATAAGGTCAGAGTTGGGGATGTTTACTGATGATTGCACAATGTTCAATACTATTTGTGGCTCATCAGATATTGAAGCAGCCCGTGTCCATGTGCAGGAAGACCTGGACAACATTCAAGCTTGAGCTGACAAGTGGCAAGTAACATTCACACGATGCAAGTGCCAAGCAATGACCATTTCCAACAAGAGAGAATTAACCATCACCCCTTGACATTCAATAGCATTTCTATCACTGAATCCCCCACTATCAACATCATGGGGGTTACCATTAAACTGGACCAGTCATATAAATACAGTGGCTACAAGAGCAAGTCAGAAGCTGGGATTTCTGTAATGAGTAACTCACCTCCTGACTCCCCAAAGCCTGTCCACCATCTACAAGACACAAGTCAGGTCACCACTTGCCAGGATGAGTGCAGCTCCAACAACACATGTTGATAGTGGGGGATTCAGTGACGGTAATAATTTATTCATTCATGGGATGTGGGCATCTCTGGCTAGGCCAGCATTTATTGCCCATCCTTAACTGCCCTTGTTCACAGGGCATTTAAGAGTCAACCACATTGCAGTGGGTCTGGAGTCACGTGTAGCCAGGTCAGGTATGAACAGCAGATTTCCTTCCCTAAAGGACATTAGTGAACCAGATGGGTTTTTACGACAACCAGCAATGGTTTCATGCTTATCATCAGACTCTTGATTCCAGATTTTTATTGAATTCAAATTTCAACATCTGCTGTGGTGGGATTTGAACCCTGGTCCCCAGAGCAATACGCTGGGTCTCTGGAATACTAGCCCAGTGACAATACTACTACGCCACCAGCTCTCCAGCCATTGAATGTTAAGAGACGATGGTTAGATTTTCTCTTGTTGTAGATGGTCATTGCCTGGCACTTCTGTGACATGAATGTTACCTGCCACTTGTTAGCCCAAGCCTGGATATTGCCCAGGTCTTGCTGCATTTGGACATGGACTGCTTCAGTATCTGAGGAGTCGCAAATGGTGCTGAACATTGTGCAATCATCAGCAAACAACCCCATGCCTGACCTTATGATGGAAGGAAGGTCATTGATGAAGCAGCTGAAGGTGGTTGGGCCTAGGACACTACCCTGAGGAACTCCTGCAGTGCTGTCCTGGAGCGGAGATGATTGATCTCCAACAACCACAACCGTCTTCATTTGTGCTAAGTGTGACTCCAACCAGCGGTGAGCTTTCCCCTGATTCCTATTGACTCCACTTTTCCTAGGGCCCCTTGATGCCAGACCTGGTCCAATGCTGCCTTGATTGAATGGCAGTCACTCTCACCTCACCATATCGCCGATCCTTCGCTGTTGCTGGGTCAAAATCCTGGAACTCCCTCCCTAACAGCAGTGTGGGTGTACCTACACCACATGGACTGCAGCGGTTCAAGAAGGCAGCTCACCACCACCTTCTCAAGGGCAATTAAGGATGGAGAATAAATGCTGGCCCAGCCAGCGAAGCTCACATCCCGTGAAAGAATCTAAAAAAAATTGGAAGATGAGATGCTGTTCCTCAATCCTATGTTGAGTTTCATTGCAACAGTGTAGCAGACTGAAGAAAGAAGTCCGATTGGAAGTGCCTTGTACCTCGATGTCCAACTAGTCTGTGTGACCATACAGGTGTCACGAAGGTTGATGCCTGACTTTCTTCATTTTGTGGCAGTTCACTTGGCCATCTGCATTTCAGCCCCATTGGTGAACCAAGGTGTGGCTAACGGGTGACAAGGTCTATCCATTGACCACGTGGCTGATGGGTCTAGTGTGCAGCCCACACACATGTGCACAGAATGCTTCCAGTAAAAGTCAAACGGCCACATGAGGTGTGATGGAGAAAATCATTGGTGTGCTGAAACAAAGCTTCCGCTCCCTGCACCGCTCTATAGGAGCCCTGCAGTACTTGGCAGAGCTGGTGTCTAAGTGTGTGATGGTCTGCTGCACGTAACACCGCCATCATGAGGGCACAACCTTTGTCACCAGCTATAGGGTAAGAAGCTCACGAACAAGAAATAGGAAAAGAACAAGGAGGATGAGGAGGAGGAAGAAGGGAAAGAAAACCTACACAGCCCCTTTTTGTCTGGGCTGTCAGTGAAGAACTCATCTGGGTAACTGCAATCCCGATTTCCCATTCATTAACTGTCCCACATATCACTGACCATCACAGCACCCACTTAGCCACAATGCAAAAATAAAAGCCAACACAAAATAAAGATTCCAAAGTAATTTTATAAACCAAATCATTCAATATTCCAAGCACAAGTTAACTATTCACCCTTGTATTCCCTTTTACTGCCTTAGTGCTCCTGTGCAGTGTGACCCCAGTGGCTGCAACACGTCCACTGGAAGGCTGCTGATGTTCAGTGGTGGGGGGACTGCAGATGGCTTTGGAGGATGACCTCGAGCAACCCTGACCCTAGAGAGCCCAGCCTTGGACGACATGATCTCAGCATGGTGGCAGCAGTGTGGGCTGGTTGACTGACAGGCAACCAGCAAGGGCACTGGCGGAGTGACAGTGGAAGTAGGGCAAATGCTGTTACCCTGAGAGAGGTCAGCAGGTTCATATTCCAAGAAGCCACTGCAAATTTCCAGGCTGGTACCTCAACAATCCTCGTAATCTTTTGGAGCTTAGATTGCCGGGCTGCTGTGACAACCTGCAAGTTCCTTTGAGCACTGGTATCTGCAGCTCTAATAGTAGCAGGCTGAGCATGCCTGGGAACAAGCTGAGCTCTCATGAACATAACTAGGAGCAGGAGTAGACCATATGGCCTATCGAACATGTTCCACCATTCAATATGATCATGGCTGATTTTGGGCTTCAGCTCCACTTTCCCTCCCCGCTCCCCATATCCCTTGATTCCCTGAGAGATCAAATATTTGTCTAATCTAGCCCTCACATATTCAATGACGACGAGTCCACAACCCTCTGCAGCACAGAATCCTGAAGATTCAGAACCCTTTGGGTGAATAAATCTTTCCTCAATTCAGTCCTAAATAATCGGCCCCTTAACCTCAAGCTTCAGTCTGAATTTCCACTGCAGCACTTTCACACTGGAAAGGCTAGATTCCAAGCTCTGCACAAAGCTTTGTGTCAAGTCGGTGCCAGGGCCCTCCACGCTCGTTGACAGTGAATACAAGCTTTCTGGATGGCCTGCCAATGCACCAAGCATTTCATTCTGCGTACCCACTGGCCTTCTCCTGGCTGTCCCACCAAAGTCTTCACCTAAGTCTTCTGCAGCTGAACTCAAGTGTGACCTCACCCTCCAGTGAGCTGACTTCTGCATTATTCTTGTCCCATGGCTCCAACCCACTCATCCCTAATGTCTCAACACGTGCAGATCCAATAACTAAGCTGCCCTCTAAATTACACCCAGTGTTATCTGACCCTGTGGCTGCAAGTGTGAGGGTGATTGATGGTGTTTCATCTTCATCACTTTCATCCCTTCTCCTACCCTTCCATCTGTTGTTCTTCCATCATTCTGTGGCTGGTGGCAGACCTTGGGTATCTGAAAGAAGAAAGTTACAAGGTTGAGATGGTGGGCAGCAAGCAAACTGTGCATGGTGAGACCGCCTGAAGATTGAAAATCAGAATAGATTGTGGGATGAGGGTAATATGGGATATGATAATGAGCAATGGGTATGAGCCTTCAATGGTTTCAGCCCCATCACTGATCACTACCTCAGTCATGGTCACTCCACTGGAGTAAGGCATGCAGCTCTGCCTGTTCGCTGCCCGTTGGGTGCTGCTACCCCTAATTATGTGCCAATTTGTCCTGAACGAGAGAAGGAGGTATGTCCATGAATGTGGAGCAATGTGTTTGGCTGATATGGCTGTTATAGTTGAATAGCTGACAGTGTGTGAAAGGAGTGAGATGTGGGTGTGAGGCTTAATGCACAGCTAAGTATATGAGGTATGAGTTGTGATTGATAGAGGTTGTTGGTAGGTGTGTGGAGCGGCTGGTGAACTGAGTGATGTCTGAGGCTTGAGGCACAGTTTAGGACATGGCATTTAAAGATGAATTTTCTGACCTTGGCTCTTGTGTAAGGTCATTAAACTTCTCCTAGTGCTCTGTGGATAGAGCACCTCTCTCCCCCTGCCCACCTTCTGCACCAGGTTTCCAGTGTTGCAACTAAGAACCTTGAAGAACACTTTCTACCCTGTTGTATCATTACTCAGTCTTCTGTTTTCCTCAGCTACTTCCAGTATCTACTACAGCCAGAATGAACTTCCCCATAAAGAGGTACAGACTGGCTTTAAGCAGTACAGCCTTGCATGAACTGGGGCTCCTGCTGAGGCATATAGCCACTTACCAGCACGGTTAGCACTGGGATGTATGCAACTATCATCGAAGTGAGCAGGTAACATGACGTCTGTGTGCTTACTGCATTGGAAGGAATGGACACAGGTTAATTGTACGTCGTGGCCCCTTTGCCCGTTTTTGCCCCCAAGATCTGTTTACTAGTCTAGCAAGTACCTAAAAATTGAAACCATACCTAAGGAGAGGAAGTTCCTGTGAAGTACCAGACTGCAGAATGTGAACGTGTTTTCTATAATCTCATAATAACTGTAGTAAGATGATACAATGTTGGTTGCTACTGAATGGATTCAATTTTCATTGGAACATTGCCTGGGGTGAATATTACAGCTGTTCATTCACTCAGCAAAACAGATGTTACAGGAATTAATGACCAAAAAAACAAAGAGCTGAAGGCCCTTTTATGATGATCATTGTACCATTGCACCTCACCAAGTTAATTATAACATGTAATTGTCCTCTCTCTGCTCATTATTAGTTATTTTGTCCACTTGCTTCTATTTTGGCAATGCCACATGTTGTTTGCAATCTGAGAAAGGAACAGGAAATTTACTCCAAACTTCCTGTCAGTACTGTCTCAAAAAGGCCTCCCTAAGAGTGCAATAATCATTCATGTTTCGCTGTTCTCATAGAGTGGAAAGATCTCACCTTCACTGGCTGCTACCTTGCCCAACCTGGTTGAGATTAGCACTGTAGCGGTTTATGCTTTCAGTCCAGCACCAGGTCACTTCTCAGCTATCTTTAAGGAAACGATGCTTAGATAGTGTCGGAAAACATTTCAATGTTCAGAATGGAAAGTTTTACCAGTCAGTGGAGCTTTTGCTTAGATAACAACAACGACTTGCCCTTATATGGGACCTTTAATGTGGTGAAATGACCCATGGCATATGATCAAACAAAATTTGACACCAAGCCACATTAGAGGATATTGGGACATCTAAAAACTTGATTAAAGAGGTAGGCTTTAAGGGCCATTTTAAATGAAGAGAGAGTAACCGAAAGGTCCAGAGGTTTAGGTTGGGGCCCTGGCAGCTGAAGGCAGAGCTGCCACTTGCGGAGTAATTCAAGTTAGGGATGCGCAAGAGGCTAAAATTGGAGGCGCGTAGTGGTCTCAGGACTGGCAGAAGTTACAGAGGTGAGGGTGGTTATTGTGGCGGGCGGGTGTGGGGTGTAGGGGAGGGATGGGGTGGGGGATGGTGGTAGGGTGAGGCCAAAGATGGATTTGAAAATGAGAATTTTAAAATAAAGGCATTGGACCAGGAACAAATATAGGCCAGTGAGCAAAGGGGCAATAGGGAAACAGGACATGGTGCAAGTTAGGGTATGGATAGCAGAATTTCGGATGAATTGAAGTTTACGGAGGGTGGAAGATGAGAAGCCAGCCAGAAGAGCATTAAAATAGTCAGGTCTGGTTGCAGCAATGAGCTGAGGCAGTGGCAGAAATTGGCAATGTTACGGAGGTGGAAGCAAGGCGCTTTGGTAATGGAGAGGATATGCAGTCAGAAGTACATTTCAGGGACAAATAGTTGAGAATGGTATGGCTCGACTTTAGAGAGATTGGAAAGAAGTTAACGAGCGGGTCACATTGGCAGAAGCAGAAGTCGGCCTAACGCCTGCTCCTGCCCAGTCCCGACTTCCCGCATCAGTCTCATGCTGGCTGGACCAATAATGGTTGGTTAGTGGGAATCATGGCAGAAAAAATGCCCAGAACAGATTTGAGATGAAGATGGGAGCAGGCTGATGGGCAGAAGAAGCTGCCAGTAGGAAGTTTAAAGGGACTGTAACAGTGAGATTCTGCTCCCAGCAGGGGGCCTGGAGGAGAAGGACAGAGTGCAGTGCTGTGGAAGGTAGTGAAGGGCAGCTTTAGGCAGAGGGGCTTCGGCGAGCCTGTCAGCCCCATTGACCCAGATTCATAGTGGAGCCACTGGAGGCTGAGAGCAGAAGCTCACACACAGCAAGGGCTTGAAGAGAACCAAACACAATCTTCATCCATCAGCAGTGGCTGAGGAACGTGCACAGATGGCTCTATGGTTTAATGATGACTCATTGCAGATTTTCCTCCAGGCTGACAGCAAACAGTGAGAGGTTCTCCTCTCACAGCATGACAAGAGGACACTTCCCCATCTGACAAAGAGAGCCTAGATGGGAGTTTCAGACATGGCCAGTAGCCGTGGAGAGGTGGGTAGGACCTGGCTACAGTACATGAAAAGGGTAAGTGACTTACTACATTCTTCAAGGGTGAGTGAGGAAACTAACTGCCAATGTGCTTGCATTATAGGATATGCATGTGGTGCGAGTGGGAGGTGTCCATCAGAGATGTGGCTGTATGTCCCTACACACTTGCAATGCCAACGGATGGAGTCTCAATACCCTACAAGGTTCCAGGGTGCTGGGGTGTGATGGCTGGGAGGGTTACCTACAAGGGAGCAGTGTCAGGATGTACAGTGCGGAAGGACCAGAGATAATGGATATCTACCTGCAGGGATGATCCATCCAAATATGGAACTCATCATTCTCAGGAGAAGTGGGCCTACAATGCCCACGAGAGGTTGAAGACAGGTGGTGGAATTCTGAACTTGCCAATGCTGATGGAGATGCAGGAGGACATCCTGGAGCTGACCAGTCAACAGGGTCGAGAACGGTTGGCAGAGGAGAAGCCACAGTTAGTGCTGGGAGTGGTGAGTCTCCAAGAGGCTGTCTCTCGGCAACGGCGGCAATGGAGTCTGGCATGGACTGGGTATGGGATGGGTGTGTGTAACGTAATGGTTAAAAATCAAATCAGCACCGTGCATCATATGTTGTACACCTGTGACCGAGATGCATTTACTTTTACTCAGTGTTCATCCTTATTGTTGAGTTGCACTCACCTTTCTTATTCTTTCAGCAGGTCACTCAGCAGCTCGGGTGGACATCGCCCCGAGGGTCCGTCGTTAACCTCTGAGAAAGAGGAGGCAAACTAAGAGGGTGTACCATCCCATCCTTTTTCTGCACCTAGAACCAGCTCTGATACTGGCACCTTGGTGGGGTTGTGCATGTCAGCTGAAGCGGTTGTACCTAGAGGTTTGAGCTGTCAAACCAGCTGCCAGTGGCTGTGACAGTCCAGGCCTCTGACCTCAGAGGAGTGTGGGAGACGGAAAGATGCTGAGCCCAGGCGAGATGACGAGCTTCTGGAGCTGTCTGTGAGACGGCATATGTTGGATGTCCAAAGAGAGGTGCATGAAGATCTGGCGGAGTTTCCAGAGGGTATGCGCACCCTGGCATGGACAGTGAAAGTGTCCATCCAGGCCATAAGCACTGCGATCGCCCTCTCTTCTGAATAAATGACTCCCTCCATCGAGAGATTGCTGACTGTCATGGAGAGCCAGGTCCAGCAGCTCAGTCAGGGGCTTTTGGGTGTGCATTCAGACATGCAGGTCCACATACTATCAATGACCTGAGGTAGACATTGCCAGGTCAAGAGATGGACAAGGCACTTGAAGTCTACTAGGTTCTTGTTCATGTCAGGTAAGGAGGGAAGGACATTTCAACCTGACGCTGGTGGAGGAGCATGCTGTCTTCATATAGGGGCTCCTCTCAAGGTGCTCCTGATGGTGATAGGGATACTTCCACCCCTCTGTCCGTGACACCAGAGCCTCAGGACGCTGTGGTGATGAAGGCGTTTCCTGCCGCTGGGCAGGGGTCCCTCATACCAAGTCGCAGCACCTGTAAACAAATGAAAGAAGTCACTGGAGACATAGAAGGACCATCATGGGGGTTCACTGGGTGTGTAAGGCTGTGTGTTGTGTTGTTCGCCTGCCCTTTATTAAATATTTCACCCATTTTATGGTTGTTGCATGTTTATGCATGTACTGGAGACTATCACATATTGATAGGGGATGCAATGCCATGGCACCCTCCAAATGAAAATTAAAAGCCTTTCTAAGAGATGCGATGTAGAGCAGAGTCTTTCGGATGTTTTAGTGTGTGCTTCACTGGGCTGGGCACAAGTCAATAATTGGCCTGATACAAACGGCGGGCAGACTTCCGACCTTTGGGCCCGCTTGGCTTCTGCAATGTTGGAATTGGACATAATGACATCGGGGACCTAACTCCCGACTTTACATTGGATCAGGAAGACATCCATCCACTTCCCGATTGTTAAATTCTGCCCATGGAGGCAATGACTAGGAAATTGTGATTGCAGTGGGGACCAAAGGCAATTGGTCTTCCCAATATTTAGTTGGAAGAAAATTCTGCACATCCAGGTGTGGATGTCAGACAAGCAGCATGACAAATCAGAGACGATGCAAGGGTTGTGAGAGATTGTGGTGAGGTGGAGCTGGGTGTCGTTAGTGTACATGTGGAACCTGAGATTGTGCTTTTGGCTGAGCTTGCTGGGGCAGCACTAGTATGAACAGCGGGCTAGGCAACAATAAAACCAACAGAATGTGAAACTCTCCAAGGTTTCCAAAAATGCATACACACACTTAGGCCTGAATTTCACCCTTGGTGGGCATGCAGGATCAGCAGGCCCGAGACCGGTCAGGAAACAATCGGCCCACGACTGCAATTTAATGCTGGCTGGCCAATTAAGGTGCACCCAGCATGAAACATGTCTTCCCAATGGTCGGGAAGGGCCAGGCAGGGGCCTGTCGGGCGCCGGGTCCAATGGTGACCCAACGAGTGGTTTCAAAACGGCACTGCCAGTTCCTTGAAGGCTGTCAGGGAAGAACATATCCCCTGCGTTCTGGAAACCAAAGTTATGGCCTCAACATCAGCTGGAGATGCCAGGCGGGAGGGCAGGTTGGGTGAACACTCGGCTCCCCAGTTTTCGGGCAAGTGCCTCGCGTTGCTCTTGGAGGAGGTGGCTGCCGGGAGGGACAACCTCGTCCCCAGTATGGAAGGAGGAGGCCACCGCACCAGACAAAAAGGCCTTGAGAGGAGGTGGCAGCCTAGGTCATTAGCCACGACGTTGCGCGGCACACGTGGGTGCAGTGTCGCAAAAGGTTAAAGACCTGCTGCGCTCAGGAAGGGTGAGTACTGTGTTGGCATGGATCGGTGTGTTGAAGTGTTAAGGACTGGCCATCCCCCCCGTGGAACTCAGGGGTGTTAGAGTCTGAGCGCCAACAGTCAATGATGCTGGAGCTGGCCAAGGGCGTGAGCCCTGACTGCTTGGCCTGAGTGCCTTGCAGCTCGAGGGCCACGACTCGGGTGTGCTTTGCAAGGTGCTCCTCAGGTGGGGTTGGCCAGGCTGCAATGGCGCTGCAGGTAGAGAGTGGACTAATCAATGCTCCTCTGTCCTTTCAGGAGAAGATGAGCCATAACAACATTGAGGGGTCACAGACAGGCAGAGACCCCCCAAACCTCCTAATCCTGAGCAGATTTGAGCAGGGCGCCTTGGGGCTGGAGAGGCACCACACACCTCGATCAGCCATTTGTGGAGAGGCTGGAGTGTCAGGCGAAGGTAAGAGTGCAGTGCACAGAGGTGAGAGTTTTGGATGGTGCAACCATTCTACTGTAGTCTCTTCATTGATGGGAGCCTCAAAACTGGAGTCCCCATTGATCATTGAAAGACGATAACACCATGATGCAGATCTGCATTGTCTCACCAGGGTGCCTGGCATGCACAGTGACAGTGTGATGACTTTAACTAAGGACATGTAGTTGTTCTCCCTTAGGTTTCCCAGCAGTCACTCATTTGCAGGACCCCGAAGAGCCACCCATGACACCAGAGGACCGCCAGGCTTCAGCTGCACCTGCATCATACCTGCTCTCTGAACTAGACACCAGTGCACATACCAGCACATTGGTGGCATTAGACCTTCAGCTAGAATGTCAGTGCACAGCAGTGAGGGCATTACACACTCGCTTGACGTGCAGAGGCAGAGAGTGCCCAGGACGTTGGCAGTCAGAGGACTAATGGAGACCAGGACAATGCTGAGTCGAGGGCAGATGATGAGCCTCTGCAGTCGTCCATTAGGCGGCAGATGCTGGATGTCCAGTGGGATGTGCAGGAGGATCTGGCAGAGATCCATGAGGATATGGGTGCCATGGTCTCTGTTGTGGAGGAGTCCATGATCACTGCGTCGACCCTCATGGCCAAACGCATAGCCTCCTCCGTTAAGCCTCTTGTCATGGAGAGGCTGCTCCAGGGATAGAATCAGGGATTCCTGGGGTTATGCTCGGACCTATAAGCCCTCACACAGACAATGACCTCAGGTGGTCAGTGCCAGTGTGGGAGAGGCGCTGGCTGAAGCACCCTGTATCCCAGCTAGGTGCCCGTCCATCAATAGTGAGCAGAGAGGTCCAGAGCGACCTCATGTTGGCACACGAGCTGCTTGTCGTTTCTGCGGAATCCTGTCAGGATGCTCTGGATGACGGTAAAAGCTCCTCCGCTCCTCTGCCAGTGACCGTGGCATCTGATGAGGCTGCCATGACTGGGGAGATGCCAGCCGTGGCACTGGCCGCTCCCTCCCAGTCGGGGCCAGCACAGGCTCGACTGGTCAGAGGATGACCGCCAAGGCCATCAAGGCCAACGAGACTGCCTCCAATGCCGCTGCCAGCGAAAGGGGAGGGGCACCAAGACATAACACTTGTAAATGTAAGTTTAAGACACCATGAGCACAAGAGGGGCTGTTCACGGGTGATCTTCTATTCTGAAATGTTTTGTTTATGTTTACCGGTGTGGAAATGAAGACCAGAGATGGTCAGGTTAATTAGTTTTGATTGTGAAACTTAAATTTTGTTTTTGTTGCGATGGCCTGAGTATGCTTCACCTTTTTGTTTGGTACAGTGTACACCAGTATCGCATGCTGGACGTGAGTGGCTCTAAACTTCATTGCACAGGCACTGAGTGGACTTTGGGTTCAAAGGAAAGGGACATTTCAGACATCCGGGATGGAGGCGGCAGCCCTGGCATGAGGTGGAAGCAGATCTTTGGCAGCCTAGCTGAAGAGTTGGATCAAGGCACCACTGATGTTTCTGCCTCCCTGAAGGATACAGAGGCCTGCCCCCACGTCCTCAGCATTCTCCTCACCGTGCTCCTCTTCTGACTCACTACTGCATTCATCCTCTGTGGCCTGTGGAGCTGCCGCCAGATCCTCTTCCTCCAGTGAGTCCCCCCTTGCCAGTGACAGATTGTGCAACCACTATCAGTGACACCCGCTCTGGGGGGTATTGTAGTGCGCCCCCTGAACGGTCCAGGCATCGGAAGCGCATCTTCAGAAGACCTATGGTCCTCTCTATCTCCGCTCTTGTGGAGGCATGACTCCTATTATAATGGGTGGCGGCATAAACCACCTTTTTAATGGATAGTCCTTGTCGCCCAGCAGCCATCCATCCATCCAGCCGGGCTGGAGCACTGAAGAGCCTCAGCACCTGGGAGTGTCTCAGGATGTAGGCGTCGTGGGAGCTGCCTAGATACCTTGCACAGACTCGCAGAATCAGCATCCTGTGATCACACACTATCTGCACTTTCATGGAGTGGAAGCCCTTCCTGTTGACGAAGGCACCGGGCTCACCTGCTGGCGCCTTGATGGCCACATGTGTGCAGTCAATTGCACCCTGGATGCGGGGGAAGCCAGCAATCACTGCAAAGCCTGTGGTTCACTCAGCCTGGCTGGCCTCATCTTTACGGAAATGAATGAATGTCATTACCTGCCTGAACAGAGCTTCTGTCACCAGCTTGACACAACTGTTGTCAGCTGATTGGGGCACTCTGGAAAGATCCTCCACTGACTCTGGAAAGTGCCAGAAGCATAGAAGTTGAGGGCCACTGGCATAGGGTGTCCACCCACACAGTTGGAGGTGATCTCAGGCCCAATCATCTGACAGATGGAGGTCACAGTCTCCCTGGAGAGATGGAGTTCCCTTAGGCATTGCACCTCGGACATATTGAGGTAGCTGCATCACCGCCTGTAAACCCTGGCAGCAGGATAGTGGCGTCTTCTGCGGCCCCTTCCGCCTTGGACTACCTGCTGGCCCTGTGCCCCTTGTGCCTGCGCCTCTCCTCCCACAGGTCCCTCCCCTGGAAGCTGCATTGGGACACCTGGCCTCCTCTCCCTTCTGTCCCTCGCTTCCTCCTCAGAGGAGGTGCCACCAGCGGAGATCACAATCCCCATTACCATGGTAACGGAAGGCTGTCTGATACCTGGAAGGGTCCACACGGTCAAAATCCTCTGCAAGCCTTGGAGACACCAGTGAATCCTAAAATGAAGCCTGGAAATGCTAAGACTGAAGTTCAAAATAGAGTTGAAGCAGTCAAGCTCAAATAAGCAACCAGCAGCAAACTATCTCCTAAACTCCTCACTACTCACACTGGCAACGCTGCTGACCCTTTTTATCCCGCCCTTGGATGAGGTTTTGCAAAATGTAGGCTGCCCACCTGCCCATTTTGCTCATGTGACGAGCGCAAAATCGCACGGGCAACATAAAATCTGGATCAATTGGCTTTTTAATGGCCTTAAGTGGCCTTTTAATTGATGGCGGGCGTGGCTCCAACACCCGTGTGCGCCCTCTGATCCGAAGATTGCCCGCGTGCGGGATGGCACCAGGACTCTTGCCCGACGTCATCTCGTGTTATTTTAAGCCCGATCGGGTCGGGCATGGCCCCGCCTGCAAGACGTTAAATTCTGCCCTTCGAGATAACAAGTGAAAAAAATATCCACGTTGACCTTCAAAATGGTACCCTGAACAAACCTTTTGGGTGCATCTGCATTCAATAAACTCTGCCAGGATTTCTTAAACAAGTGGTCAGATAATCTTTCAATGCAATAACATGTATGTGTGCGATATGTTGGAATAAATTGCATCATCTGACAACTGAGTGATAGATGCACCTTATAATTCATTTTACTTAAATGCTGCTTTCCTTCAGCTGCTTTCAGATTCCTGGCATGCGAAGGTTAATACTATATTTTTTTATTTTGCTGTACATTACAATGCATTATGCATAAGAGAATCATACTGGAAGCATGTTCATATACGTTGGGCGGAATCGTCCCCGATTTGCACTAAGTGCAGTGGCGGGCGGGAAAAAGGACATATTTCCCGTCAGCCGCAATGGCGGCTTTTCACGGCCTATCATCCCATTTCCCCCTCATTAATAATTCATTTCCAGGAAACGCCCCAGGTCAAAGGCCGGGCGGCCCGCCCCGCCATCATCTCAGGCCTTCGGTAAACCAGGCGCCTTTTTTAAAGGTCACCCCTGCACACAGCTAGCACTTTTCAAGAGATCGGGAGCTGTTAGGAACCAATGACTGCCAAAGGGAGGAAACATGCTACCCCCAAATTTAACGACGTCTCCCTTGAGCGCATACTGAATGCAGTGGACGCCCGCCGCGATGTCTTCTACCCCACTCTGGGCGAAGACCAGAAAGCAGGCCACCAATCCAGCATGGGAGGAGGTGGCAGCGGTGGTCAGTGCCAATGCCCTGCAGAAGAAGACAGCCGTCCTGTGAAGAGGATCAATGGTCTCATCCGTTCCATCAGGGTAAGTCATTCTCTCATCGGCCTCAACTCACACACTCACAAACCCATCACACATCCACAGGGATCTCACACCTCAAGGGACAACACCACTAACTCACACACACCCTCACATCTCCATCAGGCTCATATCCTCTGGAGCTCACGTCCTCATCCCGTCCATGGCTCCGCTCTTCACACAAACATTCCACACATTGCGATGCGTCCTGCTCACACTCTCACAGCAGCAGGGAGGGGTCCCAGACCGGTGGTGGAGTTGCGCACATTAGACCACTCACTCACTTTGAGGAGTGTGCCAACAGGCTGAATGGTGAGGACGTGGACCCTGCCAATGGCGAAGGTGAGGTCAGTGAGAAACACCCATGTGAGGGGCCTGCAGCACATCATCCCTCTCTCAACACTAATGTGAGTGCTCTCTCTCCTGCTTTTGACTCTGCTGCCTGCACTAACCATCTCTACTTTGGTTCACTGGGAGCTCTGCCAAGCAACCGACACCCTCAGCCAGCCAGTCCCTCAGCTCCATCCACGTCCTCACCTCCAGCCAAGAGGACACCTCCTCCATTGAAGAGCTGGAAATAAGCAGCCTGGAAGACCCATCACAGCGCTTACCCACACCCTCCGCCAGCGCAGAGAAACACACCTCAGTAGATCTAGAGCAGGTTCAGCTTCACAATCTGGTGAACACCGCATGGACACGTGTCCACAGCAGGAGGAGGCAGGTTCAGCCGAGGTCCCCGACACTCAGAGGACTGCTGGGGAAGAGGCACCTGTGAGATCCAAGCCAGGTGATGAGCCTCTGGATTCGGCCTTCCAACTCAGCCTGGAGAGTCAGCAGAAGACAAGAGAACACACACAGAGGTGTTGAAAACAGAATGACATGTGAATCAGAGGAGTGTGTCCACCTGCTCCCTGATGAAGTGGTGCCCATATGTGCGCGCATGGAGGACTCCATGGGGAGGATGGCAGATGCCATGGAGACCTTGGTCCAACAGAACACAGGGATGTGCATAGGCCTGCACTCCATTGTGGTAGCCATGGGTGAGTTCCTGCAGTGACAAAGCGAGAGAGAAACAGGGCACCTCAACGTCCCTCCAGGTGCTCCTTCCCCTCAAGGAGTCAGGCTGGGGCCCTCGGGCACCAAAATGGAGGGGGAGCAGCAGCTGGACACCCTGGGTCACCCACTCAAGAATCTCAGAAGCTGTCCTCTCCCTCTGAATCCCCTTTTCCTGTGACCCCCTCAACTTTGTTCCCTGTTACTGCAGAGGGAGCAGCTGGTACACAGAAGGACAGCCAAAGCAAGCTGGGGCCCCCAAGACCTCAGCTCTTGAGAGGATGCATGATGAAGTCAACAGAGGCAGCTATTGAACATGCTGCCTCTACCCCTCCTGCGGATGTCAGGGCAGCACCTAGAAGAAGTGGTAGACCTAGAAAAGTTAAGAAATTCTGATCGCAAGTGGTGCACGGGTCATAGTCGCAGAAAAAGGCCCTTCAGCCCATCAAATATGTGCCAGTTAAACAAGTACCTAACTATTCTAATCCCATTTTCCAGCACTAGGCCCATAGCCTTGTATGCCATGGCATCACAAGTGCACATCCAAATACTTCTTAAATGTTATGAGGGTTTCTGCCTCTACCACCCTTACACACAGTGAGTTCCAGATTCCCACCACCCTCTGGGTGAAAAAATTCTTCCTCACACCCCCTCTAAACCTCCTGCCCCTTACCTTAAGTCTATGCCCCCCTGGTTATTGATCCCTCCACCAAGGGGAAAAGTCCCTTCCTGTCTACCCTATCTGAAGACATTTTGTCACTTTATAACCTGATAATAGATTCACTTTCACTGAATAATGTGTAATGGTGTCTTTCAGCTTCAATCACAGGCTTCGCGAGTCCTCTCCCTTTATCTTCCCCTCCCCTTCCCTCCCCACTAGCAGTTCAGTTGCTCGCAGCCGGACCACGAGTGATTCTGGAGGGAGAAGTGTGTGTGAGGCAGGGCCTTTCGGACCCTCGTGCAAGCACTCTCCCATGCATGCAGATCTTTCCTCCACCACACTCATCTCAATGTCCTGAGCATTTTCAATGCTGCCTGCTGGGGTTCACTTTCAGTTGTCCATCTGACCTGACCTGCATCTCCGCCCACCCACTGATCACACTCCCATCCAGCACCTGATCTCGCCCAACACAAAGCTCCCCTCACTTTCGATTTCAGATGCATGGTTGTTGCAATATTTGTTTTCAGATCCCCAATCCTTTCCCCTCCACCCATCATCCATTTCCTTTCCCCTATCACTGTTGGCCCCCTGGCATCACCTTTCACCTCCCCACCATCACCTACCAACCTGAACCCTCTCTTCCAACGATGTCTGGGTGAGCGTGCACATTCCGTACCTTCCCGGGAATCCCACGCTCATCCACATTGACCTCCCTAACCTCCTCCTTCGCACCCCCAGTGTCCATGTCTGTCTCCGAGTCCCCACCAAACATCCTCGCTGTCCCTTCTACTGCTATCGTCGCACCCTCACCCTCCCACCCTATCAGCTCACCCTGCCCTCTCTCCTACTCGCCATTCCATCCTTCCATGCCCACCCTCAGTTCGCTCCCAGGAGGCAGTCTTCAACTCCACAGACCCCTCCATTGCACATTCACCTGGATATCCCCCCCTTACTCCCTCCTCCATTCATACTCCCTCCTCTCCCTGGACTCTTTCCCCCCTCCGAACTCCTTCTTCCCCCCAAAGCCCTTCCCCCAACCCCCCCACCCCCCCGAACCTCTTCCACCCTCCAAACTCCTTCCTTTCCCCGGACTCCTTCCACCCTCCAAACTCCTTCTTCCCTACAAAGCTCTTCCCCCCTCTGAACTCCTGCTTTCCCCCAAAGTCCTGCCCCTCTCCTAACACCTTCCCTCCCCCTGAAGTCCTTCCCGCTTCCAAACTCCTTCCCTTACACCCTCCTCCTCCTTTACCTACCTCCCCAATTTTTGCATTGTCCCCCATTACACCGCCCTCCCCCCCATACTCTCTCCACCCTGTCCAAAACTCACCCTCCACCGACACCATCATTCCTCCCCTCCCAACCTCAACCCCTTTGACACCTTTGTTCCCTCCTCCCAGCTTCACCAACCCCTCCCCCCTCAGTACACCTTCCTTTTCCACTCACAGCTGTACCTTCCTCTCTACCCCCTCAACGATCATCCGTAGCGGCTTATGGCCAAGACCCTGATGCCCCGAATCAGATCCCAGACATCAACGGTGACCTCTTATCTCCTGTGAGCTGCTTCGCAGTGAAGCCAGGTCCATGAGAATCCATTCAGCAGGCGATGCACATGTTCCTCGTAGCTTATAATAATATGCGGATACATTAAAATGATGTCCCCGATGTGCGGCAGCTGGAAAGGTGACCTGCCATTGACAGGTGGAACGGACAACCGCAAACTGGTTTCACAACGTGGTGAAGCTGATTTTTGGCGTTACTGCCATATTGTCCACTCACTGTTGCCATGACACCCGATGCCAACAAGGATGAAAAATTCCAGCCATTGACTCATGGGATTGAGTGCAAGGTTTTACAAGGTTTTACAACCCTATAAAGCAGCTAAGGTGTTGAGTGATTAACGTTTAACCCTGGAGGCAGCCATGGAATCCTTCTACCATTGCAAGCTTAGTTTAAATCGAAATTTTCACCTTTAATAGCAAATTCCATGAAAGGTTTCTGGATGAAACCAATGCTGAATTATGGAACAAAATTAATACTATGAGGAGATCATAAATAACCACAGCCTCCAAAGCAAGAGAGTCTACTCTTTATGCCATTTTGTGAAGATTATAATCCTTTTAAACCTAATGTATAAATTTGTTTTTCATTGCTTTGACATTTGTAGAATTAATTCCAATAGCGATTAGGAAATAATTGCCACTTATCACTTCATTCTTTTTATTTCTGAAAGAGGGCTGGCATGCTACATAGGTAAAGATAAAAGCAATCTATTTAGTGGCATGGAATCACAGTATCCTAACATTTTGCCTTCAAAAAGCCATGACAGTCCATGCTACAATGTTACTAACCTTTGTTTACTTGAAACACATTCTGTCTACCAATCCACCTTACATTGAGGAGAATTAGAAGCTGGAGCTATGTAGGTCCAGATGAAGTTTAGTTTCACTTGCTATGGGTTTCAGAGAGGCCTTGCCCAGCACAAGTGCATATGGGAAATTTGAGAACATGCTGGACACAACATCAAACCAATACTTAGAAAATCATGTACAACGTGCACCAATATATGGATGCGTGTTCCTGCCAGATGAAGATCCGCACTGACAGAATGGCATTGAAGGTTGCTCCTTAACTTTACAAGTTTGAATCTTTTTATAAAGTCACTGCTTGATTTGATCAAACCTTCTCTTTTATTTGAGAGATCCACCCAAAGTGGTGCATTTAATGTCTCCACTGTTATCATGAGTGGCAAGGTTGAAATGATCCATTTCTCAATACTGGTGCATGTATTTATGTGGTGCATTAGAATCCTTTAAATATTTTAAATGCAGACAGTTTGGGTTCAGTCCAGGATCACCTGGAAGAGAGAGCACAATCTAAATCTGTATAGTAGCTCCTTATTATTTACAGACCCATCCGTATTCCTTTCCACTTGAATGATCATAAGGTTTCTCTTAAAGTAGCCCTTATTTGAAAAGTGATCCTAATTTGAAAAAGCATCATCCAAATCTCAACAGCTGTGCCCCACAACAAATAATAAAACTTTTGCAATCTATATTCAACCTCACGCTCACAATCACCCTGCCCATGCAAATCACTACCTAAGACAATTAATTTGCATTTATTTCAGTCAGAAAGAAATTTCCAAACTCCAAATACAGTTCAGTGCATCACCTGCTGCAGTAGTCTGTCATGCAGATGAAGAAGGTCCCATTTTGATCCCCAGTCTGTGCTGAGAAAGCTGAAGATAATCATTCTAGACTGAGTATTCCTGCAGCAGGAACAGTGCATAGTGGAACATTGGCTCAATAGACTGTTCACAGCCATTCCTGCTATGTTTGAGAGTTGACATGCCACGAAAACTCATGGCCATATTTATGGATGGCTCTTCTGTGATGCGAATGCATGCAATGAGTGTATGGAGGATTGTGGTAATTGGTATTAAAGGTACCCTGGCCAGAGAAGAATCATTCAATGTGCCTTGCAAGATATAGCAGACAGAGCACTTACTCTCTGCAATGCGGGAGAGCTAGCAAACTAGAGGATAGGTAGAAAGGTGATGATGCACAGGAACTTCCTCATATCTGTCCCAGATAAGCACACCACAGAATGTGTCTTCAAGAACCTTTGTAATAAAATACTCTTTATAATAAACTTGGGTTACTGGACAGATTTCTTGTAAAAAACAATAAACTTTATTTACAGATCTCCTGATGAAGCTACATGCTTGCACTAAGACCAAGGCTAGAAAACTCCGCCCCAAAGATTACCCACACTTAGGGCTGATTCATCTGTATAGTCACATGATCTGCATAACAGTATGAAAGATTTTACTTACAGCTACTACATTCCTCCCCCTTTAATTTTGTTTTACCTCTCTTATTTGCAAAAATAACCCATATAATATACGAATATATACAGTTCATGCAATTATAGATTACGTCTTTGAGATGGTTTTCTGATTCAGGTAGATGGACGCAACTCTACAGCTTGAGATTCTGCCACTGGATCAACTTGACCAGGAACTGCAGCATCAAGGACATCCTTAGACAGTGGCAGTACAGAATTATTTACTTCAACAGAGACATCAGGTATATCTCCTCTTTGTCGATCTGGCACCTCAGGGATCAAAGGTTTGACTTCAATTTCAGGTGGAGTAACTGGCTGTTGGAGTGTCTATCTACTTCTAAGATGATGCACGTGTTTCCTAACAATCCTGTTTCCCACTTCCACTTGACATGACGAAGGTCCTGTTTCAGGAACAATTGTACCAGGAACCCATCTTGGCCCAGTTGCAAAATTTTGCACAAAAACTGACTCCCCCACAGTAAATTCTCGGTCTTTACCGCGAACACCATGATTCACTTTCTGACTACTCTGGTTCTTTTCTACCTACTCCTCTAAGTTAGGGAATACTAGACTCAATCTTGTACGAAGGCAGCATTTCATTAGTAATTCAGACTGTGTTGAACCCGTAGTTGCATGAGGAGTCATGCAATACTTGAGAAGAAATCTTGAAATTCGTGTTTCTAAAGTTCTTTTGGATAGTTTCTACATGCCTGTTGTAAAAGTTTGTACTGCTCTTTCTGCTATCCAATTGGATGAGGGATGATATGGGGCTGTTTTGATATGTTTAATCCCATTTAGGTTCATGAATCTCTGGAATTCAGTACTAGTGAAAGCAGTGTCATTATCCAAAACAATGACTTCTGGTAGGCCATGTAGCAAAACATTGGCACAGCTTTTCAATAGTTGCACACGATGTAGGTGATCTCATTTCATTCACAGCCATCCACTTAGAATGCACATCAATGATCAATAAAAACATGGTATCTAAAAATGGACCCACATAGTTTATATGTAGTCTAACCCAGGGTCCACCAGGCTACTCCCATGGTTGCAATGGAGCTGAAACGGGAAATTTCTGTTGTTGATGACACTGGAGACAGTGCTTAACCATTTTTTCTATATCACTGTCTACACCTGGCCACCAGATATAACTTCATGCAAGCATCTTCATTTTCAAAATGCCTGGATGCGCACTATGAAGCTCTGTCAATAGTGGCTATCTTCCTTGCGAAAGGATGACGACTCTTGCTCCCCACAACAAGACACCATCTTGACAACTCAAGTCAGATTTATGGAAGAGAATGGTTTTAATTCTTCAGAGACTTGTGCGTTTGACCATCCTTGCAAAACTTGTTCTCAGACTCTTGATAAAATTGGGTCCCGATTTGTCCAATTCTTTATCTGGAAGGCACAGCAAGAGGAAGCCTTCACAAAAGTCAAGAAGTTTTTAAAGTCGTCATGTCTGCTAGTGCACTATGACCCATCAAAGGAATTAGTACTAACTTGTAATGCATCTCCCTACGGAGCGGGAGCGGTATTGTCGCACAAGATGGAAGATGGATCTGAAAGGCCAATAGGATATGACTCCAGAGCCCTCTCTGCAGCCGAGAATAATCACAATATGAAAAAGAAGGTTTGTCTCTAATAACACGTTCGCACAGACCGGTGAGGAATCCAGGAAATTCAACACAAGTACAACTTCTTGTGGCACTGAAACGTGTGTAATGCTATCTGGCAAAGGGAGACGACTGAGGGCGTCTGCATTTGCTATATGCACACCCGGACATTGCATAAAAGTGTACTCACATGTCGACAAAATCAAAGCCCATCTTTGAATTCTAGCAGAGGTTATCGGTGGGATTGCCTTATCTTCAATAAACAAATCCAACGGTGGCTTGTGCTCTGACACTATGATGAAGTGTCAACCGTGCAAATACTGATGGAACTTCTTTACTCCAAACATTAGAGCCAAGCCTTCTTTTCACATGAGGGGACATGTTTAAATAATTTTTTTACTTGAATTTTAAAAAACTTTTATTGTCTATTCAATCTCCCTAAGGCAGCTCCAGACCACCCGCGTAAAATGGCAGCGCGCAGCCAATTGTGGGCAGCGATCAGCTCCGCGCCCGCCCCCACCCCCATCCCTGCCCGCTCCCACCCAGCCCGCCTGACATAGGTAAGATTCAGCCCCATGTGTAATTTAGCTTGTAGGCCTTTTATCTTTCCCAACTCATCTCGGAATACACTGTCATACTTTCTCTAACAGCTCAAGAATTCCTCCTGTTCTGACTTGAAAAATTTCTGACCAGTTGAGTTGAATTTCTTTCAACCAATCACGGCCCAGAAGGCTAGGTCCTTCACCTGTTACAACAATCGCTGGCAGCTGGGCTGTCTGTTGCCTGTAGGATACAGGTACAGAGGCAATGCCATTCACCAATATTGCCTGTCCAGCATACATTTTTAGCTGAGCTGCAGTTTTCTCCAAATTCAATGGTATTTAAAGAAGTGTTCTCCAACCGCTGTGGTCGATGCTCCTGTGTCAACCTCCATGTCTAGAGGCTTCCCATTTACTTGAAGGGTAATGGTGATTGGTTCAGTTTTCCTGGCCTTAAGATTGTATGGGGAATAGATATCGGTCTCAGCAGCCTCTGGTTCATTTACATTGTGCATTTCATTTAACTTGACCTGCTGTCTGAATGGTTGTCTTGATCTCGCCCTGCACTGTTTTATAACATGGGGCAGGATTTTTCGCTTGGCGTACGGGTGCGTGCCTGACACCCCCGAGCGTAAAAAAGCGGGCGGTGACATCGGGAGAGCGTCCCGACGTCATCATGCACTCACCCGATAGTTCAATCGGTGGGCCCGCTGCGAGAGTTGGCAACGTGCCTGCTGACAATTAAGAGGCCTATTAAGGGCATTAATGTATTAGTTAAGAGCGATTTTTCGCTGCCCATCCAACCTTACGTTTGGCGGGCGGGCAAATCGGCCAGGCGGCCTATGGATTTTTGAGGAAAACTAATCCACGGGCAGGATTAATTTTAAAAAACGTTTTGACAGAATTTTTATAATCTACGTGTTCATGTGAGAGAGTCTGATGTGTGGGACATTTTTTCCTGTATTTCCAAATCTTTATTTCATGGTTTCAAATTCTTCAGCTCCCTGGGGCAGCCTCTCTGCCTTCAGGGAGCTTTCATTGAGCGCTCCCCTGCGCCCGCGCTGACTTCAGCGCTCGCCCTCCTCCCACCCCCACCCCGGCAGCGCTGAGCCTTTCAGCGCGCCTTCCATGCTGGCTTGCCATTAATTGGCCAGCCGGTGTGAAATCGCGGTCGGGGGCCGATCACGGGCAGTGGGCCGTTTCCCAGCTGCTCTCGGGCCTGTCCACCACGCCCGCCCGACCTCAAAATTCAGCCCATGGTCTTTTTTGTGACAGTAGTGGCATTCTGCCTCTTTAAATCTGCAGGTTTCAGCTACATAATTACCCCCACAGTGTAACACTTTAATTTCTGAATCATTGGTGAGCTGCTTCCAGCGTTTCTTTTTGTTTGTTGAGCAATAGGGACCATGTCCCGCTTAGTGCTTGTCTCCCTGGCTTTCAGGCCACATCTGGCGGCAGGTTCCCACCCCCACTGAAGAACAGCGCCATGTTGCACACTCTGTAAAGCCTGCCAGTCCCTCTCAGCACTCTCCACGGTTAGTGTTATTTCCATGGTGCACTTCAGGTCAATATTAGCTTCTGCAAGTAAACGGAGCTGAATGGCGTCATTGTGCACGCCGCAAACCAAACGTTCTCGCAACATGTCGTTTAAAGTATCTCCGAAGTCACAGGCCAGGATTTTTCCTGTGGCGGGTGGGCTGGGTGGGAATGAGCGTGAGCAGGCGCAGAGCTGATCGCTGCCTGCGATGGACTCCGAGCTGCCATTTTACGTGGGGTGGGCCAATTAAGGCCCACCCAGTGTCAATCGCGGCCCCCGAGATCAGCGGGAAGGGGTAGGCAGCGGTGGGAGGACAATGACCACCGGGTCCAATGGCGACCCGACAGCCTATTCCAAAATGGCGCAGGCAGCCGTCCTAAGGCTGCTGCTGATGTCAGTCAGAAGCATGGTGGATAACATCCTCGGTGAGCAGGCCAGGCAGGAGGGCAGGTCAGCGGGGCATTCGGCCCTGAGGTTCTTGGATGAGGGCCTCGTTGCCCTCCTCGAGGAGGTGGCAGCACCCCGCAACATCCTGGTGCCAAGGGACAGGAGGAGGAGCCCCCCCACTCTCCACATAACAAAACTTGCCTGGGAGGAGGTGGCAGAAAGGGACAGCTCCCATGATGTGGTGAGGCACACCTGGGTGCAGTGCCGCAAGCAGTTTAATGACTTCTTGTGATCAGGGAGGGTGAATACTGTGTTGGCCTGGGTCACTTAGCACAGCAGTTAGGTTGGCCCCGCCCCAGCACCACCCCCCAACTCAGAATTTTGTTTTTGTATTCATTCATTCACGGGATGTGGCCTTCGCTGGGTGGGCTGGCATTTATTGCCCATCCCTAGTTGCCCCTGAGAGGGTGCTGCTGAGCTGCCTTCTGGGTCCATTGCATGTGGTGCAGGAACACCCACAGTGCTGTTTGGGGGCAAGTTCAGGGATTTTGACCTAGCAACAGTGAAGGAGCGGCAAAACATTTCAAAATCAGGATGGTGAGTGACTTGGGGGGGAACTTCCAGGTGGCGTTGTTCCCATCTATCTGCTGCCCTTGTCCTTCTAGGTGGTAGTGTTTGTGGGTTTGGAAGACCTTAGAATGTGAGTGGCAAATGTGATGGAGGCAGCATCTGGACAAGGGAGTCAGTCCTGGCTGCTTGGAGTGAGTGTATGGGCGCTCCAGGGTCACGAATCGGATGACCCCTGCAATGTTTCACTCAAGAGGGGGTGGCAGGGCTGCAATGGCAATGCAGGTACAGGGTGGACTAATCAATGCTCCTCTCTCCTTTCAGGAGAAGACCACACACAGTAACGCTGAACGGATGTGGACTGGTGGAGGGTGGCCCACCTATTCATACTCACCAGACATGAGCAGGAGGCACTGGAGCTGGAAGGCGCCATGAGCCCAGGTCAGCCGGCCGTGGTGAGGTTGGGGTGCCACAGGAAGGTAAGAGTACCGTGCACTGAGCTCACAATGTCTGTCAGTGCAACCATTCCACTGTTGACTGTATATTGATTTCAGCCTCCAACATGGGATCCCCATTGCCAATGGAAGGAGGAACGCATCCTGATCTGGGTACCAGGCATGCACATTAACAGGGTAACGACTTCAACTAATCAAATGTCCTTGTTCTTCCTTTCAGCCTCACCAGAGCATGCCCGGACTCAGGAGGCAGAAGGACTGTCGCTGACCCCCGAGGGCCCACAAGAAATAAACACACCAGCGTCACACCCTCTCAGCCTGGCAGGCACCAGCGCAGATACCAGCACCTCAGTGGGGATAAGATCGTCGGCTAGTACCTTGGTGCACATTGGTGAGGGCATTTCATGCTTGCTTGAGGTGCAGGTGGAGGCAGAGAGTGCCCAGGGCATCAGCAGTCAGAGGAATGGTGGGGACCAGGAACATCTCAGCCGGTGGCTGATGATGAGCCTCTGGAGTCGTCCCTGAGGCAGCAGATGCTGGAAGTCCAGCAGGGTGTGCGGGAGGAATGCGTCCCATGGTGTCCGTTGTGGAGGAGTCCATGCGGAGCATGAGCAATGCAATGACCCTCATGGCCGAGTGCACATGGCCATGTTTCCTCCATGGAGAGAGTGGTGACCCTCATGGAAAGGTTCCTCCAGGAGAACAATCAGGGATTCCTGGGGATGCGCTCAGACCTGCAATGACCTCAGCTGGTCAGTGTCAGTGTGGGAGATGGATTGGGCACCCAGTATCCCAGCTAGGTGCCCATCCATCAATGGTGAGCAGCGAGGTCCAAAGTGACCTCACATTGGCGCACAAGCTGCCTGTTGTCTCTGCGAGCTCCTTTCAGGGCGCTCTGGATGACGGCAGCAGCTCCTCCGCCCCTTTGCCAGTGACCATGGCATCTGATGAGGCTGCGGTGACTGAGAAGATGCCAGCCGTGCCACTGGCTGCTCACCGCCAGTTGGGGCCAGCACAGGCTCCACCGGTCAGAGGACGCCCGCCAAGGTCCTCGAGGCCAACAGGACAGCAGAGTGAGCAGGCTGTCTCCAATGCCGATGCCAGTGACGGGGGAACATCTAGATGTAGCACCCGCAAGCGTAAGTGTAAATCACCTTAGGCACAACACGGGCTTATCACTAATGGTTTCCTTTTTCCCCCCGTTTCAGTTGTTTTTTAGTTGGTGTGCTGTTCAACACCTTTTAATGGACTTTGATTTGTGTATGCAAGTTGGTAATCATTAAACATTTTGGTTCTCAACAAGCCTCTGGGTGCTTCATTAGTTCTGTAGGTGAAGGGGAACCCATGATGTTATGAGTGACTTGTTTGTCATTGAGCTTTATTGACAAGGCACAAAGTTAATGTTTCTAACCAGGCAGATGTTGCTCTCAGGTATCAAGTATGGAGCCTGCAGCCCTGGCATGCGGTAGTGGTTCATCTTTGGTAGGCTAGCTGAAGGAGCGTTGGACCAAAGCCTCCCAGGTCTCCCTGCCTCCCTGGAGGTTCCTGGGTCGGCATCTATCCCCTCAGCGTTCTCCTGAGCATGCTCATCCTCGGGCTCACTACTGAACTCATTGTCTTCAGCCAGGGCATCTGCGTCTACATCTTCTTCCTCCACTGCGTCCAACCTTTCCAGCGCCAGATTGTGGAGACTGCAGCATGCAACCACTATCAGTGATGCACAATCTGGGGGGTATTGGAGTGCACCCCCTGAATGGTCCAGGCCTCAGAAGTGCATCTTGAGAAGACCAATGGTTCTTTCTGCCAGCCCTTGTGGAGGCGTGGCCCCTATTGTACCACTGCTCAGCCTCTGTTCTAGGGTGGTGGGAGGGCATAATGAGCCACCTTTTCAGCATGATAGCCCTTGTAACCCAGCAGCCATCCATCCAGTCGGGCTGGAGCACTGAAGAGCCTCAGCACCTGGGAGTGTCTCAGGATGTAAGCGTCATGGGAGCTGCCTGGGTACCTTGCACAGACTTGCAGAATCTGCATCTTATCACACTATCTACATGTCCATGGAGTGGAAGCCCTTCCTGTTGATGAAGGCACCCGGCTCACCTGCTGGTGCCTTGATGGCCACATGTGTGCAGTCAATTGCACCCTGGATGCAGGGGAAGCCAGCAATCACTGCAAAACCTCTGGCTTGCTCTGCCTGGCTGGCCTCATCCGTGCGGTAGTGAATGAAAGTCAATGCACGCCTGAACTGAGCATCTGTCACCAGCTTGACACAACTGTGGACAGCTGATTGGAGATTCCACAAAGATCACCCACCGACCCCTGGAATGAGCCGGAGGCATAGAAATTGAGGGCCACTGTGCCCTTCAGCGCCACTGGCATGGGGTGTCCACCCACACAGTTGGAGCTGATCTCAGAGCCGATCACCTGACAGATGGAGGTCACTGTCTCCCTTAAGAAGCAGAGCTACCTTCAGCAGTGCACCTCAGACATGTTGAGATAGCTGCATCACTGCCTGTAAACCCTGGCAACAGGATAGTTGTGTCTTCTGCGGCCTCTTCCGCTTTGGACTTCCTGTTCACCCTGTGCCCCTTGTGCCTGCGCCTGTCCTCCCACAGGTGGCTCCCCTGGAGGCTGAATATGGACTCCTGGCCTCCTCCTTCTTCTGGCCTTCTCTTCCTCCTCAGACCACAATCCCCATTCCCAGACTAAGAGAAGGCTGTCTGATACCTGGAACGCCCCGAGTGCTATGATTCCTCCAGAGTCCTGAACTGAAGCCTATTATTTCCATCAAAGCAGCTCTGAAGAGAACTGAAGTTGTCCTGTTCACAAAAGCAATTAGTAGTAAGAACAAAACTAAAGTTCCAGCTACTTGCATTCGTGAACCCACTCACCCCTCTTATCCCACCCATGGATGAGGTTTTTGAAAATGTGGCCTGCCCGCTTGCCTGTTGCGCCCGTGCGACACCCTGAAAATTACACGGGCTGCGAAAAATGGTCTTCACTTGCTGCCTCAAGGGCCTTAACTGGCCCGTTAAGTAATGACGGGCACGCCTCGGAACTCATAGCGCGCCCGCCTTCTGAAATATCGCGATGGCGCGTGGTGACATTGGGACGCACGCCCGACATCATCACACCTCATTTTACATGTCGGAGTGTCGGGCCTGCCCTTGCACACCAACCAGAAAATTCCACCCACAGCGCTCCGTTAACTGTTTTAACTGTGCGATGTATGTTGTGATCGACTCACCAGGGGCCCTTACTCTAGAGTCAACCTTGAATCTTTGCATGATCAACGATGGTTTAGGATAAATATGTCTGAGGTCTCCTGGCCCCCTGTAAGATCTGGAATTTGGTGCATTCCTGGCCGTCAGACTAAATGTTAGGTTATATGCTTTGCTCCTGCAGACACTTTGAAGAATTGCCTTCTGTTTCTCCTCCGCCATTATTTTGTTTGCCACAAAGTAGAAACCTAGGCACTCTATGTACTGACTCCAGTCCTCGATGGACGAGTCATACGGGTTAATTCTGCTGAAGAGTGGCATGACTGGTGAGTATATTTTTCTTTCTTCCCTTAAAAATCGAAATACTCACATTCGCAAGACAAGGTGGAGCGTTGGAGCTATTTATCCTCGTCACCAGTTGTAATAAACTTGGATTATCGGGCAGGTTTCTTGTAAGAAACAGTAAACTTTATTTACAGAGCTCCTGATGAAGCTACATGCTTGTACCATGACCAAGGCTAGAAAACTCTGCCCCTAAGATTACCCGCACTTAGGGCTGATTTGTCTGTACAGCCACATGATCCCCATAACAGCATGAGAGGTTTTACTTACAATTACCACACTCTTTTACTACATGCTCCCCAAAACTGCCATGCAACTTTACAACCTTCTGAATGCTTAGCACATTTGGCCATACAGCAACATGGCACGAATACAGGCAGCTGCTTATTTCTGAAACTTCTGTCACTCTGAAATATCAATGGGGTTTCATACAGCAAAACCTGTTAACTTACAATGGTTGCACATTACACGCTCAGTTACTGTACAGGATGGCCACACATGGTTGTGAATCCTTGCATATGTAACATAATGTGGTCAGTTTGAGCCATTATATCATGGTGTCTTCGCTATTCGATGTGAAAGGAGATAAAAATGCATCAGGCCCATGTTTCGAGATATCAATGGGCCGCAAGTTGATTTATATGTCATATGATCCCTATTCTAACTTCGAAGGAGATAGATGCATATCATTTGAGGGAAGTAGCGACCTTATTTACAATTGACATTGATGTCTCTATGGTGGAGATTTGCTGCAAGATATTCTTATCTGCAGATAGCACAGTTCTATAAGTGCCTTGGTGGCAATCCAAAGCCTGCAACGGAAATTCTTATTGTTCATTGTAAGTTGGCATGCAAAAACCTGCTGATGAAATTGGTGGCTTAATGGCAGGTGCTATTCTGGCAGTAGTGTTGGCTGATCTCTCGGGCATATCTTCTTTTAATGTCCTTCATCTTCAAGCATGAAAATCTTTGATAGCTTAGGAACCCAGTCTTTGCAGAAGAATGTCCACTTAAACGTCCACTGTGTTAGCTTGGCTAAGTTGGTAGCAGTAGTATCTATGAGTTAGGTGTTGTGTGTTTGTAACCCCTGAACGATTTGAACTTGCAATCTAGGCCAACCTGTCAGTTGTACACATAGGACTTAGACTTAAAAGCAGGAGTAGGCCAATCAGCCCTTCGAGCCTGCTCCGCCATTCAATAAGATCATGGCCAATCTGGTTGTGGCCTCAACTCCACTTTCCTGTCCATCCCCCATAACCCTTGACTGCCTTGACTAATAAAAATCTGTCTAACTCTGTCTTGAATAAATTCAACGATCCAGCTTCTGCTGCTTTTTGGGGAAGCGAATTCCACAAATAGCAGCCCTCGGAGAAAAACATTCTCCACATTTCCAACTTAAAAGGGAGTCCTCTTATTTTTAAATTATGTCCCCTACTTCTAGGCTCCCCGACAAGAGGAAACATTCTCCCGGTATCCACCCTATCAAGTCCCCTCAGGGTCTTATATGTTTCAATAAGATCACCTTTCATTATTCATCAAACTCTTTAATGGCGTAACAGAGGGTTGGATGAGGGTAATGCAGCTGATGTATATATGCTTTTCAACAGCAAAATTAAAGTCCATATGATTGAAGAGGCAGCATTGATGCAAAATTGGCTCAAGGACAGAAAGCAGAAAGTATTGGTGAACAGTAAGACTGGGGGAGGTATACAGCAATATTTACCAGGGTTGCCAGTATTTGGACGCTGAATGATAACATGTTAAACTGAAGACCCAGCTGTCTGTTTGGGTAGCTGCTAAAAAATTCCAAAGCTCCATCTGAAGAAGAGCAGGCAGTGCTTTGAACCAATAATTATCCCTCAACAAACAGCATCAAAACTGGATTAGATGGAAATTTATATCAATTTTGCTTCTGTGACCATTCTGTTAGCAAACTGAGCGCTGCAGTTGTCTACATAACACTACACTTCAAAATGTAATTCACGAGATGTGACACTCGTTGGGATGTCTTGAGGAAGTTCATTCATTTAGCACCTTTTGCACCTCCTTTCCCCAGAGACAGTAATGTTGCTGACCTTTAATATTCACTATTCATAGTTGGGACTATCACTTGAAACGTGCTAAATTGAACTTCTAAGAAACTGCAGCGCAATGCTTTCATTACTTAGATTAGCCATCTGGTGTGAAACTCTCACAAGTTCTATGTAAGTGATGCGGTTGGTAAAACAGAGCAGCAACAGTTTGCTTGGACCTGGTGAGCTCAATAAGTCCTGGATTTCTGTTCCCTCTCCATCTTTTTCCTAAGACCAGTCCTGCCGCTTGCAAATTCCACTATCTGGACTCAGTCAGGGCGACTCAAAGGCACCACAGCGGGCACGGGCGCTTCTGGGCTAGACACAACTAAAAATTCTGCACAAAACATAATCAAGGCTACAGAATGTACATTAATATGTGGTAAGGCAGTGATAGTCAGGGGCTTGCATAGAAAATCAAAGTCAACATTTTGTCACATAAAATGAAACAAGTTGTAACAAATATGAAAAAGTGAAATTACTGATACTTAATTAAGCTCAAAACTCCAAATGTTTAATCATTTCATTCTGTTCCACACCCAAGATTAATATTAACTGGAGAAAACAATTTACTTCCAGTTCTCATTGAACGTGGTCCGTAAATTCCACACTGTGGGATCATTGATAGCAATGACACTGTCCATTATCTCCCACGTAAAATAACTTGTCAACACTCACTGGCCTGAACTTTCAGCTTGGTGGGCAGGCGTGATTAGCGGGCCCAGGAGTGGCCGGGAAATGGACCGCCGATTGCGATTGACCCCCCCACTGCGATTTCACGCTGGCTGGCCAGTTAACGGTGCCGGGGTGGGGGCAGGAGGAGGGCGGGCAATGATGTCAATGTGGGTGTGGGCGAGCGCTGACAGAAAACTTCCTGAAGGCAGAGAGCTGCCCCGGGGTGCTGAAGAGTTGAAACCCAGGAAATTAAGTTTGTAAAATCAGGAAAAAAATGGCCAAGCATCACAATCAGGAACCTGGACATATAGATTATAAAAATGCTGTCCACAGATTTCTATTTTTGTTTTATTTAATAACGGAAACCTCATCCCGCCCTTGGGTGAGGTTTGCTGAAAATTGGAAAGGCCGCCTGGCCGAACCGCCCGTCCGCCAACCGTAAGGTTGGACGGGCTACATAAAATGACAGACAATCGCACCGGTACTGTCTGGGATCACTAAATTAACTAAGATTTATGGAACTGTACTCATTAACGAGAGAGTGCAAGAGATAGGGGGAAAAAATTTGTTGTTGAAAAGGTTTCCACAGCTGGAAAATGTTAATGATGGTGATTCCCATTTAGCTTAAAAGCTTCATTTAGGTCAACACAGAATAGAGCTCCACTGTTTTCCAAGCTACAGAATTACGTTATGCTTACTTATCTACTCAACCCCCTGCATGCAGTCTGCCAGCAGCCTGTGGTTCTAATGTCCTCTCCTGATTAACTACCAATTGTACAGAAAAGCAACCAGCACCCAGTTCTAGCATCTCAGCAACTAGTCTAAACTGAAACTGGACTGTTCCCTCCAATTAATGGTATTCTGGAGAGTGAAATCCTTTTTTTTAAATGTGGAGTTTTTCAGCATAAATAATCTATTAAAGTATCAGTCATTGAAGAAGGAAAACTCGGTAAAACTTGGAAATGACTGGTCCTAGTCCGAACTGCAGTTCCATTTTAAAGTATACAAGACCAGTTCAGACTAGTGCCAGCCATTTCCCAAGTTTTGCTGGTTTTTCCTTCTGGGTTAGTTATGATTTATTTAATACTGAGCATCGAAATATTGAATGTGATCTTCTCTGTTAGCCTCTGAGTAACATTGCCTGGCCACCTGTGAGTACATGACCTACAGCTTTTGTTATGCTTTGTGCAGGTGGACTGCAATGCAGTGAACTGATAAGATGTGTCTGTGTAGCCCTGAAGCTCATACTTCCTGCTGACACAGGCAGCAATTCTTACTCAGCTGATCTGTAAATTATTTAAAGAAAGAAGGATCAAGCGTGAAGTTTTCTTTCCCCCAACATCCTTCCTAAGATGACTCAGGAAGAAATGTTCAAAAAAATGTGTCCTCCCTTGAGCCCAACTAACTGACAGGGCTCCTTATTTGACCTGGAAAAATTTATTAATTTTGCTTCCAATCTCCACCCCTCCATCATTTTCACATGGTCCATCTCTGACACTTCCCTTCCCTTCCTTGACCTCTCTGTCTCAATTTCTGGAGATAGACTGTCCACCAATATCCATTACAAGCCTACCAACTCCCACAGCTACCTCGACTACAGCTCCTCACACCCCGCTTCCTGTAAGGACTCCATCCCATTCTCTCAGTTCCTTTGCCTCCGTCACATCTGTTCTGATGATACTACTTTCAAAAACAGTTCCTCTGATATGTCCTCCTTCTTCCTTAACCGAGGTTTTCCACCCACGGTATTTGACAGGGCCCTCAACCGTGTCCGGCCCATCTCCCGCGCATCCGCCCTCACGCCTTCTCCTCCCTCCCAGAAACATAATAGGGTCCCCCTTGTCCTCACTTATCACCCCACCAGCCTCCGCATTCAAAGGATCATCCTCCGCCAACTCTAGCATGATGCCACCACCAAACACATCTTCCCTTCACCACCCCGGCGGCATTCCGTAGGGATCATTCCCTCCATGACACCCAGATCCACTCCTCCATCACTCCCTACTCCTCCTCCCACGGCACCTCCCCATGCAAACGCAGAAGATGCAACACCTGCCCCTTCACTTCCTCTCTCCTCACCGTCCAAGGGCCCAAACACACCTTTCAAGTGAAGCAGCATTTCACTTGCACTTTCCCCAACTTAGTCTACTGCATTCGTTGCTCCCAATGCGGTTTCCTCTACATTGGAGAAACCAAACGCAGACTGGGTGACCGCTTTGCAGAACACCTTCGGTCTGTCCGCAAGAATGACCCAGACCTCCCTGTCGCTTGCCATTTCAACACTCCACCCTGCTCTCTTGCCCACATGTCTGTCCTTGACTTGCTGCATTGTTCTAGTGAAGCTCAACGCAAACTGGAGGAAATTCCGACTAGGCACTTTAGAGCCTTCCAGACTGAATATTGAGTTCAACAATTTTAGATCTTGAACTCTCTCCTCCATCCCCACCCCCTTCCCGTTTCTTCCCCCTCGTTTTTGTTTTTTCCAATAATTTGTATAGATTTTTTCTTTTCCTACCTATTTCCACTAATTTTAAATGTATTTCCACCATTGTTTATTTCTACCTTTTAGTATTCCCCCACCCCCACTAGAGCTATCTGTACCTTATCTGTCCTGTCTTATACTCTTAATTAGCACATTCCTTTAGATAATATCACCACCTTCAACACCTCTTTGTTCTTTTGTCTGTGACAGCTTTTGGTTATCTCCTCCTCACTGGCTGCTTGTCCCAACAAACTCCCCCCACCCCACCTCTTAAACCAGCTTATATTTCACCCCTTTCCTAATTTTACTTAGTTCTGTTGAAGGGTCATGAGGACTCGAAACGTCAACTGTACTCTTCCCCGCCGATGCTGCCAGACCTGCTGAGTTTTTCCAGGTATTTCTGTTTCTGTTTTTGTTTTGGATTTCCAGCATCCGCAGTTTTTTGTTTTAATCTCATTATTTTATGCCCGCACAGGCTGGCTCTGATGGTTTTACTAATGGAATCATTACACAGGGAGCAATTTTAATCTAATCCACCCATTGGAAAACTAGATTGGGGAGTGCAAGATGCTATTTTACTCTCCGTTGAAGTCAGAGGAGAGCAATAATAAATGGCTGTAAACAATCATTGGACCCAGTTATGTGGATTTCCATGCTTGGCAAGTTACATTAAAATGACTCCATTATATTCCCAGGAGTCAGGAAGCCCCAGTGAGAAAAAGGGGCTTCTGGACTGCCAGTCTTTAGAAAATCTGCTAAATCTATCTTGATTTAGCAGTCAGCTAAGCGACACTCAACCCAATGGAGGTGGCAGCTGAAGAAATATATAAAAACTGCTTTAGATATGAGAGAAACCGCTAAGGTTATATTTGAAGACAGATTATGCTAAAGGTTATGAGTACAAAAGCAAAATACTACAATGCTGGAAATCTGAAATAAGAAAAGAGAATATGGAAATGTGGAAATCTTCAGCAGATATTTTAAAGTAAATCTGGCACATGAAGCTAGTCTCACTAATGGTGGCCATGACAACTATCATTGATTGTTGTAAAATCCTAACTGGTTCACTAATGTCCTTTAGGGAAGGAAATCTGCTGTCCTTACCTGGCCTGACCAACATGTGACTCCAGACTAAGAGTAATGTGATTGACTCTTAGCTGTGCTCTGAAATGGCCTAGCAAGCCATTCAGTCCAAGGGAAATTAGGAATGGGCAACAAATTGCTGGCCTTGTAAGTGACACCAACCTCCCAAAAAAAGAGTAAATAATATGCCTGTAAAACTTATCAGGAATTATCACTTTTAAAAGGCAGAATGGAATATGGGCAATTTAACTTGGCAAAATGGATTCCAAGAGTCAGGTGAGTTCTTTTGTGGCTTCTGTACAGACAGGGGCTAACGCATACCTGAACATCAGGATGCAACAGATCACTTATGGAATTAGCAGTTACTATCATTCAGATATTTACAGAAACTCAAAAGCGATGGTCACCCCAGGCTTGGTGCCTGCAAACTTGAAAGCAAACACAGATGGATGTCATGTCCATTAATGGCATACCCTATTCATAACTTTAAACATGGACTGCATTTGTATAGAACTTTCTAGAACTGCCTCTTGCTTTTTAAAAAAATGGACATTAAAAGGTGGGTAGGATGGCTGCCAAAAGATCAGGTGGCTTTTGCAATTTCCACACAGACTACCTCAAACCTCCAGAAAGTTTCTCATTGAATGACCATGGGCAGAGTCTCCCTTAAATGGACAGACTTACCTGAAAACTATCTGTGGAATTCATACATTGTATTGTTTGCAGGCTCAGACAAAATGTCAAAATGAATGGACTTCCAGACTCCTGTTCTCCAAAGTTGAAATTCAACAAAGGGAGCTGTAAAGAAACCAGTCCCTATTAGGTAATTATGAACGACCCCCATCCACTTTCCATTGTGTAACAATGGCTTTGGTCTTCCAAACCATTCTGGGTGGGCAATATCAGCATTGATCATGTGATTGAAACTGGTAACAAATAATGAGTCTTATTATTTCAAGAACCAGGGAGAAACTGGTCAGTTTACATAGAACACCAGCTGGAGAAACAGCAGCAGCAGAAAAGGCAGAAATATATATGCCACTCAAACATGTGGACTGCTAAAAGGTCTCCCCAGCTTGTTACTTTAGAAGTCCACCGGTTCAGAAACTTGACCCCCTGGTAAGAAAACCACAAGTAACCAACTTCAAGACCTGCTGAAAAATCCATCCCTTCAAGGAAATCCTGCAACAACTCTGAGAAATGACTCAGGCTATTTGAATCTATCTAGACTAACACTTCAGGAGTGAAAACACCTTCTTCAATGGGCCCACCACATATGCTTCTTTTCTAAGATGAGCCAAACATGTCAGCAATGAACTGTTCCTTTGTTTGTTATTGGTAAAAGTGCACTATCCTCTAACTGTATTTCTTCTAAAGCGTGTGTATGTGTATGTGTGTATGTGTGTGTGTGCATGCCATATGAATGATGTAGTGTTGGACTTTTGGGGTGAATGCATGAATAAATAATCAATTTTATTTAAACCCAAGAAAGCTTGCTGCTGATTATTCAAATTGACCACACTGGTAGGGGTAAGAAACACATACATCTTCCTTTTTTTAAAAACACACTGATTATGGGCAATAAGAAAAGGGAATTGGGATTTTAGTTCTCTTTCATCCCTGTCCATAACAGCAATATGAAGGGACCATTATCACAAACAGGTGTGATTGTCTGCCATTTATTCCCCATTGTGTGGCAATGATTTATGACATCAAATAATTTGTGCAGGTAATAGGAGTATTGATTTTGTGGTCACATAACTGAACCTGACTAAAGGTAGCAAACATCTTATTATTCTAAAGACAGGCCAGAGAAAATTAATGTGGGACAAATATCTCAGAGCGAAGATACCTCGCCCAGTGATAAAAAGAACCCTGCCTCAAAAAGTCACCTCAGGCAAAGAAATGGAGCTTTTTTTATACCTGCAAGATTGCATTTTTCCCTCCAGAGGCTTTACCACAGCTTTGACTGGTAAAATCCAAAACCTGCCAAAAATAATAAATCAGACCACTGGGTTATCGGCATTTCCCAGTCGGGGCCAAGGCACAGGCCGTTGGAGTGCCATTGTGAATTATCACCAGAGAACTTCAACCTGCATTGTTCTTTCAATGAACATAAAAGAGAATTTTCAGGCCTGCAAGGAGACCTTCTTGGTGAAACAGGGAAATATTAACTTCTGAGGATTTAAGTAATCTAAGTGCATGTTACATCTTTAGAAATCATCATTTCTTGTGTGTGCATGTGTGTCTGTGTGTATCTTGTATGGACAACTTGGGTGTTTGTTGTAATTACATTTGGATGCTGTACAAATCAATGTTTTTCCTTTCTTTTGATTTAAACCTACAAGAAGGCCTGTTTTGTGCCTGTTCCTTAAAGTCACAGCACTCAAAGAGTTGAAACACTTCTTTTCTGAAATACATCTTATTGCGGTCAGCCGAAAGGTGGGAAAAAGGGGGAAATTATCCATATCTCTGCGCGGACCATAATAATGATATTAGTGTTTTGCTGTTGCTAAGTAGCCTTAATGCTGTGTATTTATCAACATGGCAATCAGGTGTCATATCTTGATTCCAGGAGGAGCAGTGCAGGGTTTCTGTAGCATATTGCTTTAAAAAGATTAAATTTATTTACAGTGGAGAACAGCAGTGGTTTAGTCCATTATCATACTATCCGTTCACACTCTTGGACTGGATGGCAAAGTAGGATATCATACAGACCATTCACACTCTGGCACTGCGTTGTTAATGCACAGTGGATGATAAATGCTAAGCTGCTGAAATCCCAGAGGGAAACTTGAAACAACTGCCAGAACTGTTTTCGCAATTTGCATTTTTATTTCGAGATATGTGCCTTGAATTCAGTAGTAATAAGTCCACCGAGCCTTAGAGGTTTTTGTACAAAACTAAATTAAACATTTATTATAAAAGAAATAATTTTAAGCGCATACATAGGTATACAAATTACTATTATGATAACTCCTAGCTCCTCTAATTATTCTGACTCCCAGTTACATCCACATTAAGGCAGCACTAAAAACAAAATAGTTTTAACAGACCCAGGCATAGCACACAATATCCTGGACAGGGATATTTACAGTGAATTCTCTCAGCTTTGGTTCCTATAGGCAGAAGCTTGGTACATAGAGGCTGGGGGCTTTTCAAACTCGTTAGATCTTAGAATGCCTTCCTCTTACATATAGCCTTCTCTCCTTTATACATACTTTCCACTTTGAATGCAAATTTCATTGTTTCACTATGGGTGGAATTTTCCCAAATTTGCACTAAGTGCGGTAGCGGGCAGGTAAAACAACGTTTTACTCGCTGGCCATGATGGCGGGTTAACACTCCATATCGTCTCGAACCTGCCTCATTATTTATGCACTCCCGGGAAACATGCTGTTTCCATGGCAGGTGGGCTCTCATTCGCCCAACCACCATCACCCCGTTGCTAAATCATGCCGGGCACCATCTTTAAAGTACAGCCACAAGTACCCACCTCAGTGTTTCTTGCTCCTTACTGCTGCACGGAAGACATTGCCCTGAAACTGAAGAAGGCTGCAGCCCCCAGGTTCAGTGACGCAACTCTCGAGAGACTTTTGGATGCTGTGGAGTCCCGCCGGGATGCCCTCTACCCCCACACTGGTCTCAGGATGGGCAGCAACAGCACTAATCCAGCTTGGGAGGCGGTGGCGGCGGTGGTCAGTGCCAATGCCCTGCACAAGAGGAATGCTACCCAATGCCACAACAGGATCGATGATCTCCTCCGTGTCTGGCACTCGAAGGGCTGCTGGAGGACAGAAATTTGCTGAGTCTGAGTCAGATGACGAGCCTCTGGATTTGGTCATGTCACAGTTGCTGGAGCTATTAAGGCAAGCTTGGGAACATCAGGAAGGGATGTCCGCTGCACTCCTCAGATTGCAAGGCACGATGGAGGAGTCCATCCACCTTCAGGCTGAGGTGATAGTGCCGGCATGCCAACATACCGAGGTCAACACTGTTGACCTTCGTGCAGGACTTCGCTCCTGCACTGCTGCATGGGCTCAACTCCATCACTGATGCTATAGTTGGCCTCCAGCAGTGTATACACTGGTGGGGTACTGGGCAGTTCAATCTCACTCCAGCTACCCCTGCTCCTTAAGGAGTCAACCTGAGGACCCCGGGCACCTATAGGGAGGAGAATCTGCAGGTGCACACTCCGGGCCCATCCATCCAGGTGATTCCGAGAGTGTCCGGCCCATCTGGCTCCCCTCTTCCTGTGGCCTCAGCAGCTCCAGCTCCACAGGCCAAGGAGAGTGCCACTGCCACATAGCAGGACCCTGAAAGCAGACCGAGGCCCTCCAAGTCTCGGCTCTCTAGAGGACGCCCGCCAAAGTCTTCACAGACAGGGCATTGCAGTCAGCAGGCTGCCTCCACCTTCACTGTGGATGTCTGGGGAGCACCAAGGCGTAGCGGCAGGGTTAGGGCAGTTAAGGAGAATTAGCTGCATATCCTGGGCACGGGTGTTAATTGTACATGCTGCTGTACATATTGTTCACTATTGTCAGTAAACTTCCAAGAATGTCTCTCTGCCTATGGCTCCTCGTTCTGATGAGCAGTGTTCTTGTCACTCAGATGTGGAACCTTGTTTCCTGCACAAGATAAAGGCAGGTGTCTCAGTCCAGGGCCTATTCCCTGTGCTCTGTGCAGCCCTCAGACCAAAATGATGGTTTGGCCTCACACTCACTGGAGGCATTTCTGATCCCTGCACCACAGCAGTGCTGGTTATTGCTGCCAGAATGTAGTGGGCAGGTGCCACAGAGTTCTCTCGTTCTCTTTGTGTGCTCTCAGCACCTTTAAGGTGGGGCTGGCCCCCATCACACCAGCATCTGCGACCAGTGATGCTGTGCACCAGCTCCTGAAGGGCTCAGGTGCTGAAGGTGGACACAGCATCAGATTCTTCTAAAGTTTCATGGCTGTGTCTCTGTGATATGACCCTGATCACTGAGCACAAGCGAGCTGCCCTCGGCCAGACAGGAGACATTCTCAGAGGCTATGTGAAGATTTATGGAGTGTCCTCAATGTATGTCGTCATCACTCTCCTGCAATCGAGCAACTATTAGCGCCTCCACCGTCTCTCCATGACAGGGGAATTCTCTCAGAGGGTATTCGTGCTGCCATAAGCCAGACTGTAGTCAAATATTCACAGATGCAATGTGAGGACCCATGGGGTCACCTGACTGCATTTTGTCATCATCCTCCACAAACCTAGCAGCTATGAGGGCCTCCTGAGTGCGCCTGTCTCATCTAGCCAGTGCAAGGGTCTCATCCCTGGCATCGTCATCTCCAAGGACCTCCTCAGCCTCATCCCTGTTGGCGTCCTCCTCATCGGAGGAGACGTGCAGCTCCTCCATCTCCTCCTTAGCCAGCTCCTCTCCCCGTTGCAGCGCCAGGTTGTAAAGGGCACAGCAGACAATGACGATGCGTGATACCCTTTTTGGTCTGGATTGCAGGGCTCCACCAGACCGGTCCAGGCACTGGAACCTCATCTTCAGCATCCCAGTGATCTGCTCCACCATTTGCGAGTTGCAGCATGAGTCTCATTATAGCATCGCTCTGCTGCAGTCTGAGGCTGCCACACGGGTGTCATCAGCCATGTCCTCTGCGGGTAGCCCTTGTCCCCGAGGAGCCATCCCTACAGCTTCTGTGGACCCTGGAAGACTGCAGGAATCTGTGACCGACTGATGATGTAGGCATCATGCACACTCCTTGGAAACTGTGCGCACACCAGCAGGATGCGTTTCTGGTAGTCGCACACCAGCTGCACGTTCAGCAAATGGAATCCTTTGCGGTTGATGAAGTCCACCACGTGTTGCGACGGAGATCTGAGCATCACATGAGTGCAATCGATCACACCCTGCACCTGTGAGAAGCCCGAGATCTGGGCAAACCCAATCACTCTTGCATCCTAGCTGTCCTGGTCCCGGGTGAAATGCACAAAGTTGTGTTCCCTTGCACTTGTGGAGCCCTGAAAGGAGCCACTGGCACAGAAATTGAGCACCGTGATCACTTTCACAGTCACTGGCAGTAGATGCCCATCATGTCCCCACGTCTCCAAATGCTGCAGTAGCTGGCAGATGTGAATGACTACTTCCCTAGACGTGTGCAGTCTTCGGCGACACTGGATCTCGGTCATCTGCAGGAATGAAAGGCGGTGTCAATGGCCCTGGGTGTCACTAGGCACCGATCTGTGATGGCTCGCTGTGGCTTTTGAGCAGCGTGTGTGGGAGCTCCAGCCACCCCTTCTCCCTGAGGTTGCTGCTCCTGCCTCTGCGCAGCCAGGAACCTCAGTTGCTCTCTCCTCCTTCTTCTATGCGCTCTGTAGGTCATCAGGCATACAGCTAGTTCACCAGGCTCCATGATCCTGATGTACTCCTCCTGCAGGATGAAAGAGAGAGACACATGGTTAGTATGTGTGTACTAAGAACCTGTCCTGGTTAAGTGTGACAGTCCCTTAATGCTTCCCAAAGAATGCTGACCACAAATTGGATGGCCAGAGATTAGTGCGCTGCCAGGCTGCCCTGTTAGCTTGAACCATGGGGGACATTGGCCCAAACCGGGATGCTGACATTGCAAGGGCTGTGAGCACCTCCAGCAGTGACTGCTACATGGCCAGCTTTAGCAAGGAGATTGTACAATGTGTGCAGTCCAATTGCTCTGCAGTCCACTAAACTGCTCATGAGTTTGCAGTCTGTGCCAGGGCGGGGGTTGGGGGAGATCTGGAGAACTTGGTGGCACTTCGATGCCTCTGTGTTGCTTGAGTGGGCAGATAAGCTAGGAGCCCGACTCCAATCATATCATTGTGGCTGCACCTGAACTGTCTCAGCTGCAGAGGAATTGTCACTTTCGACAGGTTTCCCGAATGTGTGGCCACTTCCTTCACTCACCCTAACCCCCCCACCCTGAATGCTTGTGCGTTATATTCAACAGCAAGGCTGCACTTGTTCCCTACTCCACCACCCCCAGAAGTTGCCTCCGAGGTAGGGCAGCACTTGGCCCCTGCTCCCCCTCATTCTCAAAAGTTTCCTCCCAGGCAAGACAGCACTTAATCCCAACACCCCTGCCCATGCACCCCGCCACCCCCCCTCCCCCCACCCCACCCGGTGCCCCTGAAGCCTGCAAAGCAACAGGCAACCCTGGCAAGCTTTACAGAACGTTGCTGTGAACTCACCTCCAGTTCCCCCAAAGTGTAGGCCACAAGTGCATGTTGCCTCTGTGCTGTTGTGAAACACTTCAGTGGGAAAGCACGCTGACATGGATGGACGATCCAGCGGGACTGCAAGAGCCTGGCGGGATGGCCTGATAACGATGTGCTGATGTATTACAGTGAGGTTCCCAATGACCGATGCCGGGAAACTCGGCCCGCCATCGGCAGGCTGAGTGGACAATCACCGTCATGAAACCGATCGTACCATATTGTCTTCTCATGCCACCTAGCATGCCTGCCACCAGCAGGCATGGAAAATTCTACCCTGTGTCTTGGAATTTACCTTTCTGATAATAAAAATATTCCATAGTACCAATTTTAGCTGTAAGATTTGGGAAAAATAAACACACTGTTTGGCTTCTTCTGGCTAAGTGTAACATTTCACCCCCTCATTTGAAATTCACTCTACCCTGGTTTATTTAAAAATGCAAATTTTCCTTTACATTTCACATTCTAAAATTTCGGCCATGTTTACTTTTTAGCATTTCAAACCTAGCTTCTCTTCTGATACATCAAAGCCTTCAGACCAACTGTCTTTAATTCAATTAAGTCACACACACACACACACACACAATCCAGACCCCACTATTCCTTTTTTACAATAAATCACAATAACACTATGAAAATTATTATATTTTCATGACTGTTTGGGAAAGTAGAATATCACACAAACCATTCACACTCTGGAACTGGGCGATGAAGTAGTCTATCACACAAGACCACGCACACTCCGGGGCTGGGTGGGAAAGTAGGATATCACACAGACCATTCACACTCTGGGGCTGGGTGGGAAAGTAGGATATCACACAAACCATTCACACTTTGGGTTTGGGTGGTAAAGTTGGATATCACACAGACCATTCACATTCTGGGACTGGGCATTGAAGTAGGATATCACACAAGCCATTCACACTTTGGGACTGGGTGGTAAAGTAGGATATCACGCAGACCATGCACAATCTGGGAACTTGAGGTAAACCTTTTTATATATAAAGCCAACAATTTAAAAAATTTGCCAAGCAGGCTGTTTCATGGGGGCATCACTAATTGTTTGCCCAGAAAGACTGTTAAAGAGCCCATTATGAACATACAAATTAGGAGCAGGAGTAGGCCACTCAGCCTCTCGAGCCTTCTCTGCCATTCAATAAGATCATGGCTGATCAGATTGCAACCTCAACCCCACATTCCTGCCTATCCCCAATAACCTTTCACCCTCTTGCTAACCAAGAATCTATCTAGCTCTGCCTTAAAAATATTCAAAGATTCTGCTTCCACCGTCTTTTGAGGAAAAAAGTTCTACTCCCTCCTAGAGAAAAACTTTCTCCTCATCTCTGTCTTAAATGAGTGGCCCCTTATTTTTAAAGAGTGACCCCTAGTTCTAGATTCTCCCACAAGAGGAAACATCCTCTCCACATCCACCCTGTCAAGACCCCTCAGGATCTTAAAGGATTCAATCAAGTCACCTCTTGCTCTTCTAAATTCCAGTGGATACAAACCTAGCCTGTACAACCTTTCTTCATAAGACAACCCACCCATCCCTGGTATTAGTCTAGTAAATCTTCTCTGAACTGCTTCTAACACATTTACATCTTTCCACAAATAAAGAGGCCAGTACTGTACACAGTACTCCAGGTGTGGTCTCACCAGTTCTCTGTACAACTGAAGTATAACCTCCTTACTTTTGTAATCAATTCCCCTCACAATACATGATAACTTTCTATTAGCTTTCCTAATTACCTGCTATTAGATCCAGTGCCCTGGTTTGTTGGGGCTAAAGGGCCCGGGTTGCATGCTTGTTTCGGGGTGACCGAGTTGGACCCAAGACAGAGAAGATCTGCAGACCGTTCGTAGAAGAAACACTCTGTTTATTTACAAAAGGAATTCAGCAGCTACACTTGTGTGCTTACAACTCAAAACTCTGTCTTTACTCTTCAGGCGCTAACTCAAGACTACTGACTACGGAGGTAGCCCGTCCTACTCTGCTGTTGGATACAAGGTCATGTGACCTTCCATTACAACATTCATCTTAAAGGTATATTACACATAAGATTACTACATCCCTCCCACTTTACTCAGAAATACATTTTACAATTTTTCTCAAAATATCAAATTATTCACACAGATCAATAATGTACAAAGTCAGTTTTATGGGGGTTTCCTTAAGCGTGTAGAACGTCTCAGCTCTACAGCTTCGGATGTTTGATCCAGAACCTCCCTCGCTGTGGTTGTCTGAGCATCTGGTTCTTCAGCAGGTACCTGCAAATCTGTTTCTTTGACTCTTTCAGGTACAGTCAGCCCTTCAAACACATCTGTACTTAGTTGAGTTTTTTCAACAAGAGGCATTGATTCAGTCACGAACACTGGTGGGATCATTTCTGGGTATCTTGTTGTCCTCTTATATGATCTACATGTCCCCGTATGACTTGATCGTCCACTTTCACGTGGTAGGAAAGAGGTCCTGTTACTGTACCTATTTCACCAAATAACCATGTTGGTCCTTCTCTAAAATTTTTCACAAATACTTTCTCTCCTACATTAAACATCCTGGGCAGAATTTTGCCCCTGATGGGCGGGCAGGCCCCACCGGCTCGGTGGCGGGTGGGTAGCCGATTGCCGCCACCGAAACGAGCCCCACTGCCATTTTAAGTGGGCGGGCCACCCAATGGGAAGTGCTATGTGCTTCCTGTGCGGGCGGGGGGGGATTCCCCAACTGCCAGAGTGCACTCTTTCACGCATGCGCACGAAAGAGCTCACATCTCCCTGAGACTAAGTGCTGCCTCAGGGAGATCGCTGAAAGTTTTTGAAAGTTTAAAAATAGAAAAATTAAAAAATTATTAACATGTCCCCCTCATGTGACAATGTCACATGAGATGGGACATGTTAATAAATATCACAGAAACATTATTAAAGTTTTTTAAAACAGACATGAAACCTCATCCCGCCGGTGGATGAGGTTTCATGTTTTTTCTTTTCCCCGCCTGGGCTCCCGGCCTGCCCGCCAGCCTTAAGGCTGGACGGGCAGGGCCTTTATTTGATTTAACTATCCTGTCAATGACCTCAATTGACCATTGACAGGTCGGCGGGCGGACAGCTGATCTCGCTGACACCCGCCTTCCTGAATGTTTAAATGGGGCGGGGTGATGTCGGGGATTCCCCCCGATGTCATCCCGCGTCAGTTTCGCGTCAGTGAGTGGGCTCTGGCCCAGCTCGCCAACGGAAAAATTCTATGACAGTCATGTCTAATTTTCTTACTTCCCTGACTTCTTTCCATCTTCGCCACCAAGTTTGGTATAATTAGGCTCAATCTCGATCGGAGACGGGGATTCATCAACAATTCCACAGGTATGACACCTGTTGCCGTATGAGGGGTGGTTCTATAATGGAAAAGAAATCGTGCTAATTTAGTCGCTATAGAATCTTCAGACAACTTCTTCATACCAGATTTGAATGTCTGAACTGCTCTCTCGGCCATTCAAAGAAGGGTGGTATGATGAGGTTCTCACATAAGTAATACCATTGAGGCTGATAAATCAGTGAAATTCAGCACTCGTGAATACGAACACTTCAGGTAGTTCGTTGATTGTGAAACTTTGTCGTAGCTTGTCTATTGTAGCAGAAGATGTTGGCGACTTCACTTTATATTTGTCCATCAATTTTGAGTGTACATCGATGATAAGCAAAAACATTGTTCCCATAAAAGGTCCCACATAGTCAATGTGTAGTCACGCCAATGGCCTTCCTGGCCACTCCCAGGGACGTAATGGAGCTGTTGTAAGTAATTTTTGCACTTACTGACATTGCATACAAATTCTCACTAAGTTTTCTATTTCTCCAGCCATCCCAGGCCTCATTAGATAGCTACATGCTATTGCCTTCATTTTGGAAATTCCAGGATGTGCATTCTGAAGTTCAGATAACAATGGCTTTCGTCTTTTTGGAGGAACAATCACTCATGCTCCCCATAATGAGATACCTTTCTGGCTGGTTATTTCAGATCTTCTCTGGAAATAGGGTTTCATTTAATAAGATTCTTGTTTTTGTGACCAACCATGAAGAACTTGATCTTGCACTTTGGATAAGGCTGGGTCTCGATTTGTCCAATCTTTAATCTGTCCAGCACATATCGGTAATGAATCAAGGAAGTTCAATAACAAGACAAATTCTTGAGGAATTGGAACATCCTCATCTTACATCGGCAAACGACTGAGTGCATCTGCGTTTGCAATTTGACCTCCAGGTCTGTGAATGAAAGTATACTCATACGCTGCCAAGATCAATGGTATTATTTGTGCTTCTGTGTCTTCTTTCGATAGGCATTCTTCTTTCTGACAATTACTTTATTCTCAGCCTTCTTTTCGACTTCCATATTGGCCAGACTAATCTCAGATGTAACCTCGACATGACTAAACTCAGCGGTTGAGTTTTCCAGAATGCCATTATCAGTTTGCTTCTTAGAAAACTCTGCGACTTCTGCCTCCAAAGCCTCTTTAGTTTCAGCTTGTTGATTTTTCAGCTCTTCCATCTCTTTTTTGCATTGATGTACTGCCTTCTGGAAAATTAAGCATTGTCGTGTCCCCTCTGCCAATTCATCCCTCATTTCACTTAGAGAAGTGCAGAACTCTTCCTGTTTCTCTTCATAATTTTCCAGAGGTACATACTTAGACAGGAGGGAAACTGATTGTGTGTGAAGGTCTCTCGGCAGGTTTTCACCTTTCTTTTGGAGCCTCTGTGACAAATTAAGATTGATTTCCCTCAGACAGTTTTGTCCTAGTGTGCTTGGCCCTCTGCCTGCTACTACCATCAAGGGTAATTTCATGGTTTGACCTCTGTAGTGTATTGTAACTTTACATATGTCCTCGACTTGTATGCCTTCTCTCGTGTAAGTTTTCAATTTGGCATCAGTTTCTTCCCAATTTAGCTTACGTTCCCCATGATTCAGGTATTTAAAAGTATGCTCACCTATCACTGTAGTGGCTGCTCCAGTATCCACCTCCATTCTAATAGGCCTCTCATTCAATCTCATGGTTACATAGATAGGTTCTGTTCTTCCTACCTTTAAATTATATAACGAATAAATATCTGAATCTATTGCTTCAGGCTTTTCAATGCTGTTAATCTCATTTGGTTTTTGCTTTTGTCTGAAAGGCTGCCTGATTCTATTTTTACAATGGGCAGGATTTTCCTGTCAGCGAGTGGGGGGTGGGGCCCGCTCGCCGACGCGTAAAATGACACACAGTGATGTCGGGCGGAACTCCCGACATCACCGCGCCCCATTTAAATTTTCCGATAGACAGGCGCGCAGCAAAATCAGCTGCGCGCCCACTGACCTGTCAATGACCAATTGGGGCCATTGACAGAGTCATTAAACTAATTAATGGACCTGCCCATCCAACCTTAAGGTTGGCGGGCAGGCCAGGAGCCCCGGCGGGAATTAGAAAAAGCATGAAACCTCATCCACTGGCGGGATGAGGCTTCATGTAGGTTTTTAAAAATTTTATGAAAGTTTTTGTAAAAATTATAGACATGTCTCAACTCATGTGACAGTGTCAGGGATTTTTAATTTTATTTTTAATGCTTGTCACAGATCTCCCTGAGGCAGCACTTAGCCTCAGGGAGCTGAGTGCTCTCTTTCCTGCGCATGTGTGAAAGAGCACACTCTGAAGTTTAAGGATACCCTCCCCCACCTGCAGAGGGAGCGCATCAAGCTTCCGTGCAGACGTCACGCTGGGCTGGCCTTAATTGGTCCGCCTACGTAAAATGGCGCCGCGCCCCCAATCGGGGGTGTCGATCGGAGGCGCACCAGTGCGCGCCCGCCATTCAACTTCGCCCCCGACAGGGGGAAAATCCTGCCCGATGTCTCATGAGGTGTCCATTTTGATGACGGAAAAAAACATTCGATCTTTTTAAACTGTGATTCATTACAAGGTTGTCTGCTTCCACCTCTGTTACCATTATGCCATGTTTTTGCTGCTAAGTTATCTCTTTTAATTTGTCTGCTAGTGGTGGCTCCTTCCCACTTTGGAGTAAAGCCTTGCACTTTTGCGCTCTATATGGCTGAGGCTCCCTGCCCAATATGGAGAACAGCGCCCTTTTGCACTCCCTGAATGGCTTTCGAGTCTCGCACTGCACCTTCCATTGCCAGAGCGATTCCCAATGCCTTCTGAAAATCTAATTTTGAATTGCATCTTCATTTGTACCGCACACCAAACGATCTCTAAGCTCATCATGGATAGATGTACCAAATGCACAATATTCAGTTAATTGTTTCAGACTTGCCACACAACAAGCAACTGTCTCCCCCGTGGCTCTATTCCTTGAGTTAAATTTGAACAGTTGCATCATCACCGATGGTAATGATTCTTTACAAGGTTCACTAAGTCATCAAAACTTTTCGAATCTAGGGCACTGGGCACCAACAAATTTCAAATTAATCCATATGTCTTACTCCAACATGTGGATAAGAGGATCGCGTGCTTCTTCTCCTCCCCGGCGATGTCGTTCGCCTGGAAGAAGAACACGAGGCATTCAATATAATGAGACCAGCCGTCCGAGGTTGGATCGAAATGCTCAATCTTTTCAAATTGCGGTATGTTCTGAGGGGATTCCTTCGACGATCAGGAAGGAAATTTTTCTTTACTTGCAACTACCATGTGAGGCTCTTCTGATTTCTTGCTTTTTATCTCATCCTTTCGTGTCTTTTCTTGCCTACCTTTGTGTCATTAGCAAATTTAGCAACCACTCCTTTAGCCCCCTCATCCAAGTCATTTGCTGTAAAACATTGTGAGCCCAGCTCTGATCCCTGTGGCACACCACTCGTCACATCCTTCCAACTAGAAAAAACACCCATTTATGTGAACTCTCTGCTTCCTGTTAGCTAGCCAATCTTCTATCCATGCCAATATGTTACCCCCACACCATGAGCTTTTATTTTCTGCAATAACCTTTGATGTGGCACTTTATCAAATGCCCTCTGGAAATCTAAGTACAGTACATCCACTAGTTCCCATTTATCTACAGCACATGTGGTTCCTTTAGAGAGTTCCAATAAGTTGGTTAAACATGATTTCCCCTTTACAAAACCATGTTGAATCTGCCTGATTGCCTTGAATTTTTCTAAGTGCCCTGCTATAACATCTTTAATAATAGCTTCTAACATTTTCCCCATGACAGGTGCTGTTACTACATTACAAAAGTGCCTATAACACCAATGTACATCTTGGGCATGAATGTACTTTGGGACATCCTGAGATCATGAAAGGCGCTGTATGAACACAAGTTTTTTTTTAATTGAAGAGGTGATCTAGATGCAGAATCCAGCAAAGAAATCAGCCAGATACATTTTGTTTTAGGCACTAAATGGCTGACAGAGCTCTTCTGCTGTTGAGCCCACCCCCATTGCTGTAGTGTGGATTGCTGAAAACCTAAAAGGCTGAACATTGGGGAAGAACTTGAAAAAAGGGCTATTGGTCAACTGAATAGCAAGTGTGCGCAAAAGAGATAGTGAGCTCTGCATCAATACATAATACTCATAGAGTATCCCAGGTCCAATATTAATGAACAGAAGAGGCTTTCAAGACTGCGATCAATAGATTGTATTCATGCAAGGAAAACAAGTTATGTGCCGCAAAGTCAGGTAAATGAAGTTGAGGTACAAATCCAATGATGAGCAGGGATTTCACTGAGTCAACACAAAAGAGTGAGGAATTTCAGGCGCAGCATAAAATCAAGCATAAATCTCATCAGCCCGACTTCATTGATCTTTTGCACTGGAAGTTGGTACAGCGCCATGTTTTCAGCTCAAGATTTCAGAAAATTGTAGTCCTCCGACTCAAATTGGAAAGATTTCTTGGCTTACCTGGAAAAAAGTTGCGCAGGATACCAAGGAGCCATCAATGGCAACATAATTGAAAATAATTTGTGCTGAACGAGCCTAATTTGTGCATCCTTGATGTCAGTGAACCAGAGGCTATGGGGGAGGTGTTGCAATTAAAACTAAATCTAAATTTAAAAAAGCACAAATCGAGACTCGCGTCCTGGGGTTCCTAGCAGCATCGGTTTTTCTACTTGTGCCTGTTCTGTATCTGAATAAGAAAGATCCCTTCAAGTTTAAGGACTCATGCTAAGCTATTTATCCCTGCTATTCAATCATAATTCTGGCTTCAAGTCCAAACCATTCTACAAATGAATGTAAATTAAGTTATTAATATTAATGAGTGACATGACCCTTTGCTCAGTACTGCCACATAAAAAGTGAATTTTTGTCCAATGTCACATGGAACTGCTTTGTGCCATTAGAATTGCTGACGCAAATAACATTGAGTTCATAGCATTGTGTTGACCTTCCATTAATATTTAACTGTGGCCTAGCAGCAATTACTTCCTGTCCTCATTTTCTTTAAATACAAACTTTTGAATTTTTTTAGTAAATGCATTCAGCCATTGTCAAAGTCGAATATAGGAATTGCATATTAAAAAGAAGCATGCTTTGCTCTGTATGTAACATTGAAATAAAATTCTAAGCTGAGGCGGTTTATAATGACAGTCTTATTTTTTATTAATGTCACTTCATACAGAACTTCCTGGTTTCTGATGCTTAAATTGACTTTGTTTTTTTGGCATATTATCCTTAATAATTTTAACTGGTGATTGTATGAGAGATGAAGAGATATAAAATAAATGAAAAATAATTACCCCCCACCCCCCCCCCTGCATGACAGACAGGAGAAAGTTGTCAGGGGGGTTAAAATTTAACATCAGGATATGCTACGCTAACCCACCATGTAAGCGCCTGCCACCATTTTTAGGGTATGCTATTGTGTGGCATGTCTCCCTCAGTGTAGTTGGGAGCCTGACTTAAAGTTAACAGCTGTAGGCCAGGTTTCCCAAAGTTTGGGGAACCTGGTGACTAAATGGAGATGGGAGCAACTGGCTGTAGAAGGTAGGTGCTTTTTTTTAGCACTGATTGTGAACCAAAAGGCGCTGGATTGCTCCCCCACCAGCCCATCTAGCAAACTTTCTGCTGTCTGGGGCCTCCTCTCTGGCCTGGGATCAGCTGAACTCCCCCCGCCCCACAAACCCACGATCGCGAGCCACTGAGGCACGATCTTTCCCTCCCTCGCTGATCCAATCAGCCTTCTCTACATTTTTAGCACTTTCTGTTTGTTTATTAAGATTTCTGATGTTCAATTATTTTTAGAATAATGCTTGGGCAAGATTCAAACTTACATTTCCTATCTGCCATACAATGCAATGCTATGCAGGGATCAAACTGTAGTTTGCAGTCGCCTCACAATTTTGGATTTAGCAAGAGGATGCAGTCTCCATGCCAGCAGGCATTAACTGAGTTATGTGATCTGAGCTGGATATAATCTCCAATTTAATTGGGTTATTTGATGATACAGTGCTCATTTATTTGTGTCCCATACAGAATGTAGCATTGGTAGCGCTAGTACAAAGAGTCCCTATGTAGACTCAGTTCAATACACTGCATTGAAAGTATTACTTTTAGAGTGCAATTTCTCAAGAGTAACTTGTAGAATATGTGACTGAATTGGGAATTACTACAGGATTATTAAAACCTGTTAAGATTTGACTAATCACCTCAAAAATAAAAATTAAATTGGAGCAAGTTCACACACAACCCTTATCAATCTTAGGATATATAGACGAGAAATAATTGTCTCCACCAATTTAGTTTGATAGGTGGCAAATGAGGAGGTGATGGAATAAACATCTGGTTGACTACAATTGCAACTAAAGTTCATCCAGGACAAAGCAGTCTATTCTGATCATCGTCTTTTCCATTACTGATTCACTCGGCAGCAGTATGTGTCATAAGATTCACTGCAACAATCTGCCAAGCTTACTTCAAAAGCATCTGCCAGCTTTGCAACATCCACCACCAAAAAGGACGAAAGCATCAACACCATGGGCACACTGTCACTTCCAAGTCATACATCGTCTTGCCTTAGACATAAAGCACCACCTTGCATCACTGCTGGGCCATAATCTCATATATCCCTAAACAACACCATTGTCAAAGAGCCATCAGCACAAGAGCTGTTGTAGTTTAAGAAGGAGGCACACCACCACCTTCTCAGGGCAACTTGGGTTGAGGTAATAAATACAACCTTGCCCGTGTCATCCGGGAAACACATAAAATAAACATCAGGGTGCTGTGGAAACGCTGTGCTGTCTTTGTGCAGAGTCACCAGAACAATACTTTCTCCGACATATTTTAAACGTGATTTCAAACAGCACACGTAGAGGGAAAGTTTTAAAGAATCATTTTAAACAGTTAAATGTCAAATTCCGCTTCCTTGGTCTGTCTATTGGCATTGCACTTAAGAGTTGACCTTAAAAACTAATTTTTTTTGACCTAAAGATTTGTGCTTCACGGTTGATGCTGGTTTGTGATGAATGGTGGTTAGAAACGTTCTACACTGTGCCTCCATTTATGATGGTATTAAAGTTTTTATAGGAATGTGGTTCATGTGACCTTCCTTCTTCACCTCCAAGTCCGAATGACATGATTGGCAGGCACCAATGAGCAAACGGCAACAGGCAAGTGTGAGAGTGCATAAGCCACCTGTTCTTCCTGTTGGACTTTGCTGAATGAGTGTTGGTATCTGTATAACTTCTGGGGCTCTGAACTTTTATTTTTAAAGCCTTCTTTAGTTTCTACATATCCATGGGAAAATAATTTTAAACTTATCTCAGCTGTCAGTGTTATAGTGTCACAGGCTTTCTTCTTACCCTTATATATTGATGATCCAAACGGGTGTGCTTGTGTCACTCAGTCTGCATATAGTCTTGCTTTTGATTGGAGCTGCTATCGCTGTTCCCTGATATTATTGATATGTAAGCTGCAATGTGTGGCAATGTGTGATATTATGCCAGTGCAGCCTAACTGGCACTCCATCAAACATCGTGTCATTAAAATTACCATCATTAAATGTTTAATTCTGTCAGTATTTAAATGTATAAATCTTCATTTGTTATTATGCGATTGTAATCACTAAACAAGTTGGCATCCCGTTTCTAAAAACAATATGATAACAAAACAACACATATATGTAGTAATAACCTGAGATGTGTGTTTGCTTAAACTTGCTGCTTAGAGTATGGTGATGTACTATGGGAAGAATGTCTGGTAAAAGCAGCCCCCTCTCAGTGGTTCCATTCTGAACCAATGGCACATTCCTATATATGGGAATTTCCTTCCGTACAATTCCTGATGAGCTGTTATTGAATCAGTTGGTGGCAGCTGGTTGGAAGTATTTGCTTAACATATCACAATAACAGGAGCCTAGAGTGCTGTTGACAAGCATTGCCTGGACACTCATGATGTTCAAATATTCTCTGAGTAAGTGTTCTTATAAAACTGCCTCCAGTGGAAATCTCAAGTGGTTGTGCGTGAGCTATTCTCAAATTTTGAGAATAAAAGAGGAACACCTTCTGTGAGTTGCGGAAGTCGCGATAACTGTTGTTTGAAGGAGGTGTGGTATTTATTTTTATATTATGTATATATATATATATGTATATATATATATATATACATATATTTGCATTTTTGAACCCTTTATATTATTTTATCACCCCCTTTTTTGCTTGGTTATGTCTTATTATTCCAACTTCCTCCAGCTCCCTGCCCCTCTCCTGCCTTCAATATAACATGTACTTTTTTGTTAATATTTGCCAACACATCTTTTTCAATAACATTTTAACCAGAGACCAAGAGCTTCCTGGAGTCACTCATTCTGTTTTTTTGTTGCTGAAGTTCGATTCTCTTTTTCTTGCACTTAGGAACATAGGAACAGGAGAAGGCCATTTAGCCTCTCAAGCTGTTTCCGCTATTCAATGAGATCATGGTTGATTTGGGACCAAGCTACGAATACCTTCATTTGTCACACATCTGGCAAGAACACGATAGGCTGAATGGTCTCCTTCTGTGCTGTAAATCTTTCTATATTTCTATCCCTTAATGCCTTTGGTCAACAGAAATCTATCAACCTCAAATTTAAAATTAACAATTGATCTACCATTAACCATCATTTCTGGAAGAGTTCCAAACATGCTTTCCGTGTAGTACTATTCCCTAATTTCACTTTGGCAAGGTCTTGCTCAACTTGTTCCCAGTCCTAGATTCCTCGACCAGTGAAAATATCTCCTCTCTATCCACCTTATCAGTTCCCATTAATAAATTGAAAGCTTTGATCAAATCATCCCTTCATTTTGTAAATTCCAGTTTGTGCAAGCTCTCTTCATAATTTAACTTTGGACTATCAATCTGGAAAATCTATGCTGCATACCATCCAATGCCAATATATTCTCCCAAAGGCATTGTGTTCAGAACCACTCACAATACTCCAGATATGATGTATCAAAGGCTTTGTATAACTTTTAACCCCTTTTATTCTACTCCTCAAGATATAAAGGCTGGCAATCCATTAGCTTTTCTGATTATTTTCTGTATCTGTCCATGACATTTTATTAACATATACACATGGACCTCCACAGTTTCTAGCTTTTCACCATTTAGAAAGTTCTCTGCTTATCCTTTTTAGGTCCAAAATGGATGACCTCACACTTGCCTATTTTGAAATCCATTTGCCACAGTTTTCCCATTCACTGAAACTATTCATATCTTTTTGTAATTTTATGTTTTCATCTACACTGCTTACAATGCCGCCTATGTTTGTGTCATCAGCAAATTTGAATTTGTGGCTTTCTATTGTGTCATCATCTAAGTCTTTAATAAATATAGAGAATAGTTGAGATCCCAATGCAGATCCTTGCAGGACACCATTAATCGCACCCATTTTTTAATATCCTTTCACAGGACATGGATATCACTAGCTAGGCCAGCATTTTTATTGCCCATCCCTAAGTGCCCTTGAGAAGATGGTGGTGAGCCAGCTTTTTGAATCACTGCAGTCCATGTGGTGTGGGTAAACCCACAGTGCTGTTAGAGAGGGAGTGCCAGGATTTTGACCCAGTAACAGTGAAGGATCAGCGATATATTTCCAAGTCAGGATGGTGAGTTGCTTGCAGGAGAACTTCCAGGTGGTGGTGTTCCCACGTGTCTGCTGCCCTTGTCCTTCTAGGTAGTAGAGGTCACGGGTTTGAAAGATGTTGTCTAAGGAGCCTTGGTGAGTGGCCGGAGTGCATTGTGTAGATGGTATACACTGCTGCTACTTTATGTGGTGGTGGAGGAGGTGGATGTTGAAGATGGTGGAGGGGTGCCAATAAAGCGAGCTATTCTGTCCTGAATGGTGTCGAGCTTCTTGAGTGTTGTTGGAGCTGCATTCATTTAGGCAAGTGAAGAGTATTCCGTCACACTCCTGACTTGTGTCCTGTAGATGGTGGACAGGCTTTGGGGAATCAGGGGGTGAGCTAGTCTCAACAGAATTCCCAGCCTCTGACCTGCTCTTCTAGTCACACTATTTATATGGCTAGTCCAGTTCAGTTTCTGGTCAATAGTAACCCCAGGATGTTGATAGTGTGGGGTTCAGTGATGGTAATGCCATTGATTGTCAAGGAAGATGGTTGAATTCTCTCTTGTTGGAGATGATCATTGCCTGGCACTTGTGTGGTGCAGATGTTACTTGGCACTTAGCAGCCCAAGCCTGAATGTTGTCCAGGTCTTGCTGCATACGGACAAAGGCTGTTTCAATATCGGCGGAGTTGCGAATGATGTTGAACATCATGCAATCATCAGTTCTGACCTTATGATGGATGGAAGTGTACCTGCCCACTATTCCTATTCTCTGTGTCCTGTCGTTCAATCAATCTCCTAGCCAAGTCAATAATTTGTCTTCAATTCCATGAGCTTCAGTTTCAGCTTTCAGTCTCTTATGAGGGACTTTCTTGAATGCCTTCTGGAAGTTGTTATAAATAGCATCCATAGGAATTCCCCTTTGTACTACTTTAGTCACGTCTTCAACAAAATGTTACTCCCTTGTGCTTCCTGTAGAATGAGGCAGGATGTGGCAGAATTGAACAGGGACACATACCACAGAATCTCTGACCATTTCAAAACCAGGATGATTTTCCATTGGAAAAGAAAGCGGCTCCTGAGTGCATCAATAGGCGCACAAATTCAAATATCCATTACATTACCCAAAGAGCAATGGACAACAGGGAGCCAGCATTGCAAGGGACAGGAGAGGAAATTTAAGCATTTAAAGACCCACCACAGGGGGGATAATCAGCTGTGGAGCTATCTGTGCGCACCCTCTCCCAGCAGCAGATTTAGAGGCAGAAGGTGGCAGACAGCCCCTTTAAGGTGCTGCAGTCACCGTGGTCCTGTGGCAGCAGGGAAGGTTTTACGGCCTCTTTGCAGAAGGTTCCCCAGCAAGAATGAACATCCTGCCAAAATCCAAGCAATAAAAACTTACATCAGGCTGATCCCAAGGAAATCTGTTGGGTCAATTGGCATGACAGCTGCGCAAATGCAAACCTCGCTCTTCCAAATTAACACCAGCAATTTTTTTCTTCAATTCGTTCTTGGAATGTGAGTGTCACTGGCTGGGCCAGCATTTTATCATCCATCTTTAATTGCCCTTGAGAAGGTGGTGGTGAACTGCCCTCTTGAACCGCTGCAGTTCATGTGGTGCAGGTACACCCACAGTGCTGTTAGGGAGGGCGTTCCAGGATTTTGACTCCAGTGACAGTGAAGGCGTGGCAAATTCTATGGGAGAACCATTTCTACCGAGGAGTGCAGGGCACAAAATCTGCCTATGCCATGGCAGCTGTAAAACTGAGGAGCTGCAAGAGGGTGGCACGAGATGGTACTTGCTCTGATTCATTTCCTTTCTCACTTCCCATGGAAATGCACCCATTAGCAGGTTGGGATTTGGTGTTCAGTGAAGGATGGTGAGTGATAATCCACATCCGAGGTCTTGTTTTTTTTTCCCTCTTCCTGTCCTGTGTGACTGTTCATAACCCTAGTCAGCTACCCCTCCTGTTCACTATCCTGGTAACCAGAACCGTGCACCGGTATTCCTCACTTCTTTCTCAACTTTCCAGGTTTCCCAGTCGACACTTTAGCTTCACCTGAGGACACAGAGATCATAAAAACTGCAGCTCTTTATTGTACACAGTAGGGGAAGGGAAGAATTATTCACAGTTTGAAAATAACCCTTGCTGCTAGCTTGACATTTAGTAATGGAAAAAAAAAAGGGCACAGTTAATTGTGGTGTTGGCTTTTTAACACGCTATTTCACTTCTTTTCTTTTGCCTAAGAGAGTTGTGTCAGAATCGTTTTACAAGGTGAAAGGTACACCACTGAGACTTTTTACAGGAGGTTTTATTTTCTGTTATGCTGACCGTAACCTTTACATTTAGAAGATAGCTTGAAATCTTGTAAATAATATTCGGCAACTATTCTTAAATCCCAATGAACACCCTAAACCTGTCAGACTGCCTCTTTCGCTCTCTTCTCGGACACTGTGGTGATTATTTGATTTATTGCTGAAGTTGATTGTTTCCAGCTTCTTCCACTTTAATTGTTAGACGGTACGATTTTTGTTAAGCGAGCAATTGGGAAAACCAAAACCTAGGCCCAGAGTTTCGCCACAATAGAGAGGCTCTCCATCATGGCAGAAATGGCCAAAATTTTATTCCCATCCCGAACACAGCGCTTCCTATTTTTGCGGGGCGGGGTGGGGGGGGGCGGAACCTGGAAAAGGCCTGAGGTTCGCGCATGTACACTTTACAGAAGCAGCTAGCCATTTAAATCATCAGCTCCCCCTTCTGAATTGGGATTCTGGTAGTCCAGAAGCTTGAAACCTGGAATGTGCAGATTAGACCAGGCAAGAGCTGGTATGAACTTGGTGGATTCATTTGCATAGCCAAGGTACCCTTTTGGAGAGGTAAGGTACCCCTTTGGATATGGTCCCAGGACACCTTTGGGAGAGAGAAGACACCCTTTGGGAGTGTTAAAAGTAAATCTTTTTGCATAAAAAGTGCATAAAGTCATTGGAACTGACAATTGTCAAAAAAATTGTCAATTTATCAAGTTGTCAAAGAACTCTCAGAATTCATTGGAATTGCCAAAGCTGCCAATAGATTTAACTCTTTTGGGCTTTAAATTTTTTTAAAAACTGTCTGAAGTTCAAAAAGAAATCAGTGCTTGATATTTCAGCCTGTCTGGTGATTATGCGGGTTATCATTATAGGATTTGTGCTGCAATGATATTAGAAACTAACATTATCACAGTGGGGTGGCTGTTAAGGGAACAGTTTGATTGACAGCTCCAAGTGGTTATTGAATAGAAATGTTTATTTTCATAAGAAATTTCGGATGTATTGAATGGCTTTTATCAATGAGAGTTTTTTTGTTTAAATAGTGATGTAATCAATAGATGCATAGCTTATTTTATGCCATCATGGCTCCTGAGGTTTTCCCATTGTGGACACTAGGTGAGTTGGCATGGAGTGGGTAAGGATAAAGGATAAAGGGTGGTGGGTGGGGGCATGGGGTGGCATGAGTAGGTACTAATTTAGCATAGGGACTATATAGGGACACATATGGGATGTGGGATTGGGAGTATAGGGGAGTATCAGGGGCCATGAGGGATGGTAGAGGGGCATTTGTTGGCATAGGGACAATGAGGGGCCATGAGAGAGAGTGGGGGGGCATGTGTTGGCATAACTTGGCATGGATGGGGCATGGGGAGTGTGTGGGGGGTGAGGGCTGGAGAGCTGTTTTTTGTGTCAATCATTATTTATTGAATTCAACAAAGTGCTGGAACACAGAGGAAGGCCTTATGCCCAGCCCACCTCTGCACCTTGCAATCAACACACTCGATCCCCCTGGAACGAAAATTGGAACTGCAGGCTACCATCTTTAAAGGTGGTATTCGCAGAACCAGGAATTGTTCCTGACCCGAAAGACACAACCTGGGCCTTAAAGTAGTTACATGTCAGAAAATCTTCAGTCCTCCGCCCCACTCCACCAATTTATTAATACCACAAGAGGTATTATAATGGGAAGATTTTGAGTTTTCACTTTTTTTCCCATCCAAATAAATGGTTTTCTCTCCCCCTCCTCCCCTGATGGTGGTGAATTTTGTTGCAATGCAGCCAATACTATAGCCTGCCATTAAAATTATTCAAATCAGCAACCTTTATTATGTGAGCTAAAACAGCAAGTGCCAGCAGTACAATTAATGACTGGGGCATCATATCCGATATTTACCCACTGTCCGTACACATGCATTTTGTGTTCATGGAAGTTATTTCATTGAGTAAAATGATGTTATACACAAATTTAGAAATGTCCTGAGTATGAACTCATGAATATGAAAAGGTATGAAGACAAAAAGTATTACTTATGGCTTATGATTAAGTGGAAATTTTTGAGCCAAAATGATCAAGTGCAGCAAGATACATTTGTAAGCTGTGTACTGCTGTTGTTACACTACAGGCATGAGTTTGAAAGCTTCAGACTTGGCGGATCTAAGTTATACTACCAGCTTCACATCATTCACTAACCAGGATGAGTAAAACTCTATTCATGTATGCAAGCATACATAACCGCTCACTGGTGCCCTAATGATGCTTACTGTTTTAATAGTATTAAAGGGCTGATGGGACAGTTCTTACTAACATTAAAAGGCTGTAATATAATGTTTGATGAAATTTTCCAGCTGATGCATTTTTAAGTTCTTTTCACGGCGGTCTTAAGCAACTTGGAACTGCTCCAATATCAAAATTAGCTTCTTTGTGATTGTCCTGCAACACACATAAGAATGTGATCTTGGTGATTTTAAGGTAGAAAAACTTCCTAAAGCAATTCACTGGACTGTAACCAGACAAAAACTGACACTGAGCCACAAAGCAAGTGACCAAAAGCTTGGTCAAGAGATGTGTTTGAAGGAGTGTCTTAAAGGAGGACAGATTTGGAGAGGTTTAGGGAGAGAATTCCAGAACTTAGGCCCTACGCCCAAGAAGATATGACCACTAATGGTAAAAAAATGTTGAGGATGCATAAGAGGCCAGAATTAGAGGAGCGCAGCGAGCTCAGAGCATAATGAGCTGGAGGAGGTTACAGAGACAGGGAGGAATGAGGCCATGGAGGAACTTGAAAACATAGATAAATATTTTAGTTTCAAATCCTTGGTGGAAAAAGAGGCAATGTGGGTCAGTGAGCACAGGGGTGTTGGGTGAACAGGACATTGTGTGAAATAATAGCAGTAGGGTTTTGGTTGAGCTCATATTTGTGGAGGGTAGATGATTGGAGATCAGCCAGGAAGTGTGAGTTAGGGAACTAGTCAAGTCTAGAGATAATAAAGACATGGGCCAAGGTTTGAGAAACAAATGGGCTGAGGCAGGGACAGAGATGGGCGATATTATGGAGAGGCAGAAGTAGGCAGCCAATAGCCAACAATAATTGTCCCTGATGTCATTCAAAATGGACATCTCCATGACCTAGCATAAAAGAATAATGCCTCATCATTGTGGATATATTAATCTAAACTCCTAAATGAGGTCATACTTTATCTCTCAGGAAATATCAATTCCTGTGGTAGCCATGATATAATACAAGTTCATAAACCTACTAAGATTATTCAGTTATCTGATCAGAGAAACACAAATGTGTTGAAATTGTAATGATCAGTAAAATATTCTTTGGCATGCCAGTTCTGATGAAGGATCATACCAAAAATAGAAACCATTTTTTCCCTCTCTCAGGTGCCCATTGTGCTGCTGTGAATTTCCAGCAATTTCCTTTCACAAACCTCCCTTCAACACTCAGCAGTTTTTATTGATTTTACTCAGCCACTGAGCGATGCTCCAGTTAGAACTGAATTTAAAGTTAACTGATCGTTAAGTAGGTTGGAAGATAATTTATGATATCATGTTGTATTTGCTATATAGAATTTACAGCACCGAAACAGACATTTCAGCCCATCTGGCCTACGCTGGTGATTATGCTCCACTCCACTTTGCTTCATCTCATCCAATATTATATCCTTCTGTTCTTTTCTCCTTCATGTGCTTTTTTTTAGTTTCTCTTTAAATGGATCTATTCCATACGCCGCAACAACTTGGTAACAAAGTTCCACATTCCAACCACACTCCAAATAAAAACGTTACCCCTGAATTCCTTACTGGGCTTATTGGTAACCATCTTATATTTATGTCCCCCTAGCCCTGGTCTCACCCACAAGTGGAAACATCTTATCTATATCTACCCTGTCTAACTATTCATAATTTTATAAGATCTCTATTAGTCTTTCATGATAGGTATAATCTCTCAGGGCAGGATTTTCCCGTCGGCGAACAGGGGGCGGGGCCCACTCGCCAGCGCGTAAAATGATGCACGGTGACGTCAGGCGGAACTCCCGACATCACCGCGCCCTATTTAAATTTTCCGGTAGGCGAGGGCGCAGCAAAATCAGCTGCGCGCCCGCCGACCTGTCAATGGCCAATTGAGGCCATTGACAGAGTAATTAAACTAATTAAAGGACCTGCCCGTCCATCCTTAAGGTTGGCGGGCAGGCCAGGAGCCCCGGCGGGAGTTAGAAAAAGCATGAAACCTCATCCATGGGCAGGATGAGACTTCTTGTAGGTTTTTAAAAAAATTTTAATAAAGTTTTTGTAAAAATTATGGCCATGTCAGGGAAGTTTTATTTTTCTATTTTTAGCTTTTTTACATTTAGAGCCGATCTCCCTGAGGCAGCACTTAGCCTCAGGGAAATGAGTGACCCTTTCGTGCGCATGCGCGAAAGAATGCACTCTCGATTTTTGGATTTCCCCCCCCCACCACCCGCACAGGGAGCGCATAGCGCTTCCATGCGGACGTCATGCTGGGTGGGCCTTAATTGGCCCGCCCACGTAAAATGGTGACGCGCCCCCAATAGGGTACGCTGATCGGAAGCATGCCTGTGCGCGCCCGCCCTTTAACTTTGCCCCCGACGGGGGGGGAAATCCTGCCCTCAGTTCTGGAATCACCTTTGTAAACCTTTTTTGCACCTTCTCTTTGTTTTGCAAACATTTCTTTTCCAATTTAGCATTATGCATTCAAATTTGATCAGAAGCTAAATACTGCTTGAAATACGTTTCATCATATACATGATCGATTTGACCCAAGAAGGATAAATTCCGATCTGTAAATTCAAAAATATGTACTTCTGCTTAAAGTAACAGACTTTAGATTATCATAAGCCTTTGAGAAAATTCAAAGTAGTTGATAAACCATTAGAGTAAATAAATAAGCAAATGGACGTAACAGACTTTTGTTTTAAAAATTGTGATGGAGAATTTTGGTGGAAAATGAATCCTTAACCACTGCAATTTTACCCAGTGGTTGCAGGTATGCTCATTGGGGTTCCTAGGATTGGGACACTAAAGCACAACAAAGCTCCAAAGCCCAAAGCCTGAACTAGTTTGGAACCTAAAAATAACTGAGCTGTGTTTAGTTTCTTTTGCCAACAATTTTACCCAGTTAGATGTAAATAGAGAGCAGCTTATAATGGTCAGTAAGCTTTTAATTCATCTGCATTTATAAATGGGGGATCTGTCACCTTAGTCAACATATACTAAGGGGAGAATTTTCCCCCTGTCGGGGGGGTTGTGTGGGGGCGGGCGGGGGCAGGCGCGGACCCGATCGGTGCCCCAGATTGGGTCTGCGCCGCCATTTTATGTGGGCGAGCCAATTAAGGCCCACCCAGCGTGACACGCACCCGGAAGTGCTGTGCACTCCCAATGCAGGCGGGTGGTGGGAGGGGCGTTCCCTGAGTCGGGAGTGCGCTCTTTCATACATGCACACAAAAGAGCGCAGAAATCTCCCTGAGACACAGAGGTGCCTCAGGGAAATAATCTTTAATTAGAAAGTTTTAATAAAGAAAAAAAATTTAAGACATGTCCCCTCATGTGACAGTGTGACATGAGCTGGGACATGTTAATGAACTTTAATAAAAAACTTTATTTAATTTATAAACTCTTCATGAAACCTCATCCCGCCCTTGGATGAAGTTCCATGAAAAATGTAAAGGCCGCCTGGGCTCTTCGCCTGCCCTGCAACCATAAGGTTGGACGGGCAGCTTTCTCAATAGGTTTATTTAGTTAATTAATGGCCTTAAAAGGCTTTTGACAGTTCGGCGGGCATGCAGCCGACTCGGCTGGATGCCCGCCAAACTGAAAATCTAAATTACCCGCGGTGTCGCCGGGACACACGTCTAACATCACCCCGCCTCATTTTACCCCTCGGAGAATGGGCCCCACCCCAGCTCGCCGAGCCGGAAATTCTCCCCGTGACATTTTTATTTCCTTATAGATCTTTTTAGAATGATAACCCTTGGAGCTTGAATAAGAGGCATTTAAGATTGGAACATCTTGTGTATATTCTGAAATATTATGGTGTAAGGTTAATTTATGTTGGGTTGTGAGTATTGGGATAGATCTATTCTTTTTATCGCCTAGTATTACGTCCTTATATCTCAACATTACATAAGATAGGTTACTAACCACAAGTTGTGCGATTGTAACAGAATGGAAAAGAATCTCATTTTATTATTTTTGTTTAGCAACAGTAAAGTCAATGTGGCATTCTAGAACAATGTTTTAATCAATGATCCTACATAGGAAAACAAACCTAGGCCAACATTTTCCCCCCGTTGGTGGGGGAAGTGCAGGAGAGGATGTGGGCGGGCTGCCTCCTGATCGGCGCCCCCAGTCGGGAGGGCGCCGCCATTTTACGTGTGGGGGATGATTAAGGCCTGCTCAGTGTGACGTCCGCGCGGAAGCGCTATGCACTCCCTGTGGGGCAGGGGGAGATTCCCTCAGCCGGGAGTGCGCTCTTCCGCACATGCGTACAAAAGAGCACACAGATCTCCCTGAGGCTAAGTGCTGCCCCCGGGAGATCAGATCCGATTGAATACTTTAAATAAAGATGATAAAAAAGTTTCCCTGCCATGTCCCCTCTCATGTGTCACTCTCACATGAGTTGGGCCATGTACATAACTTTTATCGAAACATGTCATAAAAATCTAAATACCCTCATGACACCTCATCCCGCCCATGGATGAGGTTTCATGTTTTTTCTGAAGCCCGCCAGGGCTCCTGGCCTGCCCGGCAACCTTAAGGTTGGACGGGCAAGTCCATTAGTCATCTTAATTAGTTTTTTAATGGCCTTAATAGGCCGTTGACAGTTTGGTGAGCGCGCAGCAGAGTCAGCTGCACCCCTGCCAAACTGAGAATCTAAGTGACGCGGGGTGACGTCGGGACGTACGCCCGACATATCCCTGTGTCACTTTACGCGTCGGCGAGTGGGTCCCCGCCCCCGCTCACCGACTGGAAGATGCTGCCCATAGATCTAATATTTGTTGATTTAGATACATGTTACCTGCTGACCCATAAAATGGCTTCATTTTCCTTGTTTGTTTTTAGGTAGCACAACAGCAAGGAGATGTATTCCCCCACTCGTAAAGTTAAAGAAATGGGTCCTGAAATTCCATGTGGATTCTCCTAGCTGCCCACTGTCATTTTGATGGGAGGTTGGCAGAATCTCCAGGGACACAGTGTAGATGATTAGAATTGTGGTGGGACACTAGAGTGTGTCACAAAACCTAAAATGAGCTTGAACTCAGAATGTCCACCGGGACCACAGCATTGAGAGGCTGGCAGGTGCAGAGACTGCACCACCAGAGATCTGGCAGAGCATTAAATCGAGGCCACAGTCTCCCTCCCCTACCCTCTCCCTCTCTCTCTCTCTCGCTCTTTCTGCCATTTTGTGTTTACCAAAGAAGGAGTACAGCCTTTACTTTAAATCAGAAAAGTTGTGAACAATGCAAAATCAAAGAAGGAATGTCATGTTTTGTCTAAAATAAAAAATAGTGATGACTTGAACAATTCTAGGTATGTATTGTAGCAATGAATAAATAGAAAATTCATCAGGGGCAAACAGATTACAGAAAAGAAACCACACAGATACATGCAAATCAATAGTTCAAAATGTCCCCCTTTTGCTATGTCACAGTATTTCATCATGATTCCAGAAAAGAACATATTTAAATACCAAAAGTCATTATAAGACAATGCCAAACCAGAAGCGCTTAATAAAATTAAAAGCTAAAGTGTGCAGTCTCAGGTTTTATATGTTTTGATAGATTAAAAAAATAAATTCAATGGTTTCTCTTTAGGTGCCTGTTTGAAATTCAATAATTCAGTAATAAGACTATGTGGTCCAAGAAGCCTACTGCACACCCCAACGGCTGGACCACCAGAGCTAAACAGTCCTTCCAACTCATTGCATTTCGGTAGCCCAGGTTCCTTAAGCTCGGAATCATCCTTGTAATTCTCCTCTGGACCTTTTCCAAGGCCATTATATTGCCCATCATTTGAGGAGACAAGTATCCTTTAAGAACTTCTTTAGTTTGTATATAACACCATAAATACAGCAACATTTCCAAAAGTGATTCACACTTGCGGGGGGGAATCAGACATGGGAGCAACAGAAATTCATCTATCTCAATTTTGGGGCTCAGGGGTCACAATTTGCAAACTACCCATGCTCCTTCAGATTGAGGTGAATAAGACCAAAAATGTGTGTACCCGCCTCATCTGAATGTTTGTGGTGCCAGCTGCATTTCCAACCCATCAGTGCTCCATAACACTGCGGGTGAGCTCTGCACACTGCTCGAGGACCTGGCAGTGTTGTTTGCCAGACACATGGGGCTGAATTTTACCTGACACCGTCCTGGTGGGGGGGGGGGCATGTAAATTAGGGTGGGTGCCCATCCCATCACCTTCCCTCCCACCCCCGAGCTCACCCCCATAATGCGGCGGACGGTGGGTACCAAAATCGGCAGCCTGCCCGGCATACTTAAATGAATAATTAAGGGTCAATTAAGCTTGTTATCAAGCCAATTGACCCTGATAATATGCTTCCCACACCATAAAACATTTGGCGTGGGCAGCAGGGTGGGAGAGGGCAGCCTGATTTTTTAAACTTAAATGGCTAAAGGGCGAGAAGGAAGAAAGGGTTAGTTCTTCAGGGGCTGCCCTTTGCCGATTTCAGCGTGGACTCCCCCTACTTAGGTCAAACCCCTGCCTTCCTTCCTACCCGCTCCCTCCCTTAATCCCACCCCTTCCCTGCCACCCCTCTTCCTAACCTACCCAAACCCTCCTGGCCCAAGAACCTGGACTTACCTGCTCCAGGGATCCATGGGCCTTTATCTTCTTTTCCTTCTGCAGTCCTGGCAGTGGCCATTGGTGCCTTTCTGGCCCAGTGAGGTGTGGAGGTTACACTTGGCCCTCATTAGTCTGCCCCACAGCGCTCCATGGCTGCAGGGTGGGTGAGCATGGAGCATGTCAGCTCCATGCCCCATGCTGACATTGTTTCTAGGGAGGTTTGCCATCTGCCACACCAACCCCCTCCCCTCTCCTGTATTATTCAGCCCATGGTACACACAGCCTGCCCTTTCTTAAAGGCAGGGTGCCTCTTAAAGGGAAGCTACACGAAAAATTGATGCAATTGAAGTTTGTGGCAACTAAAAACTAGGAAAGACAGATGGGTCCATAGTGGTGCATGTGGTTCTGGAGGCACTAGTGGTGCAGGTGGGCATAAGGATCATGGTCCCACAGGAGGCCAAGAGACCCTTAAGGACTACTCTTATAAGGATGTTGGTGCAGGTGACCAGGAAGGTCAACTCCCAGAGTTGGCCCTAAGGACCTGTTAGCTGCATCACAAGACGTTTAATGACTGCGGGTGTGGTTGAAGTGAATATTATGCATACATTTAGGGGGAAGCTAGACAAGCCTTTGAGGGAGAAGAGAATAGGTGGTCAGGATGGTAGATTTAGATGAGAAAGGGGGGTGAGGAGGCTCAAGTGGAGCAAAACACGAGCATGGGCTGGTTGGCCAAATGGCCTGTTTCTGTGCTATATATCCTATTAAATTCTCTGTGATCAACGTCGCATGACATCTCCTAACTACCACTCCACTAACCCCTCATGCTACTCAATGCACCACAGCTCCATCACTCATGCAGCACTCAGGTTAACATTCAGATACTTTCCCCTCCTCCCAAACACCTGCCATTGCTGCCAGCCTCACCCACCTGTCACTAACTCCACATACCTCTTGCTATCTAGCTATGGCAGGAACATCACACACACTGCAACGCATATGCTATGTTCTTGCCTATTGCCTCTTCTCAACTCCCAGCTCACCGTCATTCTGCTATCTGGTATAATGAACAAGCTGCTGATGGTGTGATCTCTAGCTTTCCGATCTAACTCCCTTAACTCATGCCAACCTTCCCCTTCTAAGATCCTGCTTTCCAACACCCAAGAGCTGCTGCTTGCCCAGCCACAGGAGCCCCAGGAGACAGTTCGAGAGCAACAGCATAGCACTAATGAAGAGGTCCCATCACTTAATCTGACTTGTGGTCACCAGCTCAGGTACTGGCACTGTGCTACCTTTGAGGACATGGTAAGTCACCAGGCACAAGTGACCTGCAACCAGGTCAGGGATAAAAGATGGTTCATTGGGCAGCTGACCGAAGAGCGAGGTGGCAGACAGCACTGCCACAGGCGACTCAGATGAGGATGACGCTAATGGGCGTGCACATCAAGGTTCTGGGTGCATTGGCTATCCCAACATTTAGCATCCTGTCACTTTAGAGGAGCAAGGAGGAGTCCAGTTTCAACTTGATTGAGGACATCATGCAGAGCTTGCCCTCTCTGCAATGTCTGCTCCATTTCCTGTGCTGCAGATCCAGAGGCACTGCAACTGCAACCCCCATACCTGTTGTAATCTTAGTGCAGATAGATCACCTACTTGTCCCTACGGGAACTGACCGAAACATCTCCAAAAACACTCCTGAGTGCTCTTAGACACTTTGCAACAGAAAAAAACTCCCAAAATTTAAACCAGGCACTTGGCCTTTAAGTAATGTATGGCTGGGACCACCTTGCTGCTTCATGCTTCTTCTTTCAGGAGTGGATAATGTAGCTGTTGCCAGGACCTGTGTTGTCTAAATTTGGAATCCTGGTATCACATCAGGCCGATATTATGTGTGACATCAGGATAGCACCAATTCACCATGTTCGGGTGCATACAGTGGGGGCAGCTATATCCGTTCATATCCCCAGAGAATGCCATGCAGGCTGGGCAGTGAGGGGCCAGTGGCACAGGCTACCCCTGATTCAGCCAGTTAGGCCTTTGAATTTCACACCCAACACAAATGAATGCTTAGTCAAAGAGGTTGGCTTAAAGGAGACAAATTAAAATGCACTGAAATTAGGCTGCATTCAATATATTTACTGATGACCCTCATTCTGTGTATGCACCAGTTTGAGATTAGGAAATTGAAGGGCAACTGGACAGAAATGATCAGTCTTTTTATTTACATACAAATACATATCAATTAATCTGATATGAAAGAGTTCTGCCAGCTGTCTCAAAACAAGAGGAAGCTCCATCTATTATTAACCGCAAGGGAACTATTGGTTATGCAAATTTTTTTTGGTGACATGCAGTATTTTAATCAGTTAGATGTGAGTCAAGGTCATTTAACCTCACTAACATTGCAACATGGTTCCGTGTTAGTCAGAGGATACACCACTTTCTAAAGATAGGGCTATTATATCCATACTGTATTATTTGATTTTTACAGTGTCAGTGTGTTTCTTTAAGGTCTGATTACTGCTAAATTCCTTTATATGATAATTATGGTTAGACACATCTAGAGATAAATCAGAGATTAATTGCTTTTACAGGGGAAATTTCTCTCTATAATAATAACTGCTTACAATGCCTTGGTTCATCCCCAAAGTCCAGCGATGCAGGAAATAGCCATTCAATACTTGTTTTAAAACTAAATTTACCTCAATGACCATTTGTAACTACTGAAAGAAAGTAGCCATCTGCTGGTTGGAAGGCTTTTATTGATATGTACATGTATGCATATACATATATATAAACACTTTAAAAAAATTATTCATTCATGGGATGTAAGCTTTGCTGGCTGGGCCAGCATTTATTGCCCATCCCTCGTTGCCCTTGAGAAGGTGGTGGTGAGCTGCCTTCTTAAACCGCTGCAGTCCATGTGGTGTAGGTACACCCACAGTGCTGTTAGGGAAGGAGTTCCAGGATTTTGACCCAGCGACAGTGAAGGAACGACGATATATTTTCAAGTCAGGATGGTGAGGGACTTGGGGGGGAACTTCCAGGTGGTGGTGTTCCCATCTATCTGCTGCCCTTGTCCTTCTAGATGGTAGTGGTCGTGGGTTTGGAAGGTGCTGTCGAAGGAGCCTTGGTGAATTCCTTGGTGAATTGCTACATGTGGTATATCTCCCATGGCATTGCTTGTGTTAAGTTGTAGGAAACATTATCTACCTTGCCTATTTTTCTCATCTAAGTGGCGCTGGGTGTGCCTCACCTTTGTCTACTCCTGCTGTTGCTTTTTGTTCTCTCCAAGGTCTTTTACTTCTGCATTTGTTTCCTTTTCTGCTTATGGGTGGAATTTTATGCCAGCGGAATTTTATGGTATCGCCAAAGTCAATGGACTTTTTTTTTACAGCCCCGCCCCCGCCAAAACGGGGCCATAAAATTCCACCCAATATCTTATTCCACATGACTTTGCCTCTGTATTCTCTCCTGCATTTGTCCTTAATCTCGTTTTCTCCTTTGGTTGGTGGGAGTACAGGTGATAGCTGAGGTAGGTTCAGGCCATCAGTTGGGAGGGGCCACAGGGCAGCCCATATAATGACAGTGGAAAGCAGTAAGAAAGGGGATGGTGTTCTAGCCACCTTGCCAATGTTGACACCATTTGCACAGCTTGCCCCATACTTTCTTCCTTGCTCTGTCACCTCCTGCCTGATGCACACAAGCACCTTTCCTTATCATGTGTGCGGCTTCCCCCTTTCGTCACAGACCATCACAGATGTTACCCTTCCTGACATTATTCCATTTGTCCTATGCTTCTGATTGCCAGTTCTGTTACTCCTTCCCTGCAGGTGGCTCCCCTATCCCAAGTCACTCACCATCCTGACTTGGAAATATATTGCCGCTCCTTCACTGTCACTGGGTCAAAATCCTGGAACTCCCTCCCTAACAGCACCATGGGTGGCTCCCCTATCTTTCCTCCCTCAAGTTCCTTTGGTGGGTGCACTCTACTTTGCAAAGATGTTAAAGTGCCAACAATGTATTTATAAATACTACTTCCCTTCTTCCTTATAGTCAGCATAAAAATGCTATGTTCCGTAAGCAATTAACCAATATATAAGCCAATAAACCAGCAAAGAACTCTAGCAAGCTCAGCATGGACAGAAGCCTGGTTTTAAGGAGGTAGGCCACAGCAGGGAGTCATACAAGCATTTTATTTTGTCATGCTATGTGAGCATTACTTAAGGCCAGCATTTCTTCTCCATCATTACTTGCTCTTGAGAAAGTGGTGGTGAGACACTTTCTTGAACCGCTGCAGTCCATCTGGTACAGGTACACTGGAAGGGAGTTCCAGGATTTTGACCCAGCAACAATGAAGGAATGGTGATATAGTTCCAAGTCAGGATGGTGAGGGCATTGAAGAGGAACTTGGTGGTGTTACCATGCATCTGCTGCCCTTGTCCTTCTTGGCAGTAGAGGTTGTGGGTTTGGGAGGCGTTGTCGAAGGAGACTTGGTGAGTTGCTGCAGTGCATCTTGTATATGGTATACACTGCTGCCATTGTGCATCGGTGGTGGAGGGAGTAAATGTTTAAGGTGGTGGATGGGGTGGCAGCCATGCAGGCTGCTTTACCTTGGATGTTGACCTGGAAGCAGTACAGTAGGTAACTTACTTGAAATGTCTATGGAATCTGTAAGTGGTTTTAAAAATGTTTGGAAATGACTGTTAAGAGTTTTTATCAATTATGAAGGGATCCATTGTAATTATTATTATTAATAATAATAAGAAGAAGAAAAATAAATAAAGGTCCTTGTGACCTGGAGACCCTCGAGCTGGAAGCAAGTGGAAAGAAGTTAACATAGAAAAGCCATGTGAACAAACACAAAGGAGACCTGTAGCAGAGGGAAGAACAGAGAAGGTAACTTAAAGGAGCTGTGTTTATGTAATAGAGTTAAACAAGACAGAAAGCTAAAGACAGTGTTAGAGCAGGGATTGGGAATTAGACAATTTTACTGCTGTTGCTGCTTCAATTTCTTCAGAGCCCTCCAAGCCAGTTAATGGGCCTTATTAAAGCAAATTGGGTAAAGGAGCCTCTGGGGAATCTGTGCTATCAAGATTGTCAGGAACCTAGCTAAAGGGGTCTGCAGGAGTGTGACAACCATCTCCAGGGACCTTGACAGGATATAGCAGCCAGTGAAAATAACTTGAGGGCCAAATTGATTGATTGAGAAAGTGAAAGATCCTACATACCAGAGGCCAAATTATAGAACTCTGGAACTTCACATGGTGCCACATGTCTGCAGGGAGTGATGCAAGTGCTAGTGGATGTGGAAGACATATCTTCATTGTATGGACTATTTAAAGTGAAATTTACCTTTCCATTTGAAGTACCATTTGTCTGTTAATTAATGTGTAATTTATGTTGGTTCTGATTTGTGTTAAAGTAAAAGTTACAAAACGTGAAATCTTATATTTCACCATACTTTTACTTCTCTTTAGTTCTGAAGAATAGTCATACGGACTCAAAACTTTAACTCTGTTTCTCTCTACACAGATGCTGTCAGATCTGCTGAGTTTTTCCAGCACTTTTTGTTTCAGATTTCCAACATCAGCAGTATTTTGCCTTTATTTAAATATGAAATCTTGATGGTAATTTCTTCATTTGGGAGTCATTTGGTAAATTTTGTTATTTTGGTTTATGGTTCCCTCATGGAAGTCGTAGAAATGGTACTGAGCTCCTTGAGTGTTGTTGGAGCTGCACTCAACCAGGCAAGTGGAGAGTATTCCATCACACTCCTGACTTGTGCCTTGTAGATGGTGAACAGACTTATGGGAGGCAGGAGGTGAGTTACTTGCCACAGAGTTCCCAGCCTCTGACCTGCTCTTGTAGCCACAATATTTATATGACTGGTCCAGTTCAGTTTCTGGTCAATCGTAACCCCCAGGATGTTGATAGTGGGGGATTCAGCAAGGGTAGTGCCATTGAATGTCAAGGGAAGATAGTTAGATTCTCTCTTGTTGGAGATGGTCATTGCCTTGCACTTGTACAGCAGGATTGTTGTTTGCCATTCATCAGCCCAAGCCTGAATGTTGTCCAGGTCTTGCTACGTATGAACATGTCAGCTTCAGTTGCTGAGGAGTTGTGAATGGTGCTGAATGTTGCGCAATCATCAGCGAACACCACCTCTGACCTTCTGCTGGAGGGAAGGTCATTGATGAAGCAGCTGAAGATAGTTGGGTCTAGGATGCTATCCTGAGGAATTCTTGCGGTGATGCCCTGGGACAGAGATGATCAACTTCCAGCAACCACAACCGCAGCCATGTTCCTTTGTACTAGGTTTAATTCCAACCAGTGGAAAGTTTTCCCCCAATTCACATTGACTCCAGTTTGCTAGGGGTCCTTGATGCCACATTCCATCAAATGCTGTCTTAATGTCAAGGACAGTTACTTTCACCTCACCCCTTGAGTTCAGCTATTTTATCTAAGTTGGGGCCATGGCCGTAATGAGGTCAGGAGCCAGGTGGCCCTGGAAAGATCCAAACTCAGCAGTGATGAGCAGGTTATCGCTGTATAAGTGCCGTTGGATAGCACTGTTAATGTCACCTTCCATCACTTTGCTGATGATCGAGAGTGGACTGATAGGCTGGTAATTGGCCAAAAAAGATCATCTGATCCATCCCATTCAGCCGTGTTGCAAGTTGGAAACATGACTCTCAGTAATCCTGACAAACTTGCCCTGATAGCTCTGGGGAGAGACATAAAGAACAGTTGAAGAAAACCCTAGACCAATTCAGTACAATTCTTCTCCAAAAACAGGCTCCAAATAACAATAACCATGATTCCACCTACATGTGCAGGAGTTCTTCCATTTCCCTTTTGAATGCTTGCACTGAATTTGCACTTGCTGTACAAGACAGCAATTAATTTCAAAGATCAATGATGCTCTGTGAAAGCCTAGCTCTATGGTTAAGAAACATATACCATGGATTGCGGTGTATAAGTCGACCCAGTGTATAAGATGACCCCATTCCTCAGCTGCCAAAATCATGTTTTTGCATGTGCTCAGCATATAAATTAATCCACTTTTTCAGCCATGACATGCTATATTCGCATTAAGGGTCAGCCTCAGTTTTTCACATCACAAATGCATGTTTTACTTGTCAGTTACTTATAACCAGATGACAGGGATCAAGCAGGTAAAACAAGCTGTGCTGTGAAGATGTGCTGGAGTTTAAGATACGTCCACATGTAGCAGACCCTGTGGTTGATGATAAAGATGGTGACCACCCACATCCACCAGTGGTTCTCTTTTTTACTCAGCATATTAGTCCGCTCCTATTTTTGAAGGGGTTTTTTGAGGATTTAAAGGTTGACTTATACACTGACAACTATTGTATGCATATCTCTTTGCTGTCCCTAATTTACCATGTTAAAATAATCTATCTAGCCTAGTTCCTTCATCATTTTAAATACTTCAATTGTCATGGCAGCAAATCACAGCTCTGAATTACTTATGGACACATTGAACTCTTTAAGTTTTGCAAAAGCTGGCTGATAATGTAAAGTAACCACTTTCTGGGAAATTCCTACATGGATTATACTTGACGTACTAGCCCAGGGAAAACATGGAATGTCGCACCTGAAAAGGCAGAGACGCTTCTAAGGAAGAGATGCAATGAAAAAAACTGAACTTTAATCTCCTGTGGTTGTGGAGACAATGGAGACTGACTACCAGATCCCTGAAGAAACCATCTCCTGTTGAGTTATAACTCAGAATGTGGAAATGGTCTGATACGAAAGAAAGCAGATTCTGGGCAAACGGCATTCTTGTTTTTTCCCTTCCAGGAATACACAAGAAAAGGGGTTAAAACTCCAGCTGCAAACCTGATCTGTGTATTCTGATTCTGGTGTGCTTGTGTGTGCTGTGAAGGTAACAGCAGAAGAACATGAACTAGCCATCCACGCAGTTTGCAGGTAAAAGTCTATCTCTCTCTGTCTCTCTCTGGCTGGAGGCAAGTCAGCAAAGCCACAGTTAAAAAGGAAACAGGATAACTCCTACAGATAACCTGCAGAACCAAGTGTCTCCAAACCAACTGCTCAACTGCCAAAGTCAGCTCTACCGGAATCACCCAACTTAATGGCTACAACGTTTTGCCATCTACTCCTTGCGGACAAGCCAAAGACTGATTCATATATCTTTTTTAGCTTTTACTTTTGGACTCAACTTCTCATTTCTTATCTGTGTGTATGTGTGTTGTGTTCTTAGTACTTTTTCTCAGGCTTTAGTAACTAATAAACTTACTCTTTCTTTGACTCAAGAAAGCCTGGTTAAATTGACTCCTAAAACATAAATGCATTTGGACTAGGAAAGGTATCCACGGGGGAAGGGACCTCTTTTAAATTAAACCTCATTGTGACCAACCAAGGGGGTTGAATAAAGAAGGGGAGCCAGCTCATCCCTCCTTATCCTGGAGCATAACAAAATTTGGGTCCTGTTTGGGAAGTTAACAATTTGGGGCATCTCATCTGGGATCATAACAAATTGGGGAGACTTTGCCTGGGGACTGGTAGTAACATAATTAAGACTCCCCCGAAGTGCGTTCTTTTCTGGATTAAAATGTCCCAGCTCCCAGAGCACTTTGGGATAACAAACATTTATGAAACTTTTAAGTCTAGTGGCCTGCCACTGAACCCTTTTCAGAACCGTAAACCTGCTATGACACGATGGGTGTAATCTCACCACCTTAGTTTTTTAAATGTGGGCCAGTACCAGTTCCACATCCCAACCACAATGGTTTCTGAAGTCTGTCCATCTGTGTGATCTTACTACAAGCAGCCAATTGACAGGCTGCCTTCAGGAGCCGCATTCAGTTGTGGATGGCAGGCAGGCTCTGCAAGTGGAGGACCAATTGGAGCACCTGAGGCCCTGGCAGGCTAATGGGCCCAAGGGGAGGAGTAGGCACTGCTGATGGAGGAAGGAAACCATAAGGGCACCTCAAGATGGAGGCGCCTCCTAAAGACTTCAAAAATCGGCATAACTAAGTGTGGCCACAGCTGCCAGGCCGTCACTGGGGAAGGAGAACTTAAGGGTTTGGGGTTGGGAATGGTGGTGATTTGGGGAGGGGAGGTGAAATTAGAGGGGACCTCAGCGGTACCCCACTCCCTGACCTTTTGCCAGGAGCTGGACTCCATTCAGACCCTGACTCCACGAAGAGCGCTCAGAGGCGGGAACGTGTTGGAGATCCACCTCTATTTGAGATTTTCTGAAATTGTCTGCCTTTCTAAAACTGCTTCTATCTGGCTGGTGAGATGCTGCCTGAGGAGAGCCGAACTGGACACAGTATTCTAGACATGGCCTAGCCAAAGTCTTGTGCAAAGCCACGATAACGCTTTTAACATGTTATTAGCTAATCTCGCGTGGCATCATTCATAATGATTTGGCGGGCATTAGATCATCCTAGTTCTACACCCAAATGCTTGCTGTAGCATCTCGTTAAGTTTAGAAGCTTGTGCACTGCAATGCTTAGGTCTCATTCCACTGAACAGCCTTTAATTCAGGACACAGCATGGCCTACTTATGTTTAGCATTAGCTATACTCGTATGCTGTATTAACCTGTGTTGAAGGAGGGAGGTAATGCTGGGGAAGAACACAAGATACTGGCATCTGCATCTGAAGTGCAGTCACCTGCACGGCTACAGACCTGGTGCTGGAAAGTGGGATTAAAATGAGCAGCTAGTTTCTTTTTTTTCCCTCTTTTTTAGGCCTGCGCAGACACAATGGGCTGAATGGCCTCTTTCTGTGACATAACTTTTCTGTGGTTCTAACAACAGACATGTTTAGAAAGTACCAACAGTGTAGGCTGCAGGCTGCAGTGGCCAAGCCAGATAATCCAGTGGGCTGTGGGAGTACAGGCATAGACTTGAGCAGCCAATACTGGTGGAAAACAGGACAGCAAAACTAAAAATAACAATCAGAAATAGCAAATTGTTGCAGCAAATAAAAGTAATAATAAATCAAATTAAGACAGAATGATGCCATCCTGGGCAAGTGACATATAGTGCACAATGGATTATTCGTCAATCATAGAATCACAGAATAGTTACAGCACAGAAGGAGGCCATTCAGCCTGTCATGTCTGTGCTCACTCTCTGAAAGAGCAATTCACCTAGTGCCATACCTCTGACTCCTCCCCATAGCTCTGTACATTCTTCCTTTTCAGATAATGATCCAAATCCTTCCTGAATCCTCGATTGAACCTGCCTCCACCACAATCTCAGGCAGTGCATATTCCAGATCATAACCACTCACTACGTAAAAAGGTTTTTCCTCATATTGCCATTGCTTCTTTTGCCAATTACCTTAATCTATGTCCTCTCATTCTCCATTCCACTATCAATGGGAACAGTTTTTCCCTAGCTATTCTGTCCAGACCAGGCCCCTCATGATTTTGAACACATCTACCAAATCTCCTCCATCCCCACCCCCTTTCCGATCCCCCTTTTTCTAGTAATTTATAATTTTTTAAACAAATATATTTTTCTTTTACCTCCTATTTTTAAATTTATTTCGATTTATTGTTTCATCTCCACCTTTTAGCCCATTTCGATCCCATCCCCCCCACACCACCCCACCAGGGCCATCTGCCACTAGCTTGTCCTGCTTGCTACCTTTAATGTCCCCATTAGCACATCCTTTAGATAATCCACCTATCACTGGCCCCCTATTGAGCTCTACCTGTCCCATCTCCCTCTACCAGTTTATATTTAATCTCATTTCTATATGTCTCATTTCTACATTTCTTAGTTCTGATGAAGGGTCATATGGGCTCGAAACGTCAACTGTATCCCTCTCCGCAAATGCTGTCAGGCCTGCTGAGTTTTTCCAGGTATTTTTGTTTTTGTTCTAGATTTCCAGCATCCGCAGTATTTTGCTTTTATCAAATCTCTCCTCAACCACCAAAGAGAACAGTCCTAAATTCTTCAATCTATCTATATAACTGAAGTTCCTCAGCCCTGGAAACATTCTCACGAATCTTTTTTGCCCTCTTTCTAATGCCTTCACATCATCCTTAAAGCGTGGAGCCCAGAACTGGATGTAATACTCCAGTTGGGGTCGAACCAGTACAGGTTTAACGTAACTTGCTTGATTTTGTACTCTATGCCCCTATTGATAAAGCCCAGGATGCCATATGCTTTATTAATCACTCTCTCCCCCTGTCCTGCTGCCTTCAATGATTTATGCACAGATGCACCCAGGTCCCTCTGCTCCTGCATCTCCTCTGGGATTGCATCCTTTATTTTGTATTGTCTCTCAGCATTCGTCCTTCCAAAATGCATCACTTCACACTTCTCTGTGTTAAATTTCATCTGTCACTTGTTGCACATTCTACAAATTTTGCTGCTGAGATTCTGTGTTTGTTTAAAGCCATGAACCCAAAATTCTAGACATGTTCATGTAATAATTTCCATCGGAGTCCACTGGAACGGATCAAAACCAGCCAGGGTCCTCAGATAGCGTGTGACATGGATACCCTATAAAAGGACCGCCAAATTGATATCTGCCTTAAAAGCCATTATTTATCACAATAGCTTCAAGACCATTTTATTCTAGAAAAGCAAAGGCATTGACAAAATTTGACTGAGGTTTTCAAATAAAAGGACAAGACTGTATCCATGTGGATAGACTATTTGAATTAGATAGGTTAGGGAGAACTAGGTCATATATGTGCATTCAATATGCTTGCCACATTCAGGCAATGCCCTAGCTCCTCTGTTTGTGCACACACACAGATGCAGTATAGTTTACATTAGCATAGAATGAGATGAGGTGTCAAGATGTTATTCTTTTCACAAAGGAACTGATTATGCAGAGGATGTGCTGCTTGTGTTCAAAAGCTGGACAGATGTCTGCACATATCACTAGCTAATCTCTCGCGACATTGTTCATAATGATTTGGAGGGGCACTTTGGAGTCGATTTTGACTCTCAGATGCCTAACTAGTCAAGCCAGGTGCCCCATAACTGTGACAAAAATAGGATGATAATTTTCAGGCCCAGGTTTCATTTGCATCAAGCCACAGAAGCTGCGAGACACCAAAGAGGCATCGTGACCCAGTTTGTCAGCTTGGAGCTGTCCATTACCGGGCTGAAGAAGCCAGCAGCAAGATTTTGGTTGTGGGGGGGTGGGCAAGAGAGCGGCAGGTACCCTAGACCCTGATTTCATATTAAAAGTGGCCTTCTGCCAAAAGCAGGCAGGTGTTTTAAGTCCCTTTCAAAATGGTGCCAGTTGCATTGTCATGCAGGTACTTAGGTTATTGATCTATTTTGAGACCATTACCACCAGTCTTAACATAAATGAAAATCAGCCCCCTTTGTGTGCGTATTCCATAATAACCAGGCACCAACTATGGCATTGTTTATCTTTTCGTGGCACAGAATTGTTGTTTTCTCTATTGCTGCTGCTTGCATCTCTGTAAAATGCTTCTGGAACAGTGCATTGGCCATGTCCTGAGTGCTTGTGGGTATGGTTCTCTGGCTTTCCAAGGTGTCCCACTCCAGATAATTGAAATAGTTTGGTTGTGAAAAGTGCAGAAATGCTGTCATCTTCACAACCACGGATAAAATGATTCTGATTCTTGAGAATATCCTCAGTCCTCTTACACAGTCCAATGATTGCCAGCTTTCGTTATTAATGGACGGAAAGTTGGTTTGATCTATGTGATGTTAAGAGACCAAGAGCACATTTTCATTCTAATGATCTGTAGTAATGCAGCTAAGGTGCTGAACTAGCGAGCAATCCAATTATATTATTTGTGGGTGTCCTTGAAATGTATTGTAATGGAGATGCTTCCTGTCTGGCATCTAAGTGGTGCCTGCATTTGGAGTGCACTGTCAGCTAATGTGCTGTTTGGAGCATCCTTTGTTTTGTCAGGAAAAACATTAAGTTGTGACCTTTTTACACTGTGCTAAATATATGCCTGTGACAAAGCAAAATGTGGCATGGAAATGCTAGCATATTGCTACATTTTTGCTGTGCCATGACTGTTTTCTGATTTTTGGGAGGACCTGCTGTTTGGCAATCAGGGTTCTGGCATTAAATAGGCGGCGACCTCATGCATTAGCTGAAACAGAGGTCAGGTGATGCCATTTAGACCTAACTCATTTAACCTATTTGTCTCTTTCTGCCTCATTACTGTCAGTTCCTGCTCCTGCTCACCACCCATTGCTGGAGTTGGGAGACGGCCATTTGGAGCAACAGTTAAAGGAATCCTCCGCTGCTGTCAGTTAAAGTTGGGTGCAGCTTTTGGGGACATGTTTCCGGCAGTCATTTCTAAGTTCCCCCCCCCACCCCGCCTTTAACAGTTCTGAAATTTTATGTAGTAGTTTCTGAACTAATGTTATTTGCTGCTCCAAAGTGTGGCTACTTTCTGCTCCTTGCGCTAAATACACCTCCTCTTTAAACTGCCCCTTTCTGGCTCCTGACAGTGCCCAATTTCTCATGTCCAAATCAGCAATCTGTTTAGGAGGATTGGGATTATAATGAAGACTGACCATGAAAAATGATTGAATCCTACGCTGGGTCACCAATTGCCATGCCTGCCAGGTTCACCATCCGTCCATTTACCACATTCAGATGAAAGTTGGCCATCACGTGAGTTTGGGCAAGTTACCTTTAGACATGGACAGGTCTTTACACAACGCATGACACAACATGTAAGTATGAGTATATTGAATACACAGGTACTGGGCAAGAAAAATTGCTTTATCAGAGAAAAGCAAAATTCAGCAAGAGGGCAGCTAATGCATGAGAATTATCTTTAATATCAAGAGTGGTTTAACCGGTGTAAATGACTTTCCTCTTTGTGGACCTATTGCTCATCGCATTGTTTGTGTAGTTATGCACCCATGGGCAAATAACCAACAGCTAAAATATTAACATTAAATGATGAATTTTGTATCTGTCTCTTTATCAGGAAAATAATATTGCCTGCTTTAGTCTGAAGAAGAAGAAGGCCATTTGTGATAAAATTGTTTGAAGTTAGCTAATTCAGATAACAATACCCAGCTGTTCCAACATGTTCCAGCTCCAGCCGTTGCACCTGTTCAATGACCTACACAGGCAATGATAAAAATCAGTGGCAATCTGTGTCTCGGGACTAGGAAATAAAAGCCTTTAATCTGTATCATTAAAAGGTGTCTTCAGTCAAAGGGGAGGCCGGCTTTGTTGTAATGATGTGCACACATGGCCTCAACTAATATTTTATTTAACCAACTGCAACAAATGTCAGCCCGGCTCAAATAACTTGATCAAAATATCTTAATGATTGATTGACGTAAGGAGCTTCCTTGTGTCATTGATTTGTACACTTTGTCTCATAATGTGAAGGAACTGAGATAGGAATCACTGTAAAGAATTTTGTTTTAAATTGACCTTGAAGTAAGATAATCTAATAATGGGGCTGAGTGTGTGGCTGGGAATAGTGTGTTGACTACTATGACTACCCTATCGGGCTCTGTGTGCACCTCCACTGAGCTGACCATCATATTATAAAGTTGCTTCTTTAAAAAGATTTTTGCACTTGCATTTTTAGCGCACGATACACTGGGAGGTCACCTAAACCCGAAACAGGTTTTCAGGCGATTGCAGCTCCTCCTTAAAGGAAAGTTAGGTGCAAATTTTTTAAATGGTGGAATGAGGGGCTAGACCAAACAGCAACATTTCAAAATGCTGCTTTGAAATTCTAGGAGGTGCTACAAGGCGAAGTAGGTCATTTTAGAGAAGAGGTGGGTGCAGCCAATCAAAAAAGCTGCCCGAGCAGCCCGGCTGGATGGAACAGACTGAGTAAAGATAGACCTGTGGCCTATACCTCAGAGCAGAAGATGAGGAAATGGGGAACAGGGATGTCAAAGTAATTCATGGGCTCATGGAACTGCATAGAAGGAGGCCATTTGGCCCATTGTGCCAGTGCAAGCTCTTTTGTAGAGCTATCCAATTAATAACATTCCACAAAGATCTGTAAATGTTTTCCTTTCAAGTGCTTATCCAATTCTTTTTTTTGGAATGTTGCTGCTGAATCTACTTCCTTTTCAGGCAGTATTCCAGATCACAACTTGACATGTAGTCTCCTCATGCCACCTCTGGTTTGGCAAATACCTTTGCCAAATATGCTGACAATTTAATAATCTTGGAAAAGATTAATAAAACATTGATATGGGATTTCAATGTAGGCATGATGCAGCATCGGAGCACAGGACAATGCACAACTGCCGCGCTATTGTTTAGCTACTTTCCAAACGCACAGCATGCCTGGGTTTTAGCTGTATTGGTAGTATGACAATGAGCTTCTCACATGGCCTATGAAATCTGGCATGGAATAAAAATGCCTGCTTCATATTCACACAATCATATAAGGTGGTTGCTAGGCACTTGGGGCATATGCATCTCTCAAATTCCTGTTGCACAAATGTCCTTGTTCTTTCTATTACAGGGGCAAAATTTTGCCATTGGCGTGTGGGGGCGGGCCCCGCACACACGCATATAAAATGATGCATGGTGACATCGGGCGACCGTCCCGACATCACCGCACGCCATCACGATATTTCATTGGCGGGCGTGTGATGATCTCCGATGCGCGCCCGCCATTAATTAATGGGCCACTCAAGGCCCTTGAGGCGCCAATCGACCGTGACTTTTCAGCACCCGTGCAATCTTCAGGTTGGCGCACGGGCACAATGGGCAGGCGGGTAGGACACATTTATATAAACCTCATCCACGGTGGGGGATAAGAGGTCTCAGTGGGCTTGCAAGTGTGCTCTGTCAAGTATTGGTGTTTCAAGGTGCAGCATTTTCTGGTCGGCGAGCGGGGGGGTGGGGCCCGCTCACCGATGTGTAAAATGACACGGGGATACGTCGGTCATGTGTCCCAACATCACCCCGTGTCATTTAGATTTTCAGTTCAGCGGACACACAGCCTACTCAGCTGCGCGCCCGCCGACCTGTCAACGGCCTATTAAGGTCATTAGAAAATTAATTAAAATGATTAATGGACCTTAAGGTTGCCGGGCAGGCGAAGAGCCCAGGCGGCCTTCAGAAAAAGCATGAAACCTCATCCACGAGCGGGATGAGGTTTCATGTGGGATTTAAAATGTTCGGAAAATTTTTAAATAAAAGTAATGGACATCTCCCAGCTCAGGTGACAGTGTCACATGACGGGGCTTGTCAGGAAAATTTTTTCTTGCCTTTAATAAATTTTTCAAAGTTCAACCGATCTCCCTGAGGCAGCGCTTTGCCTCAGGGAGACCTGTGCGCTCTTCCACAAGCATGCGAGAAAGAGCGCACAGACCTGCTCAGAGAATCTCCCCCCCCCCTCCCCCCCACAACCTGCACAGGGAGCGCACAGCGCCTCCGGGCGGACTTCAATGGCCCACCCACATAAAATGGCGACGCAGCCCCAACCGGGGGCACCGATCGGGAACCCGCCCACTCACGCTCGTTGCCGCACAACCCCCCCTGACAGTTACTGATACTTACCTGTGTGGCCTGCAATACTTCAAACCGCATACCAGCTGCTTGGTCTGGACTCACAACCTTCAGGTCAACACTCTGCAGTGAGGAATCTTTTTTGGGCCTGCAGGTTTCAGGAAGCCTTCCCTTAGCCTGGGAATGGGAGCTGAACTCTCCACTGAAGGCACCTCCTCTGAGGAAGGAGGGAGGGCCAGAAGGGGGAGGAGGCCAGGAGTGCACATTCAGCCTCCAGGGGAGCCACCTTTAGGAGGACAGTTGCAGGCACAAGAGGTGCAGGGCCAAGAGGTAGCCCAAGGCGGAAGGAGCCACAGAAGATGCCACTATCCTGCTGCCAGGGTATTCAGGCAGCGAAGCATCTACTTCAGTATGTCTGAGGTGCAGTGCCGAAGAAGGCTCCATCTCTCAAGGGAGACAGTCAGCTATATCTGTCAGATGATTGGCCCTGAGATCTCCGCGAACTGTATGAGTGGACACCCCATGCCAGTGGCTCTAAAGGTCACAGCTGCCCTCAACTTTTATGCTTCTGGCTCCTTCCAGGGCTCGCTGGGTGATCTTTGTGGTCTCTTCCAATCAGCTGTCCACACTTGTGTCAAGCAGGTTACAGACGCTCTGTTCAGGCATGCATTGACCTTCTACCACAACTGTTGGGACCAGGCAAGCCAGACACAGTAAGCCAGAGGCTTCGCGGCCATTGCTGGCTTCCCCCGTGTCCAGGGTGCTATAGACTGCACACATGTGGCCATCAAGGCACCAGCAGGTATGCCCGGTGCCTTCGTCAACAGGAAGGGCTTCCACTCCATGAACGTGCAGATAGTGTGTGATCACAGGATGCAGATTCTACAAGTCTGTGCAAGGTACCCAGGCAGCTCCCACGATGCCTACATCCTCAGACACTCCCAGGTGCCGGGGGTCTTCAGTGCTCCAGCCGGGCTGGATGGATGGCTGATGGGTGACAAGGGCTATCCCCTCAGAAGGTGGCTCATGATGCTTCTCCACCATCCAAAAACAGAAGCTGAGCAGCGGTACAATAGGATCCATGCCTCCTTGAGAGCCATTGGTCTTTTCAAGATAAGCTTCCGATGCCTGGACCGCTCAGGGGGCGCACTCCAGTACCCCCCAGATCATGTGTTGCTGATAGTGGTTGCATGTTGCACTCTCCACAATCTTGCGCTGGAAAGGGGGGACACAGTGGACGAAAAAGATGTTGACGCAGCGGCTGTGGCTGCACACGATGAGTCCAGTAGTGACTCTGAGGATGAGCACGCACAGGGAAACGCTGAGGGGGTAGACGCTGACCCAGACATACTCCAGGGAGGCAGGGACACCAAGGATGCTTTAATCCAATGAACCTTCAGCTAGCACACCACATATAGACCTCCAGGACAAGCCTGGGCTGCATGCTCCATATTCAAGACCTAAGTGCAAAATCTGCCTGGTTAGAAACATTAACTAAGGTCCCTGTTAATAAAGCTGAATGTCCCACAAAACACCCATTACATTATTGGAAACCATCCACTTGCAGATCAAGAGAGAGGCACCCTTAGCCATGGTGACATGTCTGAATTTAATATTACAACCAAAGAAACTTAACAAAACAAAATGAAAAAGGTGATAAAAATCATACCAATTCACAAAGACCTCATTGCAGGCCAACACAAAAGCACCAGTGATAAACCAATGGTGTGCCTAATGTGCTTTATGTTTACGTTTTCGGGTGCTACATCTTGGTGCTGACCCCTCGGTTGGACTGGCATCTGAGACAGCCTGCTCACTCTGTTGTCCTGTTGGCCTCGATGATCTTAGTGGTCGTCCTCTGGCCTGTGGAGCCAGTGCTGGCCCTGGCTGGGAGGGAGCTGCCAGTTCCACAGCTGGCATCTCCCCAGTCATCGCAGCCTCACTGGATGCAACGGTCACTGGCAGAGGGGCGGAGGAGCTGCTGCCCTCATCTGGAGCGCCCTGAGAGGAGCCCACAGAGACGACAGGCAGCTGCTGCTGACGTGAGGTCACTTCGGACCTCCCTGCTCACCGTGGATGGATGGGCACCAAGCTGGAAAACTTGGTGCCCGAACCTTCTCCCAAATTGGCAATGACCAGCTGAGGTCAATGCCAATGTGAGTGCTTGTTGGTCCGAGCGCATCCCCAGGAGGCCCTGATGGATCTCCTGGAGAAGCCTCTCCATGAGAGTCACCACTCTCCCCATGGAGGATGCATGGCGCTTGGCCATGAGGCTCATTTCATCGGTGATAGTCCACTTGGACTCCTTCACCACGGACACCAAGCCAAGCATAGCTTCATGTATCTCACCAGATGCTCCCTCACACCCGGCCACGCTTCCTGTGTTTGCTGCCTCACGGATGACTCCAGAGGCACATCATCAGCCACCGACTGCGAATGTGCCTGGTCCCCTGCAGTCCTCCGACTGCTGGCACCATGGGCACTCTCTGTTACTGCCAGCTCCTCTAGAGACTGTGAAGTGCCCTCACCACTGTGCTCCAGGACACTAGCCGATGTTCTAATTCCCACTGAGGTGCTAGTATCTGCACTGGTGCCTGCCTGGCAGAGATGGTGTGACGCTGGTGAGTCTGAGACTTCAGGGCCCTCAGGTGTGAGAGGGGGCCCCTGCTGCTCCTCCACCCGGTCCTGCTCCACTGATGCTGAAAGGAAGAACAAGGATATTGGATCAGTTAACGTAGAGACAATGTCAATGTGCATCCCTGTCCCCCGGATCATTATGCACTCATCCTTCCATAAGCAATGGTCAAGCCATGTTGCAAACTTCAATCACTGAACATTCAGCAGTGCCATGGCTGCTGGGAGAACAATGGTGGCTTCACTGGGAAAACATACCTGCCTGTGGCACTCCAGCCTCACCGACACCGGTGGACCTGGGCGCATGGCGCTTTTCCAGATCTAAAGCCTCCTGCTCGAAGTGGTTGAGAATCGCCAACTGTGCCTGCCTGCCGCCAGTCCTCACCCACTCAGTGACATTATGAGCATTCTTCTCCTGAAAAGGAGAGAAGAGCATTGATTAGTGCAACTTGTACCCGGATTCTCTTCGCAGACAGCCCACCCCAACCAGAGTGGGACATTGCAGGGCTCCAGTGCCTCCTCACCCCACTGCTGCCGAACTCTCACACAAAGATGCCAGGCCTGTCCCCCACCCCCACCCCCTTAGCTAAATGCTGCCTACATCACATTTTGGCACCACACGGTCTAACCTTCCATAGCAAGGAGGCGTAAGCACATGGAGTGCAAAGGGCAGCAGATCGATCGGTGCCCCGCCACCTTGAAGCTCCCCTCCCAGCATGTCATCACCCTGACTTTGACATGTCCAGGAGTTCCAGCACTGCACCTGGGTGCAGCTCCTCCAGGTTGCCCCCAGAGCAGTAATGTGGGTCTTAGTGTACCACATGCTGCGGGGGCAGAACCCATCTCTTCACCACCCTCTCAGGGTGACCTCGGCATGGGCAATATCTGCCGGCCCACCCAGCGAAGGACACATGACGTCAATGATTCAATGCAGTCACCACACTCAGACTTGGTGGGGGGTGGTGGGGGTGGGGGGAGGGTGGGGGGGGAGGGGCGGTGGTGGGGGGGGCCCAAGGGGGGAAAGCCTACTTGCTGGGTTAAGTCCCCAATGCCAACATGGTACTCACCCTCCCCGAGCGCAACAGATCATTGAAGCGCATGCAACACTGGACCCAGGTGCATCGCACCACATTGCGGGAGCTCACGATCTCCACCTCCTCCTCCCAGGCACGTTTGGTCATGTGGGGGGTTGGGGGGTTGGGGGGGGGGGGGTCCTCCTCCTCCCGTCCTGGGGTACGAGGACCTCTTGCCGTGCTTCCACCCCCTTGAGGAGGGCAACAAGGCAATCATCAGAAAAACGAGGGGCACAGTGCCCTCCTGCCCTACCCTCCTGCCTGTCCTGCTCACCAGCAGCGCTCTGGGGAGCCCTTCCACTGGCCGTGATTCACAGCCTTTGAGAGGCTGCAGCAACTTTTTAAAACAGGCTGGCAGGGTCCCCATTGGACCTGGCAGTCATTGCAGTCCCACTGCCGCCCACCCACTCCCGCTGTCCTCGGGAGCCACGATTCACACTGGGCGGGCCTTAATTGTCTCACCCACGTAAAATGGCGGCGCGGACCCGATTGAGGGCAGCCACTCGCGCTCCGCGCCCCCCGCCAGCCAGAAAATTCTGCCCCAAGTGACACAGCTAAGTAACAGTGGCAGAGAAAGAATGCAGCAAGTATTGTTCAGCAGCAATTGTGGACAGAAAGGGGGTCAACTCTTAACTACACACTTAACTCCTTGTGAGAAAATAGCCCTGGGAAGTTTGGACAATGAGGAAATGGCGCAGGGTGAGTTTGGCGTGATAGTAGTATCATCCTTTCCTTTTCATTCCTTCTCCTTATTCATTCCCTCATTCACTCTCTCATGCACTGTAGCACTGTAGCCTTTGCCCTGTGTGGAAAATATGTTCTCCTGTTCCCATCATGCCCTATTGATGGTGATGACCGAACTCAATGACCAACCATAAACAAACACCACACAGTACCTCATGTCACACTCTCCTCCACTGGCAACCTCGGGCAAGAACCTATGCATTCTGCTGGGTTGCTGGACATAATACTTGGTGAAGCCACAACTCAGTTGAGGAGGAACAAGTGTAGGTGAAATTACAGGAGATGGACACTGCTGGCCAAGGACCATCTCAAGAGTTCCAACAGCAACTAAGCCCAGAGAATCAGAGCTCACAGCAGCGTAGTTTAGTGACTTGTTTTGAGAGTGCAGTGAGCAACCTGTGCAACAGGGAGGCATCCAATACCTGCATCTGTGCAATGCTGTACAACTGCCTGGGCAAGCTGTCGATCACAGTGGGGAACATAGCTACATCAGGGTCCCCTGCAGTGGAACATCCTGTGTCAGGGAGTCTAGATTCAGGCACACATTCAACTACACACTTTTGGCTGGAGTTTTGTGTTGACTGAGGTACCAAACAATGCTCCTGCTAAGCTGCAATGTGAGTGGCCGCACAGCAGCCTGGAAGAGAGCACGCGGGCCTTTTCCTGTGTTATACATAGCACCATAGCACCATACAAAAACACATCAAAGGTACCACACATTGAAAAGACTGGCCACGCAAAGCAGCAAATCTTTACAGGGAACATTGATTCCAAACTGCTTTATGTCTGGATTCACCCTGTTGTCGAATCAGATTGAGGTAACCCTGATGCTAGTCTAAAACAATCTCATTGATACCTGTCAGCCTGCTCCCATACAGATCTGCGGACATGCTGAGTGAGTGATCAGCTGAAGGGAAATGGCTGGAGATGCTGAAGCTGTCTCTTAGAGTAACACCGCATTCATAAGACCAGCTCAAATGAACATAAAAGTTCAATCAGTCATGGCACCAGAACATGTGTTGCCCATCACTGTAGGGCACCAACAGATTCAACACAATCAGGTATATGTCTACATACCCGCCATCTGAATTCCACTTTCTACTGAGGAAACACTAAGATGAAGCACACGGTTAGAAAGTAGGAAACACAAACTAACACTATCACAAAGGGTAAACACAGTGAGCACACCTGCATCACACATAATTTGCGTGAATGAGAGTTGGGATCAATTATATTGTACTAATGTTTTGGCAGCTCTATTTGCTATGGGCAGATAAACGTCAATTAAAGTGGTTAGTTAGAGGTGTCCTGATGTTAGGCTCTGTTTTATTCAGATAGGGTATTAAGTACACATGGGGCTGGATTCTGACCTCGGCATGTGGGCACACGCCCGGCACACTGGAGCGTAAAACGACACGTGATGATGTCGGGAGAGCTTCCCAACGTCATTGTGCACTCGCGTGATATTTCGGTCGGCGGGTGTGCACGAGAATCGGCAGTGCGCCCGCCGACAATTAAGAGGCCTATTAAGGCCATTAAAGTTTCAATTAGTGCAAATTTTTTGTTGCCTATCCAACGTTACCGTTGGCGGGTGGGCGAATCGGCCAGGCGGCCTTTGCATTTTTGAGGAAACCTCATCCAAGGGCGGGATGAGGTTTCCGAGATTAATTTAAAAAAAGGTAAAAATGTGTGGACGTAATTTTCAACATCCGTATGTTGAGGTGACTCATTCTGATGCGTGGACATTGTTTCCGGATTTTACATTACTTTTTCTTTGATTTAAATTCATCAGCTCCCTGAGGCAGGTCTCTGCCTACAAGGAGCTTTCCTTCCGCGCTCCCCTGCACTCGCGCTGACTTCAGTGCTTACCCTCCTCCCGCCCCCACCCTGGCAGCGCTGAGCGTTTCAGCGCGCACTTCACGCTGGCTGGCCGTGAATTGGTCAGCCAGCATGAAACCGCGGTCGGGGGCCGATCGCAGGCGGTGGTCCATTTCCCTGCTGCTCCCAGTCCCGCCAACTGCACCCGCACACCGGGGTTAAAATCCTGCCCATGGAAATAACTGAAGGTTTGCTAACCTTTTAGGGTTCAATAAATATTTGCCTCCTGTATGACCTAGGGTTGTGTATATAAATGCCCTGGCAATGAAGGGGTTCACCCAGTTATGTCAAAACCCCTGCTCTTGTAATTCATGGTGTTAAGTCAAGACACTTTGATTGATTTGCCAATTATTTGGTCTCCCTCTTGTTTGAGAGCATCTTTTACAATTGATTGATGACTGTGCTCTGCTCCATGGTAAAGTCCCTTTATAAAGTTATAATGCCATATCTACAATAATTCCCAACCTTTGACCTGCTCTTGTAGGCCACAATATGCATATGGAATCATAGGACAAGAGGCCATTCAGCCTGTCATGTCTGTGCCTGCTCTCTGCATGAGCATCTCGCCGAGTGCCAATAGCCTGTTTTTTCCTCATAGCTCTGCACATATTTTCCCTGCAGAAATTGTCCAATTCTCTTCTGAAAGCCATGATTGAATCTGCCTCCACCATTCTCTCAGGCAATGCATGCCAGATCCTAATGACTCAATGTGTAAAAAGGTTTTTCCTCATGTCGCTGTTGCTTCTTTTGCCGATTACCTTAAATCGTCACCCTTTGCTTCTTGATCCTCCTGCCAACAGGAACAGTTTCTCTCGATCTACTTTTTTCAGACTTTCATTATTTTGAACACCTCAATCAAGTCTCCTCTTAATCTTCTCTTTTCCAAGGAGAACAGCACCAGCTTCCCCAATCTATTCACGTAACTGAAGTTCCTCGTCGCTGGAACAATTTCCGTGAATCTTTTCTGCACCCTGATGCCTTCACATCTTTCCTAACCTATGGAGGTGCCCACAATACTTCAGTTAAGGCTGAACCAGAGTTTGATACAGGTTTATCATAACTTCCTTGCTTTTGTATTCTATGCCCCTATTTATAAAGTCCAGGATCCCACATGATTTATTAACTGTTTTTTCAACCTGCCCTGCCACCTTCAATGATTTGTGTACAGATACCTCCAGGTCTCTGTGCTCTTTCATTCCCTGTAGAAGTGTATCCTTTATTTTGTATTGCCGTTCCTCATTCTTCCAGCCAAAGTGAATCGCTTCACACTTCTCTGCATTAAATTTCATCTGCCATTATTCACCCATTCCACCCGCCTAAGTCCGCTTGAAGTTTACCACTATCTTCCTCACAGTTCACAAAGCTTCCAAGTTTTGTGTCACCTGCAAATTTTGAAAGTGCGCCTTGTGGACCCAAGTCCAAATGAGTAAAATGTATCAGGAAAAGCAGGGCTGCTAACACTGACACCTGGGGAACCTTCCTCCAGTCTGATAAATGGGAATATGGCTGGTCCAGTTCAATTTCTGGTCAATGGTTAACCCCCCCCCAGGACGTTGATGGTGGGGTTTTAAGCAATAGTAATGCCACTGAAAGTCAAAAGGAGATGGTTAGATTCTCTCTTGCTGGAGATGGTCATTACCTGGCACTTTGGTGACGTGGATATCACTTGCCACTTATTAGCCCAATCTTGAATTTTGTTAAGGTCTCGCTGCATGCAGGCATGGGCTGCTTCAGTGTCTGAGGAGGTGCAAATGGGACTGAACACTGTGCAATTATCAGCCAATATGCTCATTTCTGACCTTATAATGGAGGGAAGGTCATTGATGAGGCAGCTGAAGATGGTTAGGCCTAGGGTGCTATCCTGAGGATCTATGTCATTGATAGATCAAGCAACCTGATTACAGTGATTGCCTGTCCCTACTGCCCAACCCCCTCCCACATCCACCCCCCCCCCCCTCCACCCCCCCCCCCCCCCCCCCCCCACATCCAGCAGTAATTCATTCAGTCTTGTTGTTCCGTCAAATTATAGTAGAATTGCTGTTGACTGTAAATGAATGAATTATGACAATTACCGGGTGGTAGGCATTAATGGACATGATTCTGCACCTGTGGTAAAAGACCAACTGATGGAATGGAAAGGGTTGGCATATGGACAAATGAATTAAGAGTAGGCCATTCAGTGCCTTGAGCCTGCTTTGCCATTCAATAAGGTCATGGCTGATCTGATTGTGACCTAAGCTCCACATTGCCGCCAACCACGATAACCTTTCACCACCACCCCACCTTGCTTATTGCATTGAAAGTAGGGGCTCAATATGACCCCCTATATATAACTAATGTCCTGCGCTTTGAAGAATCCAGAAAGATGGAAAAGGTGCAGGGGTTTCTATAGTAGTACTGCATGTTTTCCACAGGTAAATGAATGAATTCATAGAAGCAAGCAAGACATCTGTGATCTGTATGGTGCAAGTATGCACTGAAGTTTGGGTAATTTGGCAGGCATCTCCTGCTATCACATGGATCAATTCCATTGTATAAAAGTCTCCTTAACTACAAGTGATATAGCCCTGGGTGTTCTCACGACTGCTCGTTAAGTAAATAAGTATCTGGCTGCAGGAGTGTGCAGACTTCTGTGTTGATCTCTTTGGGGAAGCTTAGTCTCTACACACAGATTTTGTCCAATATGTCCAGTTGTAAACATTGCTGATGACATAATGCCAGGTTGTTAAAATCTCTTGAGATTCACACATACTTTTCTAGCAAGCCTGCCGCAGAACCTGCAAGTAGAGACAATGCCCAAAGGGCTGCTTATAGCTCCTCTCAGAACAAAACACAATGACTATTGCCTGGAGAACAGGCAAAAATAACAGATGTGGTTCAGTTTTTAAGATCTGTCAATGTGTTTCACTACCGTGCTTTATCACACTTACATGTGCTTGCATTTTGGGAAGTTCGGAGAATGCTCACTACATTGATTCCTGGGATGAATTGGTTGCCTTATGAGGAATGGTTGAGCAGATTGTGTCTATATTCATCGGAGTTTCGAGAAATGAAAGGTGACCTCATTGAAACATTTAAGACTCTGAGGGTGTTTGACAGGGTAGATGCTGAGAGGATGCTTCCCCTCAAGGGGAAATCTGGAACTAGGGGACAATATGTTTCAGAATAGGGATCACCCATTTAAGAAAAGATGAGGAAGAATTTCTTCTCTCAGAGGGTCATGACTCTTTGGAATTCTTTACCCCAGAGATCAGTGGAGATTGAGTTATTCAAGGCTGAGGTAGATAGATTCTTGAGCTATAATGGAGTCAAGGGCCATAGGGAACAGACAGGAAAGTGGAGCTGGGGCCAGGATCAGATCAGCCATGATCTTATTGATTGATAGAGCAGTTTCAAGAGGCCATATGGCCTACTTTTATTTCTTATGTTCTTACGTTCTTACAACAGAAGGAATTAATGACAAACAGCTACACAGAAATATGAAAGGCTGCAATACACCATTAACAAGGTTCAGCTGAAGGGAATGGGTGTCCTATGCAGTGCCCATTTTGTATGGGCACTGAGCAAGTGTTCTGTACACATTATGTGGACATCTCTAACTTACATTAAAAAATGGAAATTAATGTTTCTGGGGCAACAAATGTGCGGCATCTTTACAAAGATCTATTTCTCAGTAGCACTAGGAATTGCCGAAGATTGTAATATCACCCCACAGTGGAGCTCTTTTCCTGGATTCTTACACTTGGAACCAAACTTTAAAAATGCCTTTCTTTTAACCTTTGTACTTCAATATCTCATTGCTTTGAGAGATAAATGGGTGCTGCTATATTGGCTGTTCATATGGATATTTGGATTTCTAACATCTATTTGTGCTTAACTTTGAGAATCCTATACACCCCCCCCCCCCAGAATGATGCTGCAAAATCCTGCCCATGAATACCTTCTTTTATGGCAGAATACTCATCTGCGATGACCAATTAAGTAGCATATTGGAATAGTGCAATGAAGGACTATTTCGCAGTCAGACATCCATCTCTTCCCAAGGTGACTTGGTAGCAGCTACAGGAGGTCAGAATGGGTACATGAGAAATAGGAGCACGAGTAAGCCATTTGGCCCATCGAGCCTGCTCCGCCATTCAACAAGATCTGATTGTGGCTTTAGCCCCACTTTCCTGTCTGTCCCCAATAACAGTTGACTCCATTGTAGATCAAAAACCTGTCTAACTCAGGCCTTGAATATATTCAATGACCCAGAGGCCATTGCTCGCCAGGGTAGTGAATTCCAAAGATTAATGACTCTCTGAGAGAAAAAATTTCCTCATCTCAGTTTTGTTCGGGAAGCCCCATATTTTGAAACCGTGGCCTCAGTTCTAAATAGGGTAGGGTGTGGATATTAAGCAGCTGCTGTCAGGGGATGATTGGGTTACCCTTGGTTGCCTTTTAGCTCCTGGATAAGTAGCAATGAGTAGATTTCTAGAATGGGAGGAAAGGATGGAGGCGGTGGTGCACAGTGGTGTCTGTGGCTGTAGGAGAGGCCTCAATCTTCGTTATGAGGCCCATAAGAGCAGCTTTCTTCTTCCAGGCCCCACCAACGAAAGTGTTTGACTTCGAGGGCCTCTTTATCTTTCCCACCAACTGCTGACGTATTTCAGCTTGAGGTAGAAAGCCACAGAGGCCCTGGTTATATTTGCTGTTGCTGTCTTACATAATAGGATCCCAATTTGCATAAAGGTACGAGGCTTTTGTCTGCTTTCGGTAGATACTTCGCCTGCCTGCAGAGTCCAACGGGTTAGCATGAGAGGCAGTAAAGGGCGAGTTCTGAACACATAACCTGCTTGTTTCTTTTGCCTGTCTGGTTTCCAATTATCAGGTAGGGCTAAAATCAAACCCCCCTGATTTAAACTTAGATCTTCTTGTCAAAAATGTTGTACAGTTTTAATTAGTCCATCAAGTTGAATTTAATTGACAATTTTTTTTGCATATTTAATTCTTTTGCCTATATCCTCTCAGAGCCTCTGGCTGGCTGGAGTGTAATCTTTCAACTTCATGGTTTGAACCCTGCTCAGACTGTCAGCTGTCAAGGTGCTAAGTGTAATTAGCTTTGACAGTTTCCACTCAGTTTCTGCTGGATGCAAGCCATACAAAAAATGACCATAATTTGGATCTAATTGGCATTTAGTTGACAACCTCACTCAGAAAGGCTTGTGCTAATCAGTAGAGGGAACATTGGGTAATAGAGCCATACTCTGTATTTGACACATGCAACACCAAGGAAACATTGTCCGCAATGCAGGCATCACTTGATGAGCACAAGATAAGCTTGCTGTGAATTCCTATTGAGGATCTCCTGTCGCAGTTTAGCAGGAGATTTATTTTTAATTTATTCCAACAGGTTCTGGCAAGGTTGGCATATATTGCCCATCAGTAGTTGGCCTGAGAAGCTGATGATGGACTTAAGTGGCAGAAACCCTGGACAAACAATTTTACCAGTCTTCTGCAAAAATTCCAGATGACTTAATGTTAAAATAAAATGAAATGAATGAATGGAGTTGTGCCTGTAATTCAGACTGGACCGGGGGACAGCCAAAATCCAGGAGCTCTCCAAATTTGAGGAGGATTCTGCAAGTTGGCAGGAGAGGATAGCGTTGCTCCTGTGTTGAAGGCGAGATTGGCCTCTCTCAGCAAGCCAGTACCGATGATCCCTCCATGAGTTGATCATACCCTGACATCCTTAGTGAGTGACATGCAGTGTTGTATTCAGCCTATTCATGAACTAAATCTATCTTCTCTCCCTTACAGGCAGTGAGTTCCTAATGTTAGAGACAGTGGCCTTTTACTTTTTTTCTTAGAACACCCCGGAAACAGGAACACCGGGTGGAATTTTTGGCTCCGCAGACTAAGTGTGGTGGCGGGCGGGATTTGCGGCGAGTTTGCCGCTGATTGGCAAGTCAGGTTCTCACACCCGACCTTCTGCTTGAATCCTTATTAATTATATATCGGTGAGCTACTCGCTGAATCACGTGGCAGGGCGGCACTGCCTGCCGCCATCACCTCATGGGATTGAAGTTCCTGGCGCCATATTTAAATGCCATCTGAACACACACATTACTCTCGGCAGCCCAGTTGTGTGGTTGAAAGTTCCAGAGATGGCCCCAAGGAACAAGAAGGGTGTGCCAAGGTTTAGCCATGGCTCCCTGGAGGTTTTAACTAGAAATGATCATCAACATCAGGAGGTTATTTTTCCCAGGGATAGATCCAGGACATCCAACACCTCACTGACCTGGGAGGCGGTCGTGAAGGAGGTCAGCTCTACAGGCAATGGCCAGAGAAATGCCATTGTGGTAAAGTGGAGTGCTATGTACCTTTAAGAGAATGTAGTTAGTTGACTATGTGACTGTATTGACCAATCTCTACACAGCGTGGGCTTCTTGGGTAACTGTAAGTCTAGAGCTAGAGGTGATTGAAGAAGCACACATGGCGTTAGTGCTCTGTTCTTAGTTTCAGTAAACTACCAGTGTTTGTTCAGTTAATCGGTCTCCCTGCCTATATTGTTTCAAGCACAAATGTGTTAATATCAAGGGCGCAGCTAACGTTCGCCGGACAAAGTAAACCTGATAACCAAAAAACATAAAACTGGCGATGAGGATAAACCAGATCAATTGATGGCAATCAGGGAAGTCACGGTAAGCCAGTAACGTTACTTCACCACTATCTTGAAAGCTGTTTGAAAGTGTAGTCTCCTTAGGCATTGAGTATGCCATGGTTTAGGCATCATGAACCATTCAACCCCATTTCCGATGGCTGGTCTCATTACATCGAATGCCTAGCATTCTTCTTTACCGCTAACAACATCGCGGGGGAGGAGAAGAAGGGGGCAATTCTTTCTCCACATGCAGGAGCAAAACTTATGGGCTGATCCCAGCCTCATGTCACCTAACACCCCCAATACGAAGACTTTCCTCAAGTGAGTAAACATTGTAAAAAAATCACCTGAAGCCAAAGCCCTCAGTCACTATGCAGCGTTTTCAATTCAATTTGAGTAATAGGCTTCCAGGAGAGACAATCACTGGCTATGTAGCTGCTTTAAAGGAATTAACGGAATATTGTGAGTTCGGAACTTCAATTAATGACATGTTGAGAGATCGATTGATATGCGGAATCAGGGGTGATGCTATTCAAAAGCGCTTGCTCTCTGAAACTAATCTAGACTTCAGTAAGGCATTAGAATTGGCAACAGTCATGGAGACCATTATTAGAGACTCGGAGGCAATAAAAATATGCAAAATGGTGCCGTCCATCTTGTGGGGCGGGAAGGGCCGGTAACAAAAGGTGCGAAAATGTCGGACTCTGCAGGAAGGTGGGGAACGCCCACTGTGTACAGACTATTGAAGTAACAGTACTACTGTGAAAACCCACAACATTAACGACAGAAATGCATCCAGGCAGCCTGCAGGCAATCGACAGTACAGAAATATCGATGCTTTCTCTGCCACCGCAATGATCACAAAATGCGACACTGTCAAGATCGGCTGAGACAGCATTTTAAAAACAATGGTAGAAATCGCAAAATCTGTCTCATTGAAGAACCAGGGGAAGCAGAATCTGACATCTATTCATTATACAACCTGAAAGCGGGTAAAACTGAACCAGTCCAAGTCGTCATTAGAGTCAATGAACAACCCGTCAAGATGGAGGTCGATCCTGGAGCATCAATGTCTGTCGTAGGAGAACAAGCGTTCAGACACTTGAATAAAGGAGTTCATCCATTAAGTTTGGAAGAATTGAACACTAGATTAAAAATATATACGGGTGAAGAAATAAGAGTGAAGGAGATATGTCAAGTCCTGGTACTAGCTGGGGCAGGCCCAAGTTTAATTGGTTGCAGCTGGCTCATAAAGATAAAATTGCAATAGGCCAAGAGTTTTCAAATCAGAACGAGAAATTGTTATAAAAGTACACTTCCATTTTCAGTGACGAGCTAGGAAGGATCCGTAGGCCAAAATCCATGTAGACTCTAATGCAACCCCCAGATTTATCAGAGCCGGACCAGTCCCTTATGCTGTACGGGACAAGGTTGAGACTGAGATAAACAGGCTGGAAAAGTTGGGAATCTTACAACCGGTGCAATTTTCCAAGTGGGCGGCACCCACAGTACCTGTACTGAAGCCAGATCAAAATGTTCACTTATGCAGTGACTATAAGTTAACTGTAAACAGAATGGCCAAACTTGATAGACACCCGATACTGAAGATTGATGATGGCAGGGGCATCACATATTCAAAACTCGACATGAGCCACGCCTACCAGCAGGTAGAGTTGGAAGAAGGCTCTAGCGAATTAGTGTCCATGAAAACACATCGAGGATTGTATCAGTATACTTGAATATCTCCTTTGGCGTCTCATCAGCTTGTGCTATTTTCCAGCGTACCATGGAAAATCTGCTTCAGGGACTGCCCCATGTCATTGTTTATCTGGATGATGTCTTAGTCACTGGACAAACCAACAAAGAACATTTAGCTAATTTGGAGGAGGTGCTGAAATGCTTCTTACAAGTGGGGGCACACTTGAAGTGAGTAAAATGCCTTTCCCAAGCCAAAGAGGTAGTTTACTTGGGCCATTAGGCATTGGCCTGCATCCCGTGGAAGAAAAGGCCAAGGCTTTTCGCGAGGCACCTGCACCAAGAAACACTACAGAACTAAAGGCCTCCTTAGGCATGATAAACTACTGTGGGCAATTTCTCCCAAATCTATCAACCCTACTGGCTCCGTTATACGCATTGCTTAAGAAAAACCATAAATGGGTTTGGCAAGCTCTGCACCATGGTGTGTTTCTGAAGGTAAAGCAATTGTTAAGATCATCGGCCCTACTGGTCCACTTTGACCCAAAGAAAGAATTGATTTTAACTTGCGACACATCCCCTTATGGAGTGGAGGATGTACTTTTACATCGGATGGCTGATGGCTCTGAATGACCCATTGGTTATACACCTCACACACTCAGTGCTGCAGAGCGATGATATTCTCAAATTGTGAAGGAGGGCTTGTCTGCTGTGTTTGGTGTTTGGAAATTCCATCAATACCTCCACGGTCACCATTTTCACATTATATCCGACCACAAGCCTCTGCTGGGATTATTTGGAGAGGATAAGGCAATGCCCCTATCATAGCTGCTCATATCCAGACGTGGGCACCGATATTGGCTGCTTAAGAGTACACTTTCCTTCACCTATTGGGAAGCCAGATCGCAAATGCTGATGCATTGAGCCGCCTTGCCCTGCCAGGTAACAATGTGAAGGTTCCAATTCCCTAGGAACTTGTCCTAGAACCAAATTTTTTGGATTCCTCCCCTGTCCAGGCCAAACAAATCCATGAGTGGACAAGCCAAGAACCACTTTTATCTCACGTCTGGGAGCAGGTCTTGAATGGATGGTCAGGCGAGCCAGGGTCTGATGACATGAGGCCCTACTTCAATTGCAGATATGAGCTCACTTGCCAGGACAGCATATTGCTCTGTGGAGTCAGGACACTCTTCCCAGACTGCTCCACCGTGATGCTAACTGCAGGACAATCTTCCCAGACTGCTTCACCGCAATGCTGACTCCGTTGGATTCAAGGTTGTTATGGAAAAAGACAAGGATGGGCCAGAAATCAGAGTTCTAAACTGGGGGAAGGCCGATTTTAATAAGATCAGATATGATTTGGCCAGAGTGGACTGGGAGCAGCTACGTTTAGGTAAATCTGCTTCAGAGCAGTGGGACTCATTCAAGAAGGAAATGGGGAGAGTACAGGGCCAACATATTCCAGTAAAGATAAAGAGTGGGACCAACAAATCCAGGGAACCCTGGATGTCGAGGGATATACAGGATTGAATAAAGAGAAAAAGGGAAGCTTATAGCAGATACCAAGGGCTGAAAACAACGGAAGCCCTAGAGGAGTATAGAATGTGTAGAGGGGAACTTAAAAAGGAAATTAGGAGAGCAAAAGGGGGGCATGAGAAAACATTGGCAGGTAAAATAAAGGGAAATCCAAAGTTATTTTACAAGTACATTAAAAGTAAGAGGATAACTAGGGAAAGAGTATTAAGGCCCATTAAGGATCATAGTGGAAATTTGTGTGTGCAGCCAGAAGACATAGGTAGGGTTCTAAATGAAGACTTTGAGTCAGTGTTCACAAGTGAGAGGGATGATGTGGGTATGGAAATTAGGCAGAAGGACTGTGATATGATTAAAGAAATTAGCACAGAAAGGGAGGAGGTTCTAAGCGGTCTGGCAGGCTTAAAAGTAGATAAATCTCCAGGCCCGGATGAAATGTATCCCAGGCTGCTGAGTGAGGCAAGGGAGAAGATAGCAGGGGCGCTGGCAATAATTTTCAATACTTCTCTGGGCACAGGAGAGGTGCCAGAGGACTGGAGGACAGCCAATGTGGTACCGTTATTCAAGAAGGGAGGAAGGGAAAAACTAGAGAACTATAGGCCAGTCAATCTAACCTCAGTGGTGGGGAAACTATTGGAAGCAATTCTGAGGGACAGAATTAATCTCCACTTGGAGAGACAGGGATTAATCAAGGACAGTCAACATGGTTTTGTTAAGGGGAGGTAATTTCTGACCAATTTGATTGAATTTTTCAAAGAGGTGACCAGGTGTGTAGATGAGGGCAATGCATTTGACGTAGTCTACTTGGACTTCAGCAAGGCTTTTGATAAGGTCCTGCATGGGAGACTGATAATGAAGGTAAGAGCCCATGGGATCCAAGGCAATTTGGCAATTGGATCCAGAATTGGCTGAGTGGCAGGAAGCAGAGGGTGATGGTTGAGGGGTATTTTTGTGACAGGATGCCTGTGTCCAGTGGGGTTCCACAGGAATCGGTGTTGAGTCCCTTGCTATTTGTGGTATATATAAATGATTTAGACTTGAATGTAGGAAGGTTGATCAGTAAGTTCGCGGATGACACGAAAACTGATGGTAAATCAGTTGGTGGTAAATAGTGAGGAGGATAGCCTTAGATTACAGGAGGATATAGACAGTGGCTGATCAGCGGCAAATGGAATTTAATCCAGATAAGTGTGAAGTGATGCACTTGGGCAGGACAAACAAGGCAAGGGAATGCACGATGAATGGTAGGACCCTGGGAAGTACCGAGGATCAAAGGGGCCTTGGTGTACATGTTCACCGGTCCCTTAAGGTAGCGGGACAGGTAGATAAGGTGGTTAAGAAGGCATATGGCATACTTGCCTTTATTAGCTGAGGCATAGAATAAAAGAGCAGGGAGGTTATGCTGGAACTGTATAAAACACTGGTTAGGCCACAGCTAGAGTATTGTATGTAGTTCTGGAATCCGCATTATAGGAAGGACGTGATTGCACTAGAGAGAGTGCAGAGGAGATTTACCAGGATGCTGCCTGGGCTGGAGAGTTTCAGCTATGAGGAGAGATTGGATCGACTGGGGTTATTTTCCCTGGAGCAGAGGAGATTGAGGGGAGACATGATTGAGGTGTATAAAATTATTAGGGGCATAGATAGGGTAGACAGGAAGGAATTTTTCCCCTTGGTGGAGGGATCAATAACCAGGGGGCATAGATTTAAGGTAAGGGACAGTAGGTTTAGAGGGGATGTGAGGAAGAATTTTTTCACCCAGATGGTGGTGGGAATCTGGAACTCACTGCCTGAAAGGGTGGTAGAGGCAGAAACACATAACATTTAAGAAGTATTTGGATGTGCACTTGTGATGCCATGGCATACAGGGCTATGGGCCTATTGCTGGAAAATGGATTAGAATAGTTAGGTACTTGACCGGCGCACTCGATGGGCCGAAGGGCCTTTTTCTGTGCTGTAAACCTATTTGACTCTATGAAAGTGACTGCAAATTGCATCAGGAAGTGATCTTCATTAAAAGGCAACATGGAGAGATGCATGCTCAGTTGCATTGCAAGGTTAGCATTCATGTTGTCTCATCTTCAAATAGCTGTCTTCATTATTTGTGCCAATGCACAAGACCTGCAGCCAAGATGGTCTCTCCGGCTGTGTGCGCATTTCCGTGGCAGCAAAAAGCGGCTCATTTAGGAGAGGACGACTGCATCAAGTCCACTTGTCACAGCTTTGGGCTGGTGAGCTGCCTTTCACTTCCCCGAGCGGCTACACACAGCTTTGCTGCTGACCTTTCCAAAGATTAGGCCCTAGTGAAACATGAGCTTTGGAGGTCCAAGGCCCAAAGCTGACCTTGCTCTCGATGTTAGTGATTGTAAAGGCCTTTCAGATCACTGGAATGTCACTAAGGGACAGGAGAAATGTGCTTGGGTACCCTGGCCTGCACTTTACTCCTACTAGAACATTGTGGCTATGAATGTGTCACGGGCATACCTTTCTGCCTTTTGCAGCTTCGATCGCATCCTCATGTAGGAGCTCCCCATCATCGCTCTCTTCGGATTACAGCCATTCTTGCTCTTCATCATTCGAGGATTTCTCAGCCTCTTCCATGTCCCCCCCGCCCCAGCAAGTGATCTCCCCTTTGAAGTGGCAGGTTGTAAAGCTCACAACAGATGACCCTCTGTGGAGTGTACTGCAGAGTCCCACCTGAGCGGCCCAAACATCGGAAGCGCACCTCCAGGATGCCAATGGTCTGCTCGATGATGGATCTTGTCGACCTTTGTGCTGCATCGTATCTTTCTCCCGAGGTGCTTTGAGGATGAGGCACAGGTGTCGTGCGCCATCATTTCAGCGGGTACCCCTTATCACCAAGCAGCCAGCCCTGTAAGCGCTGTGGCCCTTTGAATATCTGAAGTACCTGGGAATGACTCAGGATGTATGTGTCATGGAAACTGCCAGGGTACCTGACACAAACATGCATCATGTGCTTCTGATAGTCGCACACCAGCTGAATATTTAGTGAGTGGAACCCTTTCCTGTTAATGAACATCAGGAGCTGCTGCCATTGAGATTTCAAGGTGATATGTGTTTTTAAGACCAGTCCCCGGACGAAATCCCCCAATGGTGCTAAGTTCCTGAATGGGACCCCAGTTTTGTTATGCTCCCGGGTGAGGGGGAATGATCCGGCTCACCTCCTTTATTCAACCCCCTCGGTTGGTCGCAACATGGTTAATTTAAAAGGGATCCTTTCCCCAGTGGTTACCTTTTCCCAGCCCAAATGTATTTATTGTTTTAGAAAGAGCCAATTTAACTAAGCTTTCTTGAGTCAAAGAAAGAGTAAGCTTATTAGTTACTAAAACCTGAGAAAAATGATAAAAACGCAACAAACATACACACAGGTCAGAAAATAGAAGTTAAAAATCCAAAAGTAAAAGTTAAAACGGATATACAAGTCAGTCTTTGGCTTGTCCGTGAGACATAGATGGTGAAATGGTGTGGCCGCTAAGTTGGGTGATTCAGGTAGAGCTGACTTTGGCAGTTTCGCAGTGGGTTTGGAGATATTTGGCTCTGCAGGATAGTTGAAAAAGCTGTTGTATTTCCTTTTAGAGTGTGGCTTCTGCTGCCTTGCCTCCAGCAACAGAGAAAGAGAGACTTCACCTGCAAATGCTGAGGTAACTAGTTGGTCTTCTTGTTGCTGTTACATACACAACACACCAGCACACTAGCACACACACTAGCACTGCTCTACAGCTAGGTTTTTAACCCATTTTTTCCCGAGTATTCTTGTAAGGGAAAAGAACCATGTCTTGCACCCAGAGTCTGTTTTCTTTGATCTCCGACCATTTTACACATTCTGATATAAGAATGGACAGGAGATGGATCTTAGATGACTGCTGAGATGTGGTAATCAGTCTTTTGTCTCTACAACCACAGGAGATTAAAGTTCAGTCTTTTGCATCTTTCCTATCTCCTTTTTAAGTGCCTCTGCTTGAAGGAGGCCATGACACCTTTTCCGGTGTGACATTCCATGTTCTCTCAGGACAGGTCTGTCAGTATAATTTTTCCAGAAAGTGGTCACTTTACATTATCAGCCATCTTATGCTCAGTGTCCTTGTTTGTGTTTCTTTTAAAACATACTAGTCTTCATTAAAAAGCTCAATTTGTCTGTAAGTAATTCATGGCTGTAATTGGCTTTTCATGACAGTGTGCAATCGATCGCACCCTGTACACTAGGGAAGACCGAGGTAGCTGCAAACCCCAAAGATCCAGCAGCCTGGTTAGCTTCATCCAGTGTCAACTTCACATAATGATAGGCCTTACTGTAGGGGACAACCGTCACCACCTTAATACATTTGTGTGTTGAAGACTGTGAGGTGTCACATAGGTCCCTTCTGGATCCCTGGAACGACCCACTGGCAAAAAATCTGAGTATGGCAGTGACCTTTAGGGGCGCTGGCAGGGGATGTCCTCCCAGTCCATATGGCGCTAGCCCCTCCTGCAGAATGTAACAGATATGAGCCACCACATCTCTTGACAAGCACAGACATGCGCAGCATTGTCTCTTGCTCACCTCCAGGTAGGAAAGGCATCTTTGGTAGACCCTTGGTCATGTGAGTCACCTCTGTGTGATGGGTCTAACCTCCTTAGCCTTCAGTTCTTGCGGGGCTCCCCTGGACCATGGTCCTCAGGCCGGGCCTCTTCTCGAAGCTGTGCTAGGCGGTGCTGGGCCCTTCTTCTCCTCCTCAATCGGATCACTGTAATCAAGAAGACACCATTGAGCGCAAACTCCATTATTCAATCCTCCTTTTCCCTGTGGACAGACAGATCTGACAGACTAGAGCCCCCAATCACTACCTGAAAGCCACTGTCATGCCCTAGAGCTATGTCTGTGCTACTGACCTTTCCCTGATCCAGCTGAGGCACTGCCTCACAGATCTAGGTGAGCAAGATGCCACCCCAGCTACTTGACATCCTAATCCCAGACAGGTTGGAAGAGGCTTCACATCAGAATCTGTTCAACCTTACCTAATGCACCCTACTATGTCTGATCTGGTACATTGATTATGCCTAACCTGACCTTTTGGAATGGCCAGATGCCCTTTGACCCGTTAGCCATGCTAATTGGAGAAAGCACCTTAGAGGCTTTCATTGATCGTCTTGCAGAAATCCAGCAGCTGTGCTCCCTTCATGGCTGGCTGCATCTTCCATTCTCACATCCCTCTCTGTTAATGCTCAAATTGACCAACTTCATTATGAATCCAATGACTCCTGCAGTCTCACGTTAAAGTGCTCAAAATGTCCGTGGATCCAATTGCACCTTCTCAGTAACCTCCTCCTGAGTTCTATCAGCTCAGACCCTAAGTAGTGTGAGTGTGCTCCCTGTTAGGGCCCCTGAGTCCAGTATGGACTCCTCCCATACTACCTCAGCCCCTTCCTATGCAGATTATTTTCCAGTTTCATTTTTAAACTGTGTTAGAACTTTGGGGTCTCAAGATGATGGTGCTGCATTTTTACTTTGAGACCAGCTTCGCCCCTCCCCCTGTCCAAGTTCAGGTCCACCCAATCTTCCTGAAACCTCACGATGTGCAGGTAGACCCCCCTCTGGTTAGCCTCCAACCCTCCCCAGTAACCCTGGAGCCCATTGTCATTGTAGTGGACATTCCTGCCCTCTCCACTAAACCCATCACTGTTGATGTCCCCATGCCCCATGCGGACCACACCCCTCCCCATCTTGAGGCTATGTGCATGGTCACATATAGAGGTGACCCCCCCCGCCCCCTGGCACTCCCCAGGAAAGCTTCAAGTACCCCCACCCTCTTTATTACTTTTTCCCAATTTACAGGCTACAGATGCCTCACCTGACCATGACCATCCCATTTGCAGCCCAGTACCAAGCCAGACACCCCCAACACCACAGAGTGAGAGACCACGACCACGCCCTGCACACCAGGCTGTGCCTCATCTCCATTCAGCACACAGGCCTTGCCCCTCCCTAGAGGGGGAACACCATCTGCATGCCATGCATAGCCCTGTATCATGGCCCACAGAGCCCCAGGACTGCCTTCAATCTCTCACCCTAACTACAAGATCCACAGAGCCCCAGGACTGCCTTCAATCTCTCACCCTAACTACAAGATCCACAGAGCCCCAGGACTGCCTTCAATCTCTCATCCTAACTACAAGATCCACAGAGCCCCAGGACTGCCTTCAATCTCTCACCCTAACTACAAGATCCACAGAGCTCCAGGACTGCCTTCAATCTCTCATCCTAACTACAAGATCCACAGAGCCCCAGGACTGCCTTCAATCTCTCACCCTAACTACAAGATCCACAGAGCCCCAGGACTGCCTTCAATCTCTCATCCTAACTACAAGATCCACAGAGCTCCAGGACTGCCTTCAATCTCTCATTCTAACTACAAGATCCACAGAGCCCCAGGACTGCCTTCAATCTCTCACCCTAACTACAAGATCCACAGAGCCCCAGGACTGTCTTCAATCTCTCATCCTAACTACAAGATCCACAGAGCCCCAGGACTGCCTTCAATCTCTCATCCTAACTACAAGATCCACAGAGCCCCAGGACTGCCTTCAATCTCTCATCCTAACTACAAGATCCACAGAGCTCCAGGACTGCCTTCAATCTCTCACCCTAACTACAAGATCCACAGAGCCCCAGGACTGCCTTCAATCTCTCACCCTAACTACAAGATCCACAGAGCCCCAGGACTGCCTTCAATCTCTCACCCTAACTACAAGATCCACAGAGCTCCAGGACTACCTTCAATCTCTCACCCTAACTACAAGATCCACAGAGCTCCAGGACTGCCTTCAATCTCTCATCCTAACTACAAGATCCACAGAGCCCCAGGACTGCCTTCAATCTCTCATCCTAACTACAAGATCCACAGAGCTCCAGGACTGTCTTCAATCTCTCATCCTAACTACAAGATCCACAGAGCTCCAGGACTGTCTTCAATCTCTCATCCTAACTACAAGATCCACAGAGCCCCAGGACTGCCTTCAATCTCTCACCCTAACTACAAGATCCACAGAGCCCCAGGACTGCCTTCAATCTCTCACCCTAACTACAAGATCCACAGAGCCCCAGGACTGCCTTTAATCTCTCATTCTAACTACAAGATCCACAGAGCCCCAGGACTGCCTTCAATCTCTCACTCTAACTACAAGATCCACAGAGCCCCAGGACTGCCTTCAATCTCTCACCCTAACTACAAGATCCACAGAGCCCCAGGACTGCCTTCAATCTCTCACCCTAACTACAAGATCCACAGAGCTCCAGGACTGCCTTCAATCTCTCACCCTAACTACAAGATCCACAGAGCCCCAGGACTGCCTTCAATCTCTCACCCTAACTACAAGATCCACAGAGCCCCAGGACTGCCTTCAATCTCTCACTCTAACTACAAGATCCACAGAGCCCCAGGACTGCCTTCAATCTCTCACCCTAACTACAAGATCCACAGAACCCCAGGACTGCCTTCAATCTCTCATTCTAACTACAAGATCCACAGAGCCCCAGGACTGCCTTCAATCTCTCACTCCAACTACAAGATCCACAGAGCCCCAGGACTGCCTTCAATCTCTCACCCTAACTACAAGATCCACAGAACCCCAGGACTGCCTTCAATCTCTCACCCTAACTACAAGATCCACAGAGCCCCAGGACTGCCTTCAATCTCTCACCCTAACTACAAGATCCACAGAGCCCCAGGACTGCCTTCAATCTCTCACTCCAACTACAAGATCCACAGAGCCCCAGGACTGCCTTCAATCTCTCACCCTAACTACAAGATCCACAGAGCCCCAGGACTGACTTCAATCTCTCACCTCCAGCTTTTCACATCAGTCCAGGGACTATGACTGTCTTTCTCTTAGCTCTCTGACTCCTCAATAAATGGCCACAATACCGTTTCCCTCTGCCACCTCCCCCACCGGCTCCAAGAGTCTCCATGCAGCCCATCCCTCTCATGCAAGCCTCCTCCCCCGCCCTGCTCATGAGTCCTTGCGCAACCCTTCCCTCTCGTGCCAGGCTAACCTCCCACCCCTTTCATACTCTAGAGTCTGCGTGTACCCCCTACACCTTCATGCAAATCGAATCCCATCCGCCCTCTTCTGTACCTGCTTTCTACAGTTCCATGTTGGGCTCCAGCTTCCCCGCCCCCAACCTTCCCACTGCCTGGCATCATTCTCCACCCCTCCAACCCTATCTACACTCCTTCACCCTCTTATCTCTGCCATTGTCCTGCCCCCAAAGCTACCAAGCCCCCTTCACCCTCACGTCTCTGCCATCTCCCCACCCCGGGTCGCCACGCCGGTCTCTGTTTTAGAGTGCAGCCTTGCCTGAGACATACAGTACACAATGCTGTCCTGCCAAAGTAACGCGGCAACCACGCTGAGCAGCCCAGCTCAACACCCAAGGCAGCCACAGTGAGCAGCCCCACCATACAACCCTCACCAGTGTGGGCTAGCACTGGCATCACTGAGGAACTGGAGCAGCGGTGTTGCAGGTAGGCTTCGAACGTTGCATTCACCTCAAAGCGAGAGTGGACTGCTGCACGCCACTTATACCTGGTCAAGACTGACACCGGTCTAACTTCCTGCTGGCGTGGCACATAATGGGTAGGGGGAATGCGATTCCAGCGAGTTGCGTTTTTAATGAGTATTCATGACATGCTAATGCATGCAGGTGGCATTCCCGACATGGATCAGCAGGAAAGCTGAGCTGTCATCGTCTGCCATGAAAGTGGCGAGGGGAAAACTCGACTCCTCGTTCCGCCAGCACAAATCCGACCTTTGGCCTCACTCCGAATTTCCTGCTCCCGCCGGCCACAAAACCTGCCACTGGTGAGACCAGAAAATTCCACCCACTCTTTTTATTAAAAAATTGCTAAAATGTTTTTGCAAGGGAGTGACAGAGAAGCTGGAAGAAACTTGCAGCACAGCAGTGTCACATGATACACAGTAAGGCCAATAGTAGGACAGCGTGCCTGTTGTGCTTAAGCCTCTCAGATTATTGGGCATAAGGTTTATTCTGTGTTCACCTACAAAAAGGTTTAATAGCTCTCAAAACTGATTTAATTAGGGGGCATCCCCATTTTCTGACTGAAAGCTTTAAGTTGGGCTCAGTTGCTGAGCACCCATTAGGAACAGGCATTTCAAAGGACACTAAAAGTGACTTAAAAATTATTTTCTGATTCTTAACATCAATGGTGAGGAAAATGCGAGAGTCTGTTATAAAAGACGTGGTAACTTGGAAAGCATTAACGGATTAGACAAAGTCAGCATGGGTTTATGAAAGGGAAATCATGCGTAACTAATCTACTGGAGTTTTATTGAGGATGTAACTAGTAGAATAGATAAAGGAGAACCAGTCGATGTGGTGTATTTGGATTTCAAGAAGGGTTTTGATAAGGTCCCACATAAGAGGCTAATGGTCAAAATTAAAGCACATGGGATTGGGGGTAACATACTGGCATGGATTGAGAATTGGTTGACAGACTGGAAACAGAGAGTAAGAATAAATGGGTCTTTTTCAGGGTGGCAGGTGGTTACCAGTGGTGTACTGCAGGGATCAGTGTTTGGGCCCCAGCTATTCATGATATATCTAAATGACTTGGATGAGGGAACCAAATACAATATTTCTAAGTTTGCTGATGACGCAAAACTGGGTGGGGTTGTGAGTTGTGAGAAATATGCAAGGAGGCTTTAGGATGATTTAAACAAGTTGTGTATGTGGGCAAACACATAGCAGATACAATATAATGTGGATAAATGTGAAGTTATATGCTGCGGTGTGAAAAACAGAAAGGCACAGTATTATTTAAATGTTGATATATTGGGAAATGTGGATGTACAAAGGGATCTGGGTGTCCTCGTACACCAGTCAATGAAAGTAAATAGGCAGGTGCAGCAAGCAATTAGGAAGGCAAATGACATGTTGGCCTTCAATGCAAGAGGACTTGAGTTCAGGAGTAGGGATGTCTTATAGCAGTTATATAGGGCCTTGGTGAGATTGGAGTATTGTGTGCAGTTTTGGTCTCCCTACCTAGGAAAGGATATACTTGCCATAGAGGAAGTGCAGCAAAGGTTCACTAGGCTGATACCGGGGATGGCAGGACTGTTGTATGAGGAGAGATTGGTTTGACTGGGCCTGTATTCACTAGAGTTTAGAAGAATGAGGGGGGATCTGATTGAAATGTATAAAATTCTAACAGGGCTAGACAGACTGGATGCAGGGTGCATGTTTCCCCTGGTAGGGGAGCCTAGAACGAGGGCCACAGTCTCTGGATACAGGGCAGGCCATTTAGGACTGAGATGAGGAAAAATTTCTTCACTCAGAGGGTGGTCAACCTGTGGAATTCTTTGCCACAGAAGGCTGTGGAGGCTGGGTCACTGATTATATTCAAGAAAGAAGTTGATACATTTTTGGATATTAGGGGCATCAAGGGGTATGGAGAGAAAGCGGGAATATAACATTGAGATAGAGGATCAGCCATGATCGTATTGAATGGCAGAGCAGGCTCAAAGGGCCGAATGGCCTACTCCTGCTCTTAGTTTCTATGTTATTTTTTTTTTCTATGATTGGCCTCCACTCCTTGCTTGTATTCACTGTCTTATTTTAGCTTTCACCAGCCAAAATGGCTGCAGTATGAGTACCTTTCAATAGCCACTGGCGGTTAATTGTTCCGGTCCTTGGGTGACTCCTTCCCCTCTACCTTGATGTTCCCCACAAGCTGTGCTCTACATACAAGATTAATGATCTAATCTCACATTGTATTGGCTGTGTCTCTTGCACATTATTGGCTGCAGTGTGATTCTACTATATTTATGCCATTGCTTTGTACATTTGTAAATAAATAATAAAGGCTCTTGGCAAAAATTATTTTATAAAGATTGTGTCCCTTTAAAAGTAAACGGGATTAGTTTTCTCTGTACCCATTTGAAATTGAAAATGTGGTACAGTTGAACCCCAGTAATGATTAACTCATTTTTCTTGAAAGGCTGTGCTGTGATCTGGATTTGCAAGGAACTATAGATAAGATAGTCAATTTGCTAATCGTTAAACTATGGTGATTCATTCAGCAAGTCAGCTTATTCCAAAATAAGTTCATTCAAAATATGACCCGAAGGCCATCTGCCTTATCAAATGTACAACTGTCTCACAATGTTTCCTTTCACGTCCCTTCACTCTGTGTTGTATGTTTATTGCACTGCATGGTCCCTTTAAGATTGCCCCTGTGCAGCATACGCCACATCTTAAAGGGACTGCTGTTTTTGTCTGGTCTGTTAGTCCCCTTTGCAACATATTCCCAACCTCTGCATAGCCATGCACCCATGCAGCTTAGAGGGAACATTGCCTGCATCAAATGCAACTATGTTAAAGCCAAGTACTTGTGTTTTAGGTGCATTTAAATTTATCGATCCCACACTTCCAGTGGGAAACAATGTCCAAAGGGAGCACCGTTGGAACAGCAGGTTCTCCAACCTTTTTGTTTGAAGGACCCCTATTCAAGTGGATTATGGACCCCAATCTAGATGATAATACTATATAATGCACATAAAGTGAAAGCGATGCATGTAAAGAGTGTTTTAACAATGCTTTTAAGGAAAGGTGAGATAGGTGTGCCCCCTCTCACTGTAGCCTCTCTATCTTTGGTGTGATGTTTGACAATGACACTCATAAATCATTCTCTACTTCCAGACAGGACAGGCCTGGGCGAACTTTTATTTCCCTGCCTCTTTCTTTAAGTACATAGTACTTACATAGTTCAAAAAAGCCTACCCTATCTTGAACAAGGCTAACATCACCCAGCGCCCACCATCAGCTTTGCTAACTGCCGGTCTACCTGGAGGACTTCAAGACCCTCTTCCACCAGGACTCCCTCTGAGGTAAGACAGCCAGCCCACTCTGCACTGCACATGTGGCACTGCTGGACTCCATTCCCACCTCCAGCCGTTGCTTAATTGCTTCCTCGCCTCGACACACACTGAGCACAGCCCACTGGATGGCCACCAACACTACCCAGCCATAAGGTCAATCCTTGATGGCAAACACTTTTATGTTATTTTGTGGAGCCTCGGAGTAGTATCCACAGAGACGCAGGGGTCCATGGGCCACTGGTTTAAGAGAATCAGTGTTTTGACATTGTGACCCTCTCACCAACCGACACTACTGTTGAAAGAGGTGAGTGCAGGATTATTTTAATTTAGCCTCTGGTGTACATGCAGTCTAAATCTAGAAACACAGCCAAATGTAACACCAGAAAGAAGCTGAGTGAAACTCCCAGGATAGCAACAATCTCACTTTGCTTCGCTCCAGAGTCAGCTGCATATCTTTAACTCTGCATCTAATGTGTACAATTTTATAGTCAGTGCAAAACAGAAACGGCTAAAACTTGTGTAATGGCAGAGCTTAGACCAAAAGAATAGTGTAATGCTGTGTCAAATGTGGGCGAGCACATTAAGATTTGACTGAAGGAAGTGCATTTTAAGATATATTGCCTGCAATTGTGCCCTAGCGATGGACACATGGCATATCATGGATATTGGCTATCACCAAAGATACCAGAGGAGGTTAAAAATTTATAAAACTGAGCTGTTAAAAAAAAAATGGCACAAGTTGTGTTTGGATCAGAAATTCTATACTGTGAAATGATTAGAAAATGTGTTTGCAATAAGAACAACAACAACTTCTGTTTATATCAGGAATTCATCTATCTGGAGCTAACAACATCAGTGTTGAAACTTTTGCCTAAAGAGTCTTAAGGGACAAAGTAGGTTTGATCCCATCTGTGGTTCTGAGGTGGTGAGGCTGATGTACTTGCTGTAAACAAAACCGCTGGTGCTTGAGCTGAGGTCTATCGCAATTTACCCAAGTTTCGGGGGGCCTAGCAATTGAAATATGCCATTAAACCACTGGGTGGGAATTTGAGGCAGCAACTAGTTATGCCAGGTTTTTGCTCCTTTTATTATCTGTTAGAAATTCCCACCAGAAGTGAGAAAAGCATCGATATGGGTGAGTATATTCTGACTGAAATGTGGGCAGTGCATTATGTGGCATGTCTTTTGTGCTCAAGGAATGGTTGCTAAAGGCATCAGGAATTTAAAATATAAATGCCATCTTCTCAAATGTACAAGCAAAATACTGTGAATGCTGGAAATCTGAAATAAAACAGAAAGTGCTGGAAATATTCCTCAGGCCTGGCAGCATCCATGAAGAGAGGAACAGAGTTAACGGCCAGAATTTTCCAGCCTCCCCTCCCACCGCAGCGGGTTCCCGCAGGGAGGGGCCAGCAAGTCATTGAAATCTCCCTTCACATTGGCGGAACTGGAAGATCCCACCCAGCGTGAGGGTTGGCAAATTCCAACCAATGTTTTGTGTCAAACATGACTCTCCTTCAGCATATTCAATTCCAAACAGCAACTCTGTTTCCCTCTCCACAGATGCTGCCGGACCTGATGAGTATTTCCAGCACTTTCGGGTTTTATTTCTCAAAACTACCTTGTCCAACTGAAAGCGTCAGGACTTGATTTTGTTTTTAATCCATTGTATTTCAACCGGAGGCCCTCCTGTTGCAATGACGGGGCACCGTGCCTGAGGTAAATGTGCCGTCAATGCAGCTGGTCCCTGCCTGCAATATATCAGTACACTTGTCACCCATCCATCGGATTGGTAGTTCTTTCTCACCCAGATGAACATCCAGAAAGCCCACCTTCAGAACCCCTGCGCTAAAGTGTTCAATGAGGGCTAGCATTTTCCCTTTTTTAACCACATTTACAAGGAGGCCTGATTTCGCTCCTGCTTTTTCTACAAGGTTGGAAGCATTGCAATAAATCATCAAATGAAGGTGAATCAGAATGCAGCAGACCTACTTGTTAAGCTGCTGACCAGAGGGTTATTGAATCCAAACCTGCAAAGGCTGATTCCTACAGCCTCGTGATGTGCATATCCCTGATGTTTTTGGCTCTGATTCCCTTAAGTTAAAATGGAGAAAGCTCAATGTAGTCTGAAAGTTGGATGCGGCAGTAAAATAAGGTGAAATTTCCCACACCGGAAGCGCAGCAATCTTTCGCTGTAGCTTTTCCCAAGCTACCATTTAAGAATCACATAGTTAGGCTGATCGATGCTCAGTACAACTGGGACGAGCACGCTCAGTGTGCACATTGCTCAGTTGACATCACAATTGCAATCTGGGCCCTACAATTAGCTTCAGACCCAGATTTGCATATCTTAAGCAGCCTCCTGACTGTTTAGGGCTGGATAGCAGATGGGCCCTTGTTATGGCCTGCCTGAGAATTGAATCAGGCAGGGCAGATGGGCATCCAAGATGTTAAACCAAAATTTCATCTTTCAGTTATGCAGTGAGAAATGGGCAGCAAGCAGTTGGAAATGTCCCTCCCCTCCCCAATTGTGACAGAAATGGAAATTGCTGACATTATTCAGTTTTAGACAGTTGAGCTGAAGTTGAATTTCACAAAAATGGCCTGGATCTGCAGGGGGTTCACTTTATTTGGTAGCTGCACTGCAAAAACACGTCTGCTCTACAGCTAGAGAACTCCTATGACCTAATGGAACTGATTACCTCCAATCCTCCAGGGACAAAGGATAAACCTCACAACTTCCTCATTGGAGAAATAATACAACTGATATAAGTGTAAACACTAACAACCAGAGATATGATTCCCCTATCGCAGCTGCCTGTAATTTGTAATAAAAACAGAAAATGCCAGAACGCTCAACAGGTCTGGCAGCATCTGTGGAGAGAGGAACAGAGTTAATGTTTGGAGTCCATATGACTCTTCTTCAGAGCAGGCTGTAATTTCTGCTTGTTAAAGATCATCAAAGAACAAATATCTATATAAGCTAAGGCTCGTCCTGTAGACTTTAGTCTTCTGTGTCACTATGTCACCCAACTTATATGTCAAATGTGAACAACAACATTAGTAACAATCACTTCCTCTAATCACATAGTGTTGCAACAACGTTATTTATGAGAACTACAAGGATTTTGAGAACCATGTATTCTTCCCTAGTATAAAAACAGTTAATTTTTAGGTTTGGCTGTTATATGTGTTTCTACTAGCCTTTAGATGTGATTTCACTTGTGAATAAATCTGAGCAAGTACTTTTATTCTGTACATAATGGCCTAGCTGAAGTGGCAGAAGAACGTGGTGGATGCCCCACAAACTCCCTGCTAGATCCAGGAACACAATAGAGACGGTGCAGTAATAAACGTTCCTCAAATTCACCTTACCTGCAATTTGGAAGCCTGACCCTCTGAATAGTGCTGGGCCCCACTTGCAGCGAAACACTGCTTCTTTGGTGAGTGATGTGCAAATTTGTTGAATGGGTCTTTGTTGTCCAAATTTGGTAAATCAGCTGGTTGGACTGAGCAATGTTGTGATAGGGCACATTCAGGTGCTCCTGACACTCACAGGGATGGCTGCATGAGCGCCCTTCTCAAGATTGTACACGTGCAAGCTATGCTGGAAGCAGATGGATACACAGGGTGCACCCCCACCCCCAGTGATCGGTTTCAATTGCTCCATCCCCATGACAGCGTTGTCACTTTTCCTGTGACATAAAGTCTGATCCAGTATATTCTTAAGGATAGATGGTAGAGATTAATTAAGCATTGACAATCATTATGAGGGAGTGACTGGGCATCAGCAAGCTCGCAGTAGATTGAAAGCAATCCATTGGCTCAAATTTTGAAGTCAGTGGTGAAACAACAGCAATCAATGCTGATTTGAAGAAAGTTGCCCTCAAACCTCAGTGGTGTGGATTTTACCTTTCCCAACATTAATTTGAATCTGGCACTAAGTCAAGGGGATCTCCAAGTGTTTAGCAACAGTGATATCATCAAGCAGAAAAAAGGAGCCAATCACATTGAAGAATTCTCACAGACAGCAAGCGAGGAAGTAAAATGCATTGATTATCCTTCAGTTTTAAAAAAAATTATACAGGGAACAAAATAAATATTGGGACATATACATTGGAAGCTGAAATATTATAAACAAACTTTTAAAAGAGTCATTTTTATTATCCTAAAAATTGATGTATCTTTAATCATAATGAAAAAAAAATTGACTATACATAAATATACAATTAGCTTTTCAGGGCCAGTGAGGCTGTTCAACAGCAATTATGACTTAGCATGTGGTTAAAACCCCAGTTACACTTTATTAACAAAGTGTAACTTTCTCAGGAGATTTTAAGAGTAACATTATAGCACATTAGAGGAAGTTCTCATCAATTCAGTGAGTTTTGGAAGAGTGCAGTCTATGGGAAATTCAACAGATCACCCTGCGGAAGAGAAGAGAATAACTCAAAACAACTTCTGAATTTCCGCCTTTAACTGTTCATGTGTAGATGGCAGGAGGTTGTCAATTTCACATTTGTCATGGCGGCAGCACTAAGTGGTTTTGCCATCATTACAACTACAAAATCCAAGCCGTTGTGTTGTCAATATTCAGAAAAAGGATGATAAATCAAACTCAGGTAGTTAAAGGAGTTACACAGGGAGAAGTGCATGATATGCCTCAGGTATCAGTGTGAGGACTATTACTGTTTCTAATTTACCCCTCAGGCTTGGACTCAGAAACCCAAAGGAAAGTGGTCAGATAGGCAGATGGTGCCAAAATATGCTGATGATCCCAAAATGGGGTATTCCAATTTGAGAAAATATAGAATGAGCTGGGCAAAATATGAAGGGGTGTAGAACTAAAAAGCAGATGAACTCTAATACAGGAAACTGTAAAAAAAAATATTGGAAGGAAAAATAGGCAACATGTACTCCATAAATGGTGCTGAAATATTTACGGGCAATACTGAAAAGACTAAGGCATCTTAGTAGACTCAGTGCTCAAATATCCAAAAATACATAGCAACAAACATATCTAGCAAAACATTAAACTACAGAGTCAAAACAGTTAAGTAGAAGTCAGAGGAAGCCATAATCAAACTGTACTAGTCACCGCACAACTATATACAATTCCAGTCATTGAGACATTTAAGCACTGGAGGGGGTGCAAACATGAGCTGCGATTCCGATTCCTCCAGACTTGGAGGTTTCAGTAACCAGGAAAAGCTGGGGAAAATGCGGGTTCTTCAGCTTTCAAGCGAGTTGGTTGAGAGGTGATCTTATGGAAAAGTATGAGATTGAAAATTGTATGGAATAGGCAAACTTTGGGAAACCACTTTAAATTTTCTGAGAGGTTAGAATAAGAATTTACAGCTTTAGGGAAGGATTTTCCCCTGGTTGGGCTGGTGTGGCAGGCAGGCCCGAGAGCAGCCGCGCAATGGTCCGCCCCCACCCCCACCACGATCGGGCCCCAACTGAAATTTCACACTGGCTGGCCAATTGAAAGGCTCAGCGCTGCCTGGGTGGTGGTGGTGGAGGGGAGAGGGAAGGAGGGCTAGCACATGTGTGCAGGTGCACTCAGTGAAAGCTTCCTGAAGGCACAGAGCTGCCTCAGGGAGCTGAAGATTTTTAGCTTCACAAATAAAGATTTTAAAATTAAGGAAAACATGTACCCCCATGTGACTCTGTCACACCAGCGGGGACGAGTTAAAAATGGGTTTTAAAAGTTTTTATACATTTTTCACTCACTCTTCAAGACCTCAACCTGCCTGCAGATGAGGTTTCGCAAAAAACGCAAAGGCCGCTTGGCCTATTTGCCCGCCCGCCAGCCGTAAGGTTGGACCGGCAGGAAAAAAATTCAATTTAATTAGTTTATTAATGGGCTTAACAGCCCTTAATAGTCTTAATAGTCGGCGGGCACGCCACCAACTTCTGCATGCCCCCGCCAATTGAAATATCGAGCGAGTGCACAATGATGTCGGGAAGCTCGCCCGATGTCATCGCACGCTATTTCATGCCTGTGTGTGTCGGGCGCGCGCCCACACGCCAAGGTGAAAATTCAGCCCTTAGCCTTGTAAAAGGCAAATGAAGCATTGATATCAGGAAGCTCCTTCAAGCAGAATGTGTTCGACATGAAATGGGCTCCCAAATAGAGGAATGGGAGGGAAATCCTTGAACTCATTTAGGAGTCAACTGCATGTTGCATTGGAGGTGTTTCAGGGTCATCCGAGGTGGATGAGCTGAGATGGGCAAATCACCTCCTGCACTATAGATGAATTATTTTGTAAGATTCTGGGCTGATTTCAACACCACCAAGCCAGCACAGGGCCAGTGGATAGTTAAAAGTGCTCAGGTCATTCAACTACTCTGGAGCTGATGGGAACTGACAGCTTCGATTTTCACCTGCTCTTCTGAGTGGGCGGCAAGAATACCTGCCCAAGGGCAGTCAGGACCATTTTAGCTAGATGGCTTGAGCCAGAAAATGGCAATGAGTTCCTTGCCATGCCAATCCAGCAATGAAGGTATTCAGAGCCAGGAATGTCCCAAGGGGGTACGGTTTTCAAATTAAAATATTTACTTTTCCAACGTGTCCTGGCAGAGCAGGAGTGTTCCTCAAGGCCCCGCAGGGAAAACGCCACCCTATACAAACCAATCACAAGACCTCATGCAGGGCACTCCCAGGAACTTACCACTTACCTGTTCAATCCAGCGGAATGGGCTGCCAGGATCTAAATGAGATTTGAGAGTTACCCCAAGCCTCACGTTCGGGGCAAGTTTTGTAAATCATATCTCTGCTGGCTCACCAAAAAAAATGGCCTGAAGTTCAAACCAAGGCCTTTGTCTGCTTATGGAAACCGCAGTCTAGCCATGAACACAAATATAGATATTGGGAAAAAGCCAAAAGCTGTAACACACATGTCCTTAGCATCCACATGGGATGTTGGAAACATATGGAACATTTCCCCTTAAGGATAGTCTGGGTTTTGTGCATGCATGTGATACTCTATCCATTTCTCTCAGTTTTGGCACAGTGGTGCATATTGTTTTTTGTCTGTTTCAAGTCATTTTAAGTACTTTCACATTCCTTCTGTTGCTTTAGGAAGATCTTTGAACAAGTGTCAATAATGTGTTTTCTGCTAAAAGTTAAGTATTGAGAATCTGCTTCATTTGCCCCTTAACAAGCCACAAAAAGAATTCTAACCATGAATCAGTGTGTTAAAGGCCATAAACACCTGATTACTCAAAAAGCTTACACAGACAGTAAGAAGTGAGTGGCTGCTCGGTTAGTGTAGAAAAACAAATGAAGGCACGTTAGTGACATTTGGCATTTGCACAAGCTCTTATGCAAAATTATATGAACATTTTAGAGATAGTAATATCTTGGGACAATAGAAATTCTAAATTCACTTGCCTCTGCAATTAGAGAGGCTACTGAAGTTAAAGCACAGAACAACAGATCGATGTATTGTTTGTCAACTTACCTAAGACGGAAGACCTAACGACTCTATGATGCTGTAAACAAGTGTGTTGACCATTGACCATACCCAGCAATAAGATGTAGATGACTCATCCTATTTGATTTCATCTGGCAAAACATCTAAGTGGCTGCAAAGTGCACTTAAATGCAGAAAGCAGCACAGCACAGGGTAAATGTTTATGGCCTTACTATATAATCAGTCTTCATCAGCTTTCTTCCCCTCATTTTGCTATTGCATAATTTGGCCTTGCATAAATGCCTGTTATTCATTAACCCCATGTTAGCTAAAGGAAGATCCAGTGTGAATATATAAGTGATTTAGAGTTTTTCGAGGAATCCCATTAAATTGTGCAATCCCATACACAACATGTTTCCACAATAATGCAGACTGGCACCAGGGTGGTTGGCTCAGCAATTCCTCAGTGTATATTCACACTGGGATGTAAAATTATTATAATGTCAAAATTCGGAGTCATTTAAAGCTTTCTAGGTAGCTTTCGGTGTGGTTGCAAATTGAGAATCCAACATATGTGTCCTTCTATTCTATGGTTTGTCATCAATCCTGTTTTAGAACTCGGAAAGCTCTGATTAACGTGTGACATTGTTCCAATTTACCTTAAATTATTTTTTCTTTGCAATCATTTTATTTAAGCCACACATGCTGATGAGAGTGTTGAGATTTCTGACATGAGAACGTTACTGAGCTACGTAGATAAACAGTTGAAGTTGAAGTAGCATTGGGTTAATTCCTTTGTATCTTTAATATTGGATCAGCTTCCTGACACTGACAGCTTCAGACGTTAGTTCAAGTTAATGGGGTGACGTCTGTGATTTGTGAATAAATAGGGCACCATTTAATCCTTTCAGCACTATTAGAAAATCATTGATTTCAGTAAACTCTCCCATCTGAGCTTCTGCATTCGGTGGCTGGACACTTGTCAAGGTTTAACCTGTACATTCAGATTAAACCCTAAGAGTACACTTTTTTGGCTTCACTGATGTTCAGTTCAGTATTTCCCGGTGTCTCGGCTTCAAAGAAATAATGAATGTTCTAGTTAGGAAAAATTTAATAAAACTGAGTTGTGCAGTGATTGACAGGTCATTCAGTATGATAGCAACATGGAAGTAAGTAAATCAACAACTTACACCGCTAAGGGTAACACTGATGACACCTAGGGAGAGGGGTACAAATGATATCTATTGCATATGTCAGTAAGATATAAAAGCAAGAAATTCAACCACCCTCTTTAGCTGCCAGCGAGCTTCAGGAGACTGTGAATGCATGTTACCCCAAACACAGCCTGACCGACTAATGCAATGCCAGTATACCAAATTTGGACCACACAGGCCTGGCAATAACTCAGCAAACAACAAACATTTAGCTGTAAATGGACCCTGCACTAATATTCCTTAAAGGGCCAGGCATCCAAATTGCAGACAAGATAATTTTTACTCAAAATATCTCAGCTCTAGAACATCACTGCAGCAGTTCCTTAGGGTAGCGTCCTCAGCCCAGCCATCTTCAGCTGCTTTATCAATGACCTTCCTTCCACTTTAAGGTCAGAAATGGGGATGTCCACTGATAATTGCACAATATTCAGCACCATTTGCAACTCCTCAGATACTGAAGCAGTCCGTGTCCAAATGCAGCAAGACCTGGACAATATCCAGGCTTGAACTGACAAGTGGCAAGTAACACTCACGCCACACAAGTGTCAGGCAATGATCATCTCCAACAAGAGAGAATCTAACCATCACCTCTTGACATGCAAAGGTATTATCATTGCTGAATCCCCCACTATCAACATCCTAGGGGTTACCATTGACCAGAAACTGAACTGGGCTAGCCATGAGTCTCCTCATCTGACTCAAACTCAGCAGAATTCTGGCCTCCAGCAGTCCTCCGAGTGCAGGAAACCTGGGCAGTCCCTGCTGCCACCTGCTGTAGATCAGACAGTGCAATGTGCTCACCAGGTTGTGACCCCAAGACTACCCTAGAACTAAGCCCCACTGAGTTGTGTGTCTCTGTGCTGGTGGAGGGTGTGGGTGAGCGTTGTGACAGGTTTTCAATATGGGTGGCTTCAGATTCTTCTTCCGAGGTGGCTTCGGGGCTTGAGTGGAGGACCTGGGTCATGAGCCCCCTCGGCTGCTTCCCAGATGTGCCTGCAAAAGCAAGGAGAGATAATTAGTGCATGGCAGGGGACTGTGGAACAGAGGAGCTCATTCGCAGCATGGTCGTCTGATGGATGTTGCAGTGCTGGATCCTCACTTGGTTGAGCACCGCCGACCTCACCATCAGTACAGGAACGGTCCAGATCGTCACCTGCCAGCTGGATGACTCCTTTCTCAAAGTCTGTGAGGACCTTGATGTCGGGCATTCCTCCACCAGTCTGTGACCTCTCCCTTTTGTTGTGTGCCAGCTTGTGCTGCATGAAGACAGATGGAGAGAGTCTAAGCAGGATGCCTGCCAGGCCAGATGATAAGGATGCCTGGCATATGTGGGTGGTGGGTGGTGCCATGAGCGGGATGAGGACACGAACCACAGAGTAGATGAAGGTGTGTGTGGGGGAGTAAATGGTGATGTCTCTTGAACTGACAGTGAGTGAGAACCCTGTGGATGTGTGATGGGTTTGTGAGTGTGTGAGTTGAGAGTGATGAGAAGATCACTTACCCTGGTGGAAAGGAGGAGATCATTCATCCTCTTTTGGCACTGGGTGGCTGCCCTCTTTTACAGAGTGTTGGTGTTTACCACCACTGCCACCGGCTCCCATGCTGAATTTGTCACCTTGTTTGCTGGTCTTTGCCCAGATTGGGGGTAGTCGACGTTAAAGCAGGCCTTCACAGCATCCAGTAGGTGCCCAAGGAAGGCGTCGCTAAAGTTGGGGGCAGCCTTTTTCCTCCCTTTGGCAGCCATGACTTTGCAGCAGCTTACGATGCCTTAGAGGGTGCTCGCTCTGTGCAGGGATGCCCTTTAAATATGGTGTCCAGATTACTGAAGGCCTGAGGTGACGGTGGTGGGGGTGGCGGGGTGGGTGAATCAGTGGCCACCCAGCCAGCGATCCGACGTGTTTCCAGGCTATCACATCACTAACGTGATAGGGATGATACGGCGCAAAAACCCAGCATTGTGGCCGGTGAGTAAAACGTCCTTTTTCCCGCCTGTGACCGAACTTAGTGCAAATCTGGGATGATTCCGCCCAAAGATATTCCTCCTTCTACTCTTGAAGGTCTAATGTTTTCTCAGTGCCTTAACGTGTATGAGCTTAACAAACAGAAACCAGAATTATCTTGTCCAGTCAGCAATCTATAATTAATCACTCTCCTGTCTATGGCTGTGCTGATCCCAGTGTCCCTATTACCCAGTTATCACTCTGTGGATACCATGCTGATTGTTGGAAAATAATGTATCCCTTCCACTGTATTGTGCCTGGACTGCATTTCCTTCCATAGCATTATTTAATCAGACTGACTACGGGTTCATATGTGAAGCAAGGTGACAAATCCAGCTTGGGAGGCGGTGGCAGTGGTGGAAAACACCAATACCCTGTAAAAGAGGACAGCCACCCAGCGCCAAAAGAGGATGAATGATCTCCTTTCCGCCAGGGTAAGTGATCTTCTCATCACTCTCAACTCACACAAACCCATCATTCTATGGGTTTGCCAGCTCAGTGGTTTAGATGGTGAGATGGAATTGGTGTGGCAGGTGGCGGTGGGGAGGGGGGTGTTGGGTGGCACTGCCCAAGCAGGTAGCTCATGAGTAAGTTGCAAAGGAAGCAAGGCCTGGCTGATTTTAATATTTCCCCTCCCAAAACTGGCAAGAACGATGTCAAGGTCAGTCGGCAGGAAGACGGCACCTCCACCAGTGCAGCTGTCCCATGGTACTGCACCGAAATGTCAGCCTGGAATTTTGTGCTCAAGAAGTCCTCGTGTGGAATTTTACAGCCCCTCGCTCCAGCAGGATTTTCCAGTCCTGCTGAAGACAATGGGCTTTTGAATGGCTCACCACATTTCCCGGCTCCACCCCATCATGACGGGGCTTTAAAATTCTGCCCCTGGGGTTGGAATTGACCCCACATCTTCCTGACTCAGAGGTAATGATTGCTACCAATTGAGCCAATTGCACCAATTGCATGAAGTATGAGAATAGTAAAAAATGAAACTTATATAAGCCTCTGGTCACTCTGCTGCCTCCCACCATATTTCCCTGACCTCCCACACTGCCCCTTCCACACCCCCCCACCACCCCGTAACCACCGAGTTACAGTAAAAAGAGCATCATTGAGCCACACACCATTTACATTTCAATCATGACATGCTTGCCAGTAGCTGAAGAATTTCCTGGCTTGAATGCTGGTGAAGAGAAAATGGTGGTGAGTAGGAATGGGAATGGCTTTAAGTTGGTAGGTGGGCTCACCAAATTTTAACCCCTCCCATGCACCCATACTGCAAGTCAAAGCTGGCCGGGGGCGGGGGGACTGTGGATGAAGTCTCCCTTCCCAAGAATTCTATACATATCATGTGGTAACATTAATACAATCTTGTCTTTCAGCAATGAAGATTAACTGGTGAATCTGAACCTCCAGCTGGACAGGGTTTAAGCTTCCAACTGAAATTTCTTTTCATTATTTGGTTTTAAACTGACCTCAGTGACAAACTCATTTACATGCTTCCTCCTATATGAAAATTCATGCAGATGCACATCCACATAGACATGCCCGAGTTCAAACAGAAACTGGTTCATACCAGCTTAGAGATTCCTGTTTGGTATCATTCTGCAGGAGCTTTGAGTTGTTTGTGTTGTGCACACAGGAAAAAAAAATCTTGCTTTTTTTCTTTCATTCTTCCCAACTTGCGCTCAAGATCTTTATGGGGCTAGATGGAACTGAAGGGTTGAGTTGCTTTCACAGTTTATCCTACCAAGATTTCTCATTTCAAGCCATTCATTGTATTAATTGATATATGTATTGGCAGCCTTTCACTGAAATACTACTGTACATACAAATCAATGCTTGTTTAACTTAGAATTCATGAATTTGAAGCCTGTGTCAGAAACGACACTAAGTACAGAAAAAGAATAACCAATGAACCTTTACTTTGTGTATGAGGGCTTTGCGTGCACATGTGGGAGTGAAATTCTTCCTTTACTGAAAAATAGGAGAAAGCCTGTTTTCCCCCAGTAATGAATGACTCAATAACAAAACGGCCTTCTAAGATATTGTGGGTGGAGCTATCCAAGGCCCTGTGCCAGCCAGGCTTTGCGTGCAGCGGGTGACTTATTAGCACATCACAGATGCTCTGCTCAAAAATTCCAGCCATTGATATTAATAGACAGAAACTCTTGGTCGAAAACACCCTTTCCAGTAAGTCACCTGTGGGTTTTTCTTTTCACTTCCTACTGTTAATTGGATTTCTACTCCCAATTTGAGAATTCCCATTTCTGGGGATTCCTCAGCAAGCTTGAAGGGGAGGAGTAGGAGCTGTGGGGGAATATTGAAATGGAGGCCCACCTGACCTTGAGGTGGGTTGCATTGGCCTACCTACCATCCTGAAGAGGTGGGTCCTCAGATCCTCATCAGGGAAACTTGGGTGTGTCAAATGAGATGTGCCTTTGCCATGGGGGTGTTTCTACAGGTCATTCTATTGTACAAATTATAAAGTAGTTTTGAGATGCTGTAGACTTGAAGGAGTGCACACACAGTGGGACATGTGCCCTATTTGCACATCAGGTGTGGGTAAGGGTTTTATAATGGCTTAAAGTGTTATGGCCTTGAATAGTATGACTGTGGAAAGGCTTGGGCACTGCAGCCTGAAGCTTCCCACAACCTGGAGTTTCTTGCAGTCTGGAGTTCACTCGGAGCCTAGAGTATCCTGCAGCCTGGAGTGTCCTGCAGCCTGGAGTGTCCTGCAGCCTGGAGTGTCCTGTGACCTGAAGTTTCCCTGTGGCCTGGAGTGTCCTAATGTTTCCCTGTGGCCTGGAGTGCCCTGTGGCCTGAAGTTTCCCTGTAGCCTGCAGTGTCCTGTGGCCTGAAGTTTCCCTGTGGCCTGGAGTGTCCTGTGGCCTGGAGTATCCTGTAGCCTGCAGTGTCCTGTGGCCTGGAGTGTTCTGTGGCCTGGAGTGTCCTGTGGCCTGGAGTGTCCTGTGGCCTGGAGTGTTCTGTGGCCTGGAGTGTCCTGTGGCCTGGAGTGTCCTGTGGCCTGGAGTGTCCTGTGGCCTGGAGTGTCCTGTGGCCTGGAGTGTCCTGTGGCCTGGAGTGCCCTGTGGCCTGAAGTTTCCCTGTTGTCTGGAGTGTCCTGTGGCCTGGAGTATCCTGTAGCCTGCAGTGTCCTGTGGCCTGGAGTGTTCTGTGGCCTGGAGTGTCCTGTGGCCTGAAGTTTCCCTGTGGCCTGGAGTGTCCTGTGGCCTGGAGTGTCCTGTGGCCTGGAGTTTCCCTGTAGCCTGCAGTGTCCTGTGGCCTGGAGTGTCCTGTGGCCTGGAGTGTCCTGTGGCCTGAAGTTTCCCTGTGGCCTGGAGTGTCCTGTGGCCTGGAGCGCCCTGTGGCCTGGAGTTTCCCTGTGGCCTGAAGTTTCTGCTCAGTTGTGTTGGTGTGTTTTCAGCACAGCTGAAGTTGGCCAAACCTGTGCAAAAGATTAAAAATTTTATGTCCAATTTGCGTTCAGTGCAAAGCAAGTTATGGTGATCTTTTGTGCTGGTTTTAAAAACAACGTGCTTGTAGCCGAATCGGCCCACAAAACTGGCCATATCCGAACTGTTTTAATCATCAGTGGTAGTTTCTGCTAATTGTGCCTGCTTGCAAGCCATCAAGGTGGACCTTAAAATTAGCCTTTTTTAAGGCAGAAGGGCACTAATAGGTTTTAACGGTTTTAAATATTTTACTAAGAAACTGGCTGCTCTACGCCAATGTGATTAGTAACTGGCTCTGCACAGCTTTGTAAAGTCATTTTTAATTCTTTAAAATCCAGGTTCTTCACAGATGATGAACTACACACTGAATAAAAATGCTCATTTCTTGTGATATCCCTATTTTCATGATAAAACTGCACCAGCTTAAATGTACCAAGGGATTTTTTTTTAATGTAATTTTAAAAGAAGCTATTTTCTAAGTTGCTGCCTGATAGTACTTGTCTGTGAAAGATTCCGTGTTAAGTTTGAGCGGACGCCCGAGCAAAATAAACACCTCTGAAACCTAATGCAATTTTGAGCGTGATTTACACCTGGATCACTGACTGAGCCCAAAACGAAACTTGGGATCTATTGTTCAATTTTTAACATTTCTACCATTAGCTTAATGACGTGGAAATACAATTGCTCTCCCCTCACCCCTCTTGGGAATCAATGAATTCTGACTTATTAAATGCAGTATCCACCCAAATACTTTGCTGCTGAATCATTTGGTTGTACTCAAACTGGAGCAACATGTCTCTAATCTGCATGATGAAAATACGAAAAATAAGGAATATATCTGGCAGCATACACTGTTATTTGCCACCTGTAGGAGCTTTGCGATTTCTTTAAGCATTGTCTATTGCTATAAATGTCCCCTGATATAATGTAGCATAACTTACACCTTTGGACATGAAATTGTTCAATAGAACTACCTTGCCAATATTTCGTTTCTGATTTTTGCCCCCTATACTTAAAATAATCCATCGTGTGGCCGCTTCTGGAGACTTGCGGTGGAAGTTTTGAATTGGATCAGCTCCTGAAATCGACAGCAGCCTGCTCTGGAAATAAAATTAGGATAAACAAGTTGGTCATTATCGCAGATTTGCCCCAAGGCCAGTTAGTAAATATCTAACCTAGCACAAACTGTGAAAATATGGTCATGTTATTTTCTATTTATATAAATGTAAAAATGTCAGCTGCAATTGTGATTGGTGATACAATCTTCATTTTGTTGTATTTGCAGACTCCTCTGCCTAAGAAACTAATCAATATAGTGCACGAAAATATAGTTTCTCTATGGGCAGAATTTTCTGGTCGGCGCGCGGGGGCGGGCCCGACACACCAACGCATAAAATGACGCACGATGACATTGGGCGTGTGTCCCGACGTGATCACGTGACATCACGATATTTCATTCGGCGGGCGCGCACCAGAATCAGCTGCGCACCTGCCAAAATGTAAATGGCCTATAAAGGCCATTAAGGAATCAGCTGAGCCCCTTAAGGACGCTGCCCGTCCAACCTTAAGGTTGGCAGGCAGGTGGAAAGTCCAAGCAGCCTTCGCGTTTTTCAGGAAACCTGACATAGTCAGGTGAGGGGACATGTATAAATGAATGTTTAACTCAATTCTTTAATTATTTTAATATTCAGCTCTGTGCCTCAGGGAGATTGCTGCACTCTTCCACACGCATGCGCGAAAGAGCATTGGCCCTGACTCTCCCTCCTCCCCCCCCTCCCGCCCGTACAGGTAGCGCTGTGCGCTACCAGCCACGTATTACACTGGGCAGGCCTTAATTGGCCCGCCTGCTTAAAATGGCAGTACAGATTCGATCGCGGGTGGCTATTGGCTCCGCGCCCACCCCCGCCTGCTCCCACCCAGCCCGCCCGCCATAAGAAAAATCCCGACCTATGTTTTTACCTCACTCCCCCACAGCCAAAACCTTTAATCTTTTGTATCCTTAACTTGACATTTCCACTGGCCTTCAAGACCTCTCAAATTCCAGGCAAGATAAACTACAACTCATGCAGAACAATGCTCTCAACATCTCATCCATCTAATCCCACTCACCTATCAACCCTGTCCTTGCTACCCAACCTCACCCTGTCACACTGGTTCAAAATCCCTCAACTTCGAATCCTCAAACTTGCCTACAAATTTCTCCAGACTCCGCTTCTCACAACTTCTGCAAATTCCTCAAGCCTTTTTTCCTGTTTACATTCTCCTAATTCTGATTTACTGCCCGTTCCTGCTTTTATCAGCTGTACCGTCTAAAGACAGATTTCGGGTATCCTGCCCCCACAATCTAGAACTTTCTTCCTAAGTGCCTCTGATTTATTACATCTCAACCTTCTTTCAGAAATCTCAGGACTTTTTCTCTTCAGCCACGCGTTCTCTGGTTTCCCTCCTGTTTGGGTTTTGTCTGTAACTGTGGATCACTTTGGGATGTTTTGCTACAGTAAAGATGCTGAGTCTACAAACTCATATGTGCTTGGCACCCAGCTAAGGTGGGCCCCCTGGCATCAACCCCTCTGAAGCATGAGGAGTAATGGGGGCAGGGCAGGTGGAGTCACTTAATTTAAACCAAGATGTCTGTGCCTCTGAAGTATGCATGGGAAGGCTGTAAAATATGGCCTGATGATCTGGTGACCTACCCTGTTGGGAAAGATTAGGCACATTTTCCGATTAAGCCCTTTATAAAGAAAGGGGTGATGGTGGAGGGGTGGGGGGGAGAGAAAACAGAAATCGTTGTTAAATTTTGTAGATCTGGAGGAAGCCAGACCACAACCCAGGCCTGGATCCATCGGTGGCCTCCACAGTCACTACTCTAATGGTTAGTAGACCTGCTTCCACACAACATACAAGCCACAGTTGCAGCACCTGTCAGGTCACAGGGTGAGGTTAAGGATAGCCGTGGTCTGGGAGACCCTAATTCGGCCATGTCCTGCTCCAAGCCACTGACCTTGTTTGAAGTGGACAGGGACCTCCCCATAAGGAAATTTCCAGGGGGAAGTGAAGCACAGCTGGATCCCAGCATAACTGGTGGCCATTCCACTGAACTCATGCTGGATATATGGCAGGAATGCGTCTGAAGGGTCACTGACTTTCAAGTCCTGATATGCAAATCTTGGTTATTGTTGTTGAAAGGATATTTTACATTTGCCCATGCCAATGACTCCCGCATCTCCTATTGTATCATCTCCAATAGCACAGGGAGAATGAGAAGCTAGGGCAAATAATTCATCCACATATTAGAAATCACAGCTGTGTGACCCATAGCTTTCCTCCACAATAGATGGAAAATCATGGGAATCATAACCATCGGTTCTTGACTTGCATGACTGAGACTTCATCTTCATATAATCAGCTGCTATAATGAAAACCCGAAAATCAGATTCAGACAGATGGACAAAATTTTTCACCTCTCATTTTTTTCTTGTGACTGATCCTGAAGGCAGTGACTCGTGCTGCATTATTGTTCCATACATGTTGTCAGCCTCATGTCACTTTGCCCAGGTTACCATTAATACAGTGAATGTCTTTGTGGTACTCATCTTGCAGGCCATCCTAACTGAGTCCATCCTGTGTGAATGCACACTTTTCACAGAGGCCACTAGAAAACGATCGAGAGTGAGGACGCTGATGTTTTTGCTCCCTCCACCCGCCCACTTCACCTCAACTCCAGATTTGGGGTGCTGAGTCCAACTGTAACACAGTTATTGCTGCCAAGCTGAGATCAGCCAACATGACACGGATCAAAGGCCAAACATGGGATTGTATTTCCTTACCACGCATTTCATTTATTCATTGAACCTGGGGGCTGGGTTGAGGGGATGTGAGAAGTGGAGTTTAGCTTTCTATTTCATCATCCTTAAAAAGGTGGTGGAAGCAGATTCAACTGAATTTTCAAAAGGGAAATAGGTACATACCTTAAAAGGAATAATTTCCAGGGCTATTGGGAAAAAGCAGTGAATTGGGATTAATTGAATAACTCTTTCAAAGTGCCAGTACAGGCATGATGGACTGAATGGTCTCTTTCTCCACTGTATGATTGTATGATTTCTATGTTTAACTGAATATAATCAAACTGGAAAATGATTTACTGTTAATATAACTGTTAAAAGAACACAGTTGGAAAAAATGTCTAAAATCTCTACATCTCCCAGTTTCAGCTATACAAAGCTTATTTAGGTTGTTTTATAAAGATTCTGTGGAAATTATTTTCATCATATATTTTGTCTCTCCTGTTTCACTTGTTTTATTTTTATTATTATGTCTTAGTTTGTTATCATCCTACTTGAAGGATGATATTGGAAAACAACCAGCATGGTACTCCGTCAGACTTGTCAACAAGAATGTGGGCAGCATGTGATCAAGGACGCAATGATGTCATTTTTTATCACTTTTTTATTGTGGGAAAGCAATTTAAGTAAACAAAAAAATTCCAGAACTTTACAGGAGTCAATAATGCATTGCTAGCACAGCAACGGCAAATGATGCACAGTCATCTGATTAGTTGCTCTTTTATGGAACTCCCTTATCATTTTTTCTGTAAGACTTCACCAAGATCAGAAATTCGATATTTTGTGCTCACAGCTCTTAAAGGGATGACTGCTGTCCGTACAAGTACACCTCTTTTTTTGCCAACCATGGCTGTGAGATCATTCATCAACCAGCTGAAGTTGAGCCACAGGAGGTTTCTAACAAAGCATGGCTTTATTTACTAGAGAACAATATTCTTCAGCAAAGAGTTCAACCAGAGCAACATTGATGGAATTGATGTTGTGTGGCAATGCGGTCTCACCTGTGGTTCAAACCTGAAAGGTGTTGAGATGAGATTTTGTGACTGACACAAAACTGTCAAAAGATTAATGAGCAACTATGTGACTACACCTTAATAAATTGTCTTTCCAAACATTTTTTTTATTGACCCTCGCTATAAAAGTTGACATACCGGCGCACAGGAAGATGCACGGAATTCTGCCAGATGCTGGGGAAATCATTTTTCCCCCGTTGTGGGGGGGGGGGGGGAGTGCAGGAGCGGGTGCGGGCAGGCGCGCCTCCGATTGGCACCCTCGATCGAGGGTGCGCCACCATTTTACATGGGCAGGCCAATTAAGGCCCGCCCAGCGTGACGTGCGCCAGGGAGCGCTATGCGCTCCCTGTGCAGGCGGTGGGGAGTCTCTCAGCCGGAATCAGCATGTGCACGAAAGAGCGCACTGATCTTCCTGAGGCTAAGTGCTGCCTCAGGGAAATCGGCTCCAAATTTAAAAATGTTAACCAAATAATAGCACAATTTCCCTGACGTGTCGCCTCATGTGATACTGTCACATGAGTTGGGGCATGTCTAACACTTTTACTGAAACTTTTATTAAATATTTTAGAACCCTCATGAAACCTCATTCCGCCCATGGATGAGGTTTCATGCTTTTTCTTAAATCCGCTAGGGCTCCCGGCCTGCCCGCCAACCCTAAGGTTGGAAGGGCAGACCCATTAATAATGTCAATTAGTTTTTAAGTGGCCTCAATAAGCCGTTGACAGGTCGGTGGGCATGCAGCTGTTTCGGCTGCGCCCCCACTCACCTGAAAATGGAAATGACCCGGGTGACGTCAGGAGTTCCGCCCGACGTCATCCCGTGTCATTTTACGTGTCGGTGAGCGGGCCCCACCCCCGCTCGCCAACCGGAAGATCCTCCATCTCTGTAAATATATAGGCTTTCTCATTTTCCATTGTATCATTTTGTTATGTCACAGTGTTGCTGCATTGGTCAGTTATTGGTCCAAAATATTACAACAACACAAAGTTGCTGACAGTTGCACTTGCACACAACTACATAAGGCTATTGTTCTATTGTCGTCCTGGCCACTTTGGTAGAACTCATTATCCCTCACAATCCTCTCTCTTTCCCATGCATCTTTTATACCTGCATGAAACAGAAAGCAAATATTCACTGTGTAGCACATAATTTGATACCTGAAGTTCTAAGTTTAGGCTTATCTCACAAATGGTTTGTCCAATGTTACAGAGATCTTGAACACTAATACATGGCAAAATGTCTCCCTTGGATTCATGTTAAGGATTGAGATACTCTCAATGCAGGGTTTCAACTGTACATGTGACTGCTCTCAAACAGAGCTCTGGCTATGTCAAGAGACTGCCCAGCACAAGAAGAAAGCAGGTGTTGTCTGGAAATGTATCTCAGGTTGATGCCACAGGCTGACCATCATTGCCACTCCACTGACACGACTACAGTTGAGTGGCCAAGGCACCTATGGGCATCTTTGGAATCAGGAGGAACAGTCACTAGACAATCTCCATCTCAACATCCACAACAGCCATTCATCTCAATTCTTCCTTCCACTGCAGGAACAGCTAGAAAGACAACAAAGTTAGGGAGTAGGAGGCAGGAACACTTTGGATAAAGGAAGATACACTGAACACAGCAGCACCATAGAATGTTAGGACAAATAAATATTCCATTTTTTGTCGTGTAAAGCAGGTTCAAGTGTTTGAACAGATTTGAGCCAGAGCGAGAATTTTATTTGGCTTGGGAATTGGACACATATGCAGAACACTATTAAATATCAACAGGAAAACGCTATTCATGGAAGGTTTCAGGGAATAAGATCCTGGTTAATAACTGCAACAGTCTGAGCAGTTCCTTAAATAGGAAATTTGTCTCTCTGATTGGTCTCGTCTTCTTCAGCATTAATTATCTTGCTTTTCCTGGAAGCCCCATCATTGGCTCCCTGCTCAGCACAAAGGGTGAAGGACACGGTCAGTAACAATGATCTCACACAGGCCTTGACAGGGTTATAAAGTACAGGTTTCCTGTTTGGTCCCAGCAAAGGAACGCTGTTCAAGGAGGCCAAAGATTTGTTCTCCAGTGAGTGGGGTAATGCCTATAGGTCACATTGTACCTTTCACGAGCTCTTTGACAAACCAGTGAGTTTGATATGACGGAGGATTTTCAGTTATCACTCTCTCAAACAATTACTTGTCATTTCCAGGTCAGTTGCTATATTCCATTGAATTTTTAGACAATACACTTCCAGAACACCCAGGAAACGCAGTGATGGAAACTCCGCTGAATGCCCAGGGGGATAATTTTCACCTTTACCATCTGGTAAAAATTATCCCCATGTTAATGCTAGTGTTGATCATGCAATGTGGAACCATTAATGCAATGGCAGGCACCCAAAGCATGGGTGTACGTTGAGCACTGGCTCACTAGGCATGGAAGCCTATGGCCTTCGACATGATCAAAGCAGAAGTATAACAAAAGCTGACCTTGAAGCACTTTAGCCTTTGGATATTCTTTTTTTCATAGTCATCAAGCAATGTTAGTGCTGGGAAGTGGAACTGTCTCTTTGATTTTCAGGTGACTGACTGACAGAGTCTGCTGCCACTCCACTGACAAAGACCCCATAATATTTAGGCCCTTGCCTCTTTAAAAGCTGGCAAGCAAGGAGCAGGGTGTCAAACAGTCACCAGATTGAGGCCTTAAAAACTGACTAGTGCCACCGCCAGACAGATTACGGGGGCAGTGACAATCATGGTAGGTGGAGGTCCTGTGGCAGCAGAGGCCCAGATTAATTTTATGCACTCCAGCGAAGCACTCTTGCTCCTCCATAAAATAATTTGATGCTTACCCTTGGCTGGCTTCATCAGTTCCATCACTCGTGACAATGTTCTGATAGTTTTGACCTTCTAAACCCACAACCACTACCATCTAGAAGGAGAAGGGCAGCAGGTAGATGGGAACACGACCACCTAGAAGTTCCCCTCCAAGTCACCCACCATCCTGACTTCGAAATATATCGCTGTTCCTTCACTGTCGCTGAGTCAAAATTCTGGGGAACTCCCTTCCTAACATGGACTGCAGCGGTTCAAGAAGGCAGCTCGCCACCCCCTTGTCCTGGTCAATAAGGAATGGGCAATAAATGCTGGCCCAGCCACATTCATGAATGAAATTTTTAAAGATTGACAATTATGTCATAGACCTGCTACTCCCGGATTGCAATTGATGCTGGACTTGATTTGATTACCGAAAATCAAAATCAGATTTTTATAAAACTTTTGAATGGAAAGGAAATATTAAACTTTTTTTTAAAAGAGGCATTTTTCATGCACCAGTGCTGATGATGATTAGAATGTTCTTTTACTTCTCAGCGTACTCATCAAAAAGCTGCTGCTGAAATTCAAATATCAGAAAAATCTTAAAAGCCAGGAGGGAAAGACACAGATTAAATTCTTCAGCTATCAGGAATGCGCTGCACGCTCTTTGATGAGCTTTACTGTCAAACACCCAATAGAATTTACAAGGCACCTGTAGGCCTATGGTAAGGGAAACTAGATATCGATCAAGCTCTTAGCCTGTCATGCACCTAAATTATGAACACCGTCATTGCCACATTTTATATATCTCGCAATGCATTTAGTGCATCCCTCTCTGAACTGATGGCATCAAGCAAGACAGTGTGCCTGACATGTATGAATTAAAGGCAGCGAGGTCAGACTGGAAATAATGAATCATCGGTTCCACCATTTGTAGCAGTGTCAATATAAAACCAAATTAATTTTGAAATGACTCACTGTGGTGCTTCCTGCCCAAGCGCTTTTGCAAAGAGGAAATCCTATTTAAAGGTATACCTTTAAATGAGGTTAAATGGACAAGGTTTCCTGTGCCATATGTGACAAACGTAATTGTTTTTTTTTTAAGTCTGCAAGCTATTTGTAGAATGCTGTGGGAGGTCTCTTGGTGCATGTCAAAAATACTTTGTCAGTTGATGGCAGATAAACATCGCCGTGGATCATTTGTCGATTAGAATCTAACCAAATGGAAACCTGCAGGTGTTGGGGGCGACTTGAGAAAATGAAGTGTTTGTAAGGTTAGCATGGTAATAAATGCTTATTGAACAGATACACACGAAATGTTTAAAAAAAATCAGAATTTACAGTTGACCTTTCAGTCACCCATGTTTTTTGCATTTCTTGAATAAAAGAACCTTCAGTATGATTTTTAAGAGACTGCTGTGACATTTCTAGATGATTGTGATAGGAGTTTAGGACTACAGTCAGAGAATACTTGCGTTATATCCTGTAGATTTGTTGTGACTGAACAACAATAAAAAGCTTCCTGAAAAGTTTGACAAGAAATATACTGTGATGAGTGCCACACATAATCTGTTAAATCTGTTATCTGCGGGGACATCCTGGTGTAATGGTAATATTATTGGACTAATAACCCAGTGGACCAGACTAATGTTCTGGGTGCGTGGGTTCAAATTCCACATGGCAGATGGTGAAGTTTAAATTTAATCTGGAATTGAAAGGAAGTCTCAGTAATGGTGACCATGAAACTATCACTGATTATTGTAAAAAACCATCTGGTTCATTAATGTCCTTTAGGGAAGGAAATCCGCCGCCCTTACCTGGTCTGGCCTACATGTGACTCCAGAGCCACAGTAATGTGGTTGACTCTTAACTGCCATCGGAAATGATCTAGCAAGCCACTCAGTTCAAGGGCAATTAGGGATGGGCAACAAATGCTGGCCCTGCCAGCGACACCCACATCTCATGAAAGAATAAAGAAAAAAAAAGGTTGATATGAAACTAATATTAATTTTTGTAAAAACACATCTGTTCACTAATGTCCTTTAGGGAGGAAATCTGCCATCCTTACCTGGTCAGGCCTGAATGTGATTCTAGATCCAGAGCAATGTAGTTGACTTTTAGCTGCCCTCTGAAATGGCAAGCTACTCCATTCAAGAGCAATTAGGGATGGGCAACAAATGCTGGCCGTTTAAAGCAATTGACATTGTATCATGAGCTGATCCTGATGATAAGCAGAACTGTCAGGGAATCAAGGAACCCTGTTTTTGCAGGACCTGGAACTATTTTGAGACCTAGTGGTATATTTGCCCCTTCATTGAAATGAGTACCTGCTGAAAGAAATAAAATGTAGTGGCAAAGTACTGAAGGAGCTCTAGTTTCACAAGGTGTTTGTGACATAAACAGAAAAATGGCAGAGTTGCAAGGAATGCAGAAAATATTCATAATAATTTGATCATAATGGGCTAGTCCGTGCTGGATAAGTAATGACACGTTGAAGTTTATGCTGTTATTAATGTACAAGTAAACCAAAAGGGTCAAAAATTTAAAAGTTATGCCATGAGTTATGAATCTCTAGAACTTGCTGGTTGATTAATGTTACTCCACTGTTCACTTTGAACAAACTCATCTAGCCCTTAGTCTTCTGTTAATTTTAAGAGCTTGTTGAATTCCACACTATCTGTCCATTAAACTTGCCACAGAAAGTTGTCTAGTAATTAAGAGCACAAGTACCTTTTTAACAATGTGATAATTGTTAATGCAACACCAATCGACCTCTCTGGCGCAGAAAGGGAAAAATTTCAAGTGTTCAGTTTGGTTCCTGCAAGTAGCAAATTGTTGCTAGAGATTTTTTTTAAATTAAATTTAAATTTTATAGCTTTTCTTACCTTTCCTTTCTGGCTTTTTTTTCTTCTGAATTCAATCTTTCATTCCCCTTCTTTACTTCTTTTCCTGTACCTGTTTTGACTCCAATTCTCACTCCATCTCCTTCTGTCCTCTGTTTCTCCCTCAATTCTTAAATCTCATTGGTTAAGGAGAAATAATGCCTGTTCCACCATTCACCGTGATCCCAGATGCCCTGGTTGACCTGTTCCCAACTCACATTCCCAGAAACTTACAGAACAAACACCCTCTGAGAACGATGCAGAAGGAAGTCTAACTAACATGACATTCTGTGAGATCCCCTGTTCTTAGAATTTTGAATTCTGAAGACGGTTTGCATCCAAAGTCTTTAACTTGTCTTTCTTCCCCAGATATTTAATTGGACTTAAATGTATTTCCATGTTTTTCACAAGGACAAAAGATCTATGAGCAGGATGAGACTATACATCACATTGAGTCTGCTCCACTATTCAGTAAGATCCTGGCTGAACTTTTACTTTCTAGCCTGATCCTCATATCTCTTGACTCCCTTGGTATCCATAAACCTGTCAATCTCAGACTTGAATATACATGACTGAGCATCCACAGCCCTCTGGAGTAGAAAATTCCAAAGACTCACAACCCTTTGAGTGAAGAAATTTCTCCTCATCTCAGTCCTAACTGGCTGGCCCCTTATTCTGGGATTGTGACCCATAGTTCTAGACTTTCAAGCCTGGGCAAACAGTCTCTCAGCATATACTCTGTCAAGCTTCCTAAGAATTTTGTATGTCTCAATTATATCACCTCTCATTCTTTTAAACGCCAGAGAATATAGGCCCAGTCTATTCAATCTCAGGATTCAATCTAGTAAACATACGTTATACCCCCTTTCTAAGTCAAGTATAGCCTTCCTTAGGTAAAGAGACCAAAACTGTACATAGCACTCTAGATGTGGTCTCACCAAAGCCCTATATAATTGCAGTAACATTTCCTTACTCTTATACTTCAGTGTCCTTGCAATAAATTCTAACATTTTATTTGCCTTCCTAATTATGTGCTGTACCCACTTGTTAACTTTCTATGATTCATGCACAAGGAGCCTTAAAACCCTATGCATACCAAACTTACTAGGTTCTCACCTTTGAAAAAAATATGGCACTTTTCTACTCTTCCTACCAATGGGGATAATTTCACACTTCCCAATATTATATTTCATTTTCCTCCTTGTTGCCCAATCACTTAACCAATCTATATCCCTTTGTAGTTTCTTTGTGTCCTCCTCACAGCTTACTTTCCCACTTAGTATTGTATCATCAGCAAACTTAGATATATTACACTCAGTCCCCTCATTTATCTGGATTGTAAGTGGCTGAGGCTCATGTACTGATCTTTGCTTTACTAGCTATAACCTGCCAACCTGAAAATGACCCTTTTATTCCGGCTCTCTCTTTTCTGACTATGAATGAACCTGCAATCCATTCTGATGTATTACCCCCACACCCAATCCCATGAGCCCTAATCTTGCGGTAACAACCTGCTGTGAAGCACCTTATCATATCTACTCCTGAGAATGCCAGGTGCAAATGTTTATTATTATTCTGGGGTGAACACTTGAGGTGCCAATGAAGAAAAGGCAATGAAGAAGGTCCAATCTTTGGCATCTCCATGCAACCTCTCCATTAAATGACAGAAAATCCTGAGGACACTTGACCTCCATGTCCAAGCTCTCAATATACATTTCCAGTGGGCAAAGGTTCATACTGGCATTGCAAATTCATAAAATTCTCCCCATGCAATTTACCTACAATATTTTGAGATTACCTATAAACCTTATTGATTAAAATGTTACTGCTATCTATAAGAAAAAAAAGGAAGCAGAAATTAGAATAATGGCCCTAAAAATTCATAGGGCTGAATTTTGCCGTTGGCAAGCAGGGGGCAAAGTGACGTGGGATGACATCGGGGGGAATCCCCAACCTCATCCCGCCCCATTTAAATTTTCAGGAAGGCGAGGACACAGCAAAATCAGCTGTCCGCACGCCGCCCTGCCAATGGCCAATTGAGGCCATTGACAGGATCATTAAAACAATTAAAGGACCTGCCCGTCCAACCTTAAGGTTGGCGGGCTGGCCAGGAGCCCCAGCCACCGGCGGGATGAGTTTTCATGCAGGGTTTTAAAGAGTTTAATAAAGTTTTAGTGAAATTTATGAACATGTCCCATCTCATGTGACATTGTCACATGAGGGGGACATGTTAAGGATTTTTTTTCTCTATTTTTAATGTTTATACAGCTGTCAGCAATCTCCCTGAGGCAGCACTTAGCACTCTCGCATTTGGGGAATCCCCCCCGCCCGCACAGGAAGCGTATAGCGCTTCCCGCCGGATGTCACGCTGGGCGGGCCTTAATTGGCCCGCCCACTTAAAATGGGGGAGGGGCTCCCCGCCCGCCAGAGATTGGGTCGGGCCTGTCCGCCCAGTAGGCAGAAAACTCTGCCCTTGGTTACCCTGGCTTACTGGCTGAAAACTATGTCCAAATCCAAATGCACTGAGTTCCAAAATTCCACTGAATTACTCAGATTGGCCTGTTGGGAACAGAGTCTCCACCTACCACAAATATGGTCATTGCCATAAAGGGGCAGGGCCAGGGAATGCAGGAATGCTTTTCATCACTAGTTCCCACATCCTGGTCTCTCAGCGGGAATTGTTGATAGTTGACAGATGTACCTAGGCCCTAAGCTGTGGAATACCCTCCCTACATTTCTCGACCTGCCAAACTCACTTTCCTCCTTTAAGACCCTCCCTAAAACCCAACTCTGTTGGCCAAGCTTTTTGGTCATCTGGCCTAGTATCTTTTTATTTGGCTCGGTGTCATATTTTGTTTTCTAATGCACCTGCGAAGTGCTTTGGGATATTTTATTATATTAAAGGCACTAGATAAATATAAGTTGGTTACACCTGATTCAACCAGGTATATCTACCCAATGAGAGGTCCTCCAAGGAAAAGGGGAAGCATCCTTATGGGCCACTGGAAGCAGCTATAAGTTACTCCAATGCAGACCTAACTGGCCCAGCCACATCTGTGAGCCTTTTCAGCTTCTTTACAGTAGCAAACACACTAGGTGTTCCCCTGTAAAGCAGGCACATGCCATTGGCAGGCAAATGTGTGAAACCCCACCTGAACTCAGAAGGTTCACCAGGGCTCTCCGTGGACACAAAATTCACAAACTTTCGGGGCCAATAAACTTCAGCAGTGCAATTATTTGTCTTATCCAAGTCCAGATATGAACCTGTTTTTTTCTCCATTATGGGTATATGAGAATTCTGCTAATGTACATAAAATGTAATAAGTCCAATCAAACAAGGATGTATCTAGGAAAACATATAATCAAAATGATCCTTATGATTCCATTTTTTTCAATGCAGCTCTTTTGCACTCTTCAAGGTAAGTGCACTCAGTCAAAGTGTTAGGTGTATGTCTTGCAAGACCTAAAGGAATTGTGATTCTGATAGTTGTAATAAAAGGCAGCATCTGTGCCCTGGGATCAGTTAATGTAGAGTTGTAGTGACATTGTGGATGGAGAAGTAATGCAGGGCCAGCTGTTTCTAATTGTGTACGCAAATGTTATCCCTAGTCTTTTGCTTTTCTATTGACACATATTTAAGGGGTAATTGATATCACACATCCACTGAAGAGAAGGAAGTGCACATTGAAGATTATGGGCTGTACTGGACATGCTTAATGATGTAAAAATCACACAAAACCCACACTGAAATTATTCATATATACCCTTGCCCTGAGTTGAAACTTCCCATTAGGAGTGCAATGTCAGAAAATTATCCCAGGCCACATTCAAAGCTTTAACAATGTTAGACAGTTGAATTCTTGTCAACAGCATGATCCTTGACTCACCAGTTTACAAATATTTTCTTTCTAAACTGTGACTATTTTAGGTAATCTTTTGGTATACAGAATTTAATTATTGCTGAAAAAAGATATTATCAAAGCTTTTCATCTTGCACTCAACAGGACTGCACACAAGAAATTGCCAACTGTAACGGGGGGAACAAAAATATATACTGCATGAGAAGAGAGTGCTGATTGGTTGGCAATTTAAGATTGTCAGTCAGGCTTGCAGTGTGGCTCAATTTCACATGCTGGAAGCCACACACCAGGAACCACACTTTGCATCTTCTTGAACTAAACAAAAGCTTAGTCATTCCATGGTTCATTCCCCAGGGTAATGCCTTGACCAATCAGAGTTTACCTGCCTGGTTTGAATTTGAACAAAGCTGGACAGTTAACTGTTCCATGCTGCATTTTCCATGGCAACCCTTCCACCAATCAGAGTCCACTTGCCAACCAATCAGCACTCTCTTCTTATGCAGTATAAATTGTTGTTCCCCCATTACAGTTGGTAATTTCTTGCGTTCTGTCCTGATGAGTGAAAGACAAAAAGTTTTGGTAGCATGTCTCTGTTTTCAGAAATTCTCAAGCGATTATTTTATAAAACAGTGTTTAGCTAGAGGAGAAGAGTCTGAAGAAGAGTCATACGGGCTCAAAAAGTTAACTCTGTTTCTCTCTCCACAGATGCTGTCAGATCTGCTGAGTTTTTCCAGCATTTTCTGTTTTTATTATACATAGATAGAGAATATTGATGGCCATCCAAGGGCATTGCAACTAGCCATGAGTTTCTTCCAGACAGCAACAAGACATCCTCTGTACATGTCACAAATTTGCTGGGATTTGCCAGTTCCTTACAAATTTGTAACAGTGTTTTTTTTTCTGTGAGTAACTGCTTTCATGAAGGGGATTAACTTTTTTTATTTCACCTTCTTGGGTTTTATCTCTCTTGCTTCCATCTCTATTGGTGTTGACACTTTTCTAGTTTCTGTGTCTTTTTTTTTATTGATGGAAATTTCTTTTGTCTTTGTTGAAGTTACCATTTTCATTTTCCTTGCTATCTTATCTGTGGTGTGCCATCTCATTCTCCCTTGACTTTGCTGAAGTGATTCTGCTCTCTAACTTTGCCAGAATTACCCCTCCCTCAATCTCCCTCTTTTTAAAAAAAATCATCTTAGGATGTGAGTGTCGCTGGAAAGGCCAGCATTTATTGCCTATCCCTAATTGCTCTTGAAAAGGCGGTAGTGAGCCACCTCCAGGAAACTACTGCAGTCTGTGTACTGCACATACACCCAATGTGCTTTCTTCCTGTAGCAGTTTGCTGAGCCACTTCAGAGGTCCGTTAAGAGTCAATTTGCTGTGAGTCTAGATTCACATGCAGGCCAGACCGAGTCGGGACAGCAGATTTCCTCCTATGAAGGGCCTTGTTGAACCAGAAAAGCTTTTACAACAATCTGGTAGTTTCATGACCATTATTGAGACCAGCATTTTATTCCAGTTTTTATGAATTAAATTCCTTCATCTGCCAAGTGAGATTTGAACTAATTGACTCCAGAACATGAATTAAGGCCTTGGATCACTCGGTCAGCAATATTACCACAAAATTCCACTCCCTCTATCTTTATTTATTCATCTTCGTAACCCTTTCTCGACCTCTTAACACTGTTGAAGTGATTCCTCTCTCTGTCTTTATCTCACCTTTGTTGGAGTAACTCCTCTCAGTAATTTTATCATGTCTTTGCTAGACTCCTCTCTGTCTCTGTCACTATTTATCTCTACCTTTTATCTTTGTTGGAGTGACTTCTCTATCTCACCTTTGCTGCATTAATTCTCTTTCTGTCCTCACTTTGCCAAAGTGACTCCCCCCTCTACCTTTTGTCATTGCTGGAGCATCATCTTTTCCTCCTTTGACAGCATTGCTGCTTTCTCTTTTTCCTCATCCAAGTCTGTCCTTATATTATCAGGTGTATGACCCGCCATCTCAGCATCTCTCCATATCTCTCATCTCTCTTCCTATGGCTCCAATCCTTCTCCGTATTTGACTACAATGTTGTTCACCTCCAATTCTCATTCCTTTTCAAAATTCACTTTATGTGGTTTCACTGGACTCTAGAGATAGTGCTAGTCATTTTCAACAAATTTCTCAATAAGCAAGTTGGGAAGAGCAATGCTGATAAGAGCTGGGGCAGGGAGGGGTTGAACTGGGCTGAGATTGGGCAGCTCAAAAATTTGCCTGGAGAAGTGTAGAGGGGGAGGAGCATAGACAAGACTTGATAACCAAACAATAAAATCGATAGGGGTAAATGGTGACCTGCTCATCTGTAGAAATGTGACAGGTGTGGATGAAATAGAACTTTCTGTAAAATATAAAAATAGCAGTAGATGTAAGGATATGTATAATGTCAGTTTACTGTCATTTAAAGCAATAGATAGCAAGACTAGTTTGTAAATCCTAGGATTGAGTTTTTGTTCAAAGTCTTTCACTTTTCACAGTGACAGCACATTTGATGCAATTTCAATAATGGGCACAATTTTAAAATGTATTTGCTACTTGGAACAACTGAAAATAGTCACCGAAGTGACATGGCAGCTTTCAACAAACACATTGATTTGTTTTATTATGTTCATTAACGTTGAAGCCTTTTAATTCTTTATTGAGCTCCATGTGGATCCCAAAGGTCAAGAAATGTGGCTAAATAATAATAGGCTTATTAAACTATAATCTATTGGATGTAGCATGAGTGTCTTGTGAGGACATTCTACTCATAAATGTCCTGCTAATGATTTCTAAGAAGAGACTTATTGGTCAAAATTCAGACCACTTGTTCCCGTTATCAGGTTAGGTTACGTGCTCAGGCCGTTGGAGTGGGGAGGTTGAACCCACAATTTTCTGGGCAGAATTTTACGAGTCGGCGAGCAGGGGCGGGGCCTGTTCGCCAACGCGTAAAATGACGCGCAGTGACATCGGGGGAAACTCCTGATGTCACCGCGCCCGATTTAAATTTGCAGGAAGGCGGAAGCGCAGCAAAATCAGCTGCGCGCCCAACGACCTGTCAATGGCCAATTGAGGCCATTGACAGGGTCAGTTAAGTAATTAAAGGACCCGCCCGTCCAACCTTCAGGTTGGCGGGCAGGCCAGGAGCCCCGGCGGGAACTAGAAAAAACATGAAACCACATCCACGGTCGGGATGAGGTTTTATGTAGGCTTTAAAAAATTTTAATAAAGATTTTGTAAAAATTATGGACATGTCCCAACTCATGTGACATTGTCACATGAGGGAACATGTAAGGGAAATCTTATTTTTCTATTTTTGCCTTTTTTATATTTAGAGCCGATCTTCCTGCACTTAGCCTCAGGGAGATGAATGCACTTTTTCGTGTGCATGCGCGAAAGAGCGCACTCTCGATTTTGGGATTCCCCCCCACCCGCCCGCACAGGAAGCGCATAGCGCTTCCATGCACACGTCACGCTGGGCAGGCCTTAATTGGCCCGCCCACGTAAAATGGCAGCGTGCCTCCGATCGGGGGCGCCGATTGGAAGTGCACCCACCCATCAACTTCCCCCGCTGACAGGGGGAAATTCAGCCCTCTGACTCAGAGGTGAGCATGTTACCACAGAGCCAAAGTTATCACCTAAATATTCATTCTTTTATAAATATCCATGAGTTTCTGATGCAATGTTGTCACGTGTGCTAGGCATGCTGAATTGGTAGGACTCTCATCTCTGATCGAAGGTTGTGGCTTCAAGTTTCACTTCAGGACCTGAGGGCAAAAATCTAATCTGACATTCCAGTACAGCACTGTAGGAGTGCTGCACTATCAGAGGTGCTGTTTTTTAGATTGGACATTAAACTGAGACTGTCTGCTCTCTTGGGTGGATATAAAAAATCTCATGGCACTATTTTGAAGAAGAGCACAGGAGTTATCCCTGGTGTCTTAGCAATTTTCTATCCCCAAAAATCAACAGCACAAAAAGCAGATCAGCTGGTCATTGTCACATTACTGTTTGTGGGAGGTTGCTGTGTGCAAATTAGCTGCTGCATTTCCTACATTACAGCACTAACTACAGTTCAAAGTGCTTCATTGGCCAGAAAGCACTTTGGGACATCTGGTGGCCATAAAAGGCAGTAAATAAATGCAAGTCTTTGTTTTGATGTTCAACCAAGGTCCTGTTTGCCCACTCAGATGGATGAGGCCACAGTAATTTTTCAAAGAAGATTAGACAAGTTTTCTCAGAGTCCTGGCCAATATTTATAATAAAAATAACAAAAACAGATTATCTGCTCATTATTGCATTGCTGTTTGTTGGACCTTACTCTACACAAATTGGCTGCTGCATTCCCTATATTTCACTACAACAGTGAGTATATGTTTAAAAGTACATTTTTTTCTTCATTCATTCATGGAATGTGGGTGTTGCTGGCTAGGCTAGCTCCATTGGCTGCAAAGTAGTTTAAGACATGTTGAGGAAATGAAAAGCATTATATTAATGCATTGTCTTCCTTGCTTTTATGTCATTCAGCAATGCATTACATAGTGTTTGATGTATGATTATATAAATATCTTCAGACACCAGTGAATTTCATGATGAATAGATTTTGATTTCTTTTAAAAGTTTGTGTATTTTTAATAATTCCCTACTCCCCTGTAAAAGGAGAATAATAATGGTTATTTTTTTCAAATGCTTATACTGGAGAGTGGAGCACTTTCTGCACAGTGTCTAAATGCATGCCTCAAAGTTGGGTATCGCATAAGTCACCATCAGAAGCACAGCCATCTTTACCATAACTTCTGCCAGCATTATGCTAAATTTAGAATACTTCAGCGACATAAAGCTAACTGTCACAGTTAGTCCAAGATTAGAAAGTTCATTTAACTTGTCCAACAGCTGCCATAATTTACCACCATTTGATATGGCACTGCCGAATCTGAACTTGGCTGATGAGAGGTTAAAACAATGATATTCTTCATTAACATCGATTTTACATCCCCACAGTGTGGTTTGTTAATTGGCACAGCAGCTACTGGCATCTGTCACAGAAAAATGCCATTAAACAAATTTGGTTAAAGGTCATTTTCTTAATGCCATGTTACAAGTTTATCATTTGATCCTGGAATTAATCAGTGACCTTAAGCATTGCCCTGATCCAAACTAACAGCTTTTGTGATGGCATAAGAGTGTTCTCACTCCTTAAGCATGCCACAAGGTTGTTGGAAACCCTCAGCCCTCTCCCTTTCTGAAAGAAGATTCGATATAAGGTGGCGCTCAGCTGTTGAGCACCTACGCAGCTAACTCATAGATCGGCTGGAGCAGATGTGGAATCCGCTCCTGGCCACTGTTGCATTGCGAACGTGATTTCACGCTGGATGGCCAATTCAGGTCCGCCCAGTGTGAAACGCATTTCCTGAATGGTCGGGAAGGGCCGGGCGGGGGCCTGTTGGGCACCAGGTCCAATTGCAACCCAGCGGGTGCTTTAAAACTGGCAAAGGCAGCTCCCTGAAGGCTGCCGGGGGAGAATCTTTAGAGTCAGTCTGGAGGCTGGAACAATGGCTTCACCAGTGGCAGGAAACACCAGGCCGGGGTGGGGTGGTGGGTGGGAGGGGGTGGGTGGTGGCAGGTCAGGTGGGCACTCAGCCCCCCTGGTTCTCGGACGAGTGCCTTGTGGTCCTCATGGAGGAGGCCGGTGTCAGGGAGGACACTCTCGTACACAGGGATGGCAGGAGGAGGCCACCACACCTGACCAAAAAAGCCTGGGAGGAGATGGCAGCTGAGGTCAGAGAGCATGACGTTGTGCAGCATACATGGGTGCAATGCCGCAAATGGTTCAATGACCTGCTGCACTCAGCAAGGGTGAGTACCGATTTGGCATGGATCAATGTGGAGAAGTGTTTAGGTTTGGCTGTACCCCCATGGAGCTCAAGGATGTCCAACTGTCAATGATACTGGAGCTGGTCAAAGGGGTGAGCCCTGGCTGCTTGGACTAAGGGCCTTGTGGGTCGAGGGCTGCGACTCGGATGTGCCCTGCAAGGTGTTCCTCAAGTGGGGTTGGCCAGGCTGCAGTGGTGCTGCAGGTAGAGAGTGGACTAATCAATGCTCCTCTGTCCTTTCAGGAGAAGAGGAGCCATAACAACATCGAGAGGTCAAGGACAGGCAGAGTCCCCAAACCTCCGAATCTTGATGAGGTTTGAAATGGATGCACTGGAGCTCGAGAGCCACCACCCACCTCGGTCAACCGGCTGTGGAGAGGCGGAGCCTCTGACGAAGGTAAGACCGCAGTGCACAGAGGTGAGAGTGTCGGATTGGCAAACCTTCTAGTGCAGTCTCATCATTACTGGGAGCCTCAAACCTGGAGTCCCCATTGATCATTGAAAGACGGTGGCACCATGATGCAGATCTCCATGGTCTCGCCAGGGTGATGCACAGTGACAGTGTGATGACTTAAACTAATCACATGTTGTTGTTCTCCCTTAGATTCACCAGCACGTATTCGAACGCAGGACCCCGAAGAGCCACCCTTGAAGCCAGAGGATCACGGGGCTTTAGATGCACCTGTGTCACACCCGGTCTCTGAACCAGGCACTAGTGCAGATACCAGTACCTCGGTGCGGATTAGATCGCCGGCTAGAATGTCAGTGCACAGCGGTGAGGGCATTTCACACTCGCTTTAGGAGCAGGCGGAGGCAGAGAGTGCCCATGGCACCGGCAGTCGGAGGACTGCTGGAGACCAGTATGATGCTGAACCGAAGGTAGATGGTGAACCTCTGGAGTCGTCCATTAGGCCGCAGGTGCTGGATGTCCAGTGAGATATGTGGGAGGATCTGGCAGAGATCCATGAGGGTATGGCCATGGTCTCTGTTGTATAGGAGTCCATGTGGAGCATAAGCACTGCGTTGACCCTCAGTGCTGAGCGCACTGCCTCCTCCATTGAGAGAGTGGCAACTTTCATGGAGAGGCAGCTCCAGGGACAGAATCAGAGGTTCCTGGGCTCTGAAGCAGAGTTGTACAGACTCGATGCATTAACTCTGTCTTTCTGTCCACAGATGCTGGTAGACCTGCTGAGTTTTTCCAGTTTTCTTTGTTTTTGTTCCTGGGGTTGCGCTCTCAGACCTGCAAGCCCTCACACAGGCAATGGCCACAGGAAGTCAGTGCCAATGTAGGGGATGGATGAGGCACCCAGTATCCCAGCTAGGTGCCCGTCCATCAATGGTGAGCAGGGAGGTCTGAAGCGACCTCACATTGGTGCATGAGCTGCTTGTTGTCTCTGTGGGCTCCTCTCAGGGTGCTCTAGATGATGGCAGCAGCTCCTCCGCCCCTCTGCCAGTGACCATGGCACCTGATGAGGCTAGATGACTGAGGAGATGCCAGCCTTGGCACTGGCTGCACCCTCCCAGGCGGGGCCAGCACAGGTTCCATTGGCCAGAGGACGACCACCAAGGTTATCAAGGCCAACAAGACAGCAGAGTCAGCAGGCTGGCTCCAATGCTGGTGCCAGCGAGGGGTTTGGGAGTGCGGGGTGGAGGGGCAGGGTGGAGCAAAAAGACACAGCACTCATAATGTAAGTTTAAGGTACCATGAGCACCTTCATGGGTGATCTTCTGTTCTACCATCTTTTGTTCATCTGTTTACTTTACACATTAACCATTAACACCATAAATTGTTCTATTCATTTGATGTGAGTGTCAACACGATATAAATTTTGCTTTTGTCTTAACGGTTGGAGTGTGCTTCACTTGTTCCGTAGGTGCACAGCACGCCATTATCTCATGCTGGACGTGGGTGGCTCTAAACTTCATTGCACAGGCACTGAGTGGACTTTGGGTTCAAAGGAAAGGGACATTTCAGACACCCGGGATGGAGGTGACAGCCCTGGCATGAGGTGGAAGCAGATCTTTGGCAGCCTAGCTGAAGAAGCATTGGATCAAGGTGTCCCTGGTGTACTGGCCTTCCTGAAGGATACAGAGGTCTGCCTCCACACCCTCAGCATTCTCCTCACCGTGCTCCTCTTATGACTCACTACTGGACTCATCCTCTGTGACCTGTGGAGCTGCGTCAAGATCCTCTTCCTCCGGTGGGTCGCCCCTTGCCAGTGCCAGATTGTGGAGAGCGCAACATACAACCACTATCAGTGACACCCGCTCAGGGGGATATTGTAGTGCTACCCCTGAATAGTCCAGGCATTGGAAACGCATCTTCAGAAGCCCTATGGTCCTCTGTATCACCGCCCTTGTGGAGGCATGAGTCCGTTTATAACACTGCTCTTCCTCTGTCCTCAGGTGGCGGAGAGGCGTCATAAGCCACTTTTTCAATGGATAGCCTTTGTCACCCAGCAGCCTTCCATCCGGTTGGGCTGGAGCACTGAATTGCCTTGGCCTGGGAGTATCTGAGGATGTAAGCACCATGGGAGCTGACAGGGTACCTTACACAGACTTGCAGAGTCTGTGTCTTGTGATCACAAACTATCTGGATGCTCATAGGGGTGGAAGCCCTTCCTGTTGACGAAGGCACCCGGCTGACCCGCTGGCGCCTTGATGGCCACGTGTGTGCAGTCGATCCCACCCTGGATATGGGGGAACCCAGCAATCGCTGCAAACCCTCTGGCTTGCTCAGCCTGGCTGGCCTCGTCCTTACGGACATGAATAACTGTCATTGCCCGCCTGAACAGAGCTTCAGTCAACAGGTTGACGCAACTGTGACCGCAGATTGGGATACTCCACAAAGATCCTCCACTGACCCCTGGCATAGAAGTTGAGGGCCACTGACCTACAGAGCCACTGACATGGGGTGTCCACCCACACTGTTGGAGCTGATCTCAGGCCCAATCACCTGACAAATGGAGGTCACAGTCTCCCTGGAAAGGCAAAGCCTCCTTCGGCATTGCATCTCGGACATATTGAGGTAGCTGCATCGCCGCCTGTAAATCCTGCCAGCAGGATAGTGGCGTCTTCTACGGCCCCTTCCGCCTTGCACGTCCTGTTGGTCCCACGCCCCTTGTACCTGCGCCTCTCCTCCCACAGGTGGCTCCCCTGGAAGATGCATAGGGCCACCTGGTCTCCTCTCCCTTCTGACCCTCTCTTCTTCCTCAGAGGAGGTGCCACCAGCGGAGACCACAATCCCTATTACATGGATAACAGAAGGCTGTCTGATACCTGGAAAGGTCCACAGGGTCAAAACCCTCTGGGGGCCTTGGAGACACCAATAAGTCCTGAAAGGAAGCTTGGAAATGAAAGTCTTGAAAGAATGAAGCTCAGAACAGAGATGAAGCTGTCAAGTTCAAATAAGCAACCAGCAGCAAACTAATTCCTAAACTCCTCAATACTCACATTAGCAATGCTGCTGACCCTTTTTATCTCGCCCATGGATGAGGTTTCATTAAAAGTGGGCTGCCCGCCTGCTCGCTATGCCTGTGTGATGAGTGTGAAATTGTGCAGGTAAAATCGAGTAGAATTCACATGCTACAAGATTCCTTCAGGTCAAAGTTTATGCCTATAAAACAGTACAAGGAGAAACAGAAAGAATTCAGCGCCTCTCTGAACAAACTGAAGAACGAGTTGGCAGAGAAAACACATCAATGTTCAAGTTTCCAAGAGGCAGCCAGCAAAATTAAAAAAGAGACAAAAGAGCTGAAGAATCAGCTAAATGAAGCTAAAGAGGCTTTGAAAACAAATATCGGAGAGCTTTCCAAGAGGCGAGCAGATAATGAAGTCTTGGGAGACTCAGCTACTGAACCTGATTTCACCTGAGAGAAGTCTGGCTGACAGTGAAGTCAAAATGAAGGATGAAACTAAACTCTGCAGTAGAAAGAAGAAGACAAAAAGGGAGAAGTTTACAAAAAGACAATAAAATGGTGGCTGGTGGCACCTATAAACACTTGAAGGAGGCAATAAACCAATTATTGAAATGTGCCTACTTTGATATTATTTCAGCCCCTCACAATAGTTTGCTGGATGATGATGCTGAAGATAAAATCAAAGAGGTACATGTTACTTCCAAGGCCTTATCTGGAAGGAATTCTAGATGCTGTAGACAAATATGAAGAAGTTAACAGGGGATTCAATGGAGATCAAGCTTGCACGCTTTCTTTTTCACTACAGAACGACCCCCCACATGACAACAGAAGCAACACCTTCAGAATTGTTGATGAGACGTCATCTTAGGACAAGACTGAGCCTAATATTTCCAAATTTGGAGGGAGAGTTGGAGAAGAGTCAAGGAAACCAAAAACGTGTGCATGACTTGCATAGTCGTGAGAGACAATTTACTGTTGGAGAAGCAGTATATGGAAAGAATTTCAGTAGAGGACCAAAGTGGTTACTGGGTAAAGTAAGTTCCATGACTGGGCCATTATCACACCACGTGAATGCGGAAGGTTGAATCACCCGTAAGAATGCGGATCATTTAAGGAAAACAGAGACAAAACAACAAGATATGGTTCCACCTGTAACCATTACTGAACCAGCGTTTCCTGTTGAAGATGCTCAACCAAGGACTGACGTGTCTGATGTCTCTACCAGAGTGGAAGACGCTGAACTGCAAGTGCCCACCGAGGTACCCGATGTTCATGCAGTTCCAGAGAACGTGGTTCCTGAACAGGAATCTGAAGCTGTTCTTCACAACGTTCCACACAAATCAGGAAACCACCTGAGAGACTGAATTTACAATATGTGCAGCCAAGTTAAAGGGGGAGGAATGTAATAATTATGGTTTTGTTAAATGTTGTTCTGCACCTTTAAGAATAGTCCTGTGATGTAGGATCACATGATCTGTGTAATCCAATGTGTGAGTAGCACGGGCTACTTCTGCAGCAGTTGGAGGCAGTGTAGAGTTAGAGTTGGAGTTGAAAGCACACGTGTAGTTGTTGCTGAGTAAACTAGTAAATAAACTTAATGTTTCTACTTAAGAAGTTGTCTGCAGATCAACTCTATTACAAATAGGCAACTCGGCCACCCTACAACAGGGTGCATGTCAGTTTAACTGCTGGGATTGGGCTTCCAGGGATTTTCCGGTGCAGTGTGTTTTTACCATTATCTCCTTTCATACAGTACTAGAGGATTTGTCTGTTATACAGTACACTGTAACAGGGCTTGAATAAAGAATATATTTATGCTACTGGGTCAAAATGCTGAAATTCCTGATGCAGCACCATTTTGGGAACACGAATAGAACTGAATAGCGATGCAGTGTGTATTGGCAGTGTGGTCACTTTCTTCCACTGCTCCAGTGCCATTTTCCTTAGTGGCCGTATTGTTCAGTTCCAAATAGTGCCTTCCACCACGGGCTGACTTATTAGGCAAGATCCAAATTAGCACTTCACCTTAAAAATGACAGTGCAATCAGCCCATTTTACATCAGGCTTGAGCATAAACTATCATCTGCCCCACTCTCACCCAGAATTTCACATCGTGGACAACCTGGGCTCCTAGCTCCTAAACAGTAGGCATGCTACCATCCATACACGAAATGAAGGAGGCTTGCAGCATACACCTCTAGGAGAGTTGCAGATTCCCGAATCCACCTGAGACAAGAGATGTAAAAGCTTCCCCCCCCAGCAGATCATCTCACATTGGTTGCAACTCGCTCTGAGTGCAGCATGTTGTGAAGCTGCATTTAAAAGTTTCAGGATGGATTCATTGCTGTTGTTTCAGACCTTAAAAGAACTTTATAAACTAAGGGCTGATGTTCTAAGGAAAATAAGATGCTGCCACCTGTTCTCTACTAATGTTGAAAAATAGCCATTAGGGAGCAGAGCTCTGTGCATGCATGTACACGCAGAACTCTTCTCTAGTGGTCATAGTACCTGTTGCAGCCTAGATTATAACTCAGGTCTTGCCAGCTGTTCATTCACAAAACTGAGGCTTCCAACTAATAATATGTATACATCAATAACCTAAAGTCACCACATCTCTGTACTCACTTTTTAGAGTCCAACCAATTCAGCAGGTTATTAGTTAAGGGTTTAACTTCTTAAAAGCCTATTTCTGATCACAAGGTCAGATTAGCGGATTAGAAGTAATCTAATACTTCTAAGTGAAGTATTAGATTATCTGCATTTCAGTTGGTCACAAGGCCAGTGGAGCATGTCTAAAGTCTGTGTGGCAGTGATGCATTACATTTTACAATTTCAGTTAAGCTTGAGGCCTTGCAAGATTTGCACAGGGATACCAACCGTATACTGGCTTGGAGTCCATGCTGTGACTCATATTTAAGTTAAGTCTTTGATTGGATGTGCAGCCTTCAAAAGGAAATGCAAACCAAATGTGAGGGGGCCTAGTTCAGCAATGCATGATGAACTACAGAGGAAAACATACTGTTCTATGTACAGATTTGAAAATGAACAATATTATTGTGGAGGAAGTGTTTTTCCTCTATAAGGGAGAAAGTGCTTTGACAGAGGGGGAAAAAAATTATAAAGCAGCATCTATTCATTTATAATTTCAAATGCACCTTACAACATTTATTAATTTGGTGACATGACCAGCCTGATAGCATCGGCTACAAAGGTAAAAAGAGCAGCTGGCAGGTAAAGAGTTATACTCTAGGCTGCAATTTGTACTGTCACTGGAGTGTCCACATAGACGATGGCTGAGATCATTGTGAAAAGCTGACAAGGGATGTTTTTATGGGTAGGGTTTATGCATAGCTTTATTATCATGCAATATAATTTTTTTCTTAGCTACCTTAAAATTGCACATTTTTGTAGTGTTTACCACACCTCTTGTAATGAATGGATAATGCTCAAGCTAAGCACCTACTTGATGGTATCCTATTATACAAGCACCCACATGCCAAACCATCAGTTAATTAAACCAGCACTTCACTGATCTGCATTGGAAGCATGATTATAGCACAGTGGAAATGTGCTGACTATCACTTCTATGTGGACCTCCACTTAGAAGGCCAGAAAGGTAAATCAGTTCTCCTATGCAGTGAAAACAAAGGACAGAATTTTCTGGCCCCATTGGCGTTGGGCTTCACAGTGGGTGGGAAGGTACAATATGGCAAGAAAGCTAAAAATTGGTTTTACAGCGTTGTGAAACCAGTTTGCGATGGTCCGCTCCCCCGTTCAATGGTGGGCCACGTTTCCCGCTGCCGCAGGTCAGAATGTCATTTTAATACGTTTACATCTCATTGTAAGCCCAGCTCACTGGAATCGCCCCCCCCAACGTCAAACTTACCGCCCATGTCAGTGTGACTTCAGAACCGCGTACTTCACGACAGCCTTTAAAAGGCGTGCACCTGGCGAGCTGAACTTCGAGGAGAACTCGGAGGTGGGCGCACATAGCCTTGCGCAGATCTCGTGAGCAATGCCTGTAGGACATCAAGGAAGAGGCACTGAGCATTTGCAAGTCGCTTTTCACCAAATGGCTTTCAGTGCGGTGCCAGCGTAAAGTTCCAGTACGGGTCAGGTCGAGGTGGGTGGGGGAGGATGGGAGGCGCAAGGCACCACAGACTGAGGGAAGTACATGAGCACATGTCAGGAAGGTGGCTGAAGATGGGGTGAGGGAAGCGGTCATGCACTTGGAAAAGCTTCTCAAAAATGAGCATTCTTCCACAGCTGAGACCATTCAGCTGCAGCTCCATTGACATGCTTGGGGTCGGGCCTCTGAAGCTTTTCTGCCCACTCAAGCAATGCAAAAGCTTGAAAGTTCCACCAAATGCTCCAGAACTGTTCAACCCCCAGACGCAGGCTGCAAATTAATGTGCGTTTTAGGGGGCTGCAGAGCAATTGGCTGACTGGGCAAGTTGTACAATCCCCTTGCTGAAGCTGGCCATTGAGCAGTCACTGGTGGAGGCTCTCACAGCCCCTTGCAATGTCATCATCCCGGTTTGGACCAGTATCCATCATGGTTCAAGCTAACAGTGCAGCCTTGCAGTGCAGGTTAGGAGAATGCCTGTGCCTGAGCTGAGAGCACAGCATGCAGTCCAGTGGGCAAAGCTGCCGCCAGTCGGTCAGGCGGAGGTATCGGACAGCCATGAGGCACACTAGCCATACAAGTGGTGGTCAGCACTCTCCGGTATGCTTAAAGGAGCCTTCATACGTAACCAAGAAAGCTTCTTAGGACACATATGCCAACCCATGCATCTATCTCTTTGATCCTGCAAGAGAAGAACGTCAGGATAATGGAGCCTGGTGATTTAGCGGTATGCCTCATGGCTTACAGAGAGCCAAGAAGAAGAAGGGAGTGGTGGAGGCACCTGGCTTGGCAAAGGGAGGAGCACTGCCCTCAAGATGAAGGTGCGACAGGGCCTGCTGCGCATGTAGCTGAATATCCACAGAGAGACATCACTGGTAGGCACCTCGACAGACTCAGGGTCTATAGATGGCACTTGTCATTCCTGCAGATGACTGAGAACCAGTGTCACTGAAGACTGCGCATGTCTAGGGAACTGGTCGGTCGCATACGCCACCTGCTGCAGGATTTGGTACCACAGGGACATGGAAGGCATCCACTGCCAATGGCCATGAAAGTGACTGTGGTGCTCAATTCTTATGCTAGTAGCTCCTCCCAGGGCTCCATAGGTGACCTTTGCGGGATCTTGCAAGTCTCCAAGCACAAGTGTATCCAGGAGGTCATGGGCCCCATCTTTGTGAAGGCACAGAACTTTCGCCTGGGATCAGGAAAGCAGGAAGCAAGACCACTGGGATTTGTGCATGTCTTATGTTTGCCACAGGTGCAGGGCGCCATCGACTGTACCCACATGGTGCTTAGATCTCCATGACAACAAGTGGTCAACTACATCAAACGCAAGGGCCTCTACTCACTGAATGTTCAGCTGGTGTGTGACCACCACAAATGCATCCTGCAGGTCTGTGCACGATTCCCAGGAAGTGTCCACAACTCTACACCCTTAGCAGATTTAAGATCCCTGACATCTTCCAGGGTCCAGTGATGCTGCAGGGTTGGTACCTTGGGGACAAGGGCTATGCACAGAGGATGTGGCTGATGATGCCTCTGCAGCGGCCTCAGACTGCAGCAGAGTGACGATACAATGAGGCTCATGCTGCGACCCAGACCTTAGTGGAACAAATGATAGACATTTTGAAAATGAGGTTCTGGCGCCTTGACAGGTCCAGTGGAGCACTGCAATACAGTCCACCTAGGGTGTCGCACATCATTGTCACTTGCTGTGCGCTCCACAACCTGGTGCTGCAGTAGGGAGAGGATTTGGCTGAAGAGTAGATGGAGGAGCTGCACGTATCCTCTGATGCGCAGGACACCGAAGGGGATGACAATGACGAGGTCCTCAAAGGCAAAGATGCTGGCAACGAGGCTATTGCACTGGCCAGATGAAGCAGGCATGCTCAGGAGCCCCTCATGGCTGTAAGATTTGTGGAGGATGATGATGAGATGCAGTGAGGACACTCCTGAAATCCTCACCTTGCACCTGTGAATGTTTGACTCCTGTGTGGCTGATGGTAGTGCACATACCCTTAGTGCTCAGGCTCATGTCATGGAGACGTAACAGATGCCCTAATAGTCGCTAGATTTCAGGAGGATGATGAGGACATGCAGTGAGGAGACTCCATAGATCTTCGCATTGCCTCTGAGAATGCCTGACTTCTGTGTGGCTGAGGGCAGCTCAATTGCGCTCTGTGATCAGGGTCATATCATGGAGATACAGCCGTGAAACTTTAAATGCATCTGATCCTTTGTCCGCCTTCAGCACCTGTACCCCTCAGGGGCACAGTGTCACTGATCACAGATGCTGAAGAGATGGGAAGGCCAGCCCCACCTCATCAGTAATGTGTCCAGTGAGTGTGAAGCTGGGCCATCACTTTGGTTTGAATGTAACACACAGCGAACAGGGGAGAAGCCCTGGACTGAGACACCTGCCTTTATCTTGTGCAGGAAACAAGGTTTCACATCTGAATGACAAGAACATTGCTCATCATAACAAGGAGCCATAGGCAGGAAGACATGCTTGGGAGTTTATTTACAATAGTGAACATTCGGTACAAGTGATTAACACCCATGCCCAGGATGTGCATCCTAATTGGGCTCAGCTGCAGCTTGTTACTGCTGAGCTGGGTGCTGTTGCTGTGGTTGTGCTGGGTGCTGGCTGTGGCTGTTGCTGCCGCTGTGGGATTTCCTGTTGTTTTACACACCAGTCACAATAACTTGTTTTCGTGCTGTATCGTCCCATTCCTGGCGCGTGCCGCTTCATTAATATTGCATTCCTGAGAAACACGCCGGATTTCTGGTATGTCGGCCTCTGATTCGCCCACCCCGGTGTCACTTCAGACCTTCAGTAATCTGGGCAGATTTCAGGGTCTGCACAGAGCTAGCGCTCTCTAAAGGATCGGAAGCTGCTGGAAAGCACCTTGCAGATCCAGAAACTGAAGCATTTCATCTGACTCGGACTCAGCAGATTTCTGGCCTCCAGCAGTCCTCCGAGTACTGGACACCTGGGAAGTCCCTGCCTCCGCCTGCTGTGGATCAGACAGTGAGATGTGCTCGCCAGATTGTCACCGGCCAGCTGGATGACTATTTTCAAAGTCTGTAAGTACCTTGATGTCAGGCATTCCTCCAGCAGTCTGTGACCCCTCCATTTTGTTGTGTGGTAGCTTGTCCTGCATGAATAGAGATGGAGAGAGTGTAAGCAGATCGCCTGCCAAGCCAGATGGAAAGGATGCCTGGCATGAGTTGGTTGCGAGTTCTGCCATAGACTGGATGAGGATAGGATCCGCAGGGCAGATGAAGGTGAGTGTGAGAGAGTAAATGGTGATGTCCCTTGAACTGGCAGTGAGTGAGGGCCCTGTGGACGTGTGATGGGTTTGTGAGTGTGTGAGGTGAGAGTGATGAGAAGAGTGACTTACCCTGGTGGAACAGAGAAGATCATTCATCCTCTTTCAACACTGGGTGGCTGTCCTCTTTTGCAGGACGTTGGCACTGCCCACCACTCCCACCGCCTCCCATGATGGATTGGTGACCGCGCTTACTGGTCTTCACCCAGATTGGGGTAGAGGACTTCACTGCGGACCTCCACTGCATCCAGGAAGTGCCCGGGGGAGGCATCGCTAAATCTGGGGGCGGCCATGACTTTGCAGCAGCTTCCGATCCCTTAGAGAGTGCTCGCTCTGTGCAGGGGCACCCTTTAAATATGGCGCCCGGATTACCATAGGCCTGAGGTGGTGGCGGAGCAGGCGAATCAGAGGCCACCCCGCCAGCGATCCAGTGTGTTTGCCAGGGAATGCAGTATTAATGAGGCGGGACATGACGGGATTGGAACGATACGGCACGAAAAGCCACCATTGCGACCAATGGGTAAAATGCCTTTTTCCCGCCTGCTACCGCACTTAGTGCAAACCTGGGATGATTCCACCAAAGCTGGAAGCTGCTCCATACCTTCATTTCCTTTCAAATACCTTTGAGTTTCTGATGACAGCTAGGACCTGTGACAGTAAATCTCATTGCACTTAGATGCATATGCTTCTACGCTGTTTGTTATTTTTACAAGACTTTGAGTTGTTATTACTGTCTAATGTAGGGGCAGTAGGGATAACTGTCCCTACATGGAATCTTGGACCTTAAATCTCCATGGCTGTCAATTTTAACACGTGATATAGTATGTTTATATTAAATTTGTTTCTGTACTATTTTGCCGCAGTCTTTAACCTATTTTGTAGCTCCCAGAAAAAAATAAAGGTTATGTGTTTTTCTGATCACTGAGCCAACTAAGGCCTCCAAACCATTTGAGCCAAACCCCAATCTTAGCAATTGAGCCATTCTTAGATTTCCTCACAGGCTGACCGTACAGATATTGGATTGGCTACTGGAAGCTATCAAACTGTAGCTCTCAGTCTAAACTGACCATCAATGTTCGTGTGCAGTGACTAGTTATTTTATTTTGTTCTGCACTGTCCCATTTTGCTCCTGCCTCAGCTCAGCTGAAACCCACATCCATGCCTTTGATACATCCAGACTTGACCATTTGAATGCTTTCCTGGCCAGCCTCTGTCGTGTATTGAAAATTGCACTGTGCACCATGTCCACTTAAGGCTACCATACCCATGTACCAGCAGAAAGAGTCTAGAAGATGAATGAAAGGATTCATGTTTTAACAGCACGTTCAGCAGCTCTGCTTCTTATTATTTATTCCCAAGAACATCACAGCTTCCCCACCTTGTACACTGTATACTTAAGCTCACCCAAACTTCTGCTGCTGTGCCCTAACTCAATTGTCCCATTCAAGCATCACCACTGTGCCTGGTGACACACATTGATTTCCCATCTGGCAACCCATAATTTAATAATTCTCAAACCCTGTTTTAAAATCTCACCAGGTGGGGGAGTAGGTTCTGTGGGTGGGGAAGTAGGTTTCTGGCGTAGGGAAGGTCAGCCGCTATCTGGACGTAGGCTGTGTTTGGATGACAGCCAGTCCCTGGTGTAGGGAAGGTCAGGTGGTACCCGAGCATGAGCTGTAATTGTCTAGCAATTGGCCCTGGCTATCTGGAAGTCGGGTAGTACCCAAGTGTGGGCTGTGATTGGCTGGCAGGCCGTCCTGCCCACCATTGCCAGGAGCTGATAAGGTCCTGGAATGATTTGTTTGGCCACCTGGAGATTGAGGCCGATTCCAGGGGACATCCGGCCATTCCGGGAGTGCTGGCAACTCTATCTCATCCTTGCCATGACTGTATCCTGCTCCACCCTACAACTGCCCAAGAATTCCATGCCCTTCCAATTCTGCCTCTTGTGCAACTTCGATTTTCATCGTTCCGCCATAGGTGGCCAATTTAGCTGCCTCGGCCCTAATCTCTGAAATTCCCTTCCTCAACCTCTCCACCTCTCTACCCATCTCACCTGCTTTAAGACACTCCTTAAAACCTACCTCTGTGACTAATTTGTTTTAATGTCTGCCATGTGACTCAGTGTCAAATGGTGTTTGAAAACGCTCCTGTGAATTGCCTTGGGATATTTTAATATATTAAAGATGTTATACGAACACGAGTTGTCATTGTTGTAATCTTAATTAGTTAATGTTCTCACATTGCTGCGAATTATTTTTACCTATAAAATACATACAACTTCCTGAATTGAGCTGCAGATTATTTATTGATTGATTTTAACTGAAGGCATCACAATTGTTAGTCTCAAAGACACTGAGAGCACTGAGAGGTTCTATGTTTGCTGTCACTGCCAGTCCAGCAATTGACCAAAACCAGAATGCGCAAGGTGTAAAATAAATACAGATTTTGTTTATCAATAGGAAGTTATTTTAAGCATGCTGTTGCATTATAGCTGTAATATAAGTGATATCTTGATACCACAGCAAAGAAAGGTGAGACTTCTTGAAGAAGATGGTGTGACTCCATTCAGCTTTAGAGTATGTTTATGGTTTTGATACCAGTGCATCAGTGTGAATCTGAAACAAAGTCACATCAATGCTTATCTTTTCAAACGTACTGTAATCTGTTCTCAGAGTTCAAGAGGTTTACATTATCATCTGAATCTCTTGATTAGATTCTTGCCTTTTAACCACTTTCAGCTATTGGAAGGACTATAAATGTTTAATAATTGTCAAATGACAGTGTATTACCTACCTTATCTTGTAAAAGGAAATGGAATACTTTATGCCAGATTCCAAAAATGATATTATTGTTGTCGGAAAAAAAGTTAAGATGATTAAAAAAAGGAAACCCTGGTCAGGTCAAAAGGGGAGGAAAGATTACTGTTCTCAATATTTCACAATAAATAATTGTTTAAAGAAATTAATCACCAAGTCTTAGGGGCTAGAATGATCAGAGTTATGCACGTATTTCTGAAGCAGTTTTCTTTTCAATTTTTTTTGTGAGTTCGCCCATTTCTCCTCTTCATGTTCAGAAATTGTCCAGCCCGGAAACAGGACCACATCTGCCGCTGATGTTTCTTCTTGTTTCAGCTCATCCGGAGCCTGGCAAATGTTGACACTCTCAGCATTCCGGGCTCTGAGTCGTAAACCGGGAACCTGCTAAGCTGGGCAGATGAGAACCCCCCCCAGTGCAGGGAGACCGATCCCTGGACCCATCCTTCCCTTTGCCTCCTTGGCATTATTGGCTAAGGTTCAGAAGGAGATTTCATTCCTTTCAAGGCTGACAGGGACCACCCTGGGTATGTCTTGACTTTGTGTAATAGTGTACAACAGGTGATAGAAAGCCAGCAAATCATTTTCTTCTCTCCAAATGTAGGCTCCCAGTGATCTCCATTGAAGAATTTACTGAATTGTTTTGCAGTCCTTCAAAATCCTCCTGTTCCTAACAGTGATTCAGAATTGATCAGCTCACCAGCAGAAAGAAGGATGAGTAGAATAAACACACAAATGCTCTGGACTTGGGGAAAACTACCCCAAATTGCCAAGGTGTCTGGAAAAATGTTAATGATTATGGAAATGGAAGCGAAAATCAGCAGAGATGTAAACTGGCTGCCAGCTTGGGTTTTTACCCATTTTTCACTATTGCACATAGATCTGCGCCCACCCCTCCCCAGGTCATTGAGGCAACCTTTAGTAAATTCAGGGCCTACACTTTTAGTAGATTCTGATGGTTTCCCATACCACCACATTTCTTATTGTGTTGTGTGAAATGTCACATCACTATATAAATAACATGAAATGAATCATGTGCAGAATTCAAGTAAACTATAGGCAGATGAAGATATACAAGTGGCAAAGGTAAAAGCTGAATTTCAGCTGCTGAATCCCTGCAGTGAGGAAGTCAGTCTTTTCAACATATAAACATTTTAGAAATTTGTGCATTTGATGGAAGATAGGATCAGCTGCTCTGGAAAGCAGAAAAAACCGTCCTTTACTGTTCATCCATCAGAGCACAGATGAATACAGCCTCAGACCACAGCCACGGCTCAGTGATGCTTGACGTTACTAATTGATATTTAAGAATCATGTGATCTACATGAGGGCGCCTTGTGACACAGATGAGAGGCGTCTGAGTGAACAAAGACGAGATTTCATCACGTGGGTTAGAAAGCGGCATAATAGCATATACAGTGCGGTATAGCATGAGGTACCACCAAGGCCTAGAAGAGACCAAGGCCCTGAATTTACTAGAGTTCACCCCACTGATTCCACGTGGTCCCAGTCAGCCTTGTAAGGAGCCGAATCTCCTCCTGCCCCTAATAAGGCCAATAATGCCAAGGGGGCAAGAGGCAGAGATAGAACCTGCACTGGGAGAAGGCACCAGCCATATGCCTAAGAGGCTGGTTGAGAAGGATGAGACGTACTGGACTCCAGTAGTACATACAGATCCCACTAGATGAGATCTTCATCTTGGGCCTGAAGCAACGAAAAGTTAAATTAAAAAATCTATGTCTGCCCCAAGCTGAAGGCTGGGGTCTTGATTGGGGAAGTGGGGGTGGAGCCATCATCTCATATGCATTGTCTTCGCAGATGAACACCTACTCCATTCAATGCTTTGCCACCACAAGTCACTATATTTTTTCCCAATTTTCTCCATTCCTTCTTGAAGGTCATGATACATGCTGGGTTCCACCAGGCTGTGGTAATGAATGCTTATGAGCAACTCTGGCCAGTGAGTGGAGTCACATTATTTAAACATGTTACTAAACATCTGTGGTGTATGATCCAGCCTTTACTGTGTATGTCCTCCGGTTACTAAAAATGTTTGGCTGTGCTTCACATTTTCCTTTCTTTGCAGTCATCCACCACCCAGCCCACCCAACCCACCTACCAATCTTAAATATCCTTCCTGCTTGAAGTAAGTATGTATTTCAACTTTGTTAATTTGCTGTGAATCATCATCTTTCAGATGAGAAATGCTATGTAAATAGAATCACAGAATCACACAGTACAGAATGAGGCCCATTCAGCTCACCGTGCCTATGCTGGCCCCTATCCTATCCTATTAGTCCCCCTGCCGTGCTCTAACCCCATAGCCCTGCAGACACATGGTTTAACATCTCAGCCTAAAAGAGAAATAGTTGCTACACTAAATGACTTTGCATATTTCCCGAACATATGAAAGGCTCTGGTTTTCAAACTGCAAATCAACGCTTAAATGTTTGAGGCTCAAATGAGCCACAATGAGATGGCTCTCATTAAATTCTTTAGTAGAAAATAAATGCAATTTACTTTTAAGTGGAATGAGATTTGAGTGAATTTCATTATAGACGGTAATCCACACTCCCAGTTCACCACCCAAGATAACAATGAGCCCCTTCCCCCACCCTCAGGAAGTCGTGAGCCAGTGTGGCAATTAGTCCAAGCCCAGTTAAGCCTCTTAGTGCATGACCAACTTCCTCACTCCCAACTGCTGGCCCCACCACCACCAACTCCACCACTACCCACCACCCCCCATCCCGCCACCTCCTCATCCCACTCTTGCAGTCATGTCTTTAGTAAGCCAGGCCAAATGCTCTGGAATTAGTTTAAAAAATAAATACTGTGCACGCCATTACGGCAGGATTTCTATGGCGAAATTACAGCAGACAACCAGGAGGTCCCCTGTTGAAACTGGTGGCGAAGATATTATGGTGTAATTAATGTTATAAAAGTTGGACATTGAAATCCTCTATCATGGCGCCACCTGTAAGCATAACAGGTATTGCAGGAAAATGTGGGCACTTTCAGAATGGGATTTTTCATCGGCACAAGCTGACTGAAGAATTTTCACTGCATTCCAAAATGAAGTTTTGTGACCTGTCTACCACTCTAAAAATATAATAGATAAGGTGAGATGTCTTTAAGCTACTCCTCTATTTTTGTCTGTCATTTTATAAAAATGTTATGATTGTAAAGTATATCAAACTAATTTCCTTTATGTGTGAAAATGCAATTTATATGCTAAATAGCACAATAAATAAACACTGATTTCAGCAAGCATCAAACATCTTTTAGCAATAGGACACATGTCAGCCGTGGACAGAATTCTAATGCAGAAGCAAACCTACTGGCAACAAAAATAGAAAATGCCAGGAATACATGGGTGGTTCATCAGTATCTGGGAAAGGAAATGAAACCGGAATATGTTGAGTGTAAATTCCTGGACAGGTCACTTCATATATTTCCAGAATGTATCTGCTTTCTTTCTCTGTTATTTTGAATTTCTAGTATTTGTGGTTTTCTCCCTTTGAAAGAACACAGAGTTGAAGATCGATATTGTGTAAAAATAGCTGAAGGATTTTCCTCTGCTGTCACAGGCAGCCACAGCATTTTTTGTCGGGGGATTTTCTTTCAGCCAGGGTATTTTGCTGCCTGCCATAATTTATTGTTAAAAGTACAGGATCACAGAAGCAGCAGCTGAGTATGGCCTTATACACTGTCGATAACCCCTCTATTATTCCGTTGCTATAGTGCATTTGATGCAACTCTGAATCTCAGGGCAGAATTTTCCGCTCACCGGACACACGCGCACCCGACCCGAATGAACATAAAATGGCACGTGACGGTGTCGGGCGAGCGTCCCGACGTCATCTCGCACTCGCGAGACATTTCGGTCAGCTCAGCGCTACCTGTGCGGGTGAGGGTAGGAGGGAGAGTGGGGGCCAGCTGCAACAATCTCCCTGAGGCGTGGAGCTGCCTGGTTTGCACTGGTTGTAGTTGTACTGCAGCTGTTGCAAATAATGTTGCAGTAATGCACAACTACCTCCTGACGTTCAAATTGCCATCAATTGAGAATTGTCTTCATAGTTTGGTTATAGTGTGTATTTTGAGGGGTCATTTTCAATGTTGCCACCCAGGTAATGCAGCAGGGCAGATTGCCCACCCTGTCCCATTTTTATTTCATTGATTTCAGTTGAACAAAAACTGGACAGCAATACAAAGGTCGATGTGGAAGTGCAGGGACCCTGTTAACCCTGGATACTGGATCCCAGCACACTCCAGGCAAACCTGCCACCCTGTAGCAACATAGGGCAGAATTTTTCAGTCGACGTGTGGGGGCGGGCCCGACACGCTGATGCGTAAAATGACGTGCGATGATGTCGGGCGTGCATCCTGATGTCATCGCGCAGTCCTGCGATATTTCATTCAGCGGGCGCACGCCAGAGTTGGCTCCAAGCCCGCCGAAATGTAAAGGGCCTATTAAGGCCATTGAGAAAGCAATTATTGTGACTGTCAATGCTGTCCTTCCAACCTTAATGTTGGTGGGCAGGCGAAAAGCCCAAGTGGCCTTCACGTTTTTTTTAGGAAACCTCATCCACGAGCGGGATGAGGTTTCCTGAAGCTTTTGTTAAATAAATAAATAAATTTTCATAAATATAAAAACATGTCCCAAATCATGTAACACAGACACATGAGGGAACATGTTCCAATTAATTTTTTAAACCTTTTATTTAATTATTTTAATATCCATTCAATCTCCCTGAGGCAGCTCTGCGCAATTGCAAAACAATTGCAGTCCAAACGGATTGGAACATTTAAAATGCAATTTTTAAGGTCTGATTTTAACCACCTGGCAGGAATGATGCTGGCATTAGAGGAGTGGGATTGAGGTGGCAAGGTGAGGAAAAAGGGCTAAAGCTACATTTGTGACATGTTCTCCCTCTGCCCACCCACCCTAGAGGAGCAGGAGCCTAGCTTAGAGGTCAAATTTGCACCCTGATAATGTCACTTTAACTGTGAGCCGACCAAGAGCTGTACAGTCTCAAACTGACCAGCAAAAACTTGGCTCACTCAGCATCCTGGCTCCCCTTGCCTGAGTTTCCCCTGCCCTCACCTCACCTGATCACAAACCAAACTGATCCTCCCACTTACCTAGGACGGTATCTTTGGGTCCGTAGTGGCAGCCTGACCCCCTGTGGATTTTGACTCTGGCAGTGCCATCATTCCCTTCAAGATCAGAGGGGAGTCAGCGCCCTGACATGCAAATGATGCTGCAGAGTTAAAACAGCCTGGGCCCCACATTGACCCCTTCATGGGGTTTTCCCTCACATTCCAGGCCCTGCCATCCTAAGTTACATTCACGTTTTTTTTTTGTCTATTTGATGCCCTCAGAGAGCTCACTGTCACATCAGCTCTTCACTAACATTTAGACATCAACTGCATTTGGAGGAAAAATGTTTTTACGCATCAAGTGATTATGCCCCAGAATGCACTGCCTGAAAGCGTGGAGCTGGCCAATTGAATCGTGGCTTTCAAAAGGGAATGAGATATTTATCTGAAGAAAAAATATTTGAAAAGCAATGCGGAGAAGGTAGGGAATGGGGCTAGCTGAGTTGAGAGCTAGCATGTACACCATGGGCCAGATGGCCTCTTTCTGCATTGGAACCATTCTATGATGATTCTATAAGTACTTCACTATCCCTGACGAGAAAGCAAGGTGGAGCTGACCGTTCAACTCTGATCCACTGGCATAGGTCTAAGAATGAAGCCTGAAGTTACTTACTATCTGTAGTACAACTGTATATTTACATTTAGACCATTACCAGATTTTCAGTGCCACCACTTTTTACTTTTCATATCAGCAGCAAGAAATATAAACATGAGGAATTCAGTGTTTCAGATGAAAAATGTCAAACATAAAGCTTATTTGGAGAAGGGCTTTTTTAATATATAATTTTTAAGCAAACAGACCATGAGGATGTTAACAGTGGACATAATTTATCTTAAACCATTTAAAAAGAACGTTTTAAAAAAAAACATTTAAAAAAGGACAAACCATTCCAACAAGGGATACAGGCTTATATTCACCCTTCCTCACAATCAGAGTAAAAATAAAATCAATTACACAAAAATTACTTCAGAATTAAATAATACACAGTAATAATAATTCTATTATTTAAGTTGCTTATGTATTTGATCTTCAGAACAGTTATTCTTTCTCTCACTTCAGATACCATTTCCTAAGAGGGCATTGACAGCCATGAACTTCCATGCGTTGATCTATGGTTGTGCTTGGCAAGGTATTGAAGTGGTTTGCCACTGCCTTCTGCTTGCTCTGGCTGACAAGGGGCTCTCCCACTCTTCCCACCTACATAGGTGCATTGAAAGGATTTACAAGTTACATGAATATAGGTAGAGGAGACGCAATAAGTGGTAGTAATGCAATACTGAGATATTAATGCAAAACAAATGGAAGATTGTCAAGAAACATTGATCATCTTGCAGGGAAACCCTTCATCATATGTAAATAAGGCAGTGCAGCGGAAAACAAAGCATCTTCTCAAAGGTGTATAATCATTTGGATTTGCAGTGCTGCATAGCTAAGCAGCCTGTACTCCTTAGTGGTTTAAACCCATCACTCTTGAAATTTGTGCATCTATATTGTGAAGTCTCAACCAACATCAGTCCTCTGAATAAAAGCAAGAGAGCAATAATTAGAAATCCAGAGTCCATTGGGAAGTCCAGCATCTATTTATTTTAATGGAGTAGATGTGCTAGGAATGTAGGGCAGGGAATTCCCTTGAAGCATTATTTCTCCACAGCCCAAACACACTGAGTAGATCATAACTATGTGCATTAGTGTAAAATGGTTGATGGTGAATCAATTTTACTGCTCTCCCAATTTTTTTATTTCCATTGATGTCAGTCAGAAGAGCTGTAAAATAAGCTGCCAATTTGTTATCACCTGTTTTACACTAATGCACAAAGTCAGGATCTACTCCAGTGTGATTATAATCTTTATAACATGATGTTTATAGACTTCTAACCAACAGTTTTCTTTCTGTCCCTACTGAGTATTTGGTATAACAATCCCTTTCCTCTACATCATCCATCTTAGTGCAGTTGTTACATCAGGATAGATGCTGGTTTCCCCAGTGAGCCCTGTAGTTGCAATTATTTTAAAAGCCAAGTAAGAAAAAAGAAAGTAAATAGCATAAAACTGATGAAGAGATAACTCTGTGTTGTCCTTCAACTGTATCTTAATCTTAAGGCACAAACCAATTTCTGGGCCAATGTTGGGTCAGTACAAAGCTGTGTTAAAGTGTACAAATATTATATTTTCCTCAGGATGATTTGTTTACAATTAGCATTGTGTTCAATTTTATGCTGTACTATGGGCCTAATATTCACAGAGAGGCAGGGAGGGTTCAAGGGAGTAAGGGGAAAGCCTGACAAGGCCAGAGACACTGAGGTCCTATCTAATATAACCCCAATACCTCAATACCATTTCTTTCTTCTGTTTCTCACTCAGCAGACAGGCAAATTGCCATGCTGGCTGACTACCAGGCCAGAAAACCAAAACCAGGAGGCCACAGCCTGAGACACTTGGGGATGACATCCGGCAATCGGAAGGGAGCGTGTCACATAATGTGGCTTGTGTGGGGAGGTCACTGACTGCAATGGGGTGAGAGAGAAACAGGATGTGATCGGTGGAGAGGGAGGCCAAAGGTCACAAGGATTGCTATAAAAAGTATTTGCCTTCTTGAACCAACAGTTCCCATCTCATTTTCACTGCTAGGTTTCCCGAGCCCTTAGAAACCCAGCCAGCAACTGGTAATTTAAATCAGGCTCCTCATTGCACTGTGGGGCCTGATGTAAATAGTTATGACATGTTCTAGCTCTGGAGGGTGAAACGCTGTCAAGGCATGCTACCAGCCACAAGGAAAATTCATTCACTCTGTTCTTATTTTCAACCACCCTCAATCCTCTCCCTCCCATTCAGGGGCATTCATATCAAGGCCAATATGTCACAGCTTGACAACATAGGAACACTTCATTACTGAACAATATTATCGTGTTATGAAAGAGTTATTCGAGGTTTGTGTGGTGAGTTCTGTAAGATTATAGTCCAAGATAACATACTGTTTTCAACAACATGTCAGGCCTCATCCTCTTCATTATTTCATTATACTTTTGGTGAAGGGTAAATTCACCAAATCTTCTTTACTTGTTGTATAAGATGTGTTTCGTATTGTCTATTTAAAGAGGATTTTTTCTTTATTTAATGTATAATTTACCTGTTAATTCATGTTTAATTTATGTTAATTCATGTTAGAATAAAAGTTGCAAAAGTGAAATTTTGTTGGTAATTTCTTCATTTGGGGGTTGTTTGGTAGGTAAATTTGGGGGTTTTTTTTACAGTTCCCCCATAGGAGCCATAATAAATGTCAAACAACATTTGAATGTGAGGAATGGCATGGAATTACAAACTTTTGTCTATTAGAAGCCATTCATGAAATCCAGACTTTTGGGTATTATGTTCAAATAAATCCAATAAGGAATTCAGGAAAATCTTTGTTACCCTAAGAGTGCTTAGAATTTGTAACTCAGAACCAGGAGGAGTTATGGACATGCTTTCCTTGCTTAGATCTTAACACTTGTTATGCTAAATACCAGAACCACTATGAAGTTACTATAACATATGTTATGCTCGGCAAGGAAGGCACATAACTCAAAAGCAGACGTTTGTTAGCATACGATCATTTAGAGATGCTCCCCTGTCCCTGTTCCTCTATTCAGGCATGTGTTCCCTTGACAACAATGACCTGGTGGCTGCACCATCCACATTTTATCAATGAAACTCACTTAACACAAAAGTATTACACAATATGGACTTCATCATTACGCAACTTTTCCGGATATAAGAGTAAGCTGTGTAATGGAAGAAAAGTGTTCACCTGATACAGATAAATGTTATCAGTGTAGTTTGAAATGTACTGAACAACTTTCACAACAGTTTCTGATATTGATTCAAGCACCAGGTGACCCAAAACATTAGCCCACAGCCAGAATTGATTTTTACAAGTTCTCAAACTGAATGGAAACAAAAACTTGCATAATTTGATTTAAAATATTTAATTATTACAACAACATAAATACATTTATGGGATGCTAGATAAACATAAGAGGTCAAAACAAGTTAGGGGAGGCAGTGGTGTAGTGGCACTGTCCCTGGACTAGTAATCTAGAGACCAGGGTAATGCTTTGGAGACTGGGTTCAAATCCCACTGTAACATTGACTTTAAAATGCCACCTGAACAAGGGCAATTGGGGAGGAGCAATAAATGCTGGCTGAGCCAATGATATCCACATAAATAGAAAGATATGTTGATGGGGTTAGACGAAGAAGGGCAGGAAAAGGTACATGAATAGTGTAAGCACCGAAATGGACCAGATGGGCTGAATGTCTTTACAGCTCAGAAATAGGCCAATGTAACATGGAGTACCCTGGTCCTTAATAATGTGTTTAACTTTGGAGAAAGTCCAGTCTTCCCACCAGTTTCCCTAAAATGTTTGGATGCATGCAGAAAATCCTGATTTCAAGCGGTGTTTGGTTTGAGATGAGTAAGGACTTAAAACTGTGAATTTATTATTTCTGAAAAAAACAGTGATACACTTGTGCTACGAACAATTTTCTGCAGCACTGCTGACTATCACGAGTTTGTAACAGGAAGGATAGTTCACAGCTATGTTAGGCCTTTTAAACTTCTGCACAAGAAAAGCATGTGATTTATTTTCTTGTTCAACAAAACTAGTACTTGCTTACAGAGAATTTGTATGCCAGTACTTCCGGACATTTTTTCTGGCAACCGTGGAACTACAAATTGCTATTTAGACCATTTTAGCTAGGAGTTGCGTGAACAGTCACATATTAAAGATGGCTGATCTTTACTGTATATTGATGTGGTGAGCTGTATTTGATTATCAGGCGGAGTTATGGACATGCTTTCCTTGCTTAAATCTTAACACTTGTTATGCTAAATACCAGAACCACTATGAAGTTACTATAACACATGTTATGCTCAGCAAGGAAGGCACATAACTCAAAAGCAGATGTTTGTTAGCATACGATCATTTAGAAATGCTCCCCTGTCCCTGTTCCTCTATTCAGGCATGTGTTCCCTTGACAACAATGACCTGGTGGCTGCACCATCCACATTTTATCAATGAAACTCACTTAACACAAAAGTATTACACAATATGGTCTTCGTCATTACGCAACTTTTCCAGATATAAGAGTAAGCTGTGTAATGGAAGAAAAATGTTCACCTGATACAGATAAATGTTATCGGTGTAGTTTGAAATGTACTGGACAACTTTCACAACAGTTTCTGATATTGATTCAAGCGCCAGGTGACCCAAAACATTAGCCCACAGGCAGAATTGATTTTTACAAGTTCTCAAACGAAATGGAAACAAAAACTTGCATAATTTGATGTAAAATATTTAATTATTACAATTCTGGCACATCACATCAGCTCAGAAGAATTGTCGTCCTCCCTGATTCCCTCGCTATGATCTAATGTGGCACTGTTATGAAGGAAATGCAATTGGATCTTTATAGGTCATGGAGTGTTGCAAACTGGCTATGTCAGAGCAATAAGATAAAAGCAAAATACTGCAGATGCTGGAAATCTGAAATTGCTGGAAAAACTCAGCAGGTCTGACAGCATCTGTGGAGAGGAAGACAGAGTTAATGTTTCAAGTCCGCATGACTCTCATACAGACTCGAAACGTTAACTCTGTCTTTCTCTCCACAGATGCTGTCAGACCTGCTGAGCTTTCCCAGCAATTTTTGTTTTTATGTCAGAGCAATGCCCTTTTCAACTTTAGGAGCTGTCTTTTTTAAAAGTAGTCTAAACAAATGAGAATAACTGCCTCTTTCTGTTAGTTTCTTGCTCTGTGAAAAGGGATACACCTTAAAAACCTATAGAGCCATTAGGCCCCAACTCCAGTAGGGGTAGGCCTGAGATACCCTCTGATATTGGACCTCAGGCTTCACTTACATGAGACCAGTCAGCTGCAAACACCTGCTGGATGTTTTAGGCAGCTCACTGACAAATCAGATTCAAGCTTCGGAGCTCCTGTGTTACTAGCAGAGCTCTCGGGTAAGCCCTTGCAGGAGATGGGTGGCGAGGCTGGTTGTTGAAGGAAAGAGGGAGGCAGGTGATCAGGAGGGACCAAATGGGGGCCAGCAAGGTTCTCTGACACTACTGTAGAACCAGGAAGACCCATTATTGTTCCTCCTGGCTCCATTTTCAGGTAATTCTTTTTTAATGTGCCTTTGTTGTGGTGGCTTCTGGTGATCCCATTAGGGATGTAGATTTGGTTCCCTGAACAAAGTTGGCCAGGCTTCAGCGAGCATGCAGTGAATACCAGTCCTGGGAAGGGGCCCCAAAACAGGCTTAGATATCTTTGCAGGTGCAAACCAGTTTCAGTTGTACAGCCGAGATGTTTCTCTTCACTGCTATGTCGGATGAAGAATTCCTGATAGGATTGCCCTGTTAGAATCACTGATAGTACCCGGAGTTATTATAGCTTTTCAAATAAAAGCATATAAGGATTGGGAAAAAAAAAGTCTAGGAAGGTATCAAAAAGTACAGGGGTTTATGGGCCGATGTGGCTAGCTCATTTAGAAATGGTACTTTTGACTTTAGGTGATTTTGTAAAGCAAACATTATCATTTCAGCAGCCAGTTAAATATTTTGCCTTCAATAGAAATGAAAATTGGGAGACATATAAACAACTATCCCTAGAGAGCCAAGTTTTTGTTTCCATTTAGTTTGAGAACTTTTTTTAAAAATTTGTTCACGGGATGTGGGCATCACTGGCTAGGGCATTGCCCATCCTAATTGCCCTTGTTCAGAGGGCATTTTTAAGAGTCAGACATATTGCTGTGGGTCTGGAGTCACATGCAGGCTAGACCAGGTAAGGACAGCAAATTCCCTTCCCTAAAGGACATTAGTGAACCAGATGGGTTTTTTGCAACAATCAACAATGGTTTCATGGTCATCATTAGACTTTCAATTCCAGATATTTATTGATTTCAAATTCTACCATCTGCCGTGGTGGGATTCATACCCAGGTCCCTGGAGCATTACCCTGGGTCTCTGGATTACCAGTCCTGTGACGATGCCACTACATCACTGCTTCCCCTTGTAAAACTCATTGTAATTCTGGTTGTGGGATAAGGTTTTCTGGTCACCTGGTGCTTGAATCAACATCTGAAACTATTGTGAAAGTTAACCACTACATTGCAAATTACACTGATAACATTTATCTGTTTTGGGTGAGGAACACTTATCTTCCATTACAACGGTTTACTCTTATATCTGGAAAGGTTGTATGACAATGTCCATATTGTGTAACACTTTATTGTTAAGTAAGTTTCATCGATAAAATTTGGATGGTGCAGCCACCAGGTCATTGTTGTCAAAGGAGCACATGCCTGAATAGAGGAGCAGGGATAGGGGAGCATCTCTAAATGATCGTATGCTAACAAACGTCTGCTTTTGAGTTCTGTGCCTTCCTTGCTGAGCATAACACATGCTATAATAACTTCACAGTGGCTCTGTTATTTAGCATAACAAGTGTTAAGATCTAAACAAGGAAAGCATGTCAATAAGCCCTGATGTGGTGAGCTGTATTTTATTACCAGGCAACAATACAGTAAAGATCAGCCATCTTTAACATGTGACTGTTCACGCACCTCCTAGCTAAAATGTTCTAAATAATAATTTGTGGTTCAATGGTTCTTCTTTGATGCTGTAGAATTCAATAAATTATTTATCAAGAAGAGCTTTGAAAGTGCTGTAGGACCTCAGAAAACATCCTTTATTATTCAGATATTCCATTATATTTTGCATGCATGCGTGTTTATGCAAGGTAACACTTGCAATTTTTAATGCACCATCTGCCCTTTTTCACAGAGCAAGAACCCTGACCATCCTTGAATGAAGTAGAAAACCAAAGCTCACCAGAGCATCAAACATCAGTGACTCTACTTTAGGTCAGTCACCAGCACAGATGAACCAACTTTGGGGGAACTGGATAGTGATGTTCAGCAGGAATCATAGGGTGAGCCATTGAGCTTTGACGATGCAGGGTAGAAATGATGGTGATTGAAGAGGGCACAAGTGGTAAAGGTCTAGCAAGCTGAGTGCTCCCTCTAAATCACCTGGGGATACAAGCCTTAGTGAGGATTTCAGTGATATTTCAACTTAACCCCACATCCACGGGTTTCCTGGGATTTCTCAAACTTGCCATTGAAACAAAAGTGAGAAGGCGTAGCGAGAAATCAGGCAAATTCAGGCAAATAGTTCAACAAATAGTCAGTGCTCACAGCTGCAATGTTACCAGCACCTGGAAAAGAGTACTTGTGATCAGAGGTTAGTTTGTACACTTTGGACATTTTGAGACTCAGATCACAATGGGTCACACATTGTTTGCCTTAGATTGATTCTCTGTTGAGATGACCAACAGCAGAAGCAACAGCCTGGTACTGGGAGACCTGCAGGCACTCAATAGAGAAGGGAGAAACAGAAAGGGGAGTAGCGAAGGGGTCGAGTATGCAGGAGGTACCACCCACATAAAGGATGTACAGGTGAAGACTCAGCATCCTAGACCTCTTGGAGAAACATACCTCTTTTCTGTCCAGTAGGGTGAATCTATGAACTGTTCTTTGACCTCTACCAATGTTTGTGATGATACATTGAAATCTTCTCATGCAGTAAACTAACACTAACTCTGACCTGGAGTACAATACGTGCATTTCAATTTAAGTGAACAGCTGTGGAACATTGCAGACTTCTTATTACAAATCTCAAAAAAAAACTTTCCCTTAAATTTTTCATTAATGCTCATTTTTGGGGGGTAGTTCTGGTCAGAGCAATGTTAATTGGCTGAAGAGATGGCTTGTGGCATTTCTTACTCACATCTGACTCTCTAAAATGAGCAAAGTCAGGAGATTTACGCATAATGTCTCACTGGAGAAATATCCTCTATGATCTTGTGCAGACCTGAGGAATATAACTGGAGTTTGTGATTCCTTCCTTCACCCTTGATATATGTCTCAATGAGATATTGCAAGATGAAATAAGCCCTGAAAATGACCAAGAGTATGAAGTGAACCAATAGTTAGCCAGTAGTTAGTGGGTGAAGGGAAGATGTGTTTGGTGGTGGCATCATGCTGGAGCTGGCGGAAATGGCGGAGGATGATCCTTTGAATGCGGAGGCTGGTGGGGTGATAAGTGAGGACAAGAGTCTAACAACCTCCGCCTTAAAAATATTCAATGACTCCGCCTCCACCGCCTTCTGAGGCAGAGAGTTCCAAAGTCACACAAGCCTCTGAGAGAAAAAAACTCTCCTCATCTCTGTCCTCAAAGGGCAACTCCTAATTTTAAAACAGTGCCCCTAATTCAGAGGCACCCACAAGAGGAAACATCCTTTCCATGTCCACCTTGTCAGGACCATTCAGGATCTTATATACTTCAATCAAGTCACCCCTCATTCTTCTAAACTCCAGTGGAAACAAGCATAGTCTGGCCAACCTTTCATCACAAGACAACCTGCTCATTCCAGGTTTCAATCTAGTAAACATCCTCTGAACTGCCTCCAATGCACTTACATCCTTCCTTAAATAAGGAGTTGAAAACTGCACACAATATTCTAGATGCAGTCTCACCAATGCCCTGTATAAGTGAAGCATAATATGGCCTGACCTTTCTCTGCCATTCTTTGAATGGAAAAGAAAGATTGGATTAAGAGAGATAGAAATAGAGAAATTAAAAAATGAGAAAAATATAAAAATTTCAATTAGACATTTTTCAAATTTGACATTTTTTTCAAATCTCCAACAACAATTCACTACCTAAGAAATGAAATAAAATTGTTCACCACTGGGTCAGAGAGGTTGATTAGCATCAACAACAATTATTACAGTTAAAAGGGTATTTATGCTATTAATTACTAGACTTAACTTTCTGTGGCACATTTGAGAGGTAATTAATGTACAAATGCAGCAAGTTCTTAAAAGTAACAGAGGCTGAGGAAGATGCTATTTGTGGAAAGCAAATGCTGGACCGACCAGCAAGTTCTGGAGGTTCATAACTCATGGTGCATCTCTTCATCCTTTGAACTTGGAAGAGCTCAACAATTTGTTCATTAATAATTATTATTAACATGCCATTATTTTCCAGCAAGTTCCAACCCACCGTAAAAAGTTGAGCAGAATCTAGTGACTCTTGTGTTTCTAGGTAATGCCAAGATAAATGGCACTCAAATTGAAACTGAATTTGTTTTCTGTGAAAGACATGGAATTACTGGTGTACATCAAATGGTGAATACTGTCTACTCTTCACCGGGCAGGTGTTTCTGACACTGTTCATGGGAAAGACAGCAATAGAAAAACACATTATGACATTTGCGTAGAGGTCACGCTTGAACTGGGCAGGAGAAATGGCAGAGAAAGGTCAGGCCATATTAGGCAGTCTAAGGAGGCAAACAGACATTAGTCATAACATAGAGATGCACATGAATGCACCAAAGCTTTTCTGTAGACACGAAAACACTCAAAATCTGCAATTGCCAGCTAAACCCCTCACCCACTAATCTCCCTTTACGGAAATAGAACACTTGCATAATGTCTAACTAATGTTGCTTACAAGGCATCAGGCTTTGCAAGCAGAACAGCAAATGCTAGCTATTCTTGATTTGAGGTACTAGGCTGGCCTCTCCTTACTTGCCTGCTGTATATAAATAGCCTGGCTGCCAGGCCTAGGTGCCTGGTAGATTTCCCTCCCACCTGCTTCTATTACTGCAACTTCCCTGGGTCGCGTTGGGAAAGGTGACAGAATTTTACAGGGCTGCTTGCAACAGGTTCAGAGGCAGGGGTGGCTGTCATGGAGGGAGGATTTCACACCTCGATGCAGTGGGACATCAATTAAAGTATTTAAGAGGCCAGTTGACTAGAATTTAATGGCATATTTTGGATTTTGCTAATGGCGCAAGGGAACCACGGGGCTTTGGAGCCTTGTGGTTAAAGGCAGCAACAAGGAAGACGGGGCTCAGTACTGGCTCTCTCAACTGCCCACTGACAGAGCCAGTGTGCTGTGGCAGGGGGGGTGCTGCAAAGAGGGCATTGCCAAATGATGGCAGAAGGGGGAAGAGGTGCCAGCACTGGAGGACATGTTGCGAGTGTCACATTAGGGCAGTGGCTCTTGCTCCAAAGAAACTAATCATGGAAAGGCGGAAAGATCTGGATAAAAGACCTTGCAGAAGGAGAGAGGCCAAGTGCCATAGATCTCATCAACCCAGGCTTTGAGTCCCGCATTGAAGAGGGGGAACAGCTGAGATGGAGGAAGGTCTAGGTACAGGCATGGGGAATGAGAAACCTGGGAACCATCAAGAGGGTCAGCCTTGGAGTGGGCACGCTAGAGAAGGGCACAGAGGGGCACACAAACAGCCTCCTGAGTGCAGAAGATGTTGTCCCCATGAGAGGGTCAACTGTCTGAGGCTCAACTACATCCAGTTGTCCAAGTAACCAGTCAGTGAAGACTGAGACTCACCAGGGAGGCTATCACTGATCCGTGTGTCAAGATGCAGAACGAGCTCAACTTTATGGGAATTGGTGGCCAGTCAGTGCCAGTGGTGCTGAAGGTTCAACCTGACATTGAACCCCTAAACCCCTGGAATTTTCCAGGGGTCCACAAGAGATTTGCATGGGATCTCACAGCCTACAGCATTTCAATGCCTCAAGGAGGTGCCCAATGCCCTGTTCAAGTGGATTGGTGATTATGTGCGCTATTACCGCACTGATCTAGACAAAAAACCTGAGAGGTCCATGGATCTAGCGCTTTACTGGATTGCCCCAGGCTCATGGTGTGATCAGTTGCACGTTTGAGCCCATCAAGACTCCCATGGACCAACCAGCAGCCTTCATCAACAGGAAGACCTTCTCCTTACTAAATGTACAACTGACCTGCAGCCACTGCAGATGGATCCTTAGGTATGCATGGTTCTCGAGAAGCAACAATGATGGCTACATACTTCGGCAGTCCCATGTGCCACAGCTTTTCTTGTCCCCGACTCATCTTCAGGTTTGGATACTCGGAGACAAGGGCAATACCTGCTAGAGGCATGGCTACTGACATCTGTGATAAACCCCTTCAGGGATGCAGAGGAAAGCTACAACACCTGTCGTGGGGCAAACCCACTGACCATTGAACAGGCTATAGGTCTCTTGGAGGTGCAATTCAGGTATATAAATTGATCCAGTAGAGTATTCAGTATGCCCTAGAGAGGGACTCACATATTGTGGTGGTCTGCTGTACTCTGCACAACCTAGCGCTGCAGAGCAGCGGGGATGGGGTGGAGACATTGAACAATAAGAATCTTGTGGACCACAATGACTCCTCCAATGATGAGGATATGGAGGAAGCTCCTGACCAGGTGATGCAAGATGGATGAGCCCAAGGATCGCAAGCAAGGTGCAATGAGATATGTGCAAGGGAGCAAAAACAAAAATAGCTGGAAAAACTCAGCAGGTCTGACAGCATCTGCGGAGAGGAGCACAGTTAACGTTTCAAGTCCGTATGACCCTTCATCAGAACTAAGGAAATATAGAAAAGAGGTGAAATATAAGCTAGTTGAGGGGGGTGGGACAGGTAGAGATGGATAGAGGGCCAATGATAGGTGGAGGCAAAGAAGAGATTGCCAAAGATGTCATAGACAAAAGGACAAAGGGGTGTTGACGGCGGTGATATTAGCTAAGGAATGTATTAATGGTGACATTAAGGGTAGAAAGCAGGATGAGCAAGTGACAGATAGCCCTAGTGGGGGTGGGGTGGGGGGAAGGGATCCAAATAGGCTAAAAGGTGGAGATAAAACAATAGATGGAAATAAATTTAAAAATAATGGAAATAGGTGGGAAAAGAAAAATATATTTAAAAAATTATAAATAATTAGAAAAAGGGGAATCGGAAAGGGGGTGGGGATGGAGGAGAGAGTTCATGATCTGAAGTTTTTGTACTCAATATTCAGTCTGGAAGGCTGTAAAGTGCCTAGTCGGAAGATGAGGTGCTGTTCCTCCAGTTTGTGTTGAGCTTCACTGGAACATTGCAGCAGGCCAAGGACAGACATGTGGGCATGAGAGCAGGGTGGTGTGTTGGCAAGCGACAGGGAGGTCTGGGTCATGCTTGCGGACAGACCGAAGGTGTTCTGCAAAACGGTCACCCAGTCTGCGTTTGGTCTCTCTAATGTAGAGGAGACCGCATTGGGAGCAGCAAATGCAGTAGACTAAATTGAGGGAAGTGCAAGTGAAGTGCTGCTTCACTTGAAAGGAGCGTTTGGGCCCTTAGACAGTGAGGAAGGGGGAAGTAAAGGGGCAGGTGTTGCACCTTCTGCAGTTGCATGGGAAGGTGCCATGGGAGAGGGTTGAGATGTAGGGGGTGATGGAGGAGTGGACCAGGATGTCCCAGAGGCAACAATCCCTGCAGAATGCCACAAGGGGGGTGAAGGGAAGATGTGTTTGGTGGTGGCATCATGCTGGAGTTGGCAGAAACCTGCTGAGTTTTTCCAGCTATTTTTGTTTTTGTTAAAGATTTCCAGCATCCGCAGTATTTTGCTTTTATCTATGTGCAAGGGAGGCTTGGGAGGCACTAATAACCTTTATTATCTTTTAGAAATGTCCCAATAAATCCTTACATTTATGCAGCCCTGTTTTTACTTCCTTCATTTTGCACTCCATTGCTAGGTGCACAGCACACATTGGCAAGACTGAGGAGCTGACCAAACACGATATAGCCCATTGCTTCCAGCCCATTGAATGGTTAAGGCTGTAGATAAAGTGTCAATGGACAGCAAGAATTGGAAGGAGGTGAGCAACAGTACATCAACTCTTTATTGAACAGCAAGACAAATGCAAGACTTAATATCTACATACTGCTTTTACCTGTGAACCCCAAGTGCAGTTAGGTGGTCTTTTTAAATCTTTTACGTGTGCTCCTCCTTCGTTGCAGCTGTAGTAGAGGCAGTCTGCTGATTGTGTTGTCCCATGGCTTGGGATGACCTTGATGGCCATCCTCTGGCGCCTGAGGCCTGGTAGGCCTTGGCATGCTGAGGGGCTCCTGCACCCATGCAGGACCCCCCCTCTGTCATCACCACTTTCTGTGGTGCTGACATCTGAGGAACCACTGTCCACACTTGGAAGACTTGAGAGGGGCCCTCAGAAGTAGAAGGCAGTTTTTCCTCCTTCATTGTAAGGCACCTTTCTGACCTGGAGGGCATGGTGGAGAATCCAGACACCTCATTTCCCTCTTGTCTTCCCACAGCTGCATAGACCTCATGAGCAAGGCAATAGCATTCAGGTCTGAAACCACCACCAGCAGCCACTGAGTGGTTCAGCTGGATATGGCTCCCCTTGAGACTCGCCAAGCTGGAAGCATTCATGGCCTGGATGGATTCCTCCATAGTCAGCGCATGGGTGCACATAGCCTCTGGCAGCTCTGCCAGATGTTCCCTTACCTCTCTGGAGCTGCAGCCATTGCTGTGTTGGCAATAACTCCACAGGCCCATCATCAGACTGGGGCTCAGCATGGGTCTGGCCCCTCACAGTCCTCTGACAGTCAGTGGCCTTGGCTGTCACATCAGCAGCAGCTTGGGCGTGGCTGCGATGGACTCACTGTTTGTGTGGTCAAACCTAATCTCAACTGGATACTCACAAACGTAAGGAACTTTACTGGTGGAGAGTGTGGGGAAATGATGTGATGGTTCACCCTCTGAGGATCCCTCCTTCTCCTCAGAGGTGTCGGCTGGACCCCAGTCTCTCCAGCTCTACATCCTTTGGATTAATTCTGACCTGCTTGAGAGAACAGATAGATTGAAGGGTTAAGGGCTTCCCATTGCAGCACTCCAACTAATCATACTGTGGATTTCTTTGTAACCAATGGTGGAGATCCTGCATTCATTCACTCAGCCTCTTGGGTTGGCACTCCGCTTCGCTATCAGTGATAGAGAGGCTGCTCTGGTACCCTTCCACTTCCAAGGCCTCCTCCTTCACGGGGGTGGGGATGTGTCTATACAGCACCCCTCTCCAGTTCTTGGCCCTTTCCTTTATGTTGTGTGCTGAGTTCTCCTGCAAGCATGAAGATGAACACTGTTAGTTTTCCCACAGAGACCAGCACAATGCTATGTTGGCGACAGCCCAGTGGCCCATGATGGAGATTCGTGAATGTCTCCTGCATGCGACCTTTCTCAAGGCACCGAGAGGGAGTCAGCAATCTCTCATCAATGGGCATCTCTCACATAGATGCAGCCATGCTTCTAAGAGAATAAGCTACTGCCCGTTGCCACCAAGTGGGTGGTCGCTCCCTCTCCACCAAACTCACCTTTTAATGTTGCCATATGCAAGGTCCAAGGAGTGTATTGGAGAAAACAAAATGCAGTATTCGCCTTGCCAGACTGAATGAACACTTGTGGTACTGGACCCAGGTTTTTGGGGTGACTACATCTGCTGACCTCCTCTGAAATTTCTGTCCAGGCTTGCTTGGTCAGGAATGCAGGTCTCCTCCACCCATCCTGGGGAAGAGGTCCACCTGCCTTGTCCTGGAGCCTGGAGGAGCACTGCAGGGTTTGCTGAACTGTGGGGCCATTGTACCTGAAGGCATCCATTCAACTCCTTGAACAAAGGGAGACAGAGGCTCCTTCTGCAGAGGCAGATGTTCCCTGAAGAGAGACAGGTAGATGTTCCCTGAAAGGATTCAGGCAGATGGTCCCTGAAGAGAGACAGGTAGATGTTCCCTGAAAGGATTCAGGCAGATGGTCCCTGAAGAGAGACAGGTAGATGTTCTTTGAAGAGACACAGGAAGATGTGCCCTGAAGAGAGTATATCCTGTTTGTAGCCTGTTGCATCTTCATCACAGCTCCCTTTCCCACCCAGCTCTGTATGGTTAAAACCTTGGATATATTACATTCAGTCCAACATATTGCACTTGGTCCCCCTCAATATTCATTGAATTTTCTTCTTCTCAAAGTGAGGCAGTCTAAAGATTCTACTTTGATTCTGATAACAATTTTTACTTATCGAGTATATATTAAATGATTTCAGTGGAATCACAGTAACTTCAAAATGTTTGAAAGAAGTACCAAAATGTTGCCAGGGAGCCATGTCCATAGAATTAAATTCTGTACAGTCAGAGATTACTTCTTCCTTCTAAAACTTTCCAAATCTCAATTTCACTGTTTTTGCACCTTGTCTCTTTCTCCCACCAAAACACAACTGATAATATTGGGAATGGTTATAGCTTCATTTGTGACAAATTCATATTCCACTCAACTCCCATTGTAACTATCCTTGTCATGCATCAGATCACTGGGTTTCAGTTTTCACAGGAAAACAAACTGAATTGACGAGTGTAATTTCAAACATTGATAAAATCTTGGACTCCAACACGATCACATTTAATTTAATTTAATCAGTCACTTTGGACCAATGCCCTTGGTCATAGGCTTTTAGGGCTGTTTTTTCAATTGTACAATGCCTTGAGTTGTCAGATGTTTGGTGGGGGGGCAGCATTTTGAAGCTGTACATCAGCTTTTCAGAGTTTTGCAGGTTAGCCTGTACAAGTAAATGAGTTCACAAGATTAGGGAGACTGGTTAGACGTGACTCAACTATTGAAACAAATCATTTTAAAGTAGGGTCAATGCATTTTAAGGGTGCTGAAGGTAGAACATTATGGGCCAATCTACTGTTAATAAAAAATCCACAAATTGTAGCCTTTAAAGAGAATAGTTAAAAAAACAGGGCCTTCTGACCTTCCTGCTTTGAAGTTTTACCACTCTGCTTTGCTGAGAATTGAATGAAGCAGAAAAATTACTCTGCAGATAGAAAGCTGGAATCACTCGTGGGATGGTTACACACCACTACACAGCAGGATCAGAATAGATAACTGCTTTGCAATAATTTCCCTAAGCTTGAAAGAAGAATGCAGGCATCATGATATGTATAAATACAGAAGGAATCTCCACCCTGGGAATTCCATAGAAATTGTGCTTTCATCTTTGAAGACTGTTAATGCCTGAGTGTGCATGAATGGCTGAGACTTGCTTCATTGACTAAAATGTAGAGCAGGCGCAGAGGAGTACTGAAACAAAAAAGTGTATAGTGTTACCACAATTTATCAGCACTGTCACAGATATCAGCATATATCCCAATCAGTGCAAATAACCTTAATCCATTTATGGCAGTGTAGCTGGCTAACTATCAGGTTATGCCTTAATCCTCCTGTGTAAACTGGAGCAGATTCTCAGCTGAAGCCATAAATGAACCTTCCATTTCATGACAAAGTAAAGGAGCTATAAATTACAGTGTTAGCATTTACAATTTCCACATTTGAATAATGAATACCGTCACAAAAAGGCCGCTGTGGTAATTTGCAAAGCATTCCATACAAAATACCTGCAGTTTATAGAGAAGCTTGGGATTAGTTTCTGATCTGTATTTGACAATAATGAAACCATTCTTCAAACATAGGACCAATGTTTCTGAATGGTGATCAGTCATGAAATTACTTGGGGGCACAATCCTGATAGTCATGTGGGGATTGTGCCAACCAACCGAACTATGGCACTGTCCACATTGGCACATACAAGGGCATTTGGAGATTGTTCTACTTGCAGAAGCTCAGTGGGTGTGAGTGCCACTGGAGGCACATCTTCCCCTGAGATGGCAAAATATGACGGGCATTGGACCATGTGAGAGGGTGCTAGATTCCACCCCCCCACCATTCCATGTAGATACTAGCCTGTACCTCTACTGACTACACCAAGGACAGATTCTTTGATTCAAATATTGCTTCTGAGTTGCCATGGTAACTGAATACAACATTTAATAATCAGAATGAGCAACAGAGAGTAACCAAGGCAACGCCAATACCAATATTCAAAATTTCTCAGCAAGAATTAAGGAAAATATTTCCATATTTTGCCAGAACCTTCCATTATACAAATGATAAACTATATCTGCAACTGAAGTTATGCCAATCCTTTGTCCCACAGCAGCTCCTGTGTAACTAAACTATGCCCAGGAGCGTTTGAGTTTTGTTGTAAAGGGGGTTAGTTTTACCCAAGTTCCAATGTACGCCATGACTTGGCTGCACATGAACGTTTTCAAACAGGGAATCACTGGATGATTTTACCACCCTGAGTGAGATTAACCAACTGAACACTGGCCAAGGCTAGAAGCTAGGAGCATTCTGACCTGCAGGGCTCAAACTGGGTTGCCTTGGGAGTGACTGCTTCTGTTTTCAAACTGACCCCAATTAATAATTTTTTTCATTATGGTTAAGGAATATCTATGAAGAGAGGAAACATTCCTTTATTGGGAGGGTTGAAGCATCTGTGTGAACAATCCACCCAAAATTTAGGCATTCCTATAGGTTTAAATAAAAAGCATTGATAAAAACAGCGGCATAAACAGTGATTGGTGAATAATTGCAGAATACTTATATTCCACTTACAAAGAAAAGCGGCACAAGTCAAATTTAAAGGTAATTTTTTGTGAGGCTCAGTACCACCAGCACAGCACACAGTGCTGATCTACAGATTCTGAATGACGGGTTTAGAATCAAGTTTCAGCCAGTAAAAGGCCATTCCCTCACTCATGCTTCCATCTTCAACATAAATGCTTGGGTACAGGATGCAAAGCAGAGCCGGTAGGTTCAAAATAATTTAAATCACTTTTTTTTAATGAAAAAATGTACAGAAAATGTTGATGCGACTGGCCATGTTGGATTAGTAGAAAGCAAGTTATTAAGGGGTATTGTTACTGGACCAACAAACCAGAGGCCAAAGTTAATGCCTAGGGCCATGGGTTCAAATCCAACTATGACGGCTGGTGGAATTTAAATTCAATTAATGAATTTAATAAAAGTGTCGAATTAAAAGCTCATTTTTCTATTTAGCCTTTCACAAAATGATGCCATGAAACTATCATTGATTGTTGTAAAAACCCATCTGTTGTCATAATGTCCTTTTGGGAAGGAAATCTGCCATCTTTACCTGGTCTGGCCTAGATGTGAATCCAGACCCACAACAATGTGGTTGACTCTTAACTGTTCTCTGAAATGGCCTAGCAAGCTATTTGGTTCAAGAGGTATTGGGGACTGGCAACAAATTTTGGCTTTGCCCATTTCCCATGAAAGAATGAAAAAAAAACAAAAATAGAACAAATGAGACAACTGGTAAAAGGAAGACAGGCTAAACAGAAGTAAAATAATTTTTTAAATAATTTTTTATTATAATTTATTTTAAATTCTATAATTGTGTATTCTACCCATTTAGGTTAAATATTAAAATATATAACTGCGTCATTGTATTGAGGTTTATACCAATGGGACAATATGTGAGTTGAGGCCTTTAAGGAAAAGAATTGTCTAGAGGCTGGAAATCCCCAGAGCTCCCCATAGTTAAAGGATTCAGCTCCCCGATTGCAGAAAGTAACTGAAGCACGTGGAACAAAAATAGCCCCAAATTTGATCCTTGGAGTTAAATTAGTTAATCCAATCAGCGCAGCACATAACTGGTTATAACTGGTCTCAGCTATTGGCCTGGATTCAAGATGGGAAAATCAGTCAGAATCTCTATTAAATATCCAGAAGCTTGTGAACATGTTGGGTGAAGAGTGAACCAGACTATGCTGTGATGTCTGTGTGAACAACTGTCTATCAACAATCACTGTTTCACATGAAGAACTGCCATTCAAATGACATATTGGTGATTGGTATCCACGGAATTGCACCATAACAAAAACTAAAAAGAAAGACTTACATTTGTATAGTACTTTTCACAACCTTAGGACATCTCAAAGCACTTTGCAACCAGTTAAGTACTTTTGAAGTATAGCCAATGTTGTAATGTAGGAAATGCGGCAGCCAATTTGTGCACAGCAAGCTCACAAAAACAACAATGTGATAATGAACAGATAATCTGTTTTTGTGATGTTATTTGAGAGAAAAAGAAAGGCTAAGACACCAGGGATAGCTTCACTGTTGTTCTTCAAAACAGTGTCTTGGCATATTTAATTTCCCACCTTAAAGAGCCAGTAGGGCCTCAGTTTAACGGCTCATCTGAAAGACAGCACTTCCAACCATGCAGCACTCCCTCACTACTGCACCAGAGTGTCGGACTAGATTTTTATGATCAAGTTTCTGGACTGGGTCCAGAATCAACAGCCTTTTGGCTCAGAGGTATATAGGGCAATGGTCAGAAAATTATCCATTGTTTAAAATTCATTTGTTTGATGTGAGCATCATTGGCAAGGCCAGCATTTATTGACCATCCTTAATTTCCCTTGAAAAGGTGGTGGTGACCTGCCTTCTAGAACCGCTGCAATCCTTGTGGTGTAGAGAGACCCACAAGGTTGTTAGGGAGGGACTCCAGAATTTTGACCCAACAACAGCAGGAACAGCGATATAGTTCCAAGTCAGGATGGTGTCTGACTTGGAGTGGCACTTGAAGGTGGTGGTGTTTCCATGCTGCCATTGTCCTCCTAGATGGTAGAGGTTGCGCATTTGGAAGGTGTTATAGAGTTGATCTTCAGACATGTTTTCTCTGTAGAAACATTTAATTTCATTTACAAGACAGCAGCACCAACTAAATGTGTGCATCAAACTCTATAGCCAAAGAAGAATTCCCCTGTAGATGTCCCCCGCGCTGCTAACACATTGGTGTACACAGATCATGTAATCTTACAACACAGGATTATTCTTAAAGCTACAGCCCAACACTTCCCAAAACTATAATTACTAAAGAAGGTGCTTTTGAAGGAACCTTGGTGAGTTGCTGCAATGCATATTGTAGATGGTACACACTGCTGGTGCTGGTGCTGGAGGGAATAAATGTTTAAGGTGGGTGGATGGGATCAAGTGGGCTGCTTAGTGTCAAGCTTCTTGAGTGCTGTTGGAACAGCACTCATCCAGGCAAACAGATTATATTACAAAAGTAAAATGCTGCAGATGCTGGAAATCGAAAATAAGAACAAAAATTGCTAGAAAAAGTCAGCAGAACAGGCAGCTTCTTGGAGACAAAACAAAGGTAACATTTCAGGGTGATGACCTTACACCAGGATGGGAGAAAGATTGAAAAGTAAGAGTTTTTAAGCCAGTGGAAGGGAGGAGGAGGCAGGAAGAACAAAGTAGGAGGTCTGTGATAGGGTAGAGGTCAGGGGAGATTAAATAACAGATTCCATGATACATCAGCCAAAGAGAGTGGTAAAGGTACAAACATTGTGTCCAAATGAGGCAGGAATTGCTACATAACATTTATCTGGATGTAACATGAAGGGATAAAGAAAGAAACAGGACAAGACTGACCTAGCAAAACAAAATAAGAAAAGGAAAAAAGCACATAAAACAAGATGGAGAGGTTATGGTCTAGAGTTGTTGACCTCAATGTTGAGAGAAGAAGGCTGTAGAGTGCTGAGTCAAAAGATAAGGTGGTGTTGAGCTTCGCTGGAACATGTAGCAGGCCATGGACAGAAAGGTCAGCAGATTATATTGCCATTATCATATTGTGTGTGCCAAACTTGCAAGTGACATGAAACATTAACTCTGTTTCTCTCTACACAGCATCAGAAGACCTGCTGAGCATTTTCTATTTTTATTCCAAGTGAATCTCCCTGCTGGAAAGTCACCCCTTAATTGTCTTTGGGGACAACAGGATAAACAGATTCAAAATCCAACAAAAACTTATTTGCACCAAAGTACTGCTTACAGGTTAGATGTAAAACAACTAGCATAAAAACATAAAGCTAAAAGCTACTGCGGATGCTGGAAATCCAAAACAAAACAAAAACAGAATTACCTGGAAAAACTCAGCAAGTCTGGCAGCATCGGCGGAGAAGAAATCAGTCAACGTTTCGAGCCTCCATGGCCCTTCGGCTTGGCTGCAGTTCTGCCGAAGGACCATGGAGGCTCAAAACGTTGACTGATTTCTTCTCCGCCGATGCTGCCAGACTTGCTGAGTTTTTCCAGGTAATTCTGTTTTTGTTTTGTTTAGCATAAAAACATGTCAAGCTTCTAACAGTGTCAACAATGCCAATCTTCATGAAAGCAAAAAACAATCAGCAAATAACATTAAATATAGACATTCCTGCAATTTTAAATTTTATTCTAGCAGACAGTGTAAGAAGTTACCAAATTTTACACAGGCAGCTAGCAGTTAGCAAATCACATCGTCACTTGAGTAATCATATTTAAACTTCAGGTAAAGGTATCACATATGGATTACATCAGTATGGAGATTAATAAATATGCCATTTAAAAGCTTCTTCATCTAATGCATTACCCATCTTTGTAAGTGCTTTTGATTAACTTGCTGATGTAAGGGAACACTTTACTAGTTTCCCAGTGTGCCTAAAAAGAGGGTTTCACAATGTTTATGACTCACAACTTAAGTCATGAGATCAGACTGCACAGTAAGCAGATCTCAATGAAGGCAGGGTAAAAATGCTGTTCCTACTAACAATTAAATGATGAGCTAATGCAATATCTAAAGCTGCTAGTTTCATTTTTAATGCCATCTGCATACAATATTTCATAAAGACACTAATGGGATAGTCTCGTTGTTTTATAATATTTCTGAAGATGGCAGTAAAAATAGTTACATATCCTGTTACATTATTAATTTGCCTTTACTTTTGGAGATATTGCACCTGGTTCATGTTCCAAGGCACTACATCATGAAGAGTGATAAGATGTGCCTGTGATGCTACCACGACTATGCCATCAGTGGGAGGTAGAAGTGGAGGTTGCCCATTGCTCATCCAATAAGTTACATCCACTAAACTGCAATGCACTACCCCAAAGACTCTTCCTCCTCATTGCATCCTCCTTATATTGAAGTCAACTTATTAACTAACCTTCTACTCCTAGCTTACTCCTCCCCACATCATCATATTCCAGAACTCTTTACATTCCTCAACCCTTTCATCGTCTTCCAGTCTTAACACTTTAAAACCCAAGGCTCACATCATCTAATTTAGGATCTTTTGTGCATTTGAACCTTGGTGGTATCCTACATCATGAGTTTTGCCTTATTATTAATTACATTTACAGGGTCATTTCCTGCATCAGGATGTCTCCATGCATTTCGCACAAAGTTATTTTTGAAGGTAATCTCAAGTAGATAACACCATTGGTTAGGTTATTTTCCCTTGATAATGGTAGCAGGGTCTTGTGGAGCCATGGTAGCCCCATGGACCAGAAGCTCTGGGTTCAAGTCTCACTTCAGGTTTTGATGGCCATGGAGGGTGTGTGCATAATTTGCCAAACAGGTTGATTACCAGCCTGTAAATCTTTCCAATATGCCAAGTGGCAAGTGTGGGAGAGTTTCCTCAGCCATTCTACAGAAGGCAATGGCAAACCACTGCAGAACTTTGCCAAGCATAATCATGGACCAATCCAGTAGAAGTCCATGATCGCCAATGCCCTCTTAGGGCTTGGTACCTCAAGGAGGTGGAAGAAGGAATTTGTCCAGGACATCAAGAAAGCTTTCTTCATTCAAGGCTCCTTCGATAGAACCTTCCAAACCTGCAACCTCTACCACCTAAAAAGACAAGGGCAGCACTTGCACTACCATCACATTATATCCTATCTTGAAACTATATTACATTCCTTCATTGCCGCTGGGTCAAAATCCTGGAACTTCCTCCCTAACAGCACTGTGGGTGTACCTACACCACATGGACTGCAGCGGTTCAAGAAGACAGCTCACCACCGCCTTCTCAAAGGCATTTAGGGATGGGCAGTAAGTGCTGGCCTAGCCAATGCCACCCACATCCCATGAAAGAATACATGAAGAAAAAACTGGCACCATGGGATCTTTTACATTCATCTGAAACATGAGAAAAGGCAGCTGTGAGCTTGCTTTAAAGGGCAGCATCTTTGCCAAAGCAGCACTTCGTTGGTACCGTGCTGGAATTTGGGTATAGATTTTGGTTTCAAGCCATAGTTTAATATTAGGAGCAATAACTTACTGATCCACAGGTGGTGTAATATAACTGAGCTAAGCTAGAACATCTTGGTTTGCCCAGGTTAATTTTGTAGGGTCCAGAAGAGCACTCATGCTCCTCCTGAGGTAACTGAAATACAGTAAAAGTCTTCAGCTAAATAATCACAGAATTCCAGAATCTGTACATTGCAGAAGGAGGTCATTCATCCCATCGAGTCTGCACTGGCGCTCTGAAAGAGCATTCGACTTGGCCCCACTCCCCTGCCTTATCCCCATAACCTTACACATTCCTTCTTTTCAGATAGCAATCTAATTCCTTTTTGAATACCTCGATCAAACCTGCCTCCAACGCCCTTTCTGGAAGTTTGTTCCAGACTCAAACCACCCTCTGGGTGAAAAATGTTTTCTTCACATCACATTTACTTCTTTTGTCAATTATTTTGAATCTGTGCCCTCTAATTTTTGATGCTCTCTTGAGTGGGAACAGTTTCTCACTATTTGCCTTGTCCATACCTCCTCAGGATCTTGAATAGCTCTATCAAGTCTCCTCTCAATCTTCTTTTCTTCAAGGAAAACAGACCCAACCTCGCCAATCTATCCACATAGCTACAGTTCTTCCTCCCTGGATACATTCTTGTGAATCTCCTTTGTACTCTCTCCAATGCCTTCACATCCTTCCTCAAGTATGGCGCCCAGAACTGGACACAGTACTCCAGATGAGGCCTAACCAATGTCTTATGCAAGTTCAACATGATCTCCTTATTCTTGTTCTCAATGCCCCTATTAATAAAGCCTAAGATACTAAATGCTTTATTAACTGCTCTCTCAACATGCACTGCCATCTTCAATGACTAATGAATATATACACCGAGGTCCTTCTCTTCCTGAACCTCCTTTCAAGTGTTTCCCTTTATTTCATACTGTCTCACCATTTTCCTACTGCCAAAATGAATCACCTCACACATCTCTGCATTGAATTTCATCTGCCACTTGTCTGCCCAATCCACCAACATGTCTATGTTCTTGAGAAGTTCAAGACTATCCCCATCACAGTTGACAACATTTTCGATCTTTGTGCCATCTGCAAATTTTGAAATCATGCCCTGAACACCACAGTTTAGGGGCGGAATTGTCCCAGGTTTGCACTAAGTGCAGTAGCAGGCAGGTAAGACGACATGTTACCCGCCAGCCGCAATGGCAGCTTTTCACACCCTATCGTCTCAATCCCACTGCATTAATTATACATTCCCGGGAACCACACCGTTTCCATGGCAGGCGGGCTCTCATTCACCCGCCATGCCATCACCTCGCTGCTACATCACACAGGGTGCCACATTTAAAGTCCAGCCATGCGCATACCTCTCAGTGCTTCCAGCCCATGACTGCTACAAAGGAGACATAGCCCTGAAAGGCAAAAAGACTGCAGCTCCCAGGTTCAATGACGTGCCCCTCAAGCATCCTTTGGACTGAGGCTCGCCGTGATGCCCTCTATCACCACTCTGGCCGCAGGATGGGCGGCAACCTCACTAATCTGGCTTGGGAGGCGGTGGCAGCAGTGATCAGCGCCAATGCCCTTCAGAACAGGACAGCCACCCAGTGCTGCAAAAGGATGAATGATCTCCTCTGTTCTGCCAGGGTAAGTCACTCTTGTCATCACTCCCAACTCACACAGTCACAAACCCACCACACATCCACAGGGCCCTCACTCACTGTCAGTTCAAGGGACTTCACCATTCACTCTCTCAAACACATCGTCATTGCCCTCAGCCCGTCCATGGGACCACTCACCACCCACACATGCCAGGCACACTTATCATCTGGCCTGGCAAGCATCCTATTTACGTGTTCTCCATCTCTATTTATGCAGGACAAGCTGGCACAAAACAAGAGGGAGAGGTCACTCACTGGTGGAGAAACGTCTGAAATCTTTGAAAATAGAGTCATCCAACTGGCTGGCGAGGATCTGGACTCTTCCTGTGCTGACGGTGAGGCCGGCACAGCTCTATCAAGTGAGGATCCAGCAGTGCAACATCCGTCAGACGACAAAGTTGTGAGTGATGTGTCCTGTTCCACAGGCCACTGCCATGCACTAATTATCTCCCCTTGCTTTTGCAGGCACTTCTGTCAAACAGCCAACGGAGTCCACAACCCAGGGCCTCCAATCAAGACCTGAAGAAACCTCTGAAGAGGAACCTGGAGGCACCCTTCCTGAAGTTCCATCACAGCACACACCCACACCCTCCACCAGTGCAGAGACACACACGTCAGTGGGACCTAGTTCTGTAGCAGCCTTGGGTCACAATCTGGTGAGCATATTGCACTGTCTGATCCACAGCAGGTAGCGGCAGGGACTTCCCAGGTGTCCGGCACTCAGAGGACTGCTGGAGGCCAGAAATTTGCTGAGTCTGAATCAGATGATGAGCCTCTGGTCTCAGTCATGTCACAGTTGCTAAAGCTGCAAAGGCAAGCTCGGGAACATCAGGAAGGGATGCCCGCTGCACTCCTCAGATTGCAAGGCACGATGGAGGAGTCTGTCTGCCTTCAGGCTGAGGTTATAGTACCGGCATGCCAACGCACTGAAGTCAACACCGGTAGCATGGCGGTCACCATGGAGACCTTGATCCAGGACATCGATCCTGCACTTGCTGCGTGTTCTCAACTCCTTTGCTGATGCCATAGTTGGCCTCCAACAGTGTGTACGCGAGAGGTGTGCGGGGTAGCTCAATCGCATTCCAACTCCAGAGGATCAGCAGGTGCCCTCCCCAGGGCCATGTACCCAGGTGACTCTGGGAATATCAAGCCCATCTGAATCCCCTTTTCTTGTGACCCCAGCAGCTCCAGCTCCAAAGCACAAGGAGGGTGCCACTGCCACACAGTAGGTCCTGTTATGATGCAACAGGTAGTACATGCCAGGTGGGCTAAATCCACAAGAGAAACTTGGCTCTGCTAACAAAGCAGCTTTGCAATTTATATTTATTGCGAGAATATTTCTGCACCGAGTTCAGAAGTAATGAGTCCACTAACAACTTTACAGATTTTAAAAATTAAATTAAATTATTTATTAACAAAGAAAAGATTTAAACACATACATAAGATTACAGTTATTTAATATTATAACAAATCCCAAAGTTCCTAATTAACCTGACCCCCCACATTAAGGCAATGATCCAAAATAGATTTTAAATTTAAATAAGCAATCCGGCAAGGTTACCACAGCACCCACTCGACAGTGGAATTCCAAAGACTTTTAACACAACTTTAGTTACTGGAGCAGCACATTTTCTGCAGAGTGGCTAGGGCTTCTTCCAAGTCTGTGTCACATGGTGTACCTTTCAGGATTTTACATGGCTACACCCACATAGCCTTCTATCCTTCTTTATATATGTTTCTCTCTCTTTAATGTGTAAAATCCCATTGTTCTACATATCTTTGGAAGTTTATTTTTCCCATAATATAAAAATCTCTCATATTCAAATATGGCCTTTTCCTTTTGGGAAAAATAAACGTATTGCTTTGCCTCATTTAGCTTGCCAGTTGTAAACATTACACCATCTCTTTGAAAATCAAACAACCCCTTCACTTATCTAAAAATGCAAATTTCATTCACACCCTATCTGTGGAACCTTCATCTTAGCTCATCTATCTCCATTTCAAAAGTCTGTTTTATACCCACTCTGTTGATAAGTTCAATTTTGTAGTCTAAGTGTCTCTAGTCTAATTAAATCAGTCACACTTATCGAACCATCTACACTCACACCCATAAGCCTACAATAATATTATTTAAAAATTATAGTTTTGTGACAGTCCCCGAAAGCAGGCTGGGGCCCACCAGGTCTCAGTCCTCCAGAGGACACACGTCAAGGTCATCACAGGCAGGGCACAGCAGTCAGCAGGTTGCCTCCACCTCCATTGTGGATGTCCAGGGAGCACCATGACATAGCAGCAGGGTTAGGAAGGTTAAGAAGATCGAACTCTTTTTTGAGTATGAAACAATTAAACTAAATTAACAAATCAAGGGACAAAGTAAAAGGCAGCCCCTTAAAGGGAAACTGCAAAAACAGAAGATAAAAGTTAAAGGAAACTTAAAAAGATTAAACCAAAATGTGACTAAGAGAGTCAATAAAGCACCCCAGCCCCTCCAGTGCCCACCGGGCATGGAAGGCCTCGACAGTGCCAGCAGACACTGCATGCTCCCTCTTCAGAGACACCTGGCCATGAACGTAGCCGCGGAAGAGGGGCAGACAGTCGGGTAGGATGACCCCCTCAACCACATGCGGCTTGGACCTGTTAATGGCCAACTTGGCCAGGCCCAGGAGCAGGTTCACCAGGAGACCCTCCTCCCTCCCAGCCCCCCTCCACACCGGGTGCCCGTAGATCATGAGCATGGGACTGAAGTGCAAAGAAAATGTCATTCTTTTGAGTCAAAACAAATGAACTAAATTAACAAATCATGGGACAAAATAAAAGGCAGCCCCTTAAAGGGAAACTGCAGAAACAAAAGACAAAGTTTAAAGGAAAATTGCAAACATTAAATCAAAATGTGATTAAGGGGGTCGATAAAACACCCCAGACCCCGCAGTGCCCATCGGGCATAGAAGGGCTCGAGGGTGCCGGCAGACCCCGCGTGCTCCCTCTCCAGGGAGACCCGGCCGCGAACGTAGCCGCGGAAAAGGGGCAGATAGTCGTGTCTGACAACCCCCTCGATTGCCCGCTGTCTGGACCTGTTAATGGCTAACTTGGCCAGGCCCAGGAGCAGGTTCATGAGGAGGTCCTCCTCCCTCCCGGCTGCCCTCCGCCCCGATCCAATCCAATCAGGAGCGTGAGACGGAAGCGCAAAGAATTAGTTGCACAACCTGCGCATGGGTGTTAATCACTTGTACATACTGTTCACTATTGTCAATAAACTCCCAAGAATGTCTCCCTGCCTGTGGCTCCTTGTTCTGATGAGCCGTGTTCTTGTCACTCAGATGTGAAATCTTTCTGCACAAGATAAAGGCAGGCGTCTCAGTCCAGGGCCACTTCCCTGGTGCTTTTTGCAGCCTTCGGGCCTAAGTGATAGTTTGGCCTCACACTCCCTGGACATATTAGTGAAGCATGCACTGTGATGGTACTTGTCAGTGCTGCCAAAATGTTATGAGCAGGAATCACACAACTCTCTCATTCTCTCTGTGTGCTCTCAGCACCTTTAAGGTGGGGCTGGCCACCATATCTCCAGCATCTGTGACCAGTGTTGCTGTGCTCTTGAAGGGGTCAGGCACTGAATGTGGACAAAGGATCAGATGCTTTTAAAGTTTCATGGCTGCGTCCCTATGATATGACACTGATCACAGAGCGACAGGAGTCAGACATCCCCAGAGGCTATGTGAAGATCTATGGAGTGTCCTCACTGCATGTTGTCATCATCCTCCTGTAATCGAACGACTATTAGGGCCTCCAGTGCGTCTCCATGACAGGAGCATTCTCACAGAGGGTATGTGCACTGCCATAAGCCAGACTGGAGTCAAACATTCATAGAATGTGAAGATCTTATGGTGTCTCCTCACTGCATGTCACCATCATCCTCCACAAATCTAGCAGCTGTGCGGGCCTCCCGAGCGCATCTACCTCATCTGGCCAGTGCGAGCGCATCATCACCATCATCGTCGTCATCGATGACCTCCCCATCCTCATCACCGTCGACGTCTTCCTCATCGGAGGAGGCCTCCAGCTCTTCCATCTCTTCCTCAGCCAGTTCCTCTCCCCACTGCAGCGCCAGGTTGTAAAGAGAGCAGCAGGCAACGGTGATGCGTGACACCATCTGTGGACTATATGACAGGGCTCCATCAGACCTTTCCAGGCACCAGAACCTCATTTTCAGCATCCAGTTGGTCTGCTCCACCAAGTTGTGAGCTGCAGCATGAGCCTTGTTATACCGTCGTTCTGCTGCAGTCTGAGGCCACCACGTGGGTGTTGTCAGCCACGGCCTTTGCAGGAAGCCCTTGTCCCTGAGGAGCCATATTTTGTGGATCCTGGAAGCCGCCAGGAATCTGTGACAGACTGAGGAGGTAGGAGTCATGCACACACCCAGGAAACCGTGCGCAGACCTGCAGGATGCATTTGTGGTGGTCGCACACCAGCTGCACATTCGGCGAACGGAATCCCTCGTGGTTGACATAGTTGACCATGCATTGCAACGGAAACCGAGTGCCATGTGAGTACAGTCGATCACACCCTGCACCTGTAGGAAACCCGAGATCCAGGAAAATCCAATCGCTGTTGCATCCTGGCTGTCCTGGTCCCAGACGAAATGCACACAGTTGGGTGCCCTCGTAAAGATGGCATCCATGACCTCATGCATGTATTTGTAGGTGGAGGCTTGGAATATCCCACAGAGGTCACCTGTGGAGCCCTGAAAGGAGCCACTGGTGTTGAAATTGAGCGCTGCTCTCTCTTTCACTGCTATTGGCAATGGATGCTCTCCATGTCCATGTGGCGCCAAACCCTGCAGTAGCTGGCAGATGTGACCAACCAGTTCCCTAGACATGCGCATTCTTTGGTGACACTGGTTCTCGGTCATCTGCAGGAATGAAAGGCAGCGTCAATGGACCCTGGGTCTAACTAGGTATCGATCAGCAAGGGCTCGCTGTGGCTCTTTGGCAGCATGTGCAGGAGCACCAGCCGCCCCTTCTTCCAGAGGGTGCTGCTTCTCCCTCTGCGCACCAAGGCGCCTCAGTCACTCTCTCCTCCGTTGTCTTTGCTTTATGTACGTCACAAAGCATGCAGCTAGGTCACCAGGCTCCATGATCCTGATGTGCTCCTCTAACAGGATGAAAGAGAGAGATGTGTGGGTTAACATGGGTGTACTAAGAACCTCTATTAGTTAGGTCTGAAGGCCGAAGAGCGCTGGTCACCACATTGATGGCCAGGGATTAGTGCGCTGCATGGCTGCCCGAAACCCCACCTTCATCCACCCCACTCCACCCGACCGATTAGCGGCCGCTTTGCCCATTGGACTACATGTTGTGCTCTCAGCTCAGGCGCAGGCATTCTCCTAACCCGCACTGCAAGGCTGCACTGTTAGCTTGAACCATGGGGGAGACTGGTCCAAACCAGGATGCTGACATTGCAAGGGGCTGTGAGCACCTCCAGCAGTGACTGCTCCAAACCAGCTTTACAAGGAGATTGCTCAATGTGCTCAGTCGTCCATCTGTTCTGCAGTGCAATACAATGCTCTTTAGTTTGCAGTCTGTGCCCGAGGGGTGAAAAGCTCTAGAGCACTTGGTGGCACTTTGATTCCTCTGTATTGCTTGAGCGGGCTGAAAAGTTAATGGCCCGACTCCAGTCATAGCAATGTGGCTGCGCCTGAACTGTCTCAGCTGCAGAGGAATGGTCACCTATACAAGGTGTCCCTAATGTGTGGCTGCTTCCTTTGCCCAACCCTCTCCCCTGCATGTGCTTGTGCGCTACCTTCAACCGCAGGGAAGCCTTTGCCCCCCCCCGCCACCCCCACAAACTTGCCTCAACCTTGAAGTCCAACAGGTGTCCATCATGAACACTCTGCAACATTACTGTGCACTCACCTCCGAGTTCCCCTCAAACTGCTGCCCACCACATGCACACCTTTCATACGCTGTTGTGAAACACAGTGGGCGGGTGATCAAACAGGGAGGGATGAGTCCGGCGGAATAGCCTTACAATGACATACTGAAGTATTACAATGAAGTTCCTGACGTCCGATGGTGGGAACTGCAGCCCGCCATCGATAGGCTGATCAGGCGATAGCAAACTGGTTTCACATCATCATGAAACCGATTTTTGGTGTTCTTGCCACATTGACCGCTCACGCCACCAAACATGCCCAACACCAGCGGGCACGGACGATTCCGCCCTATGCCATTAATAAATATCAGGAAGGGCAAGGGTTCCAATGCTGACTCCACTACAGACCTTCCTCCAAACTGATAAGCAATAATTTATCACTACTCTCTGTTTCCTGTCACTCAGCCAATTTCTTATCCAAGTGCCCACTTTCCCAGCTGAATAACCAGCTGAAACTGGCAGTCAGGGGTTTGCTGAGGGTTGGTGGGGGGATTGAGGTGCGATGGAAGGCAGGGGAGGCAGGCACACATTTTGCCCACTTCTGTCCTAAAATGGCAATCCAGGTCCACATTATGTCACAGGATCCCAATTTGCATCTTAATAGTTCCACGGTTCGATGCACTCAAGGTACTCGGCACTCGACCCTTTGACAATGAGAGTGACCATAGCACCACCATTCATCACCGGCAATCCCTTGTATTAAGGATGATTCTTCCTTCAGGACGGCTGGGTGGTAGTGACATATCAGTGTTGGCCACGGATTTGCAAATGTTTATGAACACTATCTTAGCCATGCAGGCTCTCCCAAAGTGAGGGAATTGATTGTCGGCTGCTAGAGGTGATGGCGGATTGTTGGTTTGAACAGCTGCCTGTTTCCTCTCTCATGCCGCTCTCTCTCTCTCACTGACTGCTCTGGCTTACTGGAAGGTCTCAACACCATTTTCGATGATGGAACTACATTTTGGCCGTAATTGGGCAAGTGCTTCCCATCTGTTGATGTTAACATAGCAGACTTTCATGGAGGCTTCGAGATTATTTTTGAAGAGTTTGCTTAGACTCCTGTGTGAGAGGGCTTCTTGGCATTGAGGGGGCTTTGAGACTGTTTCCTCAGTTTAAATCAGGCGTCCTGATGACTTGTTCTATCCATCTCAGCTGAGATTACCATGACCTCTATACATTACATATCTGTGTCTTAGAACTGTTCGACATCACCAAAGATACCAAATCCAATGCCACAATTGAGGTTCACGGTGAAGTGTTGGAAAATATACCTCCCTTACCATATTTTGGAAGCTATCAATCCCAAAATTCTGACATTGATGAAGAGGTACACCACTGAATCCAATGTGCTAGCTCAGGCTATGGTAAATTATGTACTCAGGTTTTTGAGAACTATATCAGACTAACACTAAACTCAAGTCTATTGGGCAGTGATTCTCCCCACGCTTCTCTATGGTGCTGAACCTTGGACAACTTATAGATGCCACAACAACTTATGGATCCCATATCAAGGTCCTAGAACAACATCAACAACATTGATTTAGAAGGCTCTTGCGAATCAAGTGGTAGGACTAAACAACAAACATGAATATCCTCTAAGACACAGCAACACTACAGCTTACTACTGACAGGCTCCCCCAAGGTGTGGTAATAACTTATCACAGTGATGCTGAACTGTTCGACATCAATCCACTTAAAGCTAAAACAGATAATTGACATATCCCCCAAAGCCTATGAGATCCTAGTGTTCAGGATAGTCCCATGATCTCATAGGCTTTGGGGGATATGTTAATTATCTGTTGTAGTTCTTCTTCAGAGTGAGGGCTGATGTGTGCATCATCAGCATACTGTAGCTCTATCACTGAATTGTTGTCTTGGTTTTAGCTTTAAGTCGATTGATGTTGAACAGTTCAGCAAGAAAGATTAAGAATAGTATTGGTGCAATAAAGCGCCCCGTTTCGATGCCTTTTTTGAGAGGGAAGGGGTCTGTGGTGTAGCTATTGCATAGTACTGTTATTTGAATATTGTCATGTAGGAGACAATCGATGTTTGTGAATATAGCTGTGCACCCACATTTCTGTAGGACCTTCCAAAAGACAATTCATTTTCGCAAGCTTGTAAGATGGAAGAAAGTTGTGTACAAAAGGATGTTCAGCTCTCGACAGTTTTCCTGAGGTGGCATGCTGTAAAGATCATGTTGGTTTTTCCTTTGATAGGTCAGAAATTGCACTGGGACTCTGGAAGGACATCTCTACAATTGGCAAGAGACAATTGGGGAGGATTTTATTTAGGACTTTACCAAAAGTTGAGGGCAATGCTATGCCCCCGTTGTTGCTATGGTTCGACTCATCTTCTTTCCTGAAGATTGTGTTCATCATGGTGCCTATAAACTGACTTAGAATTTCTTCATTCTGCTAAAGCTTCACAAATATGATATGTATCTGAGGGACCAGAACGTCTCCTCCAACACTTCTGCAGGGATATTGTCAGGACCAGAAGCTTTCTTTTTTTTTTATCTGGTTGACAGCTGTTATCACTTCACCTAACTCACTTTTGATTGTATGTTGTGGAAGATTCTCAAGTAGGTGCATATCCAACGTGGAGTTCTGGTTAACTAGTTCTATAAAGTGCTCTTTCCAGGAGGTATTGATACAGTCCATATCTCCACATTGGCCCCAAGCCCCGAACCCTCCCTCAGGTGCCGGTGCCCTGCAATATGAGCCGCCTCGGGGACATGCCCTCCGTACCATTTGGCACGGCGCGGAGGAGTTTTCTGTACTGACTGCTGCTGCACACCTTCCAATTTCTCGCCCTCGTCCGTCGCCCGGACACGCCCTGGCGTGCCTTGTTGCCGTCCGGCGGTGGAGGCCCCCGATGGGAGGCCCTCTATGGAGGTGTCCTCCCGCTTTCTATCGGGGACCTGGGTTGGAGGGTGTTGCATGCAGCAGTCCCCTACAATCGCAGAATGTGTAAGTTCACGGACTCCCAGGACACCTGCCCTTTTTGTGGTCTTGTGGAGTCCGTGGACCACGCATATATAGGGTGTGGTAGGCTGCACTCCCTTTTTAGTTATTTAAAAAACCTTTTGTTACTGTTCTGTTTGCACTTCACTCCCACGCTCCTGGTCTACGGACACCTGGTGCGGAAGGGGGTCGGGAAGGAGGAGGACCTCCTCGTGAACCTGCTCCTGGGCCTGGCCAAGTTGGCCATTAACAGGTCCAGGCAGCAGGCGATCGAGGGGGGAGTCCCGCCCGATTGTTTGTCCCTCTTCCACGGCTACGTTCGCGGCCGGGTGTCCCTGGAAAGGGAGCGCGCGGTGTCTGCCGGCACTCTCAAGGCCTTCCGTGCCCGGTGGGCACCGCGGGGACTGGGGTGTTTTATTGACCCCTTTAATCACATTTTGGTTTAATGTTTGTAAGTTTCCTTTAAACTTTGTCCTTGGTTTTACAGCTGACCTGACTTAGGGGCTGTGCTTGATTTATCCCTTATTTTGTTAATTTAGTTTAATTGGTTGACTCTTAAAAGAGTTACAGTCCATATCTTTGAAAATAGTCTTGCCGTCCTTGGATCTTACTAGTGTTAGTCCATATGTTGAGGGTCTAATGATCTCTTTGGTTACTTTAAAAAGGACAGCTGTGCATTAACAGGACAATGAGCATTTTCAGGTGCTTACCCCCAATCCCATTTGCACCAGCCAGCTAGAATTAAAATGTAACACCGAGGTTATTACACAATACAATTGTTAAGTTCCCATGCCATATGTATTCATAGAAAATATTTCACTGACAATATGATTTATCTGAGAGTTGCAGGCTACAGTATTGATATTTCACTTTAACTTGGAACACACCACTTCAATAAAATAATGTTTCATGCAAAGTTTTGATGCATCCTTAATCAGCCTGGATAATTTCTGCTTGTCAAAATAAATCAAAATGCCACCTGCTTGCATTAGCATATACTCCTTTATCCTTTAATTCTTCTCTGCAGTCTGAGGAAAGCAACAGGAAGAAGCAAAGAGCATGAGGTGTTTATACCTTAAATACTGTACCAATGCTTTGACAATTTATGTATATATGTGTGAATATACATATGTAAAGACGGATGGATAAATATAAAGATAGTTATCTATGTGCACGTATATATTTTAATTGCATGCCTGATGTGCATTGACTGGATAAATGCAAAGTAAAATGTATATCTTTTTTGTAATAATTATTCAGCAGTGGTGTGTTATAGGTCATTCAGGGAGTCTGAGTTGCTGTGGCGACATGCACTTTACATGCATGTTGTAGTTTCGAGCTATGGATAGTAATAGTAGAGGCTCTAATTTTCTTTCCATCACATGGCTGACCAGGAATCTCTCCCATTCTTACCACCTGCCATATTACCGTGTGTTGGACAGATTTTCAGGTTGATAATCAACCTATTTGGCCACGTTATAGACACACCTTCCTTGGCTATCAAGTCTGGAGTAGGACTTGAAACTAGAGCTTCTGACTCAGAGGCAGGGGCTGGAGTGTTCAGTTTTTCAACTGTTCAGCGTTTGATTATGTGTGCCTGGTATCTGTTCTCTGATCCCTGTGTGTGATTAACTAAGCCTGGGTGTGGTAATTGAGAAAGAGAAACTAAACCGTAGGAAAGCAGCTGGAAGCATGAGAACAGGTATTTTAAGACATTGAACAAAATTGATGTTTAGACATATAATCTGGATTGTCTCATCTCTGCATATCCCCAACACATAAAACATAACAAAGATACTACCCATTGCACCACAAACCTTACAATTATTCAGTCTTGCAGTTATATTTAGTTCTAGATCCATGCAAAATAGCTGAACATAAAAGGAAAGGGAAATTGGAAGCTGTGGTACTCTTGTGCATTGTCTAACAGTTAGTTCGCCCAAGACTTAAGCAAAAGTCTGAAAACAGATGGTGTAGCGAGGGCACTGGGACTTCTGGGACCTTGATAGATGGTGAGTCCAACTGTCTATCTCCTTTAGTTTTGAAAAAGAAACAGGGAATAAGGGTTAATTAGGGTCAAATCATGTAAAGAAAGAAAAATAGAGAGAGGGAAAGAATGATTGAATGAAGAATGAGAAAGAAAAGCATCCAAAGGAAAAAGTTTCAATGATTAAACATTTGAAAATGAACATGTTAAAAACCTCTTCAAACAATGTACTAACTGTCAGATTGAGACTCCAGTATCAATTGTTTTCTTCTGGGTCAGAGAGATTGATTGGCACCTGAGGAATATAAATCTCCTCATTATAAAGGTGCTTTCACTGTTAAGTAGCAGCTCTAACTTCCTTTGGTGAATTTAATTTGTTTTAACAGTGCAAATGCACTATTTCTTAAAACTCAAGTGGAGGTTGACAGCGAGATCTCATTTCCACAAGGCTAATGGTGGAATGGCGCAAATCATCTAGCAACTTGGGGTAATTCGCAACTCACAATGTTTCTATTCCTCAATGACTTATATACTAATAACACACATTAAACTTGCTGTTATTTTCCCAGCAAATTCGGAGCCATTATTCCACCCAGTGAATGAGTGCAGTGCAAGGGAACTGAGAGAGCGGCAAGATGCAATAACATTATAAATAGAGGTGAATTGCAAAAGGATTGGCACACTAGTGCAAAAATGTCAACCCTTTGTCTGGCCCCAGCTCAAAAAAAAACGAGATGAAAATCAAAACACTTTTTACCCTTGCAGTTGACAACAACACTGTTTAAAATACAAGGCAGATTTACCCTGGCAGTGTGAAATTACAGAAAAATTCTAGAAAATGAATTAACTTGTACAATTTTCCTAAAGGAATTGGTCAAACACTTATTTACTGATATGTATACATTTTATTAATAATTTCACAAACATTGGAATCCACAGCATCCTAAATAATCAAATATTCATTCATATTTCTTCAATCGTTGGACATTGTTCCTGGTTTACAGGCATGTCGTATTGATGTGCTATGCCAACATATGGTCAGTGGTCAAGGTAATTTTTTTTATATAAGAAAGCTAGGCTCATTCAGTTGGGAACTGATGAAGTAATCAGTGGTTCCAGCACTGGAATACTTCTTTTGTAAGTGATGATCGCTATTTGTTTCCAGAGGAGTTGATTGCTGATCCACCACATTATCACACATCGGGTAATGGAGAATGTACAGACTAGGTGGTGGGGGTGGGAACATAGAATTATATCATCTTACAATATGAAAATAGCATGAGATGAATTGATGATTCATGAAATTGTTGTATTCCTGTGGGAAGCATTTTCGGATGAATGGGCTTATGAATTTTGTAATGGAGGTGAACATTTCTGCAGAATGTGCTGATTTCTTATTATTTACCACAAATGCTCTGTGGCGATGTCAACATTGGAACTGAAACATCATCAGATGCTTAACGATCCATATCTATGAAGCAGAAATTCAAACTTAATTGAAAATTTAAGTTCAACAAGACATTTACTTTTTAAAGTTTCAAGTTGTTGAGTCTGAATTTACCTCAGTTGGTGGGTCAGGTAGTGGGCGAGGTTGGTGCAGAACTGGGGGTAAGCGGAAAGTTCCCGTGATGTTGTGAATGTGAAGCCCGACTGATTTTAATATGACTAGAGGGGTGTCCACCCAATGGCATTGGGAATGGGCAGCCCACCCACATGACACATGCAATTCCCGGCAGGCATCCTAAGGCTGACTTAAAATGCACCTTGTAAAGCAAGGTTGAATTTCCTGCTTTGAATTTCGGCGGCACAATGCTGGAGACGATTTTACTTTAAGGGAACTGTGGGAGACACAATAAAATACCTAGGTTCTCTGATGTCTTCCTGGAGACCCTGGTGGGGGAAATCAGCAATAGGAGAGATGTGTCCCAGAAGCCATAATATCCCCAGGGCCAGGTTTTTGGCAAGTCTGGACAAAAGTGGCTGACAGGATCAATGCCACATGCATAACCCCCAGCTCCAGGATTCAGTGTAGGAAAAGATTCAGTGATCTTACCAGAGCAGTGATACTCTACAGCTCTTCACCCATCTCAGTAGCATCGGGTGACAGACACTCTTCTTTCACATCTTCTCTGCCACTTTCAATAACTCCCTCCTCTCCTGCTTGTCCCTCAGTAAGACCACATTGCCACACCTCTCTTTCTTATTCCAAACATACTTGCCTCGTCCTTGCTTGCTTCCTACCATGCACTAACTTCGACGAGAAGCCTCGCTCACCTGCTCTCTTCTGACAGGCACTGCTGTTTGACGCTGGTTACTGAAGCAGTGATTGCTGCCGCTCCTCTTCCTCCAAGGGCAGGATTTTGATGTTGTCAGGCGGGCGTAGCGGGTGGGCCCGGAAGCAGCCAGGAAACGGTCTGCTGCCCGCAATCAGCTCTGACCGCGACTTCATGCTGGGTGGGCCAATTAAGGCCCACCCAGCATGAAACGCGGATAAGCACTGGCAGGGAAGGGGCGGGCGGGGGAGGGGGCCTGTTGGCCGCCAAGTCCAATGGTGACCCAGCGGCTGGTTTTAAAACAGCCCAGGCAGCCCCTGGAAGGCTGCCACAGAAGGGCGTGTGCTCAGCGTTCCCAATGGAGTTGAGTGTATCTGGACACGGTAGGTGGGAGGGCAGGTTGGGTGGGTACTCGGCCCCTCACTTTTCTAACGAGTGCCTCACTGTCTTCCTGGAAGATGTGGCTGCCAGGAGGGACACCATTGTCCCCAGATATAGGAGGAGGAGGCCACTGGACCTCACCAAGAGGGCATGGGAGGAGGTGGCAGCACTGGTAACCAGCCATAATGTGGTGTGGCACTCCTGGGGGCATTGCCAGAAGCGCTTCAATGACCTGCTGCACACAGGAAGGGTGACTACCATGTTGGCATGGGTCAGTGTGCAGAAGTGTTAAAGCATGGCCGTCCCCCCGTGGACCTCAGGGGTGCCAGAGTCCGAACGCCAACTGTCAGTGATGCCAGTGAGCCCTGGTTGCTTGGAGTGAGTGCCTTGCGGCTCAAGATCCATGGCTTGAATGTGTCCTGGGAGGTGTTCCTCAGCTGGGGTTGGCCAGGCTGCAATGGGGCTGCAGGTAGAGAGTGGACTAATCAATGCTCCTCTGTTCTTTCATGAGAAGACAAGCCGTAACCAGGCAGAGAGGGCACGTACAGGCAGAGGGCAGCTCAACCACCTGCTGCTCAGCAGGTTCGAGCAGGACGATCTCGAGCTTGAGAGCCGGCACCCGTGCAGCCGGGTGTGGAGAGGCGGGGGTGCCAGACAAAAGTAAGAGTTCAGTACATAGAGGTGAGAGTTTCAGATTGTGCAACCATTCTAGTGTAGTCTCTTCATTGATGTGAGCTGCGAACTTGGTGTCCCCATTGATCATTGGAAGGCGATGGCACCATGATGCAGATCTCCATTGTCTCAGCAGGGTACCTGGCAGGCACAGTGACAGTGTGGTAACTTAAACTAATAACATGTCCTTCTTCTTCCTTTTAGGTTCGCCGGCACGCACTCACTCTGCGGACTCCAAAGGGCCACCCCTGATGCCAGAGGACCACCAGGCTTCATTTGCACCTGCGTCACACCCGCTCTCTGAAGCAGGCACCAGCGCAAATACCAGCACCTCGGTGGGCATTAGCTTGGCGGCTAGTGTCTTGGTGCACATTGGTGAGGGCACTTCACACTCGCTTGAGGTGCAGGCGGAGGCAGAGAGTGCCCAGGGGGCCGGAAGTCGGAGGACTGCTGGGGACCAGGGCAATGCTCAGTCGAAGGCTGATGATGAGCCTCTGGAGTCGTCCATTAGGCAGAAAATGCTGGCTGCCCAGCAAGGTGTGTGGGAGGATCTGACGGAGGTCCATGAGGGCATGCACGCCATGGTCTCCATTTTGGAGGAGTCCATGCAGAGCATCAGCACTGCACTGACCCTTATGGCCAAGCACACAGCCTCCTCCATTGAGAGAATGGTGACTCTCATGGAGAGGCAGTTCCAGGGACAGAATGAGGGGCTCCTGGGATTGCGCTCAGACCTGCAAGCCCTCACACAGGCACTGAACTGAGGTGGTCAGTGCTAGTGTTGGGGGGGTGGATGAGGCACCCAGTATCCCAGCTAGGTGCCCATCCATCAATGGTGAGCAGGGAGTTGCAGAGCGGCCTCATGTTGGCACACAACCTGCTTGCCATCTCTGCCGGCTCCTCTCAGGGCGCTCTGGATGATGGCTGCAGCTCCTCCATCCCTCTGCCAGTGACCATGGCAGCTGATGAGGCTACAGCGATTGGGGAGATGCCAGCTGTGGCACTGGCCGCTCCCTCCCAGGCGGGGTCAGCACAGGCTCCACTGGCCAGAGGACGACCGCCAAGGTCATCAAGGCCAACAAGACAGCAGAGTCAGCAGGCTGGCTCCAATGCCTGTGCCAGCGAGGGAGGAGCACCAAGACGTAGCACTCACAAACGTAAGTTATAGGCACCATGAGCACAAGAAGAACAGGTCACGGGTGATTTTATATTCATTTATGTTTACTTTATCTATACTGGCCTGGGAATGAAGAGCAGAGAAGTTTATATAAATAGTTTCGAATTGTCAAAATTCGATACATTTTGTTTTTCTTGTCATGGCCTGAGAATGCTTCACCTTTTTATTTCACTGGTGCAGGGTACGCCAGTGTGTAATGCTGGACATACGTGGCTCTGAACGTTATTGCACAGGCACCAAGTGTTCTTTGTGTTAAAAGGAAAGGGCCCTTTCAGACATCCGGGGTGGAGGAGGCAGCCCTGGCATGTGGTTGAAGATGATCTTTGGTAGTCTAGCTGAAGGAGCATTGAATCAAGGCATCCCTGGTGTCCCAGCCTCCCTGGAGGTTACCAAGGCCTGCCTCCATGCTCTTAGCATTCTCCTCACCATGCTCATCTTCTAACTATTACTGGGCTCATCACCTGTGGCCTGTGCAGCTATGTCAAGATCTTCTTCTTCCAGTGGGATCCTCCCTTGCCAGTGCCAGATTGTAGGGAACACAACCTGCAACCACTATCAGTGACACCCACTCTGGGGGGTATTGTAGTGCGCCCCCTGAACGGTCCAAGCGTCAGAAGTACATCTTGAGAAGACCTATGGTCCTCTCGACCACTGCCCTTGTGGATGTATGACTCCTATTATAACGCTGCTCTGCCTCTGTTCTTGGGTTGTGGAGAGGCGTCATGAACCACCTCTTCAACGGATAACGCTTGTCACCCAGCAGCCATCCATCCAGTCGGGCTGAAGCACTGAAGAGCCCCGGCACCTGGGAGTATTTCAGGATATAGGAGCCATGGGAGCTGCCTGGGTACCTTGCACAGACTTGCAGAATCTGCATCCTGTGGTCACACACTATCTGTATGTTCATGGAGTGGAATCCCTTCCTGTTGACGAAAGCACCCGGCTGACCCGCTGGCAACTTGATGGCCACATGTGTGCAGTTGATGGCATCCTGGACGCGGGGGAAGCCAGCAATCGCTGCAAAGCCTCTGGCTCTCTCAGCCTGGCTGACCTCGTCTGTATGATAAAAAATAAAGGTCAGTACCCACCTGAACAGAGCTCTTATCACCAGCTTGACGCAACTGTGGACAGCTAATTGGGAGACTCCACACAGATTCCCCACTGGCACCTAGAAAGAGCCAGAGGCATAGAAGTTGAGGGCCACTGTGACCTTCAGAGCCACTGGCACGGGGTGTCCAGCCACACAGCCAGAGCTGATCACAGGCCCAATCATCTGACAAATGGAGGTGATGGTCTCCCTTGAGAGGCGGAGCCTCCTTTGGCATTGCACCTCAGACATATTGAGGTAGCTGCTTTGCAGCCTGTAAACCCTAGTAGCAGGATAGTGGCGTCTTCTGTGGCCCCTTCTGCCTTGGACTTCCTGCTAGCCCTGCACCCCTTGTGCCTGCGCCTCTCCTCCCACAGGTCACTCCCCTGGAAGCTGCATTGGGACACCTGGCCTCCTCTCCCTTCTGCCCCTCGCTTCCTCCTCAGAGGAGGTGCCACCAGCAGAGACTATAATCCACATTACCAGGGTAACGGAAGGCTGTCTGATACCTGGTAAGGTCCATCCAGTCTCAATCCTCCTGGGGCCTTTCAGGTGCCAAGGAGTCCTGAAATGAAGCCTGGGAATGCTAACAATGAAGCCCCGAACAAAGATGAAGCTGCCAAGTACCAATAAGTCACTAGCAGCAAACTATCTACCAAACTCCTCACTACTCACACTGGCAATGCTGCTGATCCTTTTTATCCTGCCCTTGAATGAGGTTTTTGAAAATGTGAGCTGGCCGCCTGTCAGTTTTGTCTGTGCGACAAGTGCGAATTTGCACATGTAAGGAAAAATCGCTGTCAATTGGACTGTTAATTTTTTTTGTATTTGTTCACGGGATGTGGGCTTCGCTGGCTGGGCCAGCATTTATTGCCCATCCCTAGTTGCCCTTGAGAAGGTGGTGGTGAACTGCCCTCTTGAACCACTGCAGTCCATGTGGTGTAGGTACATCCACAGTGTTGTTAGGAAGGGAGTTCCATATTTCCAAATCAGGATAGTGAGTGACTTGGAGGGGAACTTCCAGGTATTCCCTTCTATCTGCTGCCCTTGTCCTTCTAGATGGTAGTGGGCGTGGGTTTGGAAGGTGCTGTCTAAGGAGCCTTGATGAATTCCTGCAGTGCATCTTGTAGGTGGTACACACTGCTGCTACTGTGTGTCGGTGGTGGAGGGAGTGAATGTTTGTGGATGTGGTGCCAATCAAGCGGGCTGCTTTGTCCTGGATGGTGTCAAGCTTCTTGTGTGTTGTAGGAGCTGCACTCATCCACGGAAGTGGGGAGTATTCCATCACACTCCTGAATTGTGCCTTGGGGAGCCAGGCGGTGAGTTACTCTTTGCAGAATTCCGAGCCTCTGACCTGCTCTTGTAGCCACAGTATTTATATGGCTAGTCCAGTTCAGTTTCTGGTCAATGGTAACCCCCAGGATATTGTTAGTGGAGGTTTCAACGATGGTAATGCCATTGAACATCAAGAGGCGATGGTTGGATTCTCTCTTGTTGAAGATGGTCAACAGTGGGCTGTTAATTAATGGGGGGATGCAGATCCGGCTCGCGCTTGCGTTTGCCGAGCGAAATATCGCATGCTATTTTACGCCTGATCAGCTCCGGCGCGCAGCCACCCACGGGATGTAAATTTCTGCCCCATGTGTTTCTTCATCCAATAGGATGAACAGCAATAATAGCACCCATTATTAGCTGATAAAGGTAACAGGATAATAAGGCAGTGAAGTGAGAAAGAAGTGACCTGGAATCTGGAAATTCTTCTGAAAATCTAAAGAGCAAAAAGATCCTGAAGTCCAATTAACTGACGGTGAGTTCCCCTTTAAATACTGCTTCTGTGAATCTGAGAGATTAAACCAGTGGGGTTTCCTTGGCGGTTGGGCACTTGACAGGGCTTCCATGATTTGTAGTTAAAATGGCATCGAGGTCTTCATTGCATCTTAGTGCCCCGTTTAACGTGTATTCATGAGGACCCTGCCCGATTGTGGTGGTCAGCTGGCCAGATGTGAACTGCTCAGTTAAATAGTTAGCAGGCAGAAGTGTATGGTGAATGCAGCTGAACGTTCTCTATTGCAGTCAAAACCATCCACTCACCACATTTCTACCAGGTGGGCAGGGTTAAAACGAGAATTCAATGGTGGTATTGTTGCTGGACTAGTAATCCAGGGATCCAGGGTAATGCTCTGGGGACCCGGGTTCGAATCCTACCACGATAGTGGAATTTGAATTCAGTTAAAAATCTGGAAGTAATGATAACCATGAAATCATTGTCGATTGTTGTAAAAACCCACCTGGTTCACTAAGGCCCTTTAGGGAAGGAAATCTGTCGTCCTTACTTGGTCTGGCCTACATGTGACTCCAGAACGACAGCAATGTGGTCGACTCTTAAATTCCCCCTGAAATGGCCTAGCAAGCCACTCAGTTGTAACAAACCGCTATAAAGTCACAAAAAATGAGTGAAACCGGACAGACCACCCGACATCGACCGAGACACCGGAAACGACAACGGCAATCGCAGCCCTGTCGACCCTGCAAAGTCCTCCTTACTAACATCTGGGGCTAGTGCCAAAATTGGGAGAGCTGTCTCACAGACTAGTCAAGCAACAGCCTGACAAAGCCATCCTCACGGAATCATACCTTACATATAATGTCCAAGACTCTACCGTCACCATCCCTGGGTATGTCCTGTCCCGGCAGGACAGACCCAGCAGACGTGGCGGCACAGTGGTGTATATTCAGGAGGGAGTTGCCCTGGGAGTCCTCAACATCGACTCCGGACCCCATGAAATCTCATGGCATCAGGTCAAACATGGGCAAGGAAACCTCCTGCTGATTACCACCCCCGCCTCAGCTGATGAATCAGTGCTCCTCCATGTTGAACATCACTTGGAGGAAGCACTGAGGGTGGCAAGAGCACAGAATGTACTCTGGGTGGGGGACTTCAATATCCATCACCAAGAGTGGCTCGATAGCACTGCTACTGACCGAGCTGGCCAAGTCCTAAATGACATAGCTGCTAGACTGGGTCTGGGGCAGGTGAGGGAACCAACAAGAGGGAAAAACATACTTGACCTCATCCTCACCAACCTGCCTGCCACAGATGCATCTGACCAAGACAGTATCGGTAGGAGCGACCACCGCACAGTCATTGTGGAGACGAAATCCCGCCTTCACATTGAGGGTACCCTCTATCGTGTTGTGTGGCACTACCAATGTGCTAAATGGGATAGATTTCAAACAGATCAAGCAACTCAAAGATAAAAACAAAAAGCTAAAAGCTACTGCGGATGCTGGAAATCCAAAACAAAAACAGAATTACCTGGAAAAACTCAGCAAGTCTGGCAGCATCGGCGGAGAAGAAATCAGTTAACGTTTCGAGCCTTCATGGCCCTTCGGCAGAACTGGAGCATAGTTAGAAGAAGGGAGAAATATAAATTGGTTTAAGGTGGGTTGGGGGGGGGGGTGGGGGGAAGAGACACATTGAGGGTGTGGTGTGATGATTGTGGAGATGAGCAGATAATCAAAAGATGTCACAGACAAAAGGGTCAAAGAGGTGTTGAAGGTGGTGGTCTTTGTCTGAGAAAAGTGCTAATTAAGAATGGAAGACAGGATATTCAAAGTACAGCTCTAGTGGGGGTGGGGTGGAAAGACTAAAGGTTTTAGTTTTAGATTTAAAAATAATGGAAATAGGTGGGGAAAGAAGAATCTATATAAATTATTGAAAAAAAGCGGGGGGGGGTGGGGGGGAAGAAACGGGGTGGGGATGGGGGGAGGGGGAGTTTAAGATCTAAAGTTGTTGAATTCAATATTCAGCCCGGAGGGCTGTAAAGTGCCTAGTCGGAAGATGAGGCCCAACGCAAACTGGAGGAACAGCACCTTATCTTCCGACTAGGCACTTTACAGCCCTCTGGGCTGAATATTGAATTCAACAACTTTAGATCTTAAACTCCCCCTCCCCCCATCCCCACCCCGTTTCTTTCCCCCCCTCCCCCGCCCCCCCCTGCTTTTTTTCAATAATTTATATAGATTCTTCTTTCCCCACCTATTTCCATTATTTTTAAATCTAAAACTAAAACCTTTAGTCTTTCCACCCCACTAGAGCTGTACTTTGAATATCCTGTCTTCCATTCTTAATTAGCACTTTTCTCAGACAAAGACCACCACCTTCAACACCTCTTTGACCCTTTTGTCTGTGACATCTTTTGATTATCTGCTCATCTCCACAATCATCACACCACACCCTCAATGTGTCTCTTCCCCCCACCCCGCCCCCCCAACCCACCTTAAACCAATTTATATTTCTCCCTTCTTCTAACTATGCTCCAGTTCTGCCGAAGGGCCATGAAGGCTCGAAACGTTAACTGATTTCTTCTCCGCCGATGCTGCCAGACTTGCTGAGTTTTTCCAGGTAATTCTGTTTTTGTTCAAGCAACTCAAGATTGGGCATCCATGAGGCACTGTGGGCCATCAGCAGCAGCAGAATTGTACTCGAACACAATCTGTTAGCTCATGGCCCAACATATCCCCCAATCTACCATTACCATCAGACCAGGGGATTATCCCCGGTTCAATGAAGAAGGCAGGAGGGCATGCCAGGAACAGCACGAGGCATGCCTAATAATGAGGTGTCAACCTGGTGAAGCTATAGCAAAGGACTACTTGCATGCCAAACAGCATAAGCAGCAAGTAATAGACAGAGCTAAGCGATCCCACAACCAACGGATCAGGTCTAAGCTCTGCAGTCCTGCTACATCCAGGTGGACAATTAAACAACTCACTGGTGGAAGAAGCTTCACAAATATCCCCATCCTCAATGATGGAGGAGCCCAGCACATCAGTGCAAAAGATATGATTGAAGCATTTGCTACAATCTTCAGCCAGAAGTGCCTAGTGGATGATCCATCTCGGCCAGCATCACGAATACTAGTCTTCAGCCAATTCGATTCACTCCATGTGATATCAAGAAATGACTGAAGGTGCTGGATCTGCAAAGGCTATGGGTCCTGACAATATTCTAGCAATAGTACTGAAGACTTGTGCTCCAGAACTTACCGCACCCCTAGCCAAGCTGTTCCAGTACAGCTACAACACTGGCATCTACCTAGTTATGTGGAAAATTGCCCAGGTATGCCCTGTGCACAAAAAGCAGGACAAATCCAACCTGGCCAATTACCGCCCCATCAGTCTACTCTCCATCAGCATTAAAGTAATGGAAGGGGTCAGCAACAGTGCTATCAAGTGGTACTTGTTTAGCAATAACCTGCTCACTGATTCCCAGTTTGGGTTCCACCAGTGCCACTCAGCTCCTGACTGCATTGCAGCCTTGGTTCAAACATGGACAAAAGAGCTGAACTCCTGAGATGAGGTGAGAGTGACTGCCCTTGACATCAAGGCCTCATTTGACCGAGTGTGGCATCAAGGAGCCCTGGCAAAACTGGAGTCAATGGGAATGATGGGGAAAACTCTCCACTGGTTGGAGTCATACCTGGCACAAAGGAAGATGGTTGTGGTTGTTGGAGGTCAGTCATTTCAGTTCCAGGACATCACTGCAGGAGTTCCTCAAGGTAGTGTCCTAGGCCCAACTATATTCAGCTGCTTCATCAATGACCTTCCTTCCATCATGTGGCTAGAAGAAGCGATGATTGCATGATGTTCAGCACCATTTGCAACTACTCAGATACTGAAGCAGTCCATGTCCAAATGCAGCAAGACTTGGACAATATCCAGGTTTGGGCTGACAAGCGGCAAGTAACATATATGCCACACAGGTGTCAGGCAATGACTACCTCCAACAAGAGAGAATGCAACTCTCACCCCTTGATGTTCAATGACATTACCATCACTGAATCCTCCACTATCAACATCCTGAGGTTACCATTGACCAGAAACTTAACTGGACTGGCCATATAAATACTGTGGCTACAAGAGTAGGTCAGAGGCTAGGAATTGTGCAATGAGTAACTCACCTCCTGACTCCCCAAAGTCTGTCCACCATCTACAAGGCACAAGTCAGGAGTGTGATGGAATACTCCCCACTTGCCTGGATGAGTGCAGCTCCTACAACACTGAAGAAGCTGGACAACATCCAGGACAAAGCAGCCCGCTTGATTGGCACCACATCCACAAACATTCACTCCCTCCACCACCAACGCACAGTAGCAGCAGTGTGTACCATCTATAAGATGCACTGCAGGAATTTACCAAGGCTCCTTCGACAGCACCTTCCCAACCCATGACCAGTACCACCTAGAAGGACAAGGGCAGCAGATAGATGGGAACACCACCACCTGGATGTTCCCCTCCAAGTAACTCGCCGTCCTGACTTAGAAGTATATCGGCATTCCTTCACTGTCGCTGGGTCAAAATCCTGGAACTCCTTTCCTAACAGCACTGTGGGTGTACCTACACCACATGGACTGCAGCGGTTCAAGAAGGCAGCCCACCACCACCTTCTCAAGGGCAGCTAGGGATGGGCAATAAATGCTGACCCAGCCAGCAAAGCCCACACTCCATGAACTTAAGGGCAATTGAAAAAAGTGGACAGGGATTTTACAGTCGCTTGCCAGGTCCCCAGAGGTGCTAGGGACCAGTTCAGTTGCCTGGAGGTATCCTCCAGGTGGCAGACTGGGATGGGGAGTGGGGCTGCACTCCAGGCAAGCCTAGATAATATGGCAGTCACTGGCCATCCTGTAGACGGTCTTTCACCCATCCCCCATAGTGGTGACCCAGCTGCAAAGGCCAAATTTTATTTCAAATTTAGGAGCTTGGAGAGAGGGTGCCTCCATCTTGGAATGCCCCCTCCCTCACTTTCCTGCCATGGCATCCTGATGCTGCTTTCAAGCTGGGAGCCCCTGACTGTCCCTCCAGCTTCAAGATCCCACCTGCCACCCTCAAGTAGATGGTCAGCCTGCCCTCTGGGGTCACTACTTGGCTGCTTTGGGGAAACTCACATTTAGTGACTGTTACTGACACAGTTCCTGTTAACCTTTATTTGAGCCTGACGGTCGAATTCATTAACCCAGAGAGAAAATCCAGCCCAAGGATGGCGGGCTCCAATTTTTAAAATGTTCGCATGTAAACTTTTTGACTCAAGGACAGGATATCATTTATCATAAAGATCTACTGGTGTACCTGTATTGGAATACTCAGCCATCTCAAAATAAAATATGTTATTGCGTAAAAAATATCTGTCATCACACCCTATGTGTTCAGCCAAGCATGTTGTTCTGGTTATATTGTCAGCTGCACCGTGACATATATTTAGAAAGTCACTTGACATGGGAAGGCAGCCGTTTCTTCATTTGCAAACTATGCTAGACCACTTAGCCAAATTCATAACATTATTCCTTAAGAATTAATGGGCAATTCTAGTTTTAAAGAGGAGAGTCTGTGGGTGGAACCCAACAATTATCATAGGAACAACTCTGAAGTGGTCATACCCCTGGAAACAGATTTTATTTTAAATCACACAACAGTGAGAGACTAGAAATCAATTTGAAATGAATTATTGTTGAAGTTATTATTCAGTTTTCTTACATAGTATTCGTGGAAGCATGCATTGATAAGGATGAATCTACCACTGCAGCTGAATATTTGTCAGTAGCGTTGTAACCGTGAGAATCAGGGTGTTTTCTTGTCAGAAACCATGCGAGGGAAGATAATTGGACATTGGTATTTAGGGACTAGCCTACCTCTCTTGGAATGGAGTTACAATGGAGAATGAGGAAGAAGGACCTGCTCTCCCTATCTGATCTGGTTTCTATGTGACACAGTCCCTTGCTATGTGATTAATGCTTAAAGCCCTCAGGGCAACAATGAATGGCCAATAAATGCTGCCTTACCTACAACTCAAGGACAAATAAGGAAATAAACAAATTTGTTGGCAATTGCTATTGGAGCTTCTGGATATAGCTTACGCCAATAAATGCTGCCTTACCTACAACTCATGGACAAATAAGGAAATAAACAAATTTGTTGGCAATTGCTATTGGAGCTTCTGGATATAGCTTACACTGTTTCAGTAACAACACACCTTTTTTAACAACTCACAGAGCATGACAAGGCAAACCTACACTTGCTGTATATGACAACATAATCATGTTGGTCCGTTTCCAAGTTACGGCTTGAAATTATGTTTCCTAGAAAGATGAAAGAAATAGTGTTTTGTGCTCCACACCCAGTGCCTCAGGTATAAGAAGGTATATTTTCTCAATGCTTTCAAAACAAATACCTCACACATAATTTTACGAGTCAAACATAGTTCACTCATTCATTATTTCTACTACGTCCATTCACCTTCATAAAGCTTCTGCTTTTCTTTTTCTCTAAGTCCAAGTTAAGCAGGTTTCAATTTTTAAAAGCAAGAGTCTTTGCTGAATTTTTCCCTACAATTTGACACCGCACAATGGCCCATAATTTCCTGGAATATTTTGGCAAAAATACAGTGCAAGAGCATTGTTGTGCCATTGTTTTCCTAAGGAAACTGATGTGTAACTGGCTTCTGTCAGTTTTATACTAAATGATTGGATGATTTGCTACATGTGAATTTTCTCAGTCGTTCACTCTGCTTCTAACATACATTGGCTGAAATCTTCTGCTGTGCAGTTGCAGAAGCTTTGTTCCCATGCAAAATACCAGCTCACGTGGTTTTTCTGAATTTACAAGGCATAGGTTTTTTAAAATTTATTCGTTCATGGGGCGTGGGCATCACTGGCTAGGCCAGCATTTATTGCCCATCCCTCTTGAGAAGGTAGTGGTGAGTCCAAACATTTAAGAGCAAAACAACTGTAAGTCATCTGATAACATAATAGGTAAGAATGGGAAATTTTGAAGTTTGATTGTACTGGTGTCATTTGATCTCGCTGACATGCTTACATCGGTTAGGACTTCAGCACTATTCCCTGCCCTCCTTTGAAGTGTGCCACGAGAGCTTTCATAGGCACCTAAGATCGGCAGGACCTCGATTTAGTGCCTCATCAAAAATGCGAGTTTTTTGAAGGAATGAACTATCTGGAATGAACAATAAGAGATTACAGCTGCACATTTTGCTGTGTGTTAGAAGACTTCAAACACTGAACGGCCATAATTAAAAATGGTGCCCATGTGGTACTGCTGTGTACAGTAAGGCAAAGGAGTTATGTCCTTGTTATCAATGCTGTCCAGCAGCTTCCAGTCTGAGGGTACACTCTGTAACAATACATATCCAGCACAGGTCCTTGGATCTGGAATGGTGCTGGGCAGCATTGCGGTGGCATTTTTCCTCAGGTTTGCCATCCATATCCATATTTGCAGTCAACCTGGGTTTTGCGGAGGACAGCCATCCCTTCAACCAGGCAGTTGGGATGCTTTCCTCTTTACTGTCCGAAACAGTTCTCTGCCATCATTGCCAGTTAGATATCACTGGGGCTGTGTATGTGATTAGTGGCATAACTGTAGATATGGACATTCTGCAATTGGTGCCATCTGATCTCCCTGATATGCCTCCTTTGTTCTTCTTCACCCTCTTGGCTGAAATCTTGCGATCATGGAGCACTGAAAGTTATTCCCATGGGCAGGATTTTTCAGATGTTGGGGTTTCCCACTCCACCAACCAAAGAGTTGGTGGAAAACACATCCCTGCTGACCATGGCAGTCCCTCAGCCATTTAACACTCCAAGGAGGTTAATTGGTTGAAAATGGGATCTCTGTCCCTCAGTCAAGCACAAGTCCTTTTTGGCAATCCTGTCAATGCATCAAGCATCCACGAGCCTTTTCCTGTACACTGCCCCATCAAAGCCTCATCTGAATCCTCGAAGCTGAATTTGTGCGTGACCTTGCCCACTGGAGAGCTGGAACATGCGCTATCCTTTCCCCCTGGCTTTTCTGCAGTCCCCTTGTGCCTGGTGACTCACCACATGGTGATCCCTCTCGTGTAGTACCAGGACCTGAGCGGGTGGCCACGAGTATCAGGTCAAGTGATGACGTGTAGATGTGTGTTCTTCTTCTTGCCCTTCATCGTCAGGCTGTACTCACTGACCAGGTAGCAGATCTTGGCTACCTGAAAGTGGATGGAAGAGTTGCATGGTTACACCATCTGCAGCTTGTACTTCATATCAGATTGCGGGATGAGGATGAAGTGGGATTTGAGAAAGTGCATAACGTAGGAGCATTCAATCATTCTGGATAGTTTCAGTGACCCCAGATGCAACAGCCTCCATGACAGCTGCACCGATAATTTGACATACAACCTCTTCCAAGGGGCTGAGGAGATGCAGCCATGCCTGACACTAGCCCCTCCCACTCCCCCTCCACCAGTTCTTTGTTGCTCTCCACTGTTCTGGGTCACCTTATGCAAGATTAAGAGTGGCAGTGAGTGTGTTGCATTGTGTTTGGGTGATGTACCAAATCTGCTGTAGAATTGGATGTATGTGGTAATTTTGAAATGTGGGTGTGAGGCTTGCAGCAGTGGAAGGCGTGTGAGGGTTGGGTGGAGAATATGAATGTTAGACATGAGTACTGGGTTGTCAGAAATTGCTGATGGATGATGAATGGGGTGTGGGGCATTTAGCAGTTTTCGATGTTAGCAGTGTGGTGGGGAGGAGATGGCACTTGAAGATGCATTCACTGACCTTGACCAAATTGTGTGAGGTCATTGAGCTTCTTTCAGCATTTCAACCAGGTCCTTGGGGCCAGACTCCATGGCTACCTGCTCCCAATCTCTTCCCGGTGTGCCTCTAGAGGGCCTCCTGGCCCCTGCGGAAAGGTGACCTCTCCTCTCCTCTCCAACTTGTGAACTAAGGCCCCCTGTGCTGAATCTGAGAGCCCTCTCGCTGGCCTACTGCTCCATTGCTCCATTGACTTCCTTCTGAGAAACTCTTTGCAGGCACTTCCAGTCGTGGCTGCAGCCAGAATGCATCTCCTTTGTTTTTGTGAGAATCTTTGGTCACAGTGCAGAACAACATCAAGATTGAGGAAAGTAGAAGACAGGATAGAGTGAATCAATAAATAGTCCTGGCTACCAAACTTGGCCTTTACAACCTGCAGGTTGTAAGGGGAAGGACAGGTTGAGGGAAATAATGACATCAGTAGGTTTGATGTTCAGATAAAGGATTAGTTAAGAGTAGAAAACTGTGCAATAAACCTCGATTTAAATATGTATAGAAGGAAAGTGGAACTTGACCCATTGAAGTTTAAAAGGAATGGGTGAGCTATTTCTGGGAATGGATTAGATACAGGGAATCCTAAGAGTGGGACATTTAAAATGGGGGCCAAATAAGTTGTAGTTTAATTTTTGATGAAACCTTACTCCCTCTTGTGGTCTATTGTCTTTGATCTCACCATTGGGTTTCTCATATCTTTCACTTGACCTTATCAGGGTCAAAATACTCATAGCTGGCAGCATCACCTATTTAGATTAGACAACTAAAATAATTTAGAAAGTGTAATTCTTCTCACAGGGATCTGCACTCAGCAATTATTTGAACTTATATTTATTTGAATGATCATTCGCCATTTTATTATAGAGAACGCAGTACACTTGCTAATACATTCATTGTAGATTTATAGCTGGGATTTCTTTAGTAGGACCATTATTTGTAAAGCACATGATACATTTCACAGGCTCAGTTCTGCTTAATTTCAACCCTTGAAACCTGAAACTGAGCTAAACATTTTTCAAAAATTCCCAAGTCCAACTTACAAACAGCCTAAATATTAAATTAATGAAACCATACATTGTAGCATTTAACCTTAGAAACTAAAATGACTTCATGATATCAGCATGTAAACACAACAAATTTATACATAATTAATTTATATGCAGCTTTAATGAAACTGCTAACCGATTTACTTTAAATCAGATAATGGTTTCACTAGAATAGTGGACAAAGTAATTGTCTATGAGCACATGGAGAATGAATACTCTAGCGTCACATAATGTAATTTCTAGCATCTCATCAACACCGGCATTAAACAGAAAGAAACCTTACACCTGAAAATAGACTTTCCTTCTTTCCTCCATTAACCTTCAGGGGGATGAATTTCTGCAGAGACTCTGCAGCTCATCAAACATAACTTTGGCAGAAAAGCTGTGCAAACCCATGGAACTCTATCTCTATTGTTGTGTTTCTGTTAAACCCATGTTGAAATTCCCCTTCCTCTTCATCCCACCCCCCTGAACAACCCCCCCACTATATAATAATGTTTGCCTCACTTACCAGATTGCCCTGACTCTCTTAAGGTACTGCGGCACTGAATATTGTTTCTGCTCAGCCATCTATTCTTACCCGAAGAGAAACTCTTTTTACCCATTGTGTTTCATTTTTACTGGGTTTCTCACCATTCAGTATTTTGTAAATAAAATAAAACCTCTTCAATGAAGTGTCTGGAAATTAGTTGAATTTAGATAATTTGGCTCCAATGAAGTGCCCATTTTGGATATGTTTTAATTTTTGCTCTAGGTTCAGCATTCACCTTTGTTAGTCACTTCTAGGGCACAAGAGCTACTTCATAAGTTTATCCTAAATGCATGGACCATGAATCAGTTATCAAATCTGCACAGCAAGGGCTTCATTCATTTTATCATAGGCTAATAGACTGGTGTTCTTTTATCATCTTTTATTTTCATAAAGATATAGCAGACTCAATCACTGCCATAACCATTTTATTTTATTGTCTTCACAGGCCAGTTTGTTTTCACCACAACATATATTTGAAGATAAGTTTAGCTTAGCGTAGACTAAACAAATTATAATGAATATATAAAGGTTGGAGTTGAAATCTGACCTCCATTCAGTCTTTTGATTTTTTTCCCCTATGCCATTTCATTGTGCTGTTCCTTTGATACGCTTTGAGGAAGAGATGACTCAGTGCTGTGTTTTTTGAATGCTGATTTACGTCTGTCACAGTCCACATTGCCTGGAGGCTAAGAGTAAATATCCCACCCCGTACTGTTTTACCTTTTTGTTGTTGCTTGAAGTACAATATGAGCAGCCACAACAGTGAACAAACACAGAGTGCATTCAACCTGATGTCTGGTGATCAGTAAGCCTGCCTGATTTGCCTTGACATTTATCTGTGCCTTGGTAATACTGACTCACCCAGCCATCCTGTTTGTTTACATTGCTGAACTGGATGGTGATGTGAAATATAGTAGCAGTGTTGTTAAACTCAGCAATATCAATATTAAATATGCATTATCAATGAATATTATCTTACTGAAGTGGCAGGAAAATGTTTGATAAGCAGAGCTCTTAAAATTGTTTCCATCAACATTATTATCAAGTGAATTGCGATTTTCAACTCGTTTCTTTTTACTTTGTTTCTGATGTTTACACCTCATTCTAACTTCGCTATGACGACAGTTGCTTCAAAGTAATTCTGATCAGGCAATATATAAATTCTAGCCAAGCAATAGAATTGACAGCCTCTGTGAGCAGGTTGACAAGCTGCATTGCCCCACCCCTCAAATCTGAACAGAAAAGAATGGTTGTGAAATGCTAAACAGGAGGAAATGGAGAGCAATTAAAACCCAAAACAACAAAGCTATGCTTTCTTATTTCAAGATTTAACAAACTTAGATTTGACAGTACCACCAGAAAAATCTAGGCCCAATTGAGTAAAACCCAGCAAATAACCTCAAACTATGGGTATATTATTAACAATATGAATCTGACATCCTCCCATTTGAAAGTCCAACATCAACAGGTCCTATGGATTTTTCTCAATACTAATTTGCTCATACCTGCTGTGATGCCTGCCCTGCTGCTTTTTCATCCTTCCTTCGCTCTCTTCCCTCCCCTTTTTACCTCCCACTCTTCGCCTCACCCCACCCTCCCCTCCTTTCACCTTCTCCCTCTCTCTCTCCCCTCCCTCCCCTGTATTGACACCGACTTTGTCTATCCTTCACAAACATGGACTAATGATAAGAAGTGAGAGTTTCCCCAATTGTATTTTTAAACAGAATTAAGAATTCTTATATGAAAGGCAATTTGAATTCTATGTAGAAGCCATTTCGAAAGCATTCATGCCTAGCAGTTGCAGGTAAAACTTCAGCAAAAACTGCAAAGTGATGTAATTGGCCTCTGCTTAATTATTGCACCATTTTCCCTTGACTTTTACTATAAATATGTATATCTTATCATCCGCTATTATTTACTGCTCATCTCAGCAATTAGTTGAAAGTATCTCTACCCCAACCTCCACCTATAGCATTTAAATTCATCTCTTTCACGATTTATACTTCCCAAGAAGCCTTTTCGTGTGAGCTGTACATTTTATCTATTTTTATGGTTGGCCTTAGGAAGTTAGGTTTCCCATCGTAAAATATACTGCTTTTTACTCAGTTTGGATTCTATAGACAAAGGTAGTGAGAGCTCAGATTACAATCAATAAATGAGCAATCAGAGTCAGGATTTTCCCCGGAGTGAGCAAGAGTGGATTTACCTCAGGTGGTAATGGCAGAAAATCTGCCATTGCACAAAGTTTAAATGTCCCCCTTGGGGGGTATAATAGTCAGGCTTAAATTAAATATTCCTGTTGATTGCTAACTGTGATGAATATATGCAATGGTTGGGCAGGCTGTACATGCAGTAAGGATCACTTTTGTCGATTTATTTAGTGGCATTTGATGTGCATTAATTCTTGCACCGCAGTCCTTTTCAGCGAGTCCAAGGGCTGCATTTTATGTGCCCCCGTCAGGCATGTTTTCGGCAGGTGGGGGCACGGAAAATAGAGCAGGTGCCCACCCCACCACTTTCCTGCCCTTCCCCGAGCTCCCCCCCAAATAATACTTGGTACTGAAATTGGCAGCCCGCCTGCCGTATTTAAATAGGTAATCAAGGGTTAATTAGACTTGTTACCAAGTCAATTAACTGATTACACTGCCCACGCCATAAGTCAATTGGGTTAATACCAACGGTGGTGGGATGAGACCCTTAAATGTTTATTAATTGGCCACAGCAGGGTTCTGGTATGCCACCATCCTGCCTAAGTAAATGGCCTTCCTACCTCCAACCTCACCACCAGCAAGAGCACAACATTCTGGCCCATGAATCTATCAACGATTGTCATAAACACCCAATTCGTTCACGAATGCCCTTTAGGGATCCTCACCTGGTCTGGTCTACATGTGACTCCAGATTCGCGTTAACATATTTGACTCTTAACTGCCCCCTGAAATGGCCTAGCAAGCCACTCAGTTCAAGGGCAATTAGGGATGGGCAACAAATGCTGGCCCTGCCAGCGATGCCTACATCACGTGAAAGAATACATTTTTAAAAAGATAGAATGGGATCGATGATATGGAGATGGAAATGGGTGGTTTTTGTGATAGTGCAGTGTGGTCAGAAGCTCATCTCAGGGTCAAAAATGGCATCAAGGTTTAGAACAACCTGCATCAGCCTCAGGCAGTTGCCAGGGAGAAGGATCATTATCAGCGTATATGTGGAAACTAATATTGCGAAATTTGAGGTCAGCCAAAACTCACAGCAAATCCTGTCCACTGATCACCCCTGTGCTCGCTGACTCCGTTTTGAAATTCTCATCCTTTTTATCAAATTCCTCCATGGCCTCACCACTCCCTATCTCTGTAATTTCCTCTAGCCCCACAGCCATCCAAGATACCTGCGCTCATCTAGTTCTGACCTCTTGAGCACCTCCAGTTTTAATTGCTCCATCACTGGTGGTCATGCCTAAGCCCTGGAATTTCCTCCCTAAACTTCTCTGCCTCTCTGTTTCTTATTCCACCTTTAAGACACTCCTTATAACTTACCTTTTTAACCATCTGCCCTTATGTGGCTCATTGTCAAATTTAGCTTTTTCTTTCTTTAATGGAAGCCAAGTGTTCCTGGAAAGGCCAGCATTTGTTGCCCATCCCTAATTGTCCTTGAACTGAGTGGCTTGATGGGCCATTTCAGAAGGCAATTAAGAGTCAACCACATTGCTGTGCCTCTGGAGTCACATGTAGGCCAGACCAGGTAAGGACAGCAGATTTCCTTCCCTAAAGGGCATTAGTGAACCAGGTGGATTTTTACCAACAATGGCTTCATGGTCACCATTACTGAGACTAGTTTTTCAATTCCAGATTATTAATTAAATTTAAATTCTAGCAGCCACCGTGATGGGATTTGAACCCATGTCCCCAGAACAAGGTAAAAGCAAAATACTGCAGATGCTGGAAATCTAGATCAAAAACAAAAATACCTGGAAAAACTCAGCAGGTCTGACAGCATCTGCGGAGAGGGATACAGTTGATGTTTCGAGTCGGTATGACTCTTCATCAGAACTAAGATATATAGAAATGAGATGAAATATTTCATCTCATTTCTATATGTCTTAGTTCCCCAGAACAAGAGCCTGGGCCTCTGGATTATTACTATGCCACTCTCTCCCCCTTTATAGCACTCCTTTCAAATGCCTTGGGACATTTTATTATATTAAAGGCGTCATATCAATTTAAACTGTTGTTGTTTTCACCTGAAATACTGAAGAAGCTGAAAAATTGTGCTTCCTTGTTGGGAAGGTTATCACTTTTTCTGTCACCTACTGCCTTGCTGAGTGAGCTTTTCTCTGACCGGACACCCTATTGAAAAGCCTATTTCCTATTCCTTGGGTCACTCTCACTTTAGGACTTCTGCCATTATGAGATTATTACTAGTCATAATACAGCTCCGGCTACTGCTGGTGGGGTAATCCCATTCCAGGCACCTAAGACCAGCAGTCCCTCCACGCATCCTTGAAAATCAAAGAGTTGGAAACCATAAAACTATCAATTAAAGATGAAGTCATTGACTACAATCCACGTGGAGGCTTAGATTTAGACATTGATGTAAATGGGTTTGATTCAGTGAGTGCCCAAAATATCTAATAATTGAAACGGTCCCAAATAAGAATTTTATAAAGGTCATTAAGTCCAATTCCGCCCTTCTTTGATTCATGCAGCTCAACATTTCTGTGTTCTCACCACAACCCTCAATCTTCTCTTGTTAGTAATATATGGGGGAAATTTCAGCATCCCCAGGATGGACAGGGGTTTAAAAATAATTTTTTAAAAAACAGAAACGGCTTTTGGTTTAAATGGAGGTCATTTGGGAATGGGCTGTTAAGCTGCTCTCTGAAGTCAGGTCTTGAATTTAACTATTGTACTGAGGATGTACACCACTCTGTCCTGAAAATAAAGTCAGCCTGGTGGATTTTCCAGATCTTAGGAAACCCAATAGCTGAATGAGAGGTGAGGACGGGTGGATGGGTCACATAAATGCCTTTCCCACACTGCTTGTGGGCCAGGAGGATCAGGAGTGCTTCCATACAACCCTCAAGCTGTACTATAAATCGGTCCGCATCAAACATCCACCCCAAGCAAAATTAAACCTCTTCCTCATATCAGTTCCCCTCCTGTATCAGCTCCCCTCCCAGTGTCGATTCCACTCCCAGTACCAACCCCCCTCCCGGTGTCCATTCCCATTCTGGTGTCGGATCCCCTCCCGGTGTCAACACCATTCCAGGTATCATCTCCCCTCCCAGTGTCAGCTCCCTTCCCAGTATCGACTCCCCTCCCAGTGTCAGCTCCCCTCCCAGTATCGACTCCCTTCCTTGTGTCGGTTCCCCTCCCTGTGTCGACTCCCCTCCCGGCATCATCTCCCATCCTGGCGTCATCTCCCCTCCTGGAGTCAGCTCCCTTCCCGGGTTCAGTATTCCTCCTGGTGTAAGGTCCTCTCCCGATATTAGCTCACCTCCCTTTTTCAGCTACCTCTTGACGTTCGACTCCCTCCTGATTTTAGGAGCATAAGAAACAGGAGCAGGAGTTTACCACATTGCTCCTCAAGCCTGCTCTGCCATTCAATTTTATCAAAGATAATCTTCGGCCTCAACTCCACTTTCCTGCCTGCTCCCCATTTCCTTTGACTCCCAGAGTGAACAAATTTCTGTCTATCTCAGCCTTCAATATATGTCTGTATCATACAGACTCAAAATGTTAACTCTGTCTTTCTCTCCACAGGTGCTGTTAGACCTGCTGAGTTTTTCCAGCATTTTCTGTTTTTTGTTGCACTAAATCTCTCTATACTGCCTATCTTACAGTTATTTTCAGGGCCTATATATTTGTCTCTTTAATCCAATTATATTTTATTCTTCAGTGGTTTTATTTGGCAACTTATTCTTTTAATATTACGATTACATATCATGTGAAACAATCTTGCCTAAATTCCCAATTTTTAAATTCATATTACGTCTCATTATTTATTTTTTCTGTAGGAATAACTTGTCTGGACCAACCTTCACTGTTTGGGTTTTGAAATGTAATCATTACTACATGTCCTATCTGGTTTGATGTAGTCATATAACCTCTGCCATGAGGGACTCCCTGCAGGCAACCATCTTACATTAAGTTCAATAAAGACACCACACTAAAAAGACTATGGTTTTGGAGTTCGTAATATGGTGTCAGGAGTGGAGCTGATATTGAGTTCTCAAAAGCTGCAAGGGATGCCAAAGCTACTGGAAGAGGAACACTGACATATTCTAACCTGCTAAAAGCTGCTGGAAAAAAAACACAGATGAAGAAAGGCTAACACAAGCTGAAGGCATCAAGTGAATTACCGGGTGAGACAAAAATGGCTGTACATTTTCCACTCCCAGCTCCTGTTGAAATGAAAGGAGAAATGTGACAGAACTGGCAATTTTTCCACTTGCAATGACAAAACTACGAGATTGCAACAGATTTAATTAACAAGCCGGAACCGTTACGAGTAGCAACTCTGGTTAACACTGCTGGGGAGAGACTGCTACAAATTGTATTCCACCCTAAATCTATCCAGAGAATAGAAAAGCAGACTGCAGAAATTTTGAAAGCTTTGAAGGCATGCTTTAAACTCCAAGTCAGCGTAACTTATGAACCGTATTTGTTCAACATTAGGGGCAGAATTTTGCCCTTGTCAGGCAGATTCAGCAGGAGCGAGCAGGAGCGATGGAAAGCAGACTGCTGCCTGCGATCAGGCCACGACTGTGATTTCATGTTGGCAGGCCAATTAAGGCCTGCCCAGCATGAAATGCAGGCTGCAGCACTCAGAGCTGCCTGTTGGGGGGAGGACAGCGAGAGCGGAAGTTCGTGCATGCGCGCAGATACACACAATTGGAAGCTTCCTGAGACGCTGCTGCCTCAGGGAGCTGAAGATTTAAACAATGAAAAATAATGAATTTCAAAATATTAAAAAAACACGTCCCTTCATGTGACTCTGTCACATGAGCAGGGACATGTAATGAATGAAATGTTAAAATTTTTATTTAATTTTTAATTTCTGTTGGAAACCTCATCCCGCCTGTCAATGAGGTTTCCTCAAAAATCCAAAGGCCACTTGGCCTTTTCGCCTGCCCGCCAACGGTAAGGTTGGACGGGCAGTGAAAAATTTAATTCAATTAGATCTTTAATTGCCTCAATAGGCCTGTTAATTGTCGGCGGGCACACTGCTGACTCCCGCGCATACCTGCCAACTGAAATATCGTGCAAGTGCGCGATGACATTGGGACGCTCGGCCAACGTTATTGCACGCCATTTTATGCTCACTCGGGTTGGGCACGTGCCCGCCCGATGAGTGAAAAATTCTGGCCTAGGTCAGAATTCTGGTCAGTATGTGACTGCAGTAACACAGCTTGCAGAATCACGTGAATTCAGGCAACTAAAAGACGATCTCATTAAAGATTGAATTGTCTTAGGCGTAAGAGATCTAACAGTGAGAGCAAGTCTACTGAGTGAGGAGAAAGTTACTCTTGAGAGCGCAATAGGCATGTGCAGAAATGCAGATGTTGTAAAACGTCAGCTAGAGCACATGTATGACAAAATGGACCAGGAGATACGTTATGCTGAGAAACATACCAGACTGAAAGAGGAGAGCAATCACAGACAAAGGACAGGATGCAAATACTGTGAAGAACATCATACAAAGGAAAAGAAGAATTGTCCATTGTGGTGAAAGCAATGTATTAACTGCAAGAAGCTGAATCATTTCACATGCAAGTGTTTGGCTAGAAAGAAGCAAAAAAAGCCTATACAGATGGTCAGTGGAGAGATATCAGCTGAAGATTCTGTGGAATCACGATACACCATACAACCAATTAGTTCCATCAGGTCTATAGGTGATAAATGGTTCGTGACTGTTAGAATGACGACCGCAGAAGGATATCATCAAGTGAACAAGAAGTGTCAGATAGGCACTGATGCATCATGCAACATCATGGCTTTCAACCAAAGTGGCTCAACATGGCAATCTAAAAATGAAGCTTTCAAAAGTAAGGTTGAGGCGAAATGAGGGCATGATGCAATGGCAAGAAGGAAGATCTAGAGTTCCAGATGGGATCCAGATGAGCAACATGGTGGCAGTGAAACAACCTGGAAAGCTGTGAGTATGCTTAGACCCAAAGGATCTAAATAAAGCGCTGAAGAGATCTCACTACCCCTTGCCAACCATCGAAGGAATTTTGCTGCAACTTGCCAAGGCTCAGATATTCATTACTCTAGAAGCGAAGGTTGGGTACTGGCAAGTGAAGCTTGATAAAAGCAGAAGTTTTCTAACCATATCCTGGACGCCATTCAGAAGATACAGATGGTTGCCCATACTGTTTGGCATTTCCATGGCTCCAGAAGAGTATCAAAGTAGGCAACATGAGATAATCAGTGATCTTCCCAGAGTGGAAGCCATACTGGATGATCTACTTGTCTATGGATGTGGAGACACAATGGAAGAAGCCATAGCGGACCATGATTTGAATTTAATATAACTGCTAGAGAGAGCTTGCCAAATGAAGCTAAAAAAATTGCAATTGAAAACGCCTGAAGTCAAATACATAGGTCATGTGCTGCCAACAAAAGATCTGGGCCTGGATCCTGATAAGGTGAGAGCTGTAGCAGTGATGCAGTGACCAATAGATTTGAAAGCAGTGCAACAATTTGTTGGATTCGTGAGCTATTTTGCTAGATTTTTTTCTAATTTGTCAGCTGAGTGTAAACAATTACACAAGCTCGCTGCCAAGGATGTGCTGAGGTATTGGAGCACAGAACAAGAAGCAGCGTTCATTAAACTCAAGCGTGGCATACAAGCAAGGGAAAATGATGTTCATCGCTGACATGCTGTCGAGAGCAGCACTCCTCATGAAGAAAGTTGAGGGTGCTGGAACATAATGTGAAATCTTCCAGATTCAACATGAAACAGCAGCTCAACATGCTAAGGAAGTCATCAACCCAGCAGAGACATTGGCCAGAACTTTCCAGCCCCTCACGCTGGCGGGATCTTCCGCTCCGACCAATGTAAATGGAGATTTTAATGGCCTGTCGGCCCACCATGGGGTAACCCACTATGAGAGAGATGGAAAATTCCAGCCATTGAATCTGACAGACAAGCATCTTGCTCAGATCAGGTGAACTATCCAGCAAGGTGCAACTCTCCAAGTACTGCAAGAAGTAGTGATGAAAGTAAAGCCTGTGAGCACCAAGGAAGCACCAGTGGTCACAAGAGCACATTGGGAATACCGAGCTGAATTGACAGCCCAAGATGGCATCTTGCACAAAGGAAATAGAGTCATCATCCCTAAGGAGATGAGAGGAGAGATGCTGATGCACATCCATGCAAGCCAGCAAGGAATTGAATCAAGTCTGAGGAAGTGCGCTATTGGCCAAACATGAGCAACAAAATTAAAGACAACATCAGCTAGTGCAGTGCTTGTAATGCGTACCAAACTAAACAAGCTAGAGAGATGTTAATGACACATGACATACCTGAGAAAACATGGATGAAGCTGAGTGTAGACCTCTTTACTATAGCAGGAACTGAATATCTTGTTACTGTAGACTACTATCCTGACTACTGGGAGGTAGACCAGCTGACTTCAATGAAGACAGGAGAAATAGTAGAATGCCTGAAAGCACACTTCAGTTGTTACAGCATTCCAGACATTGTGATCAGTGACATGGCCCTCAGTTCACAAGTGAAGAATTCAGCCACTTCACAAAGGATTGGAAAATTCAACACTATACGTCATCTCCACCCTATATACCCAATGGAATGGAGATGCCCAGGCAGCAGTAAAATCGCCAAAGGAATCATCAAACAATTGAGAAAATCTAGCTCAGTTGCATATAAAGCAATCTTCAAGTGAAGAAACACATCGACTGAAGGCCTGGAAAGTAGTGCAGTTCAAAGACTAATGTCACGCCACACGCAAACTAATCTTCCAATAGCAAAAAAGCTACTAAAACCGGAAGTAGTAACAGGTGTCAGTGAAAAAAATCAAGGTTAAATGGCAGAAAACCAAATTTCATTTTGACAAGAATGCCAAGCCATTACCTGAGTTGAGGATTGGAGAGCCAGTCAGGGTATAAACCTTCAACGCTCTCAACAGGAGTCAGCCCACGTGGCACTTGGGACATGCAGTTGTCACCTCAATTGTACGTGGCGGAAATGAACAACCAAAGATACCGGTGCAACCACAGGCATATACGAACAGCTAGAGAACAACTACTATGAAGTGGAAACATTCACCACTAACAGGATGATGCCATAAAGCCAAAAAGACGTTCTGCCCATCACGCAAATGAATAATGTGGTATATGAATTTCAGTGCCAGTGTGATGTAGACCATATGCCCCAAGGACAGGCGGATTATATCAAACAACATGTCCCAGCTGCTGTTCACAACAGGCAAGGTACAGGCCGTACCCAACCAACTTGTGCTTGCAAAACTCAAAACGCAGTGTCCAACATTAGATGTGATTCCACGATTGGACAACATTTGCTCAATATTCCTCAGTGTGCTAAGAATTACGCTTACAACCAATCCAAGATTGTCAGTTAGGCTCACAGTGTGGCACATCTGCATGTACTGGAAGCTACATATATTAACACACAGGGCCCTGGTCTTTGCAGACAGAAAGAACATGTACACACATTGTGCCTGATTCAGCTAAACAAAATAAGTGACAGCAATTTGCTGACATTCCTCAGGGCAATGCCTTGACCAGCCAGGGTCAAGTTGCCTGGTTTAAATTTCAACCATTGCTTGTCAATTAACTGTCAGTCACCATCAGTGGCGCATTCTCCATGGTAATGCCTCTATCAATCAGAGTACATGTACCAACCAATCAGCACTCTCTTCACATACAGTTGTTGTTTGTTGTTTTCGACTGAAGGCCTGGAAAGGCCTGAAAATTGTTGTTTTCCTGTTAAATTGGTATTCTTGAGATTGTCCTGATGAGTGCAAAGCATAAAGCTTTGACATGTCACAATGTTGTGCCAGTTTTCATTTCCAAACGTATCTCACGATCGAGCGAGTGTTTACGCAAGATGAGATCGAATAGATTGGTAATAGGGGTAATAATTTACGCCATGCCCTGTACTACCGTTGGTCTGAGGTACACAAACACCTTTCATTTTTCGATTTGATCCATTTATGCCACCATGTTACTTCAGTTGATGATCGTAACATAAACAGTACCCGTTTGAAACATGTCCACACCATAAACTCACTTAAGTAGAAGCGGTTTGGCAACGCAATTAATGATGCCACTAAACATGTAACAAATCTCTCTGACCATGTACTCTCAGAAAGCAAGGAGTTGGTTCTTGTGCATGGTTTCAATTTTGGTGGTGCCTTCATGCAAAATCAGACGGAAGAGGTATTTGCTGAGTTCGAACTCCTCTAACCCCAACTATCCTGCCACAAACCAGCATCCACTGAAGATGCTGAATCCTTGAAAGCGAGCATAGCTGACCTAGCGCACCTATATTGTGGGATTCAGAACAATCTGTCTGACTTTCACATGCAATGCGAATATGTTACAGCGTTGCAGGGTGTTAAGACCAACTTGGACATGCACATCAGTAAACCTGACAAAGGGACGGGAATAGTCATCCTTAACAAGTGTGACTATGTGAACAAAATGCCCACCATTCTTAATGATGGGTCCAAATTCATATCCATCAGATCTGCCACTCAACATGACCGGACAGCCTTGCTCAAAAGTAAGCTTAAAAAAAACACTTGCTGGACTTTTGTAAGAGCGGTGAGCTACCGCATGATATATATGACAGGGTTCATTCTCATGGCTTGCTGCGTCCATGTATGTAGGGCTACCCAATACACACGAAAGTGATACCCCTTTATGTATGACTGGTTCTGCACATCATGAATTGGCCAAACAGTTGGGAAAATTGTTACAACCAGTTTTGACCAAGTTTCCCACATACACTGTGAAGAATTCATTTCCATTTGCGAAGGCCAGACAGGACTTGCAGATCGATGGCAATGCTGTGTCCATGTGCTCATCTGACATTACTATTCTATTCACCAATGTTCCACCTAAGGAAGTCATAGATATTTGTGCTGCAGCATTATATCATGGTGATCTAGACCCGCCACCATTGTATGAATCAGTACCCATTGAACTTATGAACTCAGCAACTCATGCAGTTGGGTTCAGTTTTATTGACACCATGTATGCCCAAATACATGTTGTTGTCATGGGATTCCCTCGAGGCCCAGCTCTTGCAAACATCTTTGTTGGGTTGCATGAGAAACGTAACTTCAATGGAATGACACCTAACCTCCTACCCCTTGCATATTTCCGATATGTGGATGATACCTTCTCTATATTTAAATCCGGAGCTGCATGTAATAATTACCTTATCGTTTAATGGGCTCCATCCTGCGCTCAAATTCACCTTTGAAATTGAGCAGTCAAATGAACTCCCCTTCCTTGATGTACTAGTTGAGAAACCTGCCAGGGGATTCTCTACCATGGTCTACCGCAAGCCTACCTTCACTGGTCAATATACGCGTTGGAATTCTTACAGTTCCTTTTGCTACAAAATTGGTCTTATTGGCAACCTTGTAAATAGGGCCTGAGCCATTTGTTCACCATGCAAGCTTGATGCTGAAAAACGGTGCATCAAAGGCAACCTGCAGGATAATGGCTACCCTGATCAGATTACCTCACGCTGTATGTCGTGCAAACTCATGGATGGGCCTAAGGCCATCACTTTCAACCCTGAAAAGTTTCCAGTTTACCTCAGATTACCCTGGAAGGGCAAGGTATCTCAAAAATTTGAGCAACAGGTGAAGCTAGCTGTTTCACGCTGCTACTATGCAGTAGCAACATGAGTGGTATTCACCAACAGGATGCTGCTGTCAAGCCAAAAAGATGTTCTGCCTATCACACAAATGAGTAATGTGGTATATGAATTTCAGTGCCAGTGTGATGCTTGGCATGTAGGCCATGTCCCAAAGACAGGCGGATCATATCAAACAGCATGTCCCAGCTGCTGTTTGCAACGGGCAGGTTACAGACCATACCCAACTAGCCCGTGCTTGCAAAATTCAAAACACAGTGTCCAACATTAGATGTAACTCCATGATTGGACAACTCTTGCTAAATAATCCTAAGTGTGCTTAGAATTACACTGACAACCAATTTAAGATTGTCAGTTGGGCTCGCAATGTGGCATATCTGCATGTACTGGAAACTACATATATTAACACACAGGGCCTTGCTCTTTGCAGACAGAAAGAACATGTACACACAATGTGCCTGTTTCAGCTAAACAAAATAAGTGATAGCCATTCACTGGTTCATTCCTCATGGCAATGCCTTGACCAATCAGGATCAAGCTCCCCGATTTAAAATTCAAACAATGCTTGGCAGTTAACTGTCAGTCACCAACACTGATGTGTTCTCCATGGCAATGCTTCTACCAATCAGAGTCCACTTGCCAACCAATCAGCACACTCTTCACATACAGTATCAATTGTTGTTTTCCTGTTATATTGGTATTCTTCTGAAGTGCCCAGATGAGTGCAAGAAGAAAAGCTTCGACATGTCTCTTTTTTCAGCAGCTGGAGAAGCTGTCCCTTCACTGTAGGCGGCCGATCAAGAAGATGGGATCTCGCCAGCTGCATAGAATACAGAACGACCATCACTCCCAGGCTTCCACCAGTCCCCAACAATGGAAATCGAATGACAGTGACAGTTACCATGACAACAACAAGTGCCATGGGAGCAACACTCCTGGGAACATCACCCAGCCTAACAGTCAATGACAACACACACACATTCCATTTAGAGACCTGCATGATTTAATGACAATATATGCATGTGCAGTGACTGACAAGAATAACAGTTTACTGATGCATGAAAACAGTTGTGGTATAGTGGGTGACTTGGGTAATGCACAGTTATGCATGATAGTGCATGCAAATTTGTATCAAGTTCGTTAGGAAAAGGGGGCTGTTTGGGTTTTGAAATGCAATCATTACCATAAGTCCTATGCAGCTTGCTGTAGTCATGTGACATCTGCCATGGGGGACTCCCTGCAGGCAGTCATCTTACATTCCGTTCAATAAAGACACCAAATGAAAAAGACTGTGGTCTTTGAGCTCATAATATTCACATTCTCCTTTTAATCATTTGGAAAACTTTTTTTCGATGACCAGAACTTTCCCCTTTTCCAAAAGATTTCCTTAACCTTCCCATATAACTTAGATCAGAACACCTAGCCCAGGGTTATCCAACATACATTCCTGGGCCAGAATCCAGCCCACTAAAGATTTCTCACTAGCCTGCATACTGGCTGGTGGCAAGTGCCCATTCTTATTGCCTGGCACAGCTCAGCATTCCACAAGTACTCACCAGCGATGATTGGCTACATCTCAACTGATTCAGGAAACCGCAATCTCCTTCGTTTTTTTTTTCTGGAAAGCTGTTTCCTCAAACCGTGATGTCCTTCAGCTGTTCCCGTGATGCCCTCCGACTCTCTCCAGAAACAGCGGTGTCCTTGGGCTGATTCCGGAAGCCACGACATCCTTCCGCTGTTTCTGGAGACCTGGGGCCCACTCGCCGACACGTACAATGACGCGGGATGATGCCAGGTGGAACTCCCAATGTCATCCCATTTTCAGGTCGGCAGGGGCAGAGCCAAATCAGCTGTGCACCCGCCGGCCTGTCAACGGCCTAATGAGACCACTGATCAGTGCGCTCTGTCTGGCATAACACAAGTTCCTCTTTTTAGATCCTTCCAGAATGGTAGAAGCAGATGCTCATCATGTAGCTGCTGAAGAAACTCTGAGACTTGCAGATGACAGATGAAAAGTGTTGCCTACAGTGTCAGGTATGAGAGCAGACACTCATGTATCCAAAACTGTATACCAAGCAGATCAATAAACTGCAGCTACTCCACAATGATCATTAATGGGAGTATCATCAAGGGTATGATGTGCATCATGCTGTAGTCAGGCAGAAGATGGCAATGGGCTTTCATGTTTTATGGCAAAATACACTGCTCACCATGCCACTTATGTGGATTCCATCCATAAGCCCTCGAATGTACACTTGTTAGTCATGTAATGACCTGTAACTGGTCTTTCCTGTGGTGGGTGGGTGGAGCAGGCCAATATGGCTTTGGGAATTGGCATTAGGGCAGTCGGGTTGTCCATAAGTCTTCCCACCACAGATTTAATCGGGACAGAGGCGGGAAGACAGCTAAGTCTCCACTTGGCACCCTCCCACCTCATTAAGTGACAACCCCCCCGCACAACCCCCCACCTTCCCCATCTCCTCCAAATTCACTTCTGGGGAGAACATTAAGTTCTGCCCATCCCATCATTTATAATATGAAAGATTATCCAGCTGTAGATGAACAAAACAATGCGATGCAGGGCCTACTCCGGTTCAAAAATTAATCTCTTGTGACTAATTGCTGTTGCTGAAAACATTTGCTCAATGATGTGTTCACTTGTGGAAATATACTGTGCAGAACAAATGCAGAATCTATCAACATTAATTTGTATGGTTATTGTCACTGTTCTAAGGTTACACTATGTGACTCGCTTCTGTTTTATTGACAGTAATAAAACATATTCTTTTCCCTCTCTTGCCTATGACGTCATTTATATGCACATCGGACATGTCTTGAACAACAACCAAATAAACACTTTTCTTTCATATCATTCCATTACTACCTTAGATAATTTGATTCCAGCTGTTAACTGATAAGATATACAACAGTCCACAGTTGCATTCATTTGAATGAGACAAATCTGTTTAGGTGGATGCACAAGATCTTACATAGTACTCTTGACGAAAGAGCACTGAGTTCAAGTCAATATGCACCCATCGACCAATATCACCAAACCAGAATAATTGGTTATGCTGATGGGCTGCATGGCCTTCTTCTGTGCTATAACAATTCTATGATCTAATTTGATGTGCATGTGGGATCTAACCCTTTGCAAATTTGCATACAAAACACAGAGAGCAGGAGCACAGAGAGAGCAGGAACATGGAGAGAGCAGGAACACAAAGACAGCAGGAGCAAAGAGAGTGCAAGAAAATGAAAAGGGAAGGAGCAGAGAGAGCAGGAAAATTGAGAGGGCAGGATCAGAGAGAAAAGGAACAGAGGGAGAGCAGGAGCACTCAGACAGAACTAACACAGAGAGAGCAAGAACCCAGAGACCGCAGGAACATGGAGAGAGCAGCAGCACAGAGAAAGCAGGAGCAAAGTGACAGCAGGAACATGGAGACAGCAGAAGCAAAGAGAGCAGGAGCACAGAGAGTGCAGGAACAAAAAGAGAGGTGGAATACAGAGAGAGCAGGAGCGCAGAGAGAGCAGGAAAATGGAGAGGGCAGGAACAGAGAGAGAAGGAACACAGAGACAGCAGGAACACAGAGGGAGCAGGGACAAAGAGGGAGCAGGGGCACAAAGACAGTATGAGCACAGAGAGAGCAGGAACACAGAGAGAGAAGGAGCTCAGTGGAGCAGGATCACAGAGGGAGAAGGAACACAGAGAGAGCAGGATCAAAGAGAGAGCTGGAGCACCGAGTGAGCAGGAGCACAGAGGGAGCAGGAGCACAGAGGGAGCAGGAGCACAAGTGGAGCAGGAACACAAAGACAGCAGGAACAAAGAAATGGCTGGAGCATAGAGCGAACAGGAACCAAGAGAGAGCTGAAGCACATGTCGAGCAGAAATAGAGAGAGTGCTGGTACAGAGAGAGAGCACAAACAGAGAGAGAGCAGGAACCCAGAGAGGAAGGAACACAGAGTGAGCATGAGCACAGAGCAAGCAGGTACACAGGGACAGCAGGAGCACAGAGAGAGATCAGGAACACAGTGTGAATAGGAACACAGAGAGAGCAGGAATACAGTGGGAGCAGGAAAACAGAGAGAGCAGAGCACAGAGAGAGTAGGGACACAGAGAGAGCAGAATCACAGAGAGGGCGGGAGCACAGAGCAAGCAGGAACACAGAGAGCTGGAGCAGAGCGAGAGCAGGAACAGAGGTAGGGCAAGAACCCAGGGCCAGCAGGAGCTCAGAGGCAGCAGCAGCATTGAGAGAGCAGGATCACAGACCGAACAGTAACACTGAGAGAGCAGGAACACAGGGGGAGCAGGAAAACAGAGAGAGTAAGGGCACAAAGAGAGCAGGAACACAGAGGGAGAGTGAGCTCAGCAGAGCAGGAGCACAAAGAGAGACAGAACTCCGCAGAGCAGGAACACAGAGAGAGACGGAACTCCGCAGAGCAGGAACACAGAGGGAGCATGACCATAGGATGAGCAGGACCACAGGAAGCAGGAGCAGAGAGAGAGAACAGGAAGATGGAAGGCGCAGAGAGAGCAGGAGCACAGTGGGAGCAGGAACACCGAAAGCGCAGGAACAAAGAGAGTGTTAGAGCAAAGAGCCAGCAGGAGACAGAGGGAGTGGGAGCACAGATAAAGCAGGGGCATAGGGAGGGCAGGAACACAGAGAGAGCTGGAGCACAGAGCGAGCAGGAACACAGACAAAGCAGGAACACAGAGAGAGCATGAGCACAGAGAGAGCAGGATCAAGGAGAGAGTGGGAACACAGAGAGATTGGGACCACATAAAGAGCAGGAGTATAGAGAGAGCAGGAACACAGAGAGCAGGAACACAGAGAGAACAGGAGCACAGAGGGAGCAGGAGCACTGTGTGAGCAGGAAGACAGAGAGCAGGAAGACAGAGGGATCAGCAACACAGAGAGAGCAGGTACAGAGAGAGAGCAGGAACACAGAGAGAGCAGGAACACAGAGTGAGAGCAGGAGCACAGAGGGAGCGCAGAGCACGGAGAGAGCAGATGCACAGAGGGAAAAGGAACACAGAGAGAGCAGGGACATGGAAAGAGCAGAGTGTAGAGAGAGCAGGGGCACCAATGGAGCAGAAACACAGAGGGAGCAGGAGCACAGCGAGAGCAGAAGCCTGGAGAGGCTGGAAATATGAGGCCACTCTTTCTGGGACATCATGGCCCCCTCTCACCAACCCCACCAACCCCCCCTGCCCAAATGTCAGTGGTGGGATAACACACCCATATTCTTCCAGCTGCCCTTCGGCAGTTTAACACTGGGAGAAGCATTAATTCCCTGAAGGTCTGGCTTCCTGTCCTATCCCATTGAAAGTTCCACCTCAGAGAGCTGCTGGCCATGCCGACCAATTAGATGGCTAGCAAATCCATAGCCCCAGCAGTGCCAGGCAAATGTGGTGGCTACTGCTGGAACTACAGGCAGTCCCAACAAAGAGGCAGATGGGCTCCAAGTCTGGGATTTTGGCAGGGCTAGGCTGGCAGGCCACAGTGAGGGGTGTGAGAGGTGAAGGCGGCTGGGTTTGAGATTCTCAGTGGGAGGGTAATGGGGAAAATTAAACTTGGGAAGCATGGTTGCACAGGGGACTCACAAGGAATTCCCACCCCCTTTGCCTAACAATAGCTCAAGCAGCAAAAGTTGCCTGCTTGGCATGGACCTCCCCCACCATGGGTAAAATAGCAGCAGGGCAGCATAGGGCCCTTAAGTGGCCATTAATTAAACTCCCCAGTAGGCTTAAGGGTGGGAGGGTGTGGTCATTTTTTTTGTTAAATATTGGACTGTACCTTTAAGAATAGTCCTGTGACGTAAGACCAAATGATTTGTGTAAACCAATGTGTTAGCAGCATGGGCTACCTCCACAGTCAGTGTAGAGGTTGAAATGGAGTTGAAAGAACATGTGTAGTTGCTGCAGGCTGTATTGTAAATAAACCTAATGTTCCTACTTTTTTCTGCAGGCCAACTCTATTACAACTAGGTGACAAGGCCACACTACAACAAACTGGCGATGAGGATAAATCAGGGTAAATCGCGACAAATCAGAATCAGTACTGTACCTCACGCAGCGATTGTGAGTATCAACGTCTGTTTAAAATAACAGAAGATAAATTCACCCAAAATGCCACAATTTGGTAGAACCGATTCCTTTGAGCCAGCCATAGGTGATTGGTCTCAGTATATAAAACGTCTCGCGTTCTTCTTTCAAGCGAACAAAATCACGGGAGAAGAGAAGAGGTGAATGATCCTCTTGAGCACTTGTGGGAGCAAAACCTATAGTTTGATTCAAAGTTTCACGGCACCCAATTTCGGAGAATTGGCGGACCTCGTGAAGGGACATTATCAACTCAAGCCCTCAGTCGCGATGCAATTCGCGAAATAGAGCCCTGGGTGAGGCAGTTGCTAGCTACGTGGCAAGTTTGAAGCAACTAACAGAACATTGTGAGTTCACTGAGAACCTGAACGACATGCTCAGAGATGGTTTAGTGTGTGGTGTGAAAGAAGACACTATTCAGAGAAGATTGTTGGCTGAAGTGAATCTAGATTTTCAGAAGGCATTAGAAATAGCGCTGGCCATGGAAAGCACTGCGAGAGATTCACAAACAATACAAGGGGAGCAAAATGGCCCCATACTACAAATCGGGTGGAACAGTCAGCCGAAAGTGGCGCAAAAAAGACAAATCTCTCCGCAAACCTAACCGAAAAATAAGAAGAACTAATTGAGCAGCTAAATCGAAGATCAACTTCAATCGGTTTGAAAACAATCAGTCTTTTAGCAATTGGCAGTTTAAAAAATTAGAATGTTACTTTTGTCACAGAAGTGGACATATTATGAGACAGTGCAAAGAGAGATTTAAACAGGCCGCCAAACAATAGAAGAAGCCCAATGAAATCTACAGTGTAGAAGAGCCTGAAACAACAAATCCTGACATTTATTCATTGTTTAACATGAAAGTTGGGAAGACAGAGTCAATATTTGTTACAGTACAAGTGAATGGTAAACCAGTAAAAATAGGAGACACAGGAGCTTCCACTTCTGTAATTGGAGAACACACTTTTAGATATTTAAATAATGGTGAACATCAATTAGATTTGAAGCAAACGTCTGCCAAGTTGAAAATGTACACAGGCGAAGAAATCCAATTAAAAGGTATCAGCAGAGTAACTGTCCATTATAGAAACCAATCGGCACAGCTACCAGTGATTGTATTGAGAGGCAAAGGACCAACCTCCTAGGGTGAAATTGGTTAAGGGAAATCAACTTTGACTGGCCAGTGAGATTTCAAAAGAAAGAGCCTGGAGAGTACAAGGATGGCAACAGGATGAAAAAGGTGTGTGTAAGGATTCAACAGCCTGAAGAAATGCAGTTTATATCAAATAAAAACATAGGAGAGCAGCAGAAGAACCTCAAGGAGACCCCGCTGAATGACAGAGTTCAAGATGAAGTGAGTAACCTTCGCAAGGAAAAGGAAAACCTGCTGAAAGATCTTCACACGCTATAAGATTCCCTCAGGTCAAAGTTTGTGCCTCTCGAACAGTACGAAGAGAAACAGAAATAATTCAGCACCTCCCTGAACAAACTGAAGAGTCAGTTGGCAGAGAAAACACATCAATGTTCAAGTTTCCAGGAGGCAGACAACAAATACAAAAAAGAGACAAAAGAGCTGAAGAATCAGCTGAATGAAGCGAAAGGGGCTTTGAAAACAAAAGTCAGAGAGCTTTCCAAGAGGCGAGCAGATAATGAAGTCTTGAGAGACTCAGCTACTGAACTAAGACAAGTTGAGATTTCACCTGAGAGAAGTCTGGCTGACAGTGAGGTCAAAATGAAGGACAAGACCAAACTCTGTGGTAGAAATAAGAAGACAAAAAGGAAGAAGTTTACAAAAACACAATAAAATGGTGGCTGGTAGCACCTATAAACACTTGAAGGAGGCAATAAACCAATTATCGAACTGTGCCTACTTTGATGTTATTCCAGTCCCTTACAATGGTTTGCTGGATGATGATGCTGAAGATAGGTACATGTTACTTCCAAGGCTTTATCTGGAAAGAATTCTAGATGCTGTAGACAAATATGAAGAAGTTAACAGGGGATTCAATGGAGACCAAGCTTACACACTTTCTTTTTCACTACAGAACGACCCCCTACACAACAACAGAAGCAACACCTTCAGAATTGTTGATGCTGAGACGCCGTCTTAGGACAAGACTGAGCCTAATATTTCCAGATTTGGAGAGGAAGGTGGAGAAGGGTCAAGGGAACCAAAAAGCTGTGCGTGTCTTGCGTAATCCTGAGAGGCAATTTACTGTTGGAGAAGCAGTATATGGAAAGAAGTTCGGTGGAGGACCGAAGCGGTTGCCGGGTAAAGTAAGTTCAGTGACTAGGCCATTATCATACCACATGGAAGTGGAAGGCCGGATCACCCAAAAGCACGTGGAACATTTAAGAAAAAGAGAGATACCACAACAAGAGATGGTTCCACCTGTAGCCATGACTGAACCACTGTTTCCTGTTGAAGATGCTCAATTAAGGACTGACATTCTGATGTCTCTGTCAGAGTGGATGACACTGAACTGCAAGTGCCCACCGAGGTTCATGCAGTCCCAGGGAATGTGGCTCCTGAAAAAGAATCTGGGGCAGAATTTTCCCGTTGGCGGGTGGGGGCGGGACACGCATGCCGACGCGTAAAATGGCGCAGGGTGACATTGGCCGAGCATCCCAACGTCTCCACGCGCCATCGCTATATTTCATTGGGCGGGCATGCGATGATCTCCGATGCACAACCGCCATTAATTAATGGGCCACTTAAGGCCCTTGAGGCACCAATTGACGGTGATTTTCCGGCGCCCGTGCAATCTTTGGATCGTCGCACGGGCAGGCGGGTAGGAGACATTTGTATAAATCTCATCCACGGGCGGGATAAGAGGGCTCAGTGGGGTTGTGAGTGTGCTCTGTCAGATATTTAATTTGCAAAGTTACTGATACTTGCCTATGTGATTTGCAATACTTCAAAACACATACCAGCTGCTTGGACTGGACTCACAACCTTCAGGTCAGGAAGAAGGGAGGGCTAGAAGGGGGAGGAGGCCAAGAATGCACATTCAGCCTACAGGGGAGCCAGCTTTGGGAGGAGAGGCACAGCCACAAGGGGTGCAGGGCCAAGAAGTAGTACAAGGCAGAATGGGCCGCAGAAGACTCCACTATCCTGCTGCCAAGGTATACGGGCGGCGAAGCAGCTACCTCAATACGTCTGAGGTGTAATGCCAAAGGAAGCTCCGCCGCTCAAGAGAGACGGCCAACTATATCTGTCAGATGATTGGGCCTGAGATCTCTGCAAACTGTCTGGGTGGACACCCCATGCCAATGGATCTAAAGGTCACAGCTGCCCTCAAGTTCTATGCCTTTGGCTCCTTCCAGGGGTCAGTGGGTGATCTTTGCGGTGTCTCCCAATCAGCTGTCCACACTTGTGTCAAGCAGGTTACAGACGCTCTGTTCAGGCATGCATTGACCTTCATCCACTACCGTTGGGACCAGGCAAGTCAGACACAGCGAGCCAGAGGCTTCGCAGCCATTACTGGCTTCCCCCGTGTCCAGGGTGCAATAGGCTGCACACATGTGGCCATCAAGGCGCCAGCAGGTGAGTCCGGTGCCTTTGTCAACAGGAAGGGCTTCCACTCCATGAACATGCAGATAGTGTGTGATCACAGGATGCTGATTCTACAAGTCTGTGCAAGGTACCCAGGCAGCTCCCACGATGCCTACATCCTCAGACACTCCCAGGTGCCGAGGCTCTTCAGCGCTCCAGCCCGGCTGGATGGTTGGCTGCTGGGTGACAAGAGCTATCCCCTCAGAAGGTGGCTCATGACGCCTCTCCGCCATCCAAGAACAGAAGCTGAGCAGCGGTACAATAGGAGCCACGGTACCACAGGGGCTGTGGTGGAGAGAACCATCGGTCTTCTCAAGATACACTTCCGATGCCTGGACCACCCAGGGGGTGCACTCCAGTACCCCCCCAGATTGTGTGTCGGTGATAGTTATTGCATGCTGCACTCTCCACAGTCTTGTGCTGGAAAGGGGGGATGCTGTGGATGAATAAGATGTTGACGCAGTGTCTGTGGCTGCACACGATGAGTCCAGCAGTGAGTCCGAGGATGAGCACGCACAGGGAAATGCTGAGGGGGTAGCCACTGACCCGGGCATACTCCAGGGAGACAGGGACACCCAGGAGGCTTTAATCCAATGAACCTTCAGCTAGCACAGCACATATGGACCTCCAGGACAAGCCTGGGCTGCAGGCTCCATACTCGATACCTGAGTGCAAAATCTGCCTGGATAGGAACATTAACTAAGGGCCTTGTTAATAAAGCTGAATGTCCCAGAAATCACTCGTAACATTTGGTAACAGTTCACCTGCAGAAGAAAAGAGGTGACATGTCTGAATTTAATACTATAACAAAAGGAACTTAAGAGAACAAAATGACAAAGGTGTTAAACATCACACTAACTCATAAAGACCTAATTGCGAGCCAACACAAAAGCACCAGTGATAAACCTGTGGTGTGCCTAAGGTGCCTTATGTTTATGCTTTCGGCTAGTGTCCCGGGGCACAGCGATGAGGGGACTTCACAGTCGCTGGAGGAGCTGGCGGAGACAAAGGGTGCCCATGGCGCCAGCAGTCGGAGGACTGCAGGGGACCAGGCACATGTTCAGTCGGTGCCTGATGATGTGCCTCTGGAGACATCCGCAATGCAGCAAATGCAGGAAATGCGGCCGGGTGTGCGGGAGCATCTGGGGGGGATACATGAGGCTATGCTCAGCTTGGTGTCCGTGGTGGAGGAGTCTACGCAGACCATCACTGATGCAATGAGCCTCAAGGCCAAGCGCCATGCGTCCTCCTCTATGTCTCGGTGCTGCCCCCTCGCTGGGAGTAGCATCTGAGACAGCCTGCTCACTCTGCTGTCCTGTTGACCTCGATGACCTTGGCGGTTGTCCTCTGGCCCATGGAGCCTGTGCTGGCCTCGCCTGGGAGGGATCTGCCAGTTCCACAGCTGGCATCTCCCCAATCGTTGCAGATTCATTGGATGCAACAATCACTGGCAGAGGGGTGGAGGAGCTGCTGCCCTCATCTGGAGTGCCCTGAGAGGAGCCCACAGAGACGACATGAGGTCACTTCGGACCTTCCTGCTCACTGTGGATGGATGGGCACCAAGCTGGGGAACTTGGTGCCCAGACCATCTCCCACATTGGCACTGACCAGCTGAGGTCAATGCCGATGTAAGGGCTTGCTGGTCTGAGTGCATCCCCAGGAAGCCCTGGTTGGTCTCCTGGAGGAGCCTCTCTATGAGAGTCGCCACTCTCTCCATGGAGGACGCATGGCGCTCGGAAGTGAGGCTCATTGCTTCGGCGATAGTCCGAGTGGACTCCTCCACCACGGAGACCAAGCCAAGCATAGCCTCATGTATCTCCCCCAGATGCTCCCGCACACCCGGCCACATTTCCTGCAGCTGCTGCGTCATAGACATCTCCAGGGGCAAATCATCAGCCACCGACTGAGCATGTGCCTGGACCCCTGCAGTCCTCTGACTCCTGGGGCCATGGGCACTCTGCCTCGGCCAGCTCCTCCAGCGACTGTGCATCAGGACACTAGCCGATGATCTAATTCCCACCGAGTTGCTAGTATCTGCGCTGGTGCCTGCCTGGCAGAGATGGTGTGACTCTGGTGAGTCTGAGACTTCAGGGCCCTCAGGTGTGATGGCGGCCTCTGCTGCTCCTCCTCCCAGTCCTGCTCCGCTGATGCTGAAAGGAAGAACAAGGACATTGGATCAGTTAACGTGGAGACAATGTCAATGTGCATCCCTGTCCCCCGGATCATTTTGCACTCATCTTTCCATAAGCAATGGTCAAGCCATGTTGCAAACTTCAATCACTGAACATTCAGCACTACCATGGCTGCTGGGAGAACAATGGTGACCTCACTGGGCAAACATACCTGCCTGTGGCACCCCAGCCACACCGACACCGGTGGACCTGGGCATATGGCGCCTCTCAAAATCTAGGACCTCCTTTTCGAACCAGCTAAGCATCGCCACGTGGGCTGGCCCTCCGCCAGTCCTCACCCGCTCGGTGGCATTATGTGCATTCTTCTCCTGAAAAGGAGAGAAGAGCTAGTGCTACTTGTACCTGGAATCTCTTCGTGGACAGCCCACCCCAACCAGAGTGGGACATTGCAGGGCTCCAGTGCCTCCTCACCCCGTTGCTGCCAAACACTCAAACAAAGATCCCAGGCCTGTCCCCCACCCTCTCCCCCTTGGCCAAATGCTGCCTACATCACATTAGGCACCAAACGGTCTAACCTTCCATAGCAAGGAGGCACCAGCACACGGAGAGCAGAGGACAGCAGGTCGATCGGTGCCCCGCCACCTTGAAGCTCCCCTCCCAGCATGTCATCACCCTGACTTTGACATGTCCTGGAGTTCCAGCACTGCGCCTAGATGCAGCTCCTCCAGGTTGCCCCCAAAACAGTAATGTGGGTCTCAGTGTACCACATGCTGCGGGTGCAGAACCCATCTCTTCACCACCCTCTCAGGGTGACCTTGGCATGGGCAATATCTGCTGGCCCACCCAGCGAAGGACACATGCTGTCAATGATTCAATGCAGTCACTAAACTCAGGCTTGGTGGTGGTGGTGGTGGTGGGGGTGGGAGGGGGGGGGGGGGGGGGAGGGTTGGTGGGGGGGTGGTTATGGTGGGTGGGGTGGGCGGGGTAGGGGGGTATCAGTGGGGAATGCCTACCTGCTGGGTTAAGTGATCAATGCCAACATTGTACTCACCCTCCCCGAGCGCAAGAGGTCATTGAGGTGCTTGCGACACTGGATCAAGGTGCGTTGCACCACATCGCGGGAGCTCACGATCTCCGCCACCTCCTCCCAGGCAGGTTTGGTCATGTGGGGGGGGCCTTCTCCTCCCACCCCATGGGAACGAGGACCTCCCACCGTGCTGCCACCTCCTTGAGGAGGGGAGCAAGGCACTTGTCCGAAAAACGAGGGGCACAGTGCCCCCCTGCCCTACCCTCCTGCCTGGCCTGCTCACCAGCAGCGCTCTGGGGAGCCCTTCCACTGGCCGTGATTCACAGCCTTTGAGAGGCTGCAGCAACTTTTTAAAACTGGCTTTCGGGTCCCCATTGGACCCGGCGGTGATTGCAGTCCCACCGCCACCCGCCCACTCCCGCTGTCCTCGGGAGCTGCGATTCACACTGGGCTGGCCTTAATTGGCCCACCCACGTAAAATGGCGGCGCAGACCCTATCAAAGGCAGCGATAGGCACCCACTCCCGCTCCATCCGCCAGCCAGAAAATTCTGCCCCTGAAGTGGTGGAGCTGCTACATTCCACACAAACCAGGAAACCACCTGAAAGACAGAATGTGTAAATATCATGATCTGTGTAAATATTATAATGCCGTGTGATAAATATACTTGTAAACACAATATGTGCAGCAAAGTTAAAGGGGGAGGAATGTAGTAATTATGGTTTTGTTAAATGTTGGACTGTACCTTTAAGAATAGTCCTGTGATGTAAGATCACATGATCTGCGTAAACCAATGTGTTAGCAGCGCGGGCTACCTCCACAGTCAGTGCAGAGATAGAAATGGAGTTGAAAACACACATGTAGTTGCTGCTGGCTGTATTGTAAACAAACCTAATGTTTCTACTTAGAAAGTTGTCTTTTGCAAACATTGGCTTGTATTATTTGGTGTTGCTGACCAGCTGCACATTAAAGGAATAGATCCCCTTTCTGTTAGTGTCGGACATGACGTAGCTAGGCACTTGGATAGTGCATGGGTATTATTAGTGACCCCTGTTGTGCAGTGAAATTGGACAACCTTTTCATGCTACTGCTGTTATCGTGAGAAAGGAAATGGGAAGGTGCTGCCTCTGCTGAGCAATGCAGCATTCTCATATTTGATATGCCTGTAGATTGACAGGCACTGATGATGTCCCCCACATTAGCCTGAAAGAAGCCAGAAATCTAATAACTGAGGGCAGTACTGACATTGATTGTCACTGGTAATGAGGGAGAATGGTTGACAGTCTCCTCTGTAACTGGGTTTTCACTGAACTTGCGTCTGTGAGGTCAGCTTCCTTATATCCTGGCTGTTGATGGAATGCATCCAGTACACCTCTGGTGTCATCTGATATTCCTGGCAACCCATATTTTGACTCTTCATTTTCTTCTATGAAATACAGTTATTACAGTAAACATACAGTTTGCACTATATCAATCACTTGTTCAAGTAGCTCTGGCCGATGACTGCAGGACAGGTCCCCAAGACGTCACCTCCCTCCTGTCCATCACTGTGGCTGAGGTCGTCTTTTAGCTTATCTCATGCTGAAGAACATTTGTTAATTCCTACCAGACACTTGTATGCGATAGAGGGAACACAAGACTCCAGAAGAACCCCTGAGGGCACTGTTCTCCTTGGACGCTGTCTTTATTTTACCTTTATGTGCTTTATCCAGAGGGAGGAGAGAAACAACCTTCGTCCAGTTGGCCTGACACTGTGCCTACTAATTCTATAATATTCTGAAAAGTACCGTTTCTTACAAGGCGAACACTGAAAATAATCCCCTTTAGCCTGGAAAGGAAGGGTAGCTAAAAGAAAGGAAGCATTCGGCTTTAAGGGTCCATTTCCTACCGATCAAATTGTGATTGACTTTAGGAGTTGAATTTCCCTCAGGGTTCTTCTGACCAGGAAAATAGCATTTACACCATTGTTCCGGAACTTCCACCAACCCTCTGCTGAAGTATAGCGAAAACGCCCAGGGAGTTAATGGCATTAATGCCTTGGCTGAAATGGGTAAAAACCAGTCCACGGCACTGTGGGGCAAGAGGTTAGCAGGAAAAAATTGCATTAACACCCTATTCATGCAGAACGTAAAAATTTAATGGGTCTTTCACACAGAGCGCAAAGCCTGCAGGCAACCAGATCAAGACACGGTCACAAAGTCTGGAGAAAAGTGAAAGGGGACAAGTTCCACACTCGCAATTTTACATCCTACATTCATGCAATTTTACTGACAAGAATTTCTCAGCTAATGTTTTTAGTGTTCATTGATATACTCTGTAGGAGGAATACCTGCCTACTCACGTACTCAATACATCCTAGCCTTCTAATAAATGGGCTATTTTAATATCCATTTAATTAAAGCAATATAAAGGTTCTCTTTGAAACTATCTTTGGCTTGAGGACAGCGCCACACTGGCTCAGATGAAAGACCAGTTACAACTATAGTTATAAATGAAAGTTTTTATACACTTCAGCAAAGCTACAGCTATAAACAATTACATGCAGTTACTTTAGCTTCTGGAGATGTGTGTGAGGTAGGGGGCGGTGCTTGGTGTTTGGTGGGTGGAGTCTATTCTGTCTTCCTTTGTATGAATCTATCTTAGAGATTCATATAGCAGAATTTTCCCAGAATTGCACTAAGTGCGGTAGCGGGCAGGTAAAATGGAGTCCTAACAGCCAACGAAAATGATGAGTATATTCGTTTCCATGGTGGGTGGGCTCTCATTCGCCCACCCACCATCACCCTGCTGTTGCATCACGCCGGCCGCCATCTTTAAAAGGCAGCCGCCAGCAAAGCGCTCATCGCCACCAGCTCATCACCGCTGCCTGGGAGACATGGCCAGCAAAGGCAAAAAGGCTGCAGCCCCTGCTTCAGCGACGGGTCCCTACAGTGACTGTTGGATGCCATGGAGCCTTACGGGATTTGCTCTACTCCTGCTCTGGCCGTAGGATGGGCAGCAATGTCACCAATCCAGCTTGGGAGGAGGTGGCAGTGGTGGTCAGTGCGAATGCCTTGCAGGGGAGGACAGCCACCCAGTGCCACAAAAGGATGAATGATCTCTTCCGTTCCGCCGGGGTAAGTCACTCTTTTCATCACTCCCAACTCACACAGTCACAAACCCATCACACATCCAAAGGGCCCTCACTCGCTGCCAGATCAAGGGACATCACCATTCACTCTTTCACACACACCGTCATTGTCCTCATCCTGTCCATAGGACCACTCACCACCCACACAGGCCAGGCATACTTATCATCTGGCCCGGCAGGCATCCTGATACACTCGCCCCATCTCTATCCATGCAGAACAAACTGGCTCACAACAGGAGGGGAAGGTCACAGACAGGTAGAGGAATGTTGGAGATCAAAGTTCTGACAGTGTTCAAAAACAGAGCCATCCAGCTGGCCGGCAATGGCCAGTCCTGGTCCTGTGCTGACAGTGAGATTGGCACTGCTCTAACAAGTGAGGATCCAGCTGTGCAATATCCATCAGACAACGATGCCATGAGTGATGTGTTCTGTTTCACACTGCCATGCACTAATTATCTCTCCTTGCTTTCACTGGCACATCTGCCAAACAGCCGACAGAGTCCATGACCCAGGGCCTTTAATCAAGCTCTGAAGAAATCTTTGAAGAGGAATCTGAAGACACCCTCCTTGAAGTCCCATCACAACGCTCACCCACACCCTCCACCAGCACAGAGACACACACCTCGGTGGGCCCTAGCTTTAGAGTAGCCTTGGGATCACAATCTGGTGAGCACATCACACTTTCTTATCTACAGCAGGCAGAGGCAGGGACTTCCCAGGTCCCCAGCACTTGGAGGGCTGCTGGAGGCTAGGACGTTGCTGAGTCCGAGTCAGGTGACAAGCCTCTGGACTCGGTCATGTCACAATTACTGGAGTTGCAAAGGCAAGCTCAGGAACGTCAGGAAGGGATGTCCGCTGCACTCCTCAGATTGCAAGGCACGATGGAGGAGTCCATCCAACTTCAGGCTGAGGTGATAGAGCCAGCATTGCAACGCACCGAGGTCAACACTGGTAAGGTGGCGGCCGCCATGGAGACCTTGGTCCAGGACGTCACTCCTGGACTGCTGCGCGGGCTTAACTCCATCGCTGACGCCATAGTTGGTCTCCAATAGCAGCCCGATGACACCCCAGCTACCCCTTCTGCTCATGGAGTCAGCCAGGGGCCCTCAAGCCCATAGGGAGGAGGATCAACAGGCGCACACTCCGGTGCCATCCACCCAGGTGACTGACCCATCCGAATCCCAGCTTCACTGCAGGAGTTACGCAGGGTAGCATCCTAGACCCAATCATCTTCAGCTGCTTCATCAATGGCCTTCATAATGTCAGAAGTGGGGATGTTCACTGATGATTGTACGATGTTCAGCACCATTCACGACTCCTCAGATACTGAAGCAGTCCATCTCCAGATGCAGCAAGACCTGGACAATTTCCAGGCTTGGGCTGATAAGTGGCAAGAAACATTCACACCACACAAGTGTCAGGCAATGACCATCTCCAACAAGAGAGAATCCAGCCATCGCCACTTGATGTTTAATGGCATTACCAGCACTGAATCCCCAACGAACAACATCCTGCGGGTTACCATTGACCAGAAACTGAACTGGACTATCCATATAAGAACTGTGGCTTCACGAGCAGGTCAGAGGCTCGGAATCCTACAATGAGTAACTCACCTCCTGAATCCCCACAGCCTGACCACCATCTATAAAGCACAAGTCAGGAATGTGATAGAATAGTCCTCACTTGCCTGGATGACTGCAGCTTCCACAACACTCAAGAAGCTTGACACCATCCAGGGCAAAGCAGCCCACTTGATTGGCACCACATCCACAAACATTCGCTCCCTCCACCACCAACACACAGTAGCAGCAGTGTGTACCATCAGATGCACTGCAGGAATTCATCAAGGCTCCTTCGACAGCACCTTCCAAACACACGACCACTAACATCTAGAAGGACAAGAGCAGCAGATAGATGGTAACACCACCACCTGAAAGTTCCCCTCCAAGTCACTCACCATCCTGACTTGGAAATATATTGGTGTTCCTTTACTGTCGCTGGGTCAAAATCCTGGAACTCCCTCTCTAACAGCACTGTGGGTGTACCTACACCAAATGGACTGCAGCGGTTCAAGAAGGCAACTCATCACCACCTTCTGAAGGGCAACTAGGGATGGGCAATAAATGCTGGCCTGGCCAGTGAAGCCCACATCCCATGAATTAATAAAAACAAAATGAGGTTCATGCAGCAGCTCACAACTTAGTGGAGCAGACCGTCGGGATGCTGAAGATATGGTTCCGATGCCTGGACCGGTCTGGTGGAGCCCTGCAATACAGTCCACAAAGGGTTTCACACATCGCCATCGTCTGCTGTGCCCTTTACAACCTGACACTGCAACGGGGTGAGGAGCTGGCAAAGGAGATGGAGGAGCTGCATGTCTCCTCCGATGAGAAGGACACTGACGGGGATGAGGGTGAGGGGGTCCTCGGTGATGACAACAATGAGGATGAGGCTCTCGTACTGCCTAGATGAGGCAGGCGCACTCTGAAGGCCCTCATAGCTGCCAGATTTGTGGAGGATGATGATGACATGCAGCGAAGTGTCCCCGTAGATCTTCACATCGCATTTGTGAATGTTTGATTCCAGTCTGGCTTATGGCAGCGCCGATACCCTCTGAGAATGCTCCTGTCATGGAGACCTATCATGCAGTGGAGGCCCTAATAGTCGCTTGATCACAGGAGGATGATGACAACATGCAGTGAGGATACTCCATAAATCTTCACATAGCTCTGAGAATGTCTGACTCCTGTCTGGCCGAGGGCAGCTCGCTTGTGCTCCATGATCAGGGCCATCTCAGAGACGCAGCCATGAAACTTTAGACACATCTGATGCTGTGTCTGTCTTCAGCATCTCAGCCCTTCCGGAGCTGGTGCACATCATCACTGGTCGCAGATGCTAATATGATAGGTCCAGCCGCACATTAAAGGTGCTGAGAACACACAGAGAGAATGAGAGAACTACGCGGTGTAAGTGTGCTACATTCTGGCAGCAATGACCAGCAACGCCAAGATGCAGGCATCAGTAATGTTTCCAGGGAGCGTGAGGCTGGACCATATCTGTGGTCTGAACATTGTACAGAGCACAGGGAACAGGCCCTGGACTGAGACACCTGAGAAACCTTGTGCAGAAAGGTTTCACATCTGAGTGACATGAACACTGCTCATCAGAACAAAGAGCCACAGGTAGGGTGACATTCTTGGGAGTTTATTGACAACAGTGAACAGTATGTACAAGTGACTAACACCCGTGGCCAGGCTGTGCAACTACTTTTACCTAACTTTGTTTGCACTTCAGTGCCACGCTCCTGATCTACGGGCACCCGGTGCGGAGGGGGGTCCGGGAGGGAGGAGGACCTCCTCGTGAACCTGCTCCTGGGCCTGGCCAAGTTAGCCATTAACAGGTCCAGACAGCGGGCGATCGAGGGGGTGGTCCCACCCGATTGTTTGTCCCTCTTCCGCGGCTACGTTCGCGGCTGGGTGTCCCTGGAGAGGGAGCACGCGGTGTCTGCTGGCACCATCGAGGCTTTCCATGCCCGGTGGGCACCACGGGGACTGGGGTGTTTTATTGACCTCCTTAATCACATTTTCGTTTGATGTAAGTTTCCTTTAAATTTTGTCTTTGGTTTTGCAGTGACCCTAACTTAGGGGCTGCGTTTTATTTTATCCCTCATTTTGTTAATTTAGTTTATTTGATTGGCTTTAAAAGAGCTACTTTTACCTAACTTCCCTAACCCTGCCACTGTCTTGGTGCTCCCCGGAGGTCCACAGCAGAGGTGGAGGCAGTCTGCTGACTGTGATGCCCTGTCTGTGATGACTTTGGCAGGTGTCCTCTGGAGGGCCGAGACTTGGAGGGCCCTGGCCTGCTTTAGGGGTCCTGCTGTGTGGCAGCGGCACCTTCCTCAGCCTGTGGAGCTGGAACTGCGGAGGTCACAGGAAGAGGGGATTGGATGGGCCAGTCACACCCAGAGTCACCTGGATGGATGGGCCCAAAGTGTGTACCTGCTGATCCTCCTCCCTATGGGTGCCCGAGGGCCCCTGGCTGATTCCGTGAGCGGAAGGTGTAGCTGTAGTGAGATCGATCTGCCCAGCACCCCTCTTGCATACACACTGTTGGAGGCCAACTATGGTGTCAGCGATGGAGTTAAGCCGGTGCAGGAGTGACATCCTGGACCAAGGTCTCCATGGCAGCCACCATCCTGCAGTGTTGACCTCGGTGCGTTGCAGTGCCGGCGCTATCACCTCATCCTGAAGACAGACAGACTCCTCCATCGTGCCTTGCAATCTGAGAAGTGCAGCGGACATCCCTTCCTGTTGTCCCCGAGCTTGCCTTTGCAGCTCCAGCAACTGTGACATGACCGAGTCCAGAGGCTCGTCATCTGACTCAGACTCAGCAACATTCTTGTCTCCAGCAGTACTCCGAGTGCCGGGACCTGGGAAGTCCCTGCCTCCCCCTGCTATGGATCAGAAAGTGCAATGTGCTCACCAGGTTGTGATCCCGAGGCTACTCTAAAGCTAGGTCCCACCGAGGTGTGTGTCTCTGTGCTGGTGGAGGGTGTGAGTGAGCGCTGTGATGGGACTTCAGGGAGGGGACCTTCAGATTCCTCTCCAGATGTTTCTTCGGAGTTTGATTGAAGGCCCTGGGTCATGGGCTCTATCGGCTGCTTGGCAGATGTGCCTGCGAAAGCAAGGAGAGATAATTAGTGCATGGCAGCGGCCTGTGAAAGAGGAAATATCACTCTCAGCATGATTGCCTGATGGATGTTGCACTGCTGGATCCTCACTTGGTAGAGCAGCAGTGACCTCACCGTCAACGCTGGACCGGTCCCGGTCATCGTTGTCCAGCTGGATGGCTCTGATTTCGAATTCTATCAGAACGTTGATCTCCGGCATCCCTCCACCTCTCTGTGACCTTTCCCCCCTGCTGTGAGCCAGTTTGTTCTGCATGGATAGAGGTGCGGAGAGCGTATCAGGATGCCTGCCGGGCCAGATGATAAGTATGCCTGGCTTGTGTGGGTGGTGAGTGGTCCCATGGACGGGATGAGGACAATGACGGTGTGTGTGGGAGAGTGAATGATGATGTCCCTTGCACTGGCAGTGAGTGAGGGCCCTGTGGATGTGTGTTGGGTTTGTGACTGTGTGAGTTGGGAACGATGAAAAGAGTGATTTATCCTCGTGGAACTGAGGAGATCATTCATCCTTTTGCGGCACTGGGTGGCTGTCCTCTTCTGAACGGAGTTTGCGCTGACCACTGCTGCCATGGCCTCCCAAACCGGGTTCGTGACTTTGCTGCCCATCCTGCAGCCAGAGCGGGGGTAGAGCACATCCCAGCGGGCCTCCACGCCATCCAGCAGTTGCTCAAGGGACCTGTTGTTGAAGGGGAGGGGCTGCAGTCCTTTTTCCTTTGCTGCCCATGTCTCCTGGGCAGCAGTGGTGAGCTGGTGGCGATGAGCGCTTTGCTGGTGGCAAAGATGGCGGACAGCATGATGCAACAGCAGGATGATGGTGGGTGGGCGATTGAGTGCCCACCCACCATGGAAACGAATGTTTCATGGGAGTGAATAAATAATGGTGTGGGCTCAGGGTGATATGGCTTGAAAACCTGCCATTTTTGTCGGTGGGTGAGACTCCATTTTACCGGCCCACTCCCGCACTTAGTGCAATTCTGGGAAAATTCCGCCCCATGTCAAGAATTCTTATTAAAGACGCTATTTTCCGGAATCATGGTCCCCCCTGCTCCAATTACATGCCAGTAGGAAATTAGATATGCCTAAATCATGACCGGATATAAGTGGCATGCAGCTCTCCACCCTCACGTAGCCTGTGACTTTGAGGTGAGTGCAACATTCAAAGCCTACCTGCACCAGTCCTGCACTGGTTTCTCAGCAATGCCAGTGTGATGCCACACGGGTGGAGGTGTAGGGTTGGTCTGCTCATGGTGGGTGCCTCTGTATTCTAGGAGGACAGCACTCAGGCAGGTCTGAAACAGAGACCAGCATTGCAACCGGGTGGGGATGGGGAAGGATGACAGAGACATGGGTGCCGATAGGGTATTGTGGGGTGGAGAGGCGGTGGGGGTTTTGGAGGGGTGAGGTTGACAGAAACATGAGGGACAATGGGGTATGGTGGGGTTGGAGAGGGTGTGGATGATGTCTGGCAGAGGGGACACTGAGGGTGGGGAAGCTGGAGCCCGACATGAAAGACTAGAATGCTGATGTAGAAGCGGGTGGATGGGAATCAAACTGTATGAATGGGAGGGGATGCACACAGACTCCGAAATAGAGGAGGGATTGTGTTAATGTGGAACAAGAGGGATGGGATGCACAGAGACTCATGGAGGTGGGGTTGGGGAGGGGGCGTGGGCGGTGGGGAAGGGGGGGACACTGTGTTGTGATCAGTCATGAAGGAACGGGAGAGCTAATTGAATGACAGTCATAATCCCTGGTCTGGGGCCAAGAGGTCAGAGTGAGAGGATAACGGAGGTCCTTGGGCTTGAGCGATTAAAGGCAGTCCTGGGGCTTTATGGGCCTCATGGTCAGGGTGAGAAATTAAAGGCATTCCCGGGGCTTTGTGGGCCTCATGGTCAGGGTGAGAAATTAAAGGCATTCCCAGGGCTTTGCGGGCCTTCTTGCATGGCACACACATCATAGTCCCACTCCAGGGCCCGACAAGGCCTGTGTACACAATTGGGATAAGGAACAGCTTGGTGTGCAAGGCATGTTCATTGTCTTACAGTCTGTGGTGATGAAGCTGTCTGGTTTGGGATTGGCCTGAAAATGGGCTGGACATGATTAGGGGAGGTATATGCAGTCTGTAAATGGGGAAAACGTAATAAAGGGGGAGGGGGCTCTCAAAGCTCTCCGCAGGGGGAGGGGTTCACCTCTCTATGTCACCATGCACACAGCCTCGAGATGGAGAGGGGTGAGCTCCACATGGTACATGGCGCATGGGGTTCATCAACAGTGATGGGCTCAGGGGGGAGGGCTGGAATGTCCACCACAATTACAATGGGATCCAGGGTTACTGCAGGAGCCTGGAGAATAACTGGAGGGAGGTCTACCTGCACATTGTGAGGTTCCATGAAGGTTGGAGGGACTTAAACACTGACAGGGGAGGATCAAAAGTGGACTTGAAGTAGAAATACAGCACCACCATCTTGAAACCCCAAAGTTATGGCGCAGCTTAAAGTCGAAGCTGGAAAAGAATGTGCACAGGAGGGGTCTGAGGCAGTTTGAGAGGAATCCACGGCTGGACTAAGGGATCGTTTCATGGGGCACCCTCAACCTGCTTAGAGTCACAACATTCAAATAGAGTCAGAGCATTTTGGTGCACTTTAACGAGAGACTGCAGGAGTCTTTGGCTTCACAATACAGTTGCTCCATTTGAGCTTTAACAGAGAGGTATGTGAGAATGGAAAATGCAGGCAATTGTTAAGGAGGCACAGCTGCTGCATATCTATCAGATCATCAATGGAAGCCTCCAATGTGCTTTCTCCAATTGGCATGGATGCCAATTGGCCAAAGGGCACCCAGTCATTGCTGAAGTGCAAGTTGAGCTTAGTCAGTATACCAGATCAGAGATTACAGGGGTGCTTTTGGTAGGGTGGCACATTTCATGAAAGTGTCCAAACCTCTTCTAACCTTTGTGGGATTGAGATGTCAAGTATCAGGGTTGGCATCTTGGTCACTGAGATCTGTGAGTTTGCACCTCAGCTATAAGGCTATATCAGCGAAAAGCTATTAGCGCAGGCGCAGCTCTAGGGCACGACAGTGGCTTTCTGTTTGTGAGTGGGAGGTACACTATATTTGCCCTGTATTCCTTTATCTGTTGCATCTATCAGTCCATAGGGAGAAGGAGAATTGAGTAATGGAGCCTGTACTCAAAGCTGCCTTCTTGATGGCAGTGATCTGATCGAGGAGGAGAAGAAGCATCAAGTGCCACCTAGTGCAGCTTCAAGGGGAAGCCCGGCATGAGGTCCATGGTCTAGGGGAGCCCGACAAGAACCAGAGGATAAGGAGGTTAGACCCATCTCACGGAGGCAACTCGCATGACCAAGAGTCTACCGGAGAAGACTTTCCTATCTGGAGATGAGTGAAAGACAATGCTGTGCATGTCTGCACTTGTCAAGAGATGTGGTGGATCATATCTGCCACATTCTGCGGGAGAATCTAATGGCCCGTGGACTGGGAGGACACCCCCCACCAATGTCCCTGAAGGTCATCGCTGTGCCGCAATTTTTTTTGCCTGCAAATCGTTCCAGGGATCCACAGGGGACCTATGCAGCATCTCACAGTCCTCAACACATAAATGTATCAAGGAGATGACAAGCCTTCTACAGTAAGACTCATTGTTATGTGAAGTTCACACTCGATGAAGCTAACCAGGCTGTTAGATTTCTGGGATAAAAGCAAAAAACTGCGGCTGCTGGAAATCCAAAACAAAAATAAAAATGCCTGGAAAAACTCAGCAGGTCTGGCAGCATCTGCAGAGAGGAACACAGTGTTCCTCTCCGCAGATGCTGCCAGACCTGCTGAGTTTTTCCAGGCATTTTTATTTTTGTGTTAGATTTCTGGGATTTGCAGCTATCTCAGTCTTCCCTAGAGTACAGGGTGCGATTGATTGCACACATCTCACTTTGACAGCTACATAGCAGCAGTCCCTGGTGTTTATTAACAGGGAAGTGTTCCATTCCCTGAATGTTCAACTGGTGTATGATCATCAGAAGCACATCATGTACATTTGTGCCAGGTAGCCGGAGAGTTGCCATGACTCATACATCCTGAGTCACCCCCAGGTGCTTCACATATTCGAGGGGCCTCAGCGATTACAAGGATGGCTGCTTAGGGGTAGGGGCTACCCAATCTAATGATGGCTGATGATACCCGTGCGCCCTCCTCGGAGTGCTTTGGAGGAGAGATACAATCTGGCACATAGCTCAACATGATCGATCATCAAGCAGACCATTGGCATGCTGAAGGTGCGCTTCTGATGTTTGGGCCACTCAGGTGGGGCTCAGCAGTACTACCCACAGAGGGTGTCCCACCATAGTCGTGGCCTGTTGCACCCTTCACAACCTGGTGCTTCAAAGGGGAGATCATTTGCTAGAGACATGGAGCAGGCTGAGAACTCCTCGGACAATGAAGAGCAGAGAGGGCAGGAACCTGAAGAGGGAGATGAGTGTCAGCTTCCACATGAGGATGGTGTTGAAGGAGTACAACATGGAAGACGTGTCCGTGCCACACTGATAGCCACAAGATTCCAGGAGGAGTAAGGTCCAGGCAACAGGACATGGCCACATTCCTTCTATCCCATAGCGCCATGCCAGTGCACTGAAAGACCTTAACAAGCAGTAGCATCGAGAGCAATTTCAGCATTCACATTTGCACCTTCAACCCTCATGATACAACAGGCCCTAATCTTTGGAAATCTCAGCAGCAAACCCTGTGTCCTTGTGCTCTGGGAAGTGAAAGTTAGCACAACAGCGCAAATGCTGTGTCAAAGGACTTGATGTAGTCATCGCCACCTTAATGAGAAACTTTTAGCAGACACTGGGATGAGTGCATGGTTGGAGAGACCATCATGGCTGCAGGTCTTGTGCTTTGGCAATACCAATGAAGACAACCTTCTCACCTCTGAGAAACAAATACAGCTAACCCTCCAAGGCTAGTGAGCACACCTAACTCCATGTTGTCTTGTAAGGAGTCGAGTTTACTAACCCATTTTGCAAACACTTCCAGTAAAGAGATTGACACATCTCCCCGACATAACGCAAGAGTTGAGTAACTATCATGACTTAGCTACACATCACATGAATATGAGGCTCACAAAGGGAGGAGATCACTCAGTGGGAGCATGTCTCACCCTCACAATAAGAGGGCAAGTAGATGCATATGCACAATGCTTTCAAATGACTAGACCATACTCATGCACAGCAAATGTATTTACAAAGGTACACAATATATACAGTGATTGAACACCCGTGACCCAGAAGTGATGTCAAAGTTTTGTAATGCTTCTAATCCTACCGCTACATCTTGGTGCATCCCTGGCATCTGCAGCAAAGGTGGAGACAACCTACTGACTGCTACGCCTGTTGTCTTTGATAACTTTGGCAGGTGTCCTCTAGAGGGCCAAGACCTGGAGGGCCCCAACCTGCTTTGGGTGCCCTGTTGTGGGGCAGGTACATCCTCCTCGGCCTGTACAGCTGGAGGTGGTCGGGCCACAGGCAGAGGGGATTGGGATCGGCTGGACACTCACAGAGTCACCTGAGTGGATGGCCCCGGGGTGTCAAGCTGCTGGTCCTCCTCCCTGTGTGAGCCTCAGGGCCCCTGCCTGACTGCCCGAGGAGAAGGGGCTCTTGGAGGGAGGTCAAGGTGCCCTGCCCCCCGCCTTCTCGCCTAGCCACTGATGGATCCCACCAATGCCCGTAGCGATGGAGTGAAAGCCCGAGTGCAAATCCGGCAGGATCTGCTGGACAAAGGTCTCCAAGGCGGCTGCTACTGTTCCCATGGAGACCTCGAAGCGCTCACATGTCGGAGCCAATACATCAGGCAGAAAGCAGATAGACTCCTCCATCCTTCTCGCTAGTCTGCTGAATGCCTCTCACAACACGGCCTGATTTTCCACCATTTGTCATTGCATCTCCAGCGTGTTAGAGACTGCCGCTTCCAGAGTCTCATCATCTGACTCAGACTCAGTGGGTGTGTGTCTCTGCGCTGGTGGAAGGTGCAGTTAACGCAGTGCCGGTTCTGCATCTGATGCATCCTCAGCATCCTCCTCTGAGGTGGCCTGGGAGCTGGGGCTTATGGTTGGTCTGGAGCTCTGTCTGGGCCTGCTGGTGCCTGTAAGAGAGAGAAGAAACATTTAGTTCATAAGCAGGCAGAATACAACATTACATGCCACTCACTGTGATTATCAGGATGTGGTCAACTCATGGAGGCCTCATCATACTGGCTTGCAGGGAGAGGCCAATCCCGCCTTCCCCGCGGGAGTGATCTTTACCTTCAGCTGCCAGGTCAGCGGCATCCTCCTCAAACTGGGACAGCTCCTGATGTCTACTGCCCCTCCTCCCATCTGGGATTTCACCCTCCGGTTGTGGGCGAGCTTGGCCTGCATGAAGGTAAATGGAATGGAAGGTGATGAGAAGAGACAGGGGAGAGGCTGGGAAGCATGTATGCCCTCTGTGTGTGCTGAGCCCTCCCCAGTAAGGGCTGGGGATGCAGCTTGTGCAGCATGGTAGATGAGATGCCGGTGATGTTAAAGTGTCCACGAGACAATCAGCGCTGAGCTGTTCCCCACTAATATTGTGTGAGATCCCTGCGCAGCGTAACCCTTCGAGTGCATGATACCATTAATTGAGTGAGATTGGAAATTGACTTACCCTGGCGGAGCAGATGAGATCATTCATCCTCTTCCTACACTGGATGGTATTTCTCTGGCGGCTGCCCAGCAAGCTGACCTCCCTTGCAACTGCCTCCTAGTCCAGCGAGGTGAGGCTGGTGGGCCACCTGGAGCCACCCTTTGTGTAGAGGACACCTTGGTGCTGGCAGACTCCATGAATGAGGGCCTCGAGGGAGTCATTGTAGAACCTGGGAACAGCTTTTTCCTTCGCTGGAGCCTATCAAGAGGTTTCCTGCGCACATCCTGCTTGCTGAGAGTAATGTGCGTGTTCAGGAGGCGTTTAAAATATGGCGGCCGACCTTCAACCCCATTCAGTGATGGCGGGGCGGATGAATCAGTGCCCACCCCACCATACGATTTGGAGAGCTATTCGCCGATGCATAATTAATGATCATCCGAGCATGAAATCGGACACGACTTCCCGCCCCACTGACCAGCAGGAAACGCACTCGCAACCCGCCCACCAATGCACCTAGTCTCCAGAATGGAAAATTCTGCCCTTAGTTTCTAATTGTGTAGTTATTTATAACAGGGAGTGGTACAAAAGAACATATAGGATCCAATTCTGAAGAAGAAAAGCAAGACAATCATTCAGCCACTCTGAATTTCTGATAGCCCTTACACAGCACTACTTAGTTACAAAGCACATTTGTAACCGCAATGACCTTCAAGTAGTCACCAGTTGTTTTTACATACGTGGAAAAGAACTGTTTTGCATATGCCACACCTGTGTGAACTTTATTTTCCATTTTTTAATTTATTGGAAAAATCTGTGTGTTTGCATCGGATATTGCTCACCATAAAAGCGTCAATAATTTTACACTTTCACACGTACAGGCCTGAATTTTCCAACCCGCCACAGGCAGGCATCGTCACAGAAGGGATAGGACAGGAAAATTTGGAGAGCCATTGACTTTTAACAGGTTTCCAAATTTTCCTGTCCTGCCCACATTGATGCCTGCCAGGGCTGGAAAATCCCGCTCTCACAGCATTGAAAAATCATTTCTAATTTTAACGTCATTGTTTTTCCATTGTTTTCTTTCATGTGTCCCTTTGGCTGAAAAATTCGGCTCAATTTCCCCTGATATTTTAGCGCTGTCGGTGCCATCTTGTTTACAAAATGGTTTCCACTTCACATGAGCACCCTCTTGGTATGGACTGTGTCAGACACCATTTTGCTGAGGGAGAGCATGCACTTGAAATGTGCAGTCTGGGCAGATTGTGATCTCAGTCAGTGTGATGCTGATTTGACTGTAGAAGTACCATTTTCAACCCCAAAACTCCCAACTAACCTCCTCTCTTAACCTCACACAGCTGACCATGCATTCAACAGCAGGAAGGACAGTGCTATTGAAACAACTTCCAGGCTATAGTTGCTGACTGATTTCTACTGGCTTTTGCTGAGTTTGTAAAAGTGTTGGGAGGTTTGTAATGCTATTTAAAGTCGATGAAATCTGCAGGGAATGCTGCATGTGGTGTTGAATGGAGACTGGAAAAATGTGAATTTGGGAACTGAATTGCTCCTTTTTCTAGTTTTGCTCCAAACTATGTGACAGTTTCTTGATCTGGTAGCCCACAGGCTTTGTGCTCTGTGTGAAAGACCCTTTACATATTTAAGTCACACATGAAGCAGGCATGTTTTTCCCTTTGAAGGCCTTGATTCTCACTCAAAGCATTTGCCTTCAGTCATGGGAGCTGTAGTTACCATACCCCTCAGCCTGCAGCATGACAGGGAGATTAATCGAGTGGAGACAACACAGATTACAAGATTCAATCAGTTACACTTGCATATTCCCTTAGTGCCTATCTTCTGTGTATCTTTCTCTAGCATGCAGCTCCTATACAGTGCTACCCCAGTGCAGCGTGACTCGTAACTTTGAGACTGCAGGGTGCCTTGCAGGATGACCTTGAGCCCTAGGAGGCCCAGCTTTGGACTGCACCACCTCAGCATGGTGGCAGCAGTCTAGGTTGGCTGGCTGACTGACAACAGGGACACTGGTAGCAGTGGTAGTAGTGGAAGGTCGAACACAGTCACCCTGAAAGAGGACAGCAGATTCATGCTCCACAGGGCCACTGCCACTCAATGCACTGGAGGACAGATTTCTGGAAAGCTGTGATGCCCTGCAAGCCTATTTGAGCACTGGTGCCCATAGCCATGCTGCAGTCTGAGCTTGCATGGCAGTGAGCTGCACTTGCATAGCAACACGTTGAGCTTGTATGACTTCAGTCTGAATTTCCACTCCAGCACCTAGATGTTGAGTGGCTTCTGCTTGTGATGCAATGGAAGCTGAGGCATTGACCATCAAATGCTGTTCATGATTGGGTCCAAAGTGCTCTCACAGAGTTGGCCAGCACTTCCACACTGGAAAGGATGGCTCCTAGATCTGCACAAAACCCTATGACAATTTTGTGACAGCCTCCTCTGCGCTATTTGACTGTAACCACTGTCACTGGTTGTGTTGAGGGAAGGGAATGAAAGCAAGAGGTGGAGCCGTATACCATGGGGATCAGAAGAGATTGTGGGATAAGAGGGAAGTGGGGTGTGAAAAGGAGGAATAGTTATGCGCAAACCATCATCTTCAATCCTTTTGATCCCACTGCTGACAACAACCTCAGTCATGGCCGCTACAATGACGACAAGCAATCTCTTCTCCACTGGAGTGAGGTCATGCAGCTGTCCCTGCCCATAGTCAGTTAGCTCCTTCCACCTTCCGTTTTGCGTCATCTCATCCTGTAAAAGAGAGAGAGCTGTGTCAATGAGTGTGGTGCAATGGGTTTGGATGATGTGACTGTCATGGTTAAATAGCTGGCAGCATGTGCAAGCAGTGAGATTTGGGTGTGAGGCTTGCAGTGGTGCTAACTGTGTGAGGACAGGGGGAAGTTATCAATGAATGGTGGCAGATGGAGATTGTTGGTAGATGAAAGTTGGGGGTATAGTGCATGGAGCAGTGAGTGAGGCTAGTGAAATGTGAAACTTGAAGATGCATTCAATGGCCTTGGCCACTCATCTGAGGTCATTGAACTGCAAGTAGATCCTCACGGCTCCACTGCTGGCATTGACCTGCATAGTTATCTGCTCCCATTATTTTTTTATTCATTCACAGAATGTGGACGTCACTGGCTGGGCCAGCATTTATTGTCCATCCCTAACTGCCCTTGAGAAGGTGGTGGTGAGCTGCCTTCTTGAACCACTGCAGTCCATGTGTTGTAGGAACACACATGTTGTTAGGAACGGAGTTCCAGGATTTTGAACCTCTGATTTTGTCTTCTCAGAGTTTGTTTGAGAGTATTCTGGTCCTCTCTGGATTGGAGAAATCTCTCCTCCTGTCGACCTCCTGCACTAAAGACTCCATGCTCCATCTAAGACTTGGAGCCCACTCACTGCCATGATGTGTCATTTCACTGGGTGGAATTTTCCATGCCCGCTGACGTTGGGTGTGTTTGGTGGCATGAGTGGATAATATGGCAAGAAGGCCAAAAATCGGTTTCACATCATGAAACCAGTTTGCAAGCATCCATTCAGCCCATCAATGGCAGGCCACGTTTCCCGCCATCAGACATCTGGAACTTCATTGTAATATATCTGTCTATCATTATAAGGCCAGCCCACAAGAATCATACACCCAAGCTGGATCGCCTGCTCTGATGCGTTCCACAATAACATATATAAAGGATGCACTTGACAGGCTGCACTTTGAGGGGGACTCAGAGATGAGCGCACAGTAACATTGCACAGTGCTCATGAGGGCTGCCTGTTGGACGTCAATGGTTGAGGTGCATTGGGAGGGGTCTGGTGGCCAAGGGCTCCCCTGCGTTTTTTTTTAATTCATTCACGGGATGTGGGCTTCACTGGTGTAGGTACATCCACAGTGCTGTTAAGGAGGGAGTTCTAGGATTTTGACCCAGCGACAGTGAAGGAATGGTGACATATTTCCAAGTCAGGATGGTGAGTGACTTGGAAGAGATCTTCCAGGTGGTGGTGTTCCCATCTGTCTTCTGCCCTTATCCTTCTAGATGGTAGTGGACATGGGTTTGGAAGGTAGTGTTGAAGAAGCCTTGGTGAATTCCTGCAGTGCATCTTGTAGATGGTACACACTGCTGCTACCGTGCATCGGTGGTGGAGGGGGTGAATGTTTGTGGATGGGGTGTCAATCAAGCGGGCTGCTTTGTCCTGGACAGTGTCAAGCTCATTGAGTGTTGTGGGAGCTGCACTCATTCAGGCAAGTGGGGAATATTCCATCACACTCCTGACTTGTGCCTTGTAGATGGTGGACAGGCTTTGGGGAGTCAGGGGGTGAGTTACTTGTCACAGGATTCCCAGCCTTTGATCTGCTCTTGTAGCCACTGTATTTGTATGGCTCGTCCAGTTCATTTTCTGGTCAATGATAACCTCCAAGATGTTGATAGTGGGGGATTCATTGATGGTAATGCCATTGAATGTCAAGGGGCGATGGTCAGGTTCTTGTCGCATTTGGACATGGACTGCTTCAGTATCTGAGGAGTCGCGAATGGTGCTGAACATTGTGCAATCATTAGCAAACATTCCCACTTCTGACCTTATGTTGGAAAGCAACTGAAGATGGTTGGGCTGAGGACTCTACCCTGAGGAACTCCTGCAGTGATGTCCTGGAGCTGAGATGACCAAACTCCAACAACCACAACCATCTTCCTTTGTGCTAGATGTGACTCTAACCAGTGGAGAGTTTTCCTCCTGATCCCCATTGACTCCAGTTTTGCTAGGGCTCCTTGAGGTGACTTTGGACTTGGGGAGAGGGGCAAGACTACCCTGCGGTTGAGGTGAATTGGGGGGGTGGGCAAGGGCTGCCCTGTGGTTGAAGGTAATGCACAAGCACGTGCGGAGTGGGGGGTTGGAGAGAAGCAGCCACGCATTAGGGAAACCTTGTATAAAGTGACCATTCCTCTGCAGCTGGGATAGTGCAGGTGATGCTACATTGATGTGATTGGAGTTGTGCAACTAGCTTCCCTGCCCACTTAAGCAATGCAGAGGCATGAAAGTGTCACCAAATGCTCCAGAGCTTTTCTCCCCTTCGGCACAGACTGCAAGCTATTGAGCTTTTTAATGGACTGCAGAACAATTGGACGACTGCTCACGTTGTACAATCTCCTTGCTAAAACTAGCTGTGGAGGCGCTCACAGCCCCTTGCAAAGTCATCACGTTCAGGTTTGAACCAGTCTCCCCCATGGTTCAAGTTAACAGTGCAGCCTTGCAGTGTGGGTTAGGAGAATGCCTGTGCCTGAGCTGAGGGCACAGCACACAGTCCAGTGGGCGAAGCTGCTGCCAATCAGTCAGGTGGAGTGGGGCGGGGGTGGGTGGGGTTTCAGGCAGCCAAGCAGCGCATTAATCTCTGGCCATCCAAGTAGTGGCCAACACTCTCGGGATGCATTAAGGGGCCTTCAGAATTAACCAGGACAGGTCCTTAATACACCCATTCTAACCCATGCGTCTCTCTCTTTCATCCTGCAGGAGGAGTTCATCAGGAGCTTGGAGCCTGGTGAACTAGCTTTATGCCTCATGGCTTACAGAGAGCGAATACGATGGAGAAGAGGGCAACAGAGGCACCTGGCTGCGCAGGGGGAGGAGCAGCACCCTTAGGAAGAAGGGGCACCTGGGGCTCCCACACACACCGTTGAAGAGCCACAGCCATCGCTGGTTGGTATCTAGCTAGACCCAGGGTCTATAGACGTGGCCTTCCATTCCTGCAGATGATCAAGGGACAGTGTTGCCAAAGCCTGCGCATGTCTGGAAAACTGGTCAGTCACATCTGCCAACTGCTGCAGGATTTGAAACCACAGGGACATGGAGAGCATCCACTGCCAGTGGCTGTGAAAGTGACCGTGGCGCTCAATTTTTGTGCCAGTGGCTCCTTTCAGGGCTCCACAGGTGACTCTGTGGGATTTCACAATCCGCCACCCACAAATGCATCCATGAGGTCACCGATGCCATCTTCACGAGGGCACACAACTTTGTGCATTTCGCCTGGGAACAGGACAGCTTTGTGGAGAATGATGACGGCATTCAATGAGGAAACACCATAAGATCCTCACATTGCATCTGTGAATGTTTGACTCCAGACTGGCTTATGCCAGCGCACATTATTTGGGATAATGCTCCTGTCATAGAGACGCAGTGTAGGCCTTAGTAGCTGCTCGATCGCAGGAGGATGATGATGACATGCAGTGAGGACACTCCATAGATCTTCACATAGCCTCTGAGAATGTCCGACTCCTGTCTGGTGAGCTCGCTTGCGCTCTGTGACCAGGGTCATATCATAGAGATGCAGCCATGAAACTTTAAAAGCACCTGATCCTTTGTCCGCCTTCAGCACCTGAACCCTTCAGGAGCACAGCATCACTAGTCACAGATGCAGCCAAGATGGGAGCCAACCCCACATTAAAGGTGCTGAGAACACACAGAGAGAATGACGAACTCTGTGAGCCTACCCACCACATTCTGGCAGCAATGACCAGCACCTCCGAGGTGCAGGCATCAGTAATATGTCCAGGGAGTGTGAGGCTGGACCATCACTTTGGTCTGAAGGCTGCACAAAGCACAGGAAAGAGGCCCTGGACTGAGACACCTGCCTTTATCTTGTGCAGAAAGGTTTCACATCGGAGTGACAAGAACGCTGCTCATCAGAACAAGGAGCCATAGGCAGCAATAAACCCTTGGGAGTTTATTGATAATAGTGAACATTATCTACAAGTGATCAACATCCGTGGCCAGGCTGTGCTTCCTGATTGGTCTCAGGTACAGCTCATTCCTGCCAGAGTGGGAGCTGCTGCTGTAGTTGTGTGCTGGCTGTGTTGCTTCCTGTTATGGTTACTCCTGCTCTTGCTATTGAGTTGTTGCTGCCTTTTGAATTCTTCTGTGGGGAGTGTGGAGTCTGGAGCCATGCAAAGCCACTGCTGCTGCCTTGGACTGTGGGGAGGCTGGGACTGGTTTCTGTTGAATTGTCTTTGGCTGCTGCTGTGTACAACTGCGCTGCTACTGCTCGCCTGGAGGACAGGGGCCTGAAACCTGCCTGGGGCGTGCGACCTGAGGCCCCCATCTCAGACAGAGGGAGAAGTGAGACCAGACAGCAGAAGGCAGGGGAGGACTGCACTGCAAGACGCCCTGTACTGAGGCCATGCCCCCACCATCTCCCCCAACCGGGTGGCACCCACCCACCCCATCGCCTTCTCTGCCCTCCCTCCTATGCATGCCCTCCCTCTCTCTGTCCTTTTGGGTGAGGTAAACAGCAATTATCTCTATCTCTTTTATTCCTTAGTGTTGTAGACTCTATACTGAAAAAGAGGGGTGGGTGTGGCGCTATCACCTCAGCCTGAAGGTAGACAGACTCCTCCATCGTGCCTTGTAATTTGAGGAGTGCAGCGGACATCCCTTCCTGATGTTCCCGAGCTTGCCTTTGCATCTCCAGCAACTGTGACATGACTGAGTCCAGAGGCTCGTCATCTGACTTGGACTCAGCAAATTTCTGGCCTCCAGCAGCCTCCTGAGTGCCAGAGACCTGGAAAATCCCTGCCTCCGCCTGTTGTGGATCAGACAGTGCGATGTGCTCAACAGATTATGACCCCGAGGCTACTCTAAAGTTAGGTCTAACAGAGGTGTGTGTCTCTGTGCTGAAGAAGGGTGTTGCTGAGCACTGTGCTGAGTCTTCAATGAGGGTGCCTTCAGATTCCTCTTCAGAGATTTCTCCAGGGCTTGATTGGAGGCCCTGGGCCGTGGGCTCCATCAGCTGTTTCCCAGATGTGCCTGTAAAAGCAAGGAGAGATAATTAGTGCATGGCAGTGGCCTGTGAAACAGGACACATCACGCACAGCATGGTTGTCTGATGGATGTTGCACTGCTGGATCCTCACTTGGTAGAGCAGCGCCGAGCTCACCGTCAGCACAGGACCGGTCCAGATCCTCATCAGCCAGCTTGATGGTTCTGTTTTTAATGCCCATGAGGACCTTGATTTCAGACATACATGAACCAGTCTATGTCCTCTCTGTCTTGTTGTGTGCCAGCTTGTCTTGCATAAATAGAGATGGAGAGAGTGTAAGCAAGATGCCTGCCAGGCCAGATGATAAGTATGCCTGGCCTGCGTGGGTGGTGAGTGGTCCCATGGATGGGGCGACCATGAAGGTGCGTGTGAGAGAGGGTCATGAGGGGGACTGGACAGAGTAGATAGGGTGAAGCTGTTTGCGATCATAAAAGGATTAAGAATGAGAGGGCACAGATTTAAAGTGATTTGCAAAAGAAGCAAATGTGATGTGAGAAAAAACTTTTTCACACGAGTGGTTCAGGTCTGGAATGCACTGCCTGGAAGTGTGGTGGAGGCAGGTTCAATCGAGGCATTCAGTAGAGCATTGGATGATTATTTGAAGAGAAACAATGTGCAGGGGTACGGGGAAAAGGCAGGGCAATGACACTCGGTCATTATGCTGATTTGGCGAGCCGGTGCAGACACAATGGGCTGAATGGCCTACTGTGCCATTAAAATTCTGTGATTCTGTGATGTCCCTTGAGCTGGCAGTGAGTGAGATCCCTGTGGATGTGTGATGAGTTTGTGAGTGTGTGAGTTGAGAGTGATGAGAAGAGTGACTTACCCTGGCGGAATGGAGGAGATCATTCATTCTCTTGCGGCACTGGGTGGCTGTCCTGTTTTGCAGGACGTTGGCACTGTCCACCACTGCCATCACCTCCCAAGCCGGACTGGTGATGTTGCTGCCCATCCTGCGGCCAGAGTGGGGGTAGAGCACATCATGCCAGGCCTACATGCCTCCAAAAGGCACTCGAGGGACGTGTCATTAAACACGGGGGCTGCAGTCTTCTTGCCTTTCAGGGTCATGTCTTCCATGCAGCAGCCTCGGTTGGAAGCACTGAACGGTGGGCACGCGGCTGCACTTTAAATATGACGTCCGGCGTGAGGAAGGGGCGAGGTGATGGCAGGTCGGGTGAATGACTGCCCGCTCACCATTGAAACGGCATGTTTCCCAGGAATGGATAATTAATGCAGTGGGATTGGGCCGATAGAGTATGAGAAGCTGCCATTGTGGCCGGCAGGTAAAATGTCATTTTCTCGCAGTTCACTGCACTTCCTACATATCTGGGATGATTCCGCTGACTGCTTTTTTCCAGGTCAAATCACTTATGAAATGAATTCCAGCTGCTACTCCAACCAAAATGCTCCTCCCTTTTAAGAAATCCAGGTTAGTTTTAAGTAGCACAGGCTTGTTTGATCTCATGTTACCCTGTCAATATGGTAAGTGATTCATCATTTTTGCTTTCCCAATCCATCATTCTCATTGATGGATTCACTGTGTAGAAGGCAACGCTCACAGAGTAAAGCAGGAAATTCTTCAGTAATGTACAGGGGTAAGTTCTCACAGCAAGTTTCAGAAGGCCAATGCGCCTGTGAATAACACATGAGCAGGAATTTTTAGGTTAGTTTAAGCCTTGTTTATGAATAAAGCAGAAAATGATCACAATATACTGTTGGATTGCTTTCATTAATTTGAGGAACATATCGTTTTATTTCTGTTGGACTGTGGATTAAAATTACAATAGCTGCAGTTTGAAGGACATGTCTACTGGAACAGTATGAGGGACACATACAATGTTGCTACCCTGAACAGAGTGTGCCATGAAAGACAGGATGGTACTGAGGAGGAGTCTGGTCTAATGGGAGACTGAATGGCAACAATGCTTTAATTGGCTCCTGACAAGGTGACCAGGGTTTGTGTGAGAGCAGTGCAGCAGAATAGCTCCTAGCTTGAAAGGAAAAAGACCTAAAACCTCTCTCTCCTGTGTGTGTAAGGTTCCAGTAATTCTACAATAATAGCTGTCTGGCTTTTTCTCTTCATATCTCTATAACTTGCTTTCTCTCTGATAACCCCTGTCAAGAGGCAAAGGGGAAAATCAATGTTACAGACATTGAAAGGCAAGTGCTCAACCAGTGAACTAAAGCACTGGAAGACTACCTCATGTCATCAACAAACAACTGAAAGGAATGTGGAAGACATCGGTCAAAATCAACCCATCAAATCCTGTGCTCCAGAATTGGTGCTATTGAACTGTTTTATCCCACCCTTAAAATCCATTTTTTGTGTGTCTTATGTGTCCTGCATGTGTGTGTATAGGGATTTAAGAAGGGGTAGAGCTTAAGTTATAGTGTTAGAAATTAGCAGTTCATATTTCTTTCTTTTGCCACTGGTTAAAGACAATTTGTTCAATTAAGTTATTTACTTATTAGGTTTACAAACCTGGTGCTCGTATTCTGTTAACCTAAACAATTAGGTGGGTTGATCAAGCTCTTTCACATTTGTCGCAGCTCAGGGAGCAGTGGGGCTTGATATTGCAGTGCACTATCCCCAGTGAGCAGTGACGTTAATAAAAATCAAGGTAGAACTTCCACAGGGATTCCTCAATCACCAACCTTAACTTCAGCAAAAGATCAGCAGAAACCCTGTTTAAATAGCAGAAGTGGCTGTTTATGCCTGTTCTCCAGGAATTTCTGCTGATCCACTGTAGTTTTGGCAGATGCTGAGAAGGGGCCCTACAGAAATCACAGCCAAACAATTTTTAAAATACTAGGTACACAGAATAAAATTCACAAGTTCCTGTCAAAAGAATTTGGCAGTCCACCCCATCGGTCAAAGGTGATTACCATTGAGCTCAACAGTGACTCAATACCTGACCAACCTTTGATCTCTTGCAGCAGTACATCTCTGACACAATTTGCATAATCATGCATATTTGCATAATTGATGCATAATTATTGCATGACAGATCTCTGCCATCTGAGCTAAGCAGAGGCTTTATTGCTGTTGCTCCATAGACTTTGGAGGATGTTTGGAGCACTTCCAACTTCACACAGTTCCATTGTAGATGTGCCAGTATACAAGTAAAAGGATTTTTTTTAGAATTAAGCATGTGTGGTATATTTACCCAGCAGTTTGCACAGTTATTTGTAGGAATGAAAAGGGATAAGAATTAATGTATTAAAGAAAAATGACCAAAAGGCTATAGGCACTTGACAATAGAATTTAACTAATCAATATAAAATAGTTCACCTTTGCTTTTAAACTATTTCCCATTTAATAAGTTTATCAACTTTGAATCACCTATCATTATAATATTTCTTCAGTCTATTAAATTAAGAGCCTTGCATCCATTAAGAGCTGTGCAACCATTACCTCATTTCTTTCAAAGATATCACACCAGAAGGTGTGGCCTCAAAAGTGTCTCATTTCGGGAAATCACCCTTATCCATTCATTGGGCAAAAAAAAAATCCTGACTCATTGGGGGGAATTTTACGGTCTCGTGGCAGCAGAGGTGGGACCATAAAATGCCACCGGCATAAAATTCTGCCCATTGTTTAAAAAGAAGATTTAACAATAAGTTACTTATTAAATATCCAATTGGCCATTGGAGCAAATTAACAGCAATTTGATTCAGTTTCTAAGTATCAAAGACGAATGATGTAATTGCAGAAAACAGGGCAGAATGATCTATTAAATTGCTTACTTTCCCTAAAGTTACCAATTCTGAACTGATAAGGAGCAGAATAAACGAATAAATGGTTTAAATTATGCTGCAATTTTGGTTTCAGGTGCCACCTTGATTTTCCATCTAGTTAATGACTATACTGATATAATCTAATATACCTGTTTTAGCATCATAGTCCAGCAAATTGGGAAATCATTTAGATTGGTAGCCACATTGGCCATCTGCAGAGCCCATTCATTTACACAACGTCACCAGTTACATTGGGCACATATATTTTTTCAGTATTCTTTCTGGTTCACACATAGTGAACTCAGTGGAATGCTCCATTGCGAAAGAGGATGAGAGGGGTTTGGTGGGTAAGACAAAGGTATTGAATTCCATTGCTTCTTTGGAGGTTGAGGGAATAGGTCAAAGTGGCAACGTGATTAACTGTTGAAATTGTTTATAATTAATTATTTAAATAAACACCCCTCTCTACAACTGGTTACATAATTTGGGTGAAATTCAAAGATTCATGTTATATGTTATAGTTTCTACAAGTATTTAAACAGGATAAGAGTAGGTAAAGTGAGTGTTGGTCCTCTAGAGAGTGACAATGGGGAGTTAATAGTAGGTAATAAGGAAATGGTGCATGAAATGGACAAATGTTTTGCTCCTGTCTTCACTACAAAGATAAAAAAAACATTCCAGTAATAGCTGTAGATCGGGAGGTGGTAGGGAGAGGGGAACTTGGTGAAATTGCAATCACTCAGGAAGCGGTACTGAGCAAACTGATGGAGCTGCGGGCTGACAAGTCTCCAGGTCCAGATGGACTACATCCTAGGGTCTTAAAAGAGGTGGCATGAGGAAGTAGATGTGTTGGTGTTAATTTTCCAAAATTCGCTAAATTCTGGGAAGGTTCTATCATACTGGAAAGTAGCAAATATAACCCCTCTATTCAAGAAAGGAGGGAGGCAGAAAATAGGAAACTATAAGCTAGCTAGCTTGACATCTGTGGTGGGGAAGGTGTTAGAGTTGATCATTAAAGAGGTTATAACTGGGCACTTAAAAAAGTTCAAGGCAATTGGGAAGAGCGGCATGGTTTTATGAAAGGGAAATAATTTCTAACCAATTTATTAGAGTTCTTTGAAGGAGTAAAATGTGCAATGGATAGAGTGAAGCCTGTAGACATACTGAACTTGGATTTCCAGAAAGCATTTGATAAGGTGCCACATCAAAGGTTATTAGGGAAAATAAAAACTCATGGTGTAAAGGATAAATCATTAGCCTGGATAGAAGATTGGCTGGCTGGTAGAAAATAGAGTGTATGCATAAGTAGGTCTTTGCCTGATTGGCAGGATGTGATGAGTGGAGTCCCACAGGGGTCTGTGCCTTAACTTTTTACAATTTACATCAATGACTTAGATGGGGGGAGTGAAAGCATTTTCAGGTGACACAAAGATAGATAAGAAAGTATGCTGTGAAGAAGACATAGTGAGTTGCAGGTGGATATAGATAAGTGAGTGGGAAAAAATTCTAGAAGATGGAATATAATGTGGGAAAATGTGAAGTTTTTCACTTTGGCAGGAAGAATAAAAAAGCAGCGCATGATTTAAATGGAGAACAACTGCAGAATCCCCAGGTGCAGAGGGATTTAGATGTTCTCGTGCATGAGTCACAAAAAGTTAGTACGCAGATAATCAAGAAGTAGCATGTAATCAAGAAGGCTACTGGAATGCTATCCTTTATTACAAGAGGAATTGAACATAAAAGTAAGGATATTATGCTTCAGTTATACAAGGCATTGGTGGGACCACATCTTCAATACTGTGTGCCGTTTTGGTCTACTTATTTAAATGCGTTGGAGGCAGTTCAGAGGAGGTTTACTAGATTGATACCTGGATTGAATGGGTTGTCTTATCAGGGCTGGGCTTGTTTCCACTGGAGCTTGGAAGAGTGAAGGGCAATTTGATTGAAGTATATAAGATCCTGAATGTTCTTGACAAGGTGGACGTGGAAAGGATGTTTCCTCTTGTGGGTGAGCCCAGAAGTAGGGGTCACTGTTTTAAAATTAGAGGTGGCCCTTTTAGGACAGAAATTAGGAGGTTTTTTTTACCTCTCTGAGAGTTGTGCGACTTTGGAACTCTCTGCCTCAGAAGGTGGTGGAAGCAGGATTGCTGAATATTGTTAAGGCAGAGGTTTTTGTTAGGCAAGGGAGTCAAAGGTTATCAGGGGTGGATGGGAATGTGGAAACACAAACAGATCAGCCATGATCTTATTGAATGGCAGAGCAGACTCGAGGGGCTGAATAGCCTACTTCTATCCTATTTTGTGTGCCTGTATATCATTTTGATGATTGTAAACAAGATAAGACTAATTCTAGTCTTTCCAGCCATGAACAATGACCTGCTGTCTTTTCTTATTAGCATATGCCAACATTGCATAGGAGAGGGATGAGGCAATGCTTTCAAACCACTCTGTGAATCTTTTTATGTAAATCATAAAAAGTCACCCACAAGACCAAAATGCAGGGTGTTAATTTGATTCAGGAGGAGGAGGAGGCCTTAAATTAGATTTTCAAGTAGCTAATAGTGATTGGCGTGACCTGCCGTAATCAAGATGAGCAAAGACATGAGCAAAGAAAAAACACAGGCAATAAAGCCAATGCAATAATTGGTGCTTCAACCAAGTATTCAAGACATCTGATACAAGAGTAGGCCTTTGCAAGAAAACAAGTTCCCAGAGATTTGCAACATTGTATGTGCAACTTTGCCTAATAATTAGCATTTTACTGATTTTGCAATGGTTTCCTTATGCTTCGAATTTTAATTATATAGGTATAATCATTAGCTAGATGAAAAACCAAATGGCATCTCAAAAAAGTTTGCAAATGATTTAAACCATTTATTTGGTCAATCTCTGCTGCTTATCAGTTCAGAATTGTTAACTTTAAAAAATAAGCAATTTGACAGCTTACTCTGCACAGCAGAAATTTAATCAAATTGTTGTTAATTTGCTTGCATCTGTTGGATATTTGATAAGCTACTATGCATTGAAGGGATAATGAGAATTACAACCTGCAGGTTAAAGTGTGGTTATCATTATGTTTTACCTTTAATTGTGCAATTCTTCTATTAAAGGCTGTAACTATCATCAATGAACTTCTTTCCATCATAAGGTCGGAAGTGGGGACGTTCGCAGATGATTGCACAATATTCAGCACCATTCGTGATTCCTCAGATATCCAGGCTTGGGATGACAAATAGCAAGTAAAATTCACGCCACACAAGTGTCAGGCAATGACCATCTCCAACAAGAGAGAATCCAACCATCGCCCCTTGATGTTCAATGGCATTACCATCAATGAATCCCCCACTATCAACATCCTGCGCGTTACCATTGGCCAGAAACTGAACTGGACTAACCATATAAATACTGTGGCTACAAGGGCAGGTCAGAGGCTAGGAATCCTGCGTCAAGTAACTCACCTCCTGACTCCCCAAAGCCCGCCCACCATCTACAAGACACAAGTCAGGAGTGTGATGGAATACTCCCCATTTGCCTGGATGAGTGCAGCTCACAACACTCAAGAAGCTTGACACCTTCCAGGACAAAGCAGCCTGCTTGATTGGCACCACATCCACTAACATTCACTCCCTCCTCCATCACCAACGTACAGTAGCAGCAGTGTGTACCATCCACAAGATGCACTGCAGGAATTCACCAAGGCTCCTTAGACAGCATTTTCCAAACCCACGGCCACTACCATCTAGGAGGACATGGGCAGAACACACATGGGAATACCACCACCAGGAAGTTCCCCTCCAAGTCACTCACCATCCTGACTTGGAAATATATCGCCGTTCCTTCACTGTCGCTGGGTCAAAATCCTGGAACTCCCTTCCGACCAGCACTGTGGGCGTACTTACACCACATGGACTGTAGCGGTTCAAAAAGGCAGCTCACCACCACCTTCTCTAGGGCAACTAGGGATGGGCAGTAAATGCTGGCCCAGTCAGCGAAGCCCACATCCCATGAATGAATACAAAAAACTAACAACGCCCAGATTGTGTGCACTTAAAGAAACATGTCGCACTAAACAAGCAGCAGCTACTAAGTTGCATTTGTGAAGGACACAAGCCACTTTATGGAGAGACAGAGAATGTGGAGCTCTCAGAGACAATGGCTAAGATAAACCCTAAGAGAGGTCACGTGACCAAGCTCTTGAGTGTGAAATATACTGGATTTGAATTAGCTGTCAGAGACTGTCACAGGGACAGTAGGGGCAACAGCCTTACTCTCTTTCTCTCAGAAACCTCTCTCAACAAAGCTGAGCCCTGTTTATGGGTGGAAACCCCACCAGGAAACCTCATTGCTGCAAACCGAGACTTCTTAAATGAGGATTCCGACTTAACATCACTGTCTTCCAACCAACCAGCATGACTGCAGAGTGACTGCAATGAGAAACTAAAGTACTAGCATGGAAAATGACCCTCTGGGCAGGATCTCCCCCCACCCCCCCCCCCTTTGGGGTAGGGGGGGGTGCTTGTGCAGGAGCGGGCGGGTTCTCGATCGGCGTTCCTGGTCGGGGGCATGCCGCCATTTTTCATGTGCGGGCCAATTAAGGCCCGCCCAGCATGACGTCCACCAGGAAGCGCCATGTACTCCCTGGGCAGGCGGGGGGAGTGGGATTCCCTTAGCCGGGAGTGCGCTCTTTCTGGCATGCGCACGAAAGAGCGTACAGATCTCCCTGAGGCAAAGTGCTGCCCCCGGGAGATCGGTTCAGGTTTGAAAGTTTCAGGAAAGAAGGGTAAAAAAATTACTGACATGTCCACTCATGTGCCACTGTCACTTGAGCTGGGACATGTCAATCTCTTTCATTTCAACGTTTCATGAACATTTTAAATCTCTCATGAAACCTCAAACCGCCCGTGGATAAGATTTCATGTTTTTTCTAAAGGCCGCCTGGCCTCCTCGCCTGCCCGCCAACCTTAAGGTTGGACAGGCAGGTCCATTAATTACCTTCATTGCTTTTTTAAAAGTCTTAAGTGGCCGTTGGCAGTTTGGCGGATGCGTGCCCGCCAAACTAAAAATCTAAATGACGCGGGGGTGACGTCGGGATACCCGCCTGACATCACCCCCGCGTCATTTTACACATCGGCAAGCAGGCCCCGCTACCCCCCACCTCCTCTCCGGCCAGAAAATGCGGGCCTCCAGCTATGAACAAGCATTCGGGACAATCGGTGAATAATTTTTTCAGACTTCAGCTTTTTTTTGGCCGATTTTTAACACCTGATAATCTGTAAACTTTTATTTGTTTTTGTGCATGCCTGGGGAAGTTGTGTTTTTGCATTAGTGGGATGTTGGACATATTCATAGATTTTAAATCCTTTTGTTCATAATTTCTGTATCTTTACCTGAGTGAGTTTTAGTAATATAACAAACTCCTTGCTTGTTAACTCATAGAATCTGGCTGGCTTGATTCTTACACCAAGCTATACACAGTTAAGTACATATTCAATTGGCAATATCATTTTTTTTGACGCCCAAGCCCTGTTGTAATTAACCCAGGAGTGGACAAAGAGAGGAGTCAGCTCATCCCTCTTAACCTGATCGTAAAAGTATTCTAAGTGAAACATTGAAACATTTTTTTTTACTTTTATGGTATTAACATTTCTGAAGGTTTCAAATATGTATAAATCTAATGATTTGCTTTGAGGTTTAGAAGGTGACTTCATTTTACAAATCACAAGTTCTGATCCAAATCAAATGAATGGATGTTTTTATTAGCATTTATAGCAGACACCATTGAAACAATTCACATGTCTTTTGGAAATCAACCACCACTACAATTTTCAACTGTACAGAGAAAGAATTGTCAGTAAATTCACCAATAAAATTTATTGGAAATTGATTTTTTTTCCAAATTCATTGTAATTACTATCTTGTGCTAAAATGGGTAGAAGAACATTTCTAGGCAGTTACTGATTCCAATAGTTAAGCCAATAATTAGTGTAGTTGTGTTACAATCCACACACCCACTATGATTTAGGGATTGTGATAGCTACTGCGATTGAGAAGGAGCAGAGTGTCTAACGCATTTGTTGATAAAGTAGACAGAAGGACAAACACCAAGTCTTAGAATGCCCAAAGACACAATGTGAGGATTTGTGGATTCAGTAGGGGATCATAATGAAGATAGGCCCATACTTTAATTATCCGTGTTGTTTCTATTAACATGATGGAATCCCATTCCCTGGATATGCATATTCTGCAAGCTGGATAGAACATCATAAGGTTGACTGCTGGCAAATTTCCCAGGATCCATGGATGATCCTGCAAAACTCTTGTGGACCAGGTTTTTTGAGGAGAATAGTTGATTTGGATGGCACAAGCTGAGTGCTGTCCATAAAACCGTAATCCAGTTGTACAATACACATTTGGAATTGTAGAAACAGAAATAATGATGCTAAGTCATATTTGATGTTGTCTTATGACATTGTCCCAGTATGGTTTGCAAAATATTTATCATGCAAAATGTAGCAACAATCAGGTTTTAAGCAGAATACGCATTCAGCCCAATGAGTAATGCATGTTTTCTTATATGAGGAAGAGTTACAAGTAACACAACCAGGCAGTGAAGATCCAGAAATGGATAGACACATCAGGGATCATCTCAGCTAGAATGTTTAAAATACTTTCAACACATTTACAAATAACACTTAAATTATTTTATTTCTAATTACTAGGCTTTGCAATATGTTTTTCAGTATATGGTGTTTAGAATTGTGCTGTATAGAATGATCGTATTATTTTATTACCTAGCAAGTCAACATTTACACAATGTTCCAATTACCTTTATGCTTTTGTTTTGCATTGGGTCACACTCATTGCCTACAGCATGGTTTTGACTTCCATTGGGAATGTCTGGCAGATTTCATTCAAGTTACATAAAGCAAAGTATGAATTCATTTCGTGAAAATAATTGTAGTCATAGTAACTGAACAGAATTTTCTGGTCAGCTGCAAGCATTGAAATTAAAACAACTTTGACTAGCTCCAGCATATAGCCCCTCAAGAGTCCTATTGGCTGCATCCCTCATTGCTATCTCTCTCCACACAACAGCAATTCTGTCCACTTACTTCCTTGTACATGTGACTTCCATCCCATCTCTGTTGCCATGGTACTAACTAAAAATGAATTTTGCACACAATCAGATTATCAACACAAACATATGTGCCACTGAATCGCTGCCAATTGTCTTAGCAATTATTATTCCATCACTGATAATGTTTAAATATAAATTGTGTTAATTTATATTTCAGATACATTAGAAATATTTGAGAGCCATCAAAATGAAAACCAGCTGCTTATTTAACAATTCCCACACTGAGCTAAGTTTTCAAGCCATTTTTTTATTTAATATATATTATTCAAAGCTATGTTATTCAGGGGGAGGCTGTGGCATAGTGGTATTGTCACTGGACTAGTAATCCAGAGACACACACACTCTCACATGCACTCACTCACTCACACTCTCTCTCTCCCTGTAATAAACTTGGAATGTAGGACTCGTTTCTTGTAAGAAACAGTAAACTTTATTTACAGACTCCTGGTGAGGCTACGTGCTTGTTCCAAGACCAATGCTAAACAGCTCAGACCCTAAGATTCCCCGCGCTTAGGGCTGATTTGTCTATACAGTTACATAATCCCCACAACAGTAAGAAATGGTTTAACTTACAATCATTATATTCCTCCCCCTTTAATTTTGTTTTACTCTCTTATTTACGAAAACATCTTAACCCATATTATATACAATTATATACAGTTCATGCCATTATAAATTTAGTCTTTGAGGAGGTGTTCAGATTCAGGTAGAGCAACTCAACTCTACAACTGGAGATTCTTCCATTGGATCAACTGGAACAGGAACTGCAACTTTGGGGACATGCCTAGACAATGGCAGTTCAAAATTGTATACTTCAGTAAGGGAGGCAATGGTGTAGTGGTATTGTTGATGGGCTAATAATCCAGAGTAATGCTCTGGGGACCTGGGTTCAAGTCCTATCATGACAGATAGTAGGATATGAATTCAATAAAAATCTGGAGTTAAAAGTTTAATGATGACTATGAAGCCATTGTCAATTGTTGCTAAAAACCCACCTGGTTTACTAATACTATTTAGGGAAGGAAATCTGTTGTCCTTACCTGATCTGGCCTACATGTGACTCCAGACCCACAGTAATGTGGTTGACTCTTAAATGTCCTCTGAACATGCTGGCCAAGCCAGAAAGGCATTGAATGAATTTAAAAAAACAGAGACTTCTTTGTCGATCTGGCACCTTAGGGGTCGAAGTTTCGACTTTGATTTTAGGTGGATTAACTGGTTATTGGAGATTTTCTCACTTCTGAGGTAATCCACGTGTTTCCTAACGGTCGTGTTTTCACTTCTACTTAATAAGATAACGGTCCTGTTTCTGAGATGATTGTACCAGGGACCCATCTCGGTCCAGTTGAAAAATTTCCTACAAAAGCTCTCCCTCCCACAGCAAACTCTGAACCTTTACTGTGAACATCGTGATTTACTTTCTGACTACCCTGGATTCTCTCCACCTTCCCCTCCAAATTAGGGAATACTAGACTCAATCTTGTATGAAGTCATCACTTTGTTAACCATTCTGAAGGTGTTAAATCAGTAGTCACCTGAGGAGTTTGTTATAGCTGAACAGAAATCTTGAAATTCGTGTTTCCAACAGAACGTTGGAACCCCTGATAGTTCCTTCATTGCTGTTTTAAAGATTTGTACTGCTCTTTCTGCAAACCCATTGGAGAGGGATGATATGATACTGTTCTGACGTGTTAAATCCCATTTAGGTTCACGAGTCTTTGGAGTTCAGTGCTGGTGAAAGCCATACCATTGTCTGACATAATAACTTCAGGGAAACCATGAACACTGAAACTCAGGTGCAGTTTTTCAATGGTTGCAGATGAAGTGGGTGATCTCACTTCAAACACATCAATCCATTTGGAATGTGCGCTGATAATCAGCAGAAACAAGGAACCTAGAAATGGACCTACATACTCTATATGTAGTCTAACCCAGGGTCGACCAGCCCACTCCCACAGATGCAGTGGGGCTGAAACTGGCAACTTCTGCTGTTGCTGGCACTGGAGACAGTGTTTCATCATTTTTTCCATATCACTGTCTATGCCTGGCCACCCCATCTAACTTTTTGTGAGCATCTTCATTTTCAAAATACCAGGAGGCTCACTATGAAGTTCTTCCAATATGGTTCTCTTCCTTGCACAGGGATAATGACTCTTGCTCCCCATAATAAGATACCACCTTGACGACTCAGTTCGTATCTACACACAAAGAATGGTTTGACTTCTTCAGGGGCTTGTGTATTTGACCATCCCTGTAATACTTGCTCACGGACTCTTGCTAAAATTGGACCCCGATTCGTCCAATTCTCTATTTGTCTTGCGCAGACTAGTGAGGAGTCCAGGAAATTCAGTGCAAGTTACTGGAACATGTGTAATGCTATCTGGCAAAGGGAGACAACTGAGGGCGTCTGCTATATGCACACCAGGACGGTGAATAATCACATGCCAACAAAATTAAAGCTCAGCTTTGAATTCTACCAGAGGTTATCGGTGGGATTGCCTTATCTTCACTAAACAAACCTAACAATGGTTTGTGATCTGACACTATGGTGAAGAGTCGACCAAAAAAATATCAATGGAACTTTTTTCTCCACGTATGACAGACAAGTCTTCTTTCTCAATTTGTGAGTAACCTTTCTCGGCTGCAGGAAGGGTTCTGGTTACATAATCTACTGGCCTCTCAGGTTTGATTTCTGTTGTTTCTTTTTTGTGTTTGCTGCAGAGTTTTGTCTCATCCTTCATTGTGACTTCACAGTCAGCCAAATTTCTCTCTGGTGAGATCTTAACTTGGTTCAGAATGGGGGTTGAGCTACCCATTTGCATCTTGGAAAGTTCTACGTCTTTTCCTTCTAAAGCCTCTTTTGTCTCAATTAACTGATTCCTCAGTTCTCCTGTCTCACTTTTGTGTCTTTTGGCTTTCTTTTGCAACATCGAACATTGTTGGGTTTTTTCTTCGAACTGTTTCTTCAGCTGGTTCAGAGTGGCAACATCCTTGTAATAGTTTAGCTTCTTTTCATAATTTTACTGTGGAACCTCAGGGTCCCTTGCTTCCTATGAAGGTCCTTTGGTTCTACTACCTTATTCCAAAAGACACCATCATATTCCCTCGTCAACTCAGGATCTCTCCCTGCTCTGACCTGAAAAATTTCCGACCAGGTTAGTTTGATTTCTTTCAACCAATCACGGCCCAGAAGGCTAGGCCCTTCTCTTGTTATAGTTATTGGCAGCTGGGCCATCAGTTGTCTGTATGATACAGGTACAGAGGTGGTGCCTTTCACCTGTATTTCTTCTCCTGTATATGTTTTTAACTGAGCAGTGGTTTTCTCCAAACTCAATGGATCTTCTCTGAGGTATTTAAAGATGTGTTCTCCCACCATTGTGGTCAATGCTTCTGTGTCCAACTCCATGACCAGATGCTTTCCATTTACTTGAAGTGTAACAGTGATTGGTTCAGCTTTCCTGGCCTTCAGATTGTGTAGGGAATAAGCGTCAGCTTCAGTAGCTTCTGGCTCTTCTATATTGTGCACTTCATTTAACTTGACCTGCTGTCTGAATGGCTGCCTTGATCTAGTCCTGCACTGTTTAACAACATGCCCTTTTTTATGGCAGTAGTGACATTTTGCCTCTTTAAATCTATAGACTTCGGGTGCGTGATTTTCCCCACAACAGTAACACTTTAACTCCTGGATTACTGATGAGCTGCTTCCAGTATTTCTTTTTATTTTTCTCGTGATAGGGACCGTGTCCCACTTCGTGGTAGCCTCCCTGGTTTTCGCGCCACGCCCAGCAGCAGGTTCCCCCCCTAGCTGCAGAATGGCGCCATATTGGACACTCTGCAATGCCCCTGAGTCCCTCTCAGCGCTCTCCATTGCTAGCGCTATCTCCTTGGCGCACTTCAGATCTGTCTCAACTTCTGCAAGCAATCAGCGCTGAATGGCATCATCGTTTATGCTGCAAACCAAATGATCTCGCAACATGTTGTTTAAAGTATCACCAAAGTCACAGTGCTCTGTTAACTGTTTAAACTTCGGGATGTACATTGCAATTGACTCACCGGGGGCCCTTATTCGAGGGTTAAACTTGAATCTTTGCATGATCACTGAGGGTTTAGGCTGAAAATGTCCTTTCACAAGGTCGACTAGCCCGGTGAAGGATCTGGAATTTGGTGTGTTTGGGGCCGTCAAGTTATGTTTTGCTCCCGCAGACACTTTGGAGAATTGCCTTCTATTTCTCCTCCGCTGTAATTTTGTTAGCCACAAAGTAGAAACCTAATTGCTCAATGTATTGATTCCAGTCCTCGACAGGTGAGTCGTATGGGTCAATTCTACCAAAGAGAGGCATTGCTTTTGTCTCTTTTCCCTTAAAAATTTAAATACTCAGTCACGAGGTGAGGTGCTGCATTGGTGCTAATTATCCCCGTCCCAATTGTAATAAACTTGGATTGCAGGGCTAGTTTCTTGGAAGAAACGGTAAACTTTATTTACAGAGTCCAGATGCTTGTTCCAAGACCAAGGCTAAAAAACTCCACCCCTAAGATTCCCTGCACTCTGGGCTGGTTTATCTATACAGTCACATGATCCCCATAACAGGAAGAAATGGTTTAATTTATAATCATTATGCTATTCCACCCACACAAGCTCACTCACTCTCTCTATCCCACATACACACACAAAAACACACACATTCTCTCTGTCTCCCTCTCTCTCACACACAGACTCTCTCCCAAACACTCTCCCACACATATACACACACAAACTCCCACACATGCATACTCACTCATTTCTCTCTCACACACACACTTTCACTCCCTCTCTTACTCTCACATATGCACGCACACTCACTCCCTCTCTTCTCACTCCCACACATGCACAAGCACACACACACTCGCTCACTCCCTCTCTTAATCTCACATATGCACACTCACTCACTCCCTCTCTTCTCACTCCCACACACACACTCACTCTCTCTTTCACACACGTTCACTCACTCTCTCTCTTTCAGACACACTCATTCACTCTCTCTCTCATACCACCCCATACACACAGACTCTCTGACACACACACACAGCACCTCACTTCACTGCTAGGCCCTGCAGCCAGCCTCTCCTCTCCAGGACTCCATCACTCTGCACCCCCACCGCTTGACCCTGTCACTCTTCTTGCCCACCGCTGGGCCCTGTCACTCTGCTGACCTGCCACTGGGCCCCAACAATCGCAATCCCACTCCCCCGGCTCTGGCGCTCCTGTTCCCCACTCCCCCGGCTCTGGCGCTCCTGTTCCCCACTCCCCGGGCTCTGGTACTCCTGTTCCCCACTCCCCCGGGCTCTGGTACTCCTGTTCCCCACTCCCCCGGGCTCTGGTACTCCTGTTCCTCACTCCCCGGGCTCTGGTACCCCTGTTCCCCACTCCCCCGGCTCTGGCGCTCCTGTTCCTCACTCCCCGGGCTCTGGTACCCCTGTTCCCCACTCCCCCGGGCTCTGGCGCTCCTGTTCCCCACTCCCCGGGCTCTGGTACTCCTGTTCCCCACTCCCCGGGCCCTGGTACTCCTGTTCCCCACTCCCCGGCTCTGGCGCTCCTGTTCCCCACTCCCCCGGCCCTGGCGCTCCTGTTCCCCGCTCCCCGGGCTCTGGTACTCCTGTTCCCCACTCCCCGGGCTCTGGTACTCCTGTTCCCCGATCCCCCGGCTCTGGTACTCCTGTTCCCCACTCCCCGGGCTCTGGCGCTCCTGTTCCCCACTCCCCCGGGCTCTGGCGCTCCTGTTCCCCACTCCCCCGGGCTCTGGTACTCCTGTTCCCCACTCCCCGGGCCCTGGTACTCCTGTTCCCCGATCCCCCGGGCTCTGGTACTCCTGTTCCCCACTCCCCGGGCCCTGGTACTCCTGTTCCCCACTCCCCGGGCCCTGGCGCTCCTGTTCCCCACTCCCCCGGGCTCTGGTACTCCTGTTCCCCACTCCCCCGGGCTCTGGTACTCCTGTTCCCCACTCCCCGGGCCCTGGCGCTCCTGTTCCCCACTCCCCCGGCCCTGGCGCTCCTGTTCCCCACTCCCCGGGCTCTGGCGCTCCTGTTCTCCCGCTGCCTCCCCTGAAAGGAAACCTCTTTACCCCCAGCAAACTTACCGCTGCTGGTGTTCATTGCTCCTCCAATCACAGGCTGCTTCTCTCCCACATTTGCTGCTGATCAGCTCAGAGCCTATCAGCAGCAAATGCAGGAGAGGAACAGCCTATGTTTAGAGGGTCAGCTCTTTGCGGAATCTTCGACTTCAACTTCCCTGTTTGACCAGCATTTTGGCTTGGGGGGCCAAGTGGATTGGCTTTGGAAGCCGCATCCGGCCCATGGGCTGTGATTGGACAAGCCTGCTCTGTACAACTGCAGCAAGACATCTTTACTCCTGTACTCAAATCACCTTGCGATAAAGGCCAACATACCGTTTGCCTTCTTAATTGGCTGCTGCACCCGCATGCTAGTTTTTAATGACTCATGAGCGAGGACACCCTTTGGACATCAACACTTCCCAACCTCCCACTATTTAAGAAATACTCTGCCTTTCTGCTTTTATCTACCGAAGTGAATAACTTCACACTTGTTCACAGTATAATCCAGCTGCCATGTTCTTGCCCATTCACTAAGCCTGTCTAAGTCCCCTTGAAGCCTCCTTGCATCCTCCTCACAATTTACATTCCCACCTAGCTTTGTGTCATCAGCCAATTTGGAAATATTACATTTGGTCCCCACATCCAAATGATTTATATAGATTGTGAACGGCTATGACCCGAGAACTGATCCTTGTGGTACCCAACTAGTGACAGCCTGCCATTCTGAAAATGATCTGTTTATTCCTACTCTCTGCTTTCTGTCTGCTAACCAATTCTCAATTTATACCACTATATTACCTCCAATCCCATGCGTTCTACTTTTGTTTGCTCACCTCCTGTGCGGGACCTTGTCAAAGGGCAAAGTCAGAAAAAAGGGTTGTTTCACATTAACACCTCTAAGCCTTGTTCTAATTCCAAACCTCCATCTTAGAGCAAGCTCTATGCAATTTACACATCATGGCACTAGGGAGGGAATGGGGGCCTGCAGGTATCTATTAATGTGCCATAATAGGTGCTAGTGTTGATACAATTGCATTGAAGGTTGCACAGCCACAGCGCTGTGTTGTCATTTCCAGATTCAGCTCCTTCAAGCTAAATCACAGTATCACCACTAGTCTTATTGGCTTTCCGGGATCTCAAATGCTTCATTAGCTGTTACATTTGCCAAAAAAAACAGAGTGAACATCAACAACCATGACAAGCAATGTAAGTCCCAATTTACACACTTAAAAAGTTTTATGCCTGTTTCAGGCCAGCAGCCTACTCACTCATTTATAGGCCTGACTGAATATTCCATCAACTAGGACTTGATCATCAAAAGGAGCAGCTGAGTCCCCCATCTCCCACACTGCCCATCAGTTTTCAGCTGGGTTTAAATGGAGACCAGACATGTCTCTGCTGTCTATTAGCTGTAAGGCGTCCTGTTTGGAATGAGTTTGGTCATTTTCAATCCCTTGCTTAGTGAGCATGAATCCACAAGACAACAATTTGCCCTTCATACAGCACTAATTCGAGAGCTTTTCTCAGAAACATTACTGAGTGGCTGGCATGGAAATTGTCACATTGTACTTTTGAAGTTGGGGTCGAGGCAGATTGTTAAACCAATGTTTTTTACTCTGTTATACGTGAGCTGGGACTGTGCTTGTTCCTGACACTGGATGTTCAAAATGGGAATTGTTCCAAATCCCAGCACTAACATTAAGAAAGCTGAATTTCTCTAGTGCCTTTAATATAGTGTAGTGGCCATCTGTTTTGAATGTACTGAGTTTCTTCCCCTAGGCGTAAGCATGCTTGATCATTTTCTGTGATTATTCATGCAAGTGGATTCAGTGAACTTTCGTCATTATATCTGACTTTGGGTCATAACTTTCGAGCTCCAGGGCAATGTAACTGGGTGAGGGGGAGGGCGGGGTACGCCAAAGATGCTCTGGGAAACACCCCCAAAGTTCCCAGTTAGGGATTACATGGCAATTCCCGGGGAAGTTCAAACATCCCCTAGGCAATTGCTCTGCAATTGGAACCATCCGAAAATGCAATTTAAATTGCAAACTTTAGATGGTTCTGACTGTCTTACAGCAATATTTGCCCAGAAAAAGTTAGAAGAATTAATACCACTTCTAGCTTCTGGGTAACTATTGTACAGAACCACACCGAGCTGTCACTGGACTCTCCAACCCCTCGACTTCCCCCCACCTCCCCAACAGGATTCCACCCCAACGTGCCTTCCCCCAACCCTGGGACAACACCGTGTCCCAGGCCTGACCCCTGACCTGACCCCCTCCCCTGCTGACCGCCCAACCTCACCCCCACCAACCAACTGCCTGTCCCTCCCTTCGGCCGCCCAACCCCAGCGACTGTCCAACCCCCCACAACTGCCTGACACCCCCGACTGTCCGCCCCTCCCCCCCCCCCCACTCCCTCCACCCCCCCCTGCCCCCGGTTGACTGCTTGACGCCCCTGACTGCCCAATCCCTCCAATTGCCTGACGCTCCTCACCTGACTGCCAGACTCCCCCACAAGCCACAACTGTCCAACCCCTGCAGAGACATGTCTGGGCTGCATTGAGAGCCAGTTCTCCAGCAATAAAAGGTGACTATGGATCATTTTAACTCCTGGCAATAGTGGAAAATGAATAACATCAGTTTGGTCATCCATTGCTTGATTTTCCTTGTGAGAAATCACTGGAGAGCAATGTCGGGTGGGGTGTATAATGAGCAACCGATCCAAGACCTCACATTCTATACCATTGTTGTAAGTTAAATTACCCACCCATTCCCTCCTTCTGACCAATATTCAACTGTTTATTGTTAAATCCCTTTCGCTATTTTTCTTTTCTTTTCCTGACGTGTAATCGAAAGATTAAGCTGTGCTGGCTTGGAATCAACAGTACAAATATTCAACATTGTTGCTTTATGCGCAGACAGCAAAAAGTACAGTTCAGAAGGATAAGTGTTGTAGTGTAAAGGGTTAACTCTAATGATTGCTACTGAGCATGTGCGTAAGGAGCTATGTCACAGAGATGTCACTCACTGAGAGAAGATGACTCGGAAGCATCTTAGAGAGTAGCTCCAGCTATGTCTTAGTCTTGGTTAACCTTTGTAAATAGTTAGTATGTAAATAAATGTGTTTTTAACGAAAGGCCATTGCCTCCAGCAAGATCTCTTCTGGAGTAAGAAGCCAATGAATCCTGAGATAAACTTATGATGACAGATGGTGGCAGCAGTGACGACACCCACAGAGGGAAATAGAAAATAGTGGGAAAAGCTTCAAGTGAAACCCAGTAACAGTGAAAAGCAGCTGGTGAAGGATGCTGAGGCCAACCCAGCAACCACATCACAGACAACCAAATAACAAAGGCAAACCAGCAACTGGCAAGGCATGCAACATGGAAAAAGACAACTGTGAATCAGGGTGAGCAATGGCTACTACTTTGCTCCTACCAGAATCATTTCAAAGTATAGAGGGCCCCAGATAGGCTGAACAATGGCAAAATTGGTGAAGGTGTTTTACATGGAAACACAATGTGACGCATTTGCGTGCCCTGGAAGCTACATATTTTAATACACAAGGCCCTGTTCTTTGCAGACAGAAAGAACATACACACACATTGCCCCTGTTTCATCTAAACAAAATAAGTGACAGCCATTTGCTGACTCATTCCTCAGGGAAATGCCTTGACCAACCAGGTTGCCTAGTTTAAATTTCAAATGTTGCTTGACAATTAACTGTCAGTCAGCATCAGTGGTGCATTCTCCATGGCAATGCCATGGTATTGCTGCAAGTGTCCTGATGATTGCAAGACAAAAAGCTTAGACGTGTCTCTTTTTTCAGCAATTCTCAAGGTCTGTGCCACCAAATGACTAAATGTGAAATTAGTTATTTAAAACGTTACTTAATTTCTTAAGATGTGACAGGAAGGTAACAGTCATGGTGAGTGCTTTCTTGTATCTACAATCACACTTAACCTTACTTCAACTCTGGATTACTGGTAATCCTCCATTCCTCAACTTCATTGAGGCTGATCTTTCAGTACCTGTTCTTCAGAGTTCTATTGTAAAATCACTTTGGATTCCTATATCTGCCCCTCCTTCAAAAGGCCGGTAAAATAAACTGTCTTCAATCATGCCTTCAACCCACATGTATGCCTTAATTTCCTGCATGGTACTCTTCCATCTCTCTTGCAAAGTGTTTTACGCTTTCCTCCATGACAGGCACTATAGAAATGGAAGTCATTGTGATTTATGAATGAGTCTGCAGTGTAACAGTTGAGCAGCCAACTGAAGAGTGCGTTATGCCTGGTGCAGCGTTTCATTTGCACAGATATCACATTACAGAAAAAGCTACAAAGTACAATATTTCTGCAATACAAATCCTGAAAAATATCAGTCCTCTTACTGGATAATAGATTCCTTTTTAATATCCACATTTGGTTATGTGGAACCAGAGTGTTGATTGGCACAATATAGCAGTGTATTCCAACCAATAATGCTGTTAACAGGAAGCAGCACTTTGGGATCAGGGTGTGATAAGATGCTATATAATGCATGTTCCTTCGTTCTGTGGCATATCACTAAGTTCTTTGTGGCTTGTAATACATTATCACACTGATTCTGGGCCATGCACATCATATAAAGGTAAATTATACACCGGGGAACTGTTTAACTAAAAATGTATCCAATTTATGATCACATTGAAGCCACTAGTAATAAAAAAAAATCACCTCAACACTCCTTGTATTTCTTGCTTTAATGCTATACTAATGGACTGGTTATGATCCTTAAGTCATGTAATTCCATTTCATGTGAGTGAATGCATTGCTATAAATGGTGGGTTTGAATCACATCAAATCACAAAGAAAAGGTTCAAAGGGGGTGAGAATCTGAACGTTGCAGCTGCTCCAGGTTGACAGTCATCTCCGAATAGTTGAAAAACTGTCAGCCTGGCTGAGCAGCAATCCTTGATTCACATTCAACATCTGAGCGTATAACCCCGCTGGGATCAATTTGCTCCTTCATTCACACAGCACAGAAGAATGCACTGATGTCACCAAAAGTGACGTCAATGCAGCAGACCTGTGATGTGATCTGAAAAGAAATCCATTATAACTGAAATATTTGCCTTCATTCATAGCCGTCATTAAGGCTGATCGGCCCGATCTGTTTCAGTCTCCCGATATTTTCACTCTCACCTCTATGTCGTTGTCCTTTTTACCAGCAGTTCTGGTAAAGCCGACTGCATTTTGCTTTAATTGCAGGTGTAAACTCAGATGAAAATAGGATAAGAACCAATGTCAATGCGATTGATTGTAGTATTTACATTACCACAGGCAAAGTTGTAGAATTAATGGAAAATTCACCCTTGAGCAAGTGCAATTTAAAATTGAGATTAAACTTTGAAGTATAAAATGTAGCAAACACTGCCAACAACATGAATTTTCTGCTTTAATACTGAAAGGATTATAAAATAAAATCCAAATACTAGTCATTATGATCCACACCATGCACTTTTATGCCGCTTGAATTGGTAACCAAGGTAATTTTGTTGGAATTAACATATTGTGTTGTCACACGTCATTGTCATTTCAGATGGAAAGGCTGCATTGAAGAATTCCTTGGATTACATAATTGTAGAATTTGTCGCTACATGTTCTTGTTGGATTTGAATTTTTAAAATGTAATTGTGGCTGTAGTTTCCACCTCTTGCTTTGATTAAAACAGGCCTTTTGCCCACTCCTTGTCCCCAATCCCCCAATTAACCATCTCCTTCCTTAGACACTGCTAGTTTCATGCTAATGCCCAGCCTGTCACCACCTCCTTATTCCTCTCCTTTAGAGGCAGTGCCACCTATATCTCTTAACTTACTATCTGAAGGAAAGCCAGCCTCTCTTCAATATGCCTGTTAATCAGTCATCCCCGAAAAATCATCCTCCCCACCCACCCCCCAACACCCGAGTCATCTTCTCTCCCATCGGCCCGCATTTTTCAACATTTGGCGTCAATTCTCCTGTTTTTACACCAAAACCTTTCTCTCTTTGTGCAAAATTAGCAAGGATTTTGATAGAAAACAAAAACAAAAATACCTGGAAAAACTCAGCAGGTCTGGCAGCATCGGCGGAGAAGAGCACAGTTGACGTTTCGAGTCCTCATGACCCTTCAACAGAACTAAGTAAAAATAGGAAAGGGGTGAAATATAAGCTGGTTTAAGGGGGGGGGAGGGGGTTTGGGACAAGTAGCCAGTGATAGGAGGAGATAACCAAAAGATGTCACAGACAAAAGTACAAAGAGGTGTGTGTTGAAGGTGGTGATATTATCTAAAGGAATGTGCTAATTAAGAGTGGAGAGCAGGACAAGCAAGGTACAGATAGCTCTGGTGGGGGTGGGGTGAAATAAGACTAAAAGGGCATAAAAGGTATAGATAAACGATGGGTGGAAATACATTTAAAAATAATGGAAATAGGTGGGAAAAGAAAAGAAAAATCTATATAAATTATTGGAAAAAACAAAAAGGAGGGGCAAGAAACGGAAAGGGGGTGGGGATGGAGGAGAGAGTTCAAGATCTAAAATTGTTGAACTCAATTTTCAGTCCGGAAGGCTGTAAAGTGCCTAGTCGGAAGATGAGATGCTGTTCCTCCAGTTTGCGTTGAGCTTCACAAGCCAAGGACAGACATGTGGGCAAGAGAGCAGGGTGGAGCGTTGAAATGGCAAGCGACAGGGAGGTCTGGGTAATGCTTGCGGACAGACCGAAGGTGTTCTGCAAAGTGGTCACCCAGTCTGCGTTTGGTCTCTCCAATGTAGAGGAAACCGCATTGGGAGCAACGAATGCAGTAGACTAAGTTGAGGGAAGTGCAAGTGAAATGCTGCTTCACTTGAAAGGAGTGCTTGGGCCCTTGGACGGTGAGGAGGGGGGAAGTGAAGGGGCAGGTGTTGCATCTTCTGCGTTTGCATGGGGAGGTGCCGTGGGGGGGGTTGAGGAGTAGGGGGTGATGGAGGAATGGACCAGGGTGTTACGGAATGCCGCCGGGGTGGGTGAAGAGAAGATGTGTTTGGTGGTGGCATCATGCTGGAGTTGGCAGAAATGGCGGAGGATGATCCTTTGAATGCGGAGGATGGTGGAGTGATAAGTGAGGACAAAGGGGACCCTATCATGTTTCTGGGAGGGAGGAGAAGGCGTGAGGGTGGATGCGCGGGAGATGGGCCGGACACGGTTGAGGGCCCTGTCAATTACCGTGGGTGGAAAACCTCGGTTAAGGAAGAAGGAGGACATGTCAGAGGAACTGTTTTTGAAGGTAGCATCATCAGAACAGATGCTACAGAATAGGATGACCTCAAGCTTACGGAGGTAGAATGTGGGAGACCAACTAGGAGTGCATTAGAATAGTCAAGTCTAGAGGTAACAAAGGCATGGGTGAGTGTTTCAGCAACAGATGGGCTAAAACAACCGTGAAGCCAAGCGATTTTAAGGAGGTGAAATAGGTGGTCTTTGGTGATGGCACTATGAATAGCGTTCAGAAGTTCACCTTAGAATAAAATGTGACACCAAGGTTGTGAACAGACCAGCTTAAACTCAGACTGTTGCTGGGGGGATGGATGGATTCGGTATTTAGGGAACAGAGTTTGGAGTGGAGACTGAAACAAAGTCTACAGCATTCCCAATAATTAATTCGAGGAAATTTCTGCTCATCCATTATTGGAAGACAGATAGGCAAGCTGATAATTTAGCAATAGTGGAGGATTCAAGAGAAATGGAACCTGAGTGAAACATCGCCTCGATGCCCATGTGCTCCATCCTTCAGCCATTTCTTGATCAAGTTGTTACTTTTCAGTCAGAAAGCACCTTCCTTTCAAGAGACCCTGGCTGCCTTTTCCTAAAGGTGCTGCCTCAATTGATAGTAAGTAGTGGAAATCTAGGCCTTTAATTTTTCTTGTGAGGAGCCAGTTAAGCTCAGTTGGCTAGACAGCTTGCATGTAGATCAGGTGATTGTCAACAGCACAGGGTTCAATCCGCAGTTTGGTTGAGGTAGATTTGGGTCTCCCTCCTCACCCCATCCGTAGTAAAAAAAATCATGATGCTTTGCCATGGTTCAGCAAATAATTGCCAAGGACCTGCCTTTGGGCAAAGAAAAGGAGAAGAATTCTCTCACAACACATTGTTCATCAGCTGTGCAGCTGCATCACTTCTGTTAGCTTATTTTTGGTGAACCATCGGTTGACATCTTACCTCTGTGAATCTCCAATTTTTTTTAGATCTGCATTTGAAAAGCAAAATTCTGTGGCATCTCATTTGAGCGTGGTATTCAGCACAACCCAAGGGAATGCAGATATATTGTCCTTGCTGCTTCAAAAATGAGTCATGCACTCTGTAATTCCTTTTTTTTACCATTTTGTTTGTCGAGACAGCATGGCTTAAATGACAGCTTCTTCACCAGAGTGGGAGAGACTCTGCCAGTAAATGCATTGATTTGTGGAACTTGATACAGGATTTGTGGAGAATTAAAAATAAAACAGAAGCAGCTAAAAGCTGAATGTATTTTTAGCACACAGAGAACCCTCTTTGCAGGCTTGAATGAATGAAAAAAATTGGCTGGCTTTACAGATATTCACTGTCAGTAGAAACATGAATGCATTTTATAACTGAGCTGAAAATCATTAAGGAGAGATACACTACAGCTCTTTGGAGACTTAGACAGATATCTCTTCTTACATTAATCTTCACCTTGCTGTGGCAATGACAATAAATGCCGAATGAGAAGCTGCCATTCATAAATGCTTGAAAGCTAAAACATCATATTTGCAAATCGTGGCTTTTTTCTTGTTGGCAAGCCATAAAATATTTTTTTTTGTGTTTTAATGACTGAAGTTCTGTAGCAATTTCAAAAGTGTGATTTGACCCTTATTTACAAAATCTCCTTTAAGAGCTACAAAATAAAGAAACCCTTTGGGATTCTAAACAAGTTTCCCTTTCTGCATGTGAAGATGGATGGATGGCAGTATAAATTATTATGTCATTGGAGCTAACCATGGAGAATATTTGTAGTTGGAGGTGTTTTATTCAATCCTGCTCATGCTATCAACAGTCATTATATTGAAACATGCTGGGTTTTCATTCCAGGAAGTAAATCACTTGATGATTAATTAAAGGGGCTTTGTCCTTGTGGAAAATTGTTTGTAAAACATTGTGTTTTAATTTGAAAAGGTGGTGACATAGAGGAAACAGTGCATAGTTTTCATTAAATTGGCTTCACTCACAAGAGATGTGATAAGGCAGTCACTCAAGAGATGGAGATAGTGCAGAAAAGAGTCATGGGGGTGATTGCTGGTGTTAGAGATCTGCATTATAAGGAGTAATGGGGCAGAACGGACCCAGGGATGGTGAAGGAAGAGTCCACCCTCACACCTTCCTGTCCGTCCCAGAACCATGATAAGATCCCCCTTGTCCTCACTTATCACCCCACCAGCCTCCGCATTCAAAGGATCATCCTCCGCCATTTCCGCCAACTCCAGCATGATGCCACCATCAAACACATTTTCCCTTCACCCCTCCCCCGGCGGCATTCTGCAGGGATCGTTCCCTCCGGGACACCCTGGTCCACTCCTCCATCACCCCCTACACCTCAACCCCCTCCCACGGCACCTTCCCATGCAACCGCAGAAGGTGCAACACCTGCCCCTTTACTTCCCCCCTCCTCACCGTCCAAGGGCCCAAACACTCCTTTCAAGTGAAGCAGCATTTCACTTGCACTTCCTTCAATTTAGTCTACTGCATTCGCTGCTCCCAATGCGGTTTCCTCTACATTGGAGAGACCAAACGCAGACTGGGTGACCGCGTTGTGGAACACCTTCGGTCTGTCTGCAAGCATGACCCAGACCTCCCTGTCGCTTGCCATTTCAACACACCACCCTGCTCTCATGCCTACATGTCCATCCTTGGCCTGCTGCAATGTTCCAGTGAAGCTCAACGCAAACTGGAGGAACAGCACCTCATCTTCCGACTAGGCACTTTACAGCCTGCTGGACTGAATATTGAGTTCAACAATTTTAGATCATGAACTCTCCCCTCCATCCCCACCCCCTTTCCGATCCCCCTTTTTTCAAATAATTTATATATATTTTTCTTTTCCCACCTATTCCCATTATTTTTAAATGTATTTCCATCCATTGTTTTATCTCTACCTTTTAGCCTATTTCAATCCCTTCCCTCCACCCCACCCCCACTAGGGCTATCTGTACCTTGCTCGTCCTGCTTTCTACCCTTAATGTCACCTATTAGCACATTTCTTAGCTAATATCACCACTGTCAATACCTCTTTATCCTTTTGTCTATGCCATCTTTTGGAAATCTCCACCTATCACTGGCCCTCTATCCAGCTCTACTTGTCCCCCCCTCCCCCCCCCCCCCACCCCCCGCCCCCGAGCCAGCTTATATTTCACCTCTCTTCTATTTTTCCTTAGTTCTGTTGAAGAGTCATACGGACTCGAAACGTTAACTGTATTCCTCTCCACAGATGCTAGCGGACCTGCTGAGTTTTTCCAGCTATTTTTATTTTTGTTTGTGAAGGAAGAGTCAATTGGCTGATGGCTGCAATTCAGTGTGTATGATCATGTTAAACTGTTGCTTGGCTAGTGTATGCAATAGCTCCGTTAATTTTGGCACAGGGCCCTGAGTATTAGTGAGGAGGATTTTGCAGGGTTGACTGTGTTGGGTTTGCTTTCATCATGTCCTCATTTGATGCTAATAGAGTAATAAGGATTGGAGACAAAATTAGAGTGTTTATGAAACCAAACCTAAAACTCTGACACTGATTGTAAAGCCTCTCTGAAGCATTGGTGAACTTAGATTATTTTATGAGCCTGCTAGGAAACAGAATATACCTTTCAATCCATAATCAGGAAATGGAGGCAGCTACCCGTTCTCTACACTCTTCCACAATGCATGAGATCAGATTACAGCTGGTGTAAGAAGTAAAGGATGTATACTGTTTCATCAGACTGCTGTGTGCCTAGTCCAGGAAAGTTGGCATGTAATATACAAGAAAATGGATCAAACAGATGTATAACCAAAGACAGGAAAAGGCTATAAAATCATAATGCCTGCAGCATCGTGATTAGACATTCCCTACCCACTCTAGGCAGAAAATAGATTAAAACCCACAGCCAATTGAGGAAAGAAAATATGAACAAATCCTTTCCAACTGGCTTGGCTGATCAAAACTAGCACAGGAGATCACATTGAATGTGTGTTATATTATCTGGTATTTCACAAACCTTTTATTAGACATTGGCCTAGACCTTGCAAGTCAGCAGCAGTGCTGGGCCTATTGTCGCTGCCCGCCAAGTTTTCTCCGACCCAATGATGCAACCCTTCTTCAGCCATATCTTCCGATCATAGCTGAAGCAGAAATGGGCAGTGCATGCACTCCAGGACAAGCCCAGCGAGGGTTGGAGAATAGGGGGAAGAAGAGGACACACACACAGTTTTGACAACTGTGGCAGGTAAATTTTCAAAGGTCTCAAGTCTTTTAATGAATGAATGTGAGTCAGTGAATGGCTGAGAGAGTGGGTGAATGAGTGACGTGATGAATGGGTAAATGGGTGAGTGGGTGAGTGAGTGAATGGTTGGGTGGGTGAGGTGGGTAGGGGGACAGGCATGTGAGGTGGGTAGGAGGGTGAGTGGATAAAGTGTGTAGGTGGATAGTATGTGAAGTGGGTAGGTGAGTGGGTAAGGTGGGTAGCTGGGTAAGCGGGCAGTCTTGTTGTGGAGTAGTCAGTTGCTCGATAGATAGGAGGTCAGAGGGTAGTTGGGTCTGGTCAGAGGGTAGTTGGGTGGTCGGGGTATGGGTTGTTGGGCGGTCAGGAGATGGCCGGGCAGGGTGCGATGAGGTGGGGGATGGCCGGTTCTTTTAAAATTAATTTACGGGATGTGGGCTTCGCTGGCTAGGCCAGCATTTATCACCCATTTCTAATTGCCGTTGAGAAGGCTGCCTTCTTGAACCACTACATTCCTGCGATGTAGCTAAATCCACAGGGCCGTTAGAGAGGGAGTTCCAGGATTTTGACCCGGCGACAGTGAAGGAACGGCGAGATATTCCAAGTTAGGATGGTGAGCGGCCTGGAGGGGAACTTCCAGGTGGTGGTGTTCCCATCTGTCAGCTGTCCTTGTCCTTCTAGATGGTAGGGGTCTTCAGTTTGGAAGGTGCTGCCTAAGGAACCTTGGGTGAGTTTATGCAGTGCATCTTGTAGGTGGTACACACTGCTGCCACTGTGCATTGGTGGTGGAGGGAGTGAATGTTTGTGAAGGGGTGCCTTGTCATGGATGATGTCCAAGCCTCTTCAGTGTTGTGGGAGCTGCACTCCAGGCAAGTGGAGAGCCTTCCATCACACTCCCAACTTATGCCTTGTAGAGGATGGACAGGCTTTGGGGAGTCAGCAGGCGAGTTACTTGTGGCAGGATTCCTCGCCTCTCACCTGCTCTTGTAGCCACAGTATTTATGTGGCTAGTCCAGTTCAGTTTCTGGTCAATGGTAACCCCCAGGATGTTGATAGTGTGGGATTCAGTGATGGTAATGCCATTGAATGTCAAGGGACAACAGTTAGAATCTCTCTTGTTGGAGATGGTCATTGCCTGGCAATTGTGTGGTGTGAATGTTACTTGCCACTTTTCAGACCAAGCCTGGATATTGTCCAGGTATTGCTGCATTTGGACATGGACTGCTCAGTATTTCAGGAGTTGTGAATCATGCTGAGCATTGTGCAGTCATCAGTGAACATCCCTACTTCTGACCTAGGACACTACCCTGAGGGACTCCTGCAGTGATGTCCTAGAACTGAGATGATTGACCTCGAACAGCCACAACCATCTTCCTTTGTGCTAGGTATGACTCCAACCAGCAGAGAGTTTTCTTGCTGATTCCCATTGACCCCAGTTTTGATAGGGCTCCTTGATGCCACACTCAGTCAAATGCGGCCTTGATGTCAAGGGCAGTCACTCTCACCCCACTTCTGGAGGTCAGCTCTTTTGTTCCATGTTTGAACCAAGGCTGTAATGAGAGCAGAAGCTGAGTGATCCTGGCGGAACCTAAACTGAGTGTCAGTGAGCAGGTTATTGCTAAGCAGGTCCGCTTGATAGCACAGTTGATGACCCCTTCCATTACTTTACTGATGATGAAGAGCAGACCAGGTAATTGGCTGGTTGGATTTGTCCTGCTTTTTGTGTACAAGACATATCTGGGCAATTTTCCAGATTCCCAGGTAGATGCCTATGTTGTAGCTGTACTGGAACAGCATGGCTAGGGGCACGGCAAGTTCTGGAGCACAAGTCTTGAGTTGTGGTACTCAGTTGAGTTACGCAGGTTAATCTCTAAATTAGACTGGATATTAAGCTGAGTACCATTTCCAGGGTAAGGATGCAGCTAAGTCCTGTGTATCTGGCCCAAGTCCCTGCCCTGAGCTCAGGGTGGGAGACATTCGCGGAGTGGAAATCAGCCCACTGGAAGTTTAAACTTTCCGTGCAATTTCCTCACATGTCTGTGCATTAGGTCCTGACGTGCAACTCCCAGGTTGAATTCCACCTGTGATGACCCGGAGACGAGTCATTATTTCTAGCTCAGCCAGCCTCTGGTGCCACTCTTTTGATGGTATGCAAAGAGTCGGGACACACAGAATAAGCTGGTAAATTGGTTCTTAGATCTTAGGGAAATTAAAAACTGGCTTATTTCTAGCCTAGCTCTACTCTTGTGTAAATGAGGCGCATGATCCTGATCTTCCTAAACCATCAAATTGAAATAATCTAAGAATAGGAACACCGTCTGATGAAAGGTCATTTTAAAATGTTAATTCTATTTTACTTTCTTTGCAGTTGCCGCCTGAGCTCCTGAATGCCTCCGACATTTCTGTTTTTATTTCAAATTCCCAGAACCCACAACACTTTGCTTCTGCCTTATTAACCTTTTAAAGTTTCAAAATGCTTTGGTCATTTGAATTAGACCTTGCGTAACTTATTGAAGGGTTTTTTTTTAATTTTAAACCCAATTAAATGTTTTTACTTTCAACAGGAGTTATTTTCAGGATGAGTCACAGTATGTGTATTGGTCAGAGCGCACTTGGCAAGAAGTCGGATAAAACCCAACGAATGTGCATGGGGATCATGATCTGCAAATTTGCAAATTTGCAAACGTGCAAACCTCAAGCTGCCTGTTAACATCAATAATACTATTTGCAGCTCTAGCGCTAAACAAGCCGCTGAGTGTTTGCACGCCTCAGCAGGGGGTCCAGGTTTGTGTCAGGTTAGCACCACTTAAAGCTAGTGTGCACTATTTAAAACCAATGTGCACCCCTTAAAAGGAGGTGCATTCTGGCTTCAGCAGGTACTGGAAGAGTGACCTAAGAGTGAAAATGTCACAACAGGGCAGAGAGCCTACCCCAAGTTTTTCCGATGAAGCACGAGAGGCCTCGATGCAAGAGGTGGAGCGGAGGAGGGAGGTCTTCTAACCACAAGGGACCAGCAGGCGCTCCCGACTGACACTGAGAAATGGGAGCAGATAGCCATTGCTCTCAATGCCAACAGTCTAGCCCCAGCGACCTGGATTCATGAGTGGACAAGATCAGTGGATGTATCTTTAAAAGCTATGCCTTTACAAATGAACCACTCATCTCACACACTTCTCAATTCATCACCCCTCTAATTCATTCTCCTGCCACTCTATCAAGCTCAACTCATACCCAACATTCATAGCCTCATTTCATCCTCATACTTATCAATGCTGTGAGCCTCACACCCACACCTCACAACTTTCACACACTGCCAGATATTAAACTATGACAGGTACATCATCCAAACACATTGCAAAATACTCACTGACGCTCTTCCCTCTCTCTTGCAAGATCAGGGGCTGAATTTTATGGCACATTTTGGTGGACGAGAAATTGCGCCCAGCAATGGGTGACTTACTGACTCCCACCCCGCCATCCTATTCCGCCATATAATATGGCAATCACCCAATTGATGGCGGCAGGGTGGGTTCACAGCCTGCGATGTCACTGGTTTGTCATTCGCCCGCCAAATCGGAGATGGAGGGCAGGAAGTGCAATGACCAATTCTGCAGGACATGGTCCAGAAGGAGATTACGGCCACTAATTTAAAGGGGCAGCTGGTACAGGACAGTGCCACTCTTTTAAAGCAACAATAAATCAATAAAATAAACTAATTAACAAGAAAATAGCCCCTTAAAGGGTCACTGCAACGAAAGGGCAAAACATTAAAGGAAACTTAACAAAACTAAATCAGAATGTCATTCCCAGGGCTGATGGAGCACTCCAACCCCCACGGTGCCCACTGGTCACAGAAGGCCTCCAGCATGCCAGTGGGCACCGTGTGCTCCCTCTCCAGGGTCACCCGGCCGCGAATGTAGCTGCAGAGAAGGGACAGACAGTCAGGTCAGATGACCCCCTTAACCACCCACCGCCTGAACCTGTTGATGACCACCTTAGCCAAGCCCAGGAGCAGGCCCATGGGGCAGTATCAGGTGCACCTGCAATTTACTGCAGTTGAAAACAAGAAGGAAGTTTTTGAATTTTGTAAGATTGACAAGCATTGTCTGAAGTAAGTTTTATTAAACTGAATAATGTTTGTAATTCTACAGAGGGTTAGAGTTACGTGCTTTTGGCAGAGAACACACATGGCATGCATTCTGATCATCTGCATAATGTTAAGATCTGAATACTGAGCAGCTGAATCATTATAACGTGTATCCCTCAACAGGTAACCGAGAGAAGGGAGTGAGGGGAGGGGGGGGGGAAGAAGGTGCCGAACCGCCCCACGTTTCGATGGTGACTCCCTCCGATCCCTCCTCCAGGCTGTGACCACCAGGCATGAGGTTCGAATGCCAGCGGACAGGAAGAGAAGATCTCCTGCAATGGCCTGAGCTGCCTGGATGGAGGTGGCTGCAGAGATCAGCAGCGATGGTGTGGTGCCTTGAAGCTGTAGGCAAAGCTTGAAGAGGCTAAATGATCGTTTGAGATCCACAAGGATGAGTAAGTCTGGATTCTGTCTATCAGTGTACATGGGAGGTATAGGGAAGGCTCCATAAGGATCGAGCCTTGTGCATACCTCAGAAGTCTACAGCAGCATTATGCACAATTGACACTATTCTCCGCCTCCATGCCTCTGTGGTGGTGTCGTTGTAGTTCCAGGGTGCCGGTGGGGGGGTGGTGGGGGGGTGGGGGTGCAGTGGGGTCGTTGGCCTTAGACTTGGGGAAGGTAGACAGCGTATTGGCTGCCAATCATTGCGCAGACTGTGCATTACTCACAGCGCTTGGACACGTGATGAAATGAGTGTACCTGAGAATAACAATCAGAGCACTGTCACACCTCATTGCAGGAAAAGTGGGCCCACAATTCCCGGGAGAGAAACAGGACTGGAGGTGGCGTGTCAGGCCTGGCAATCCTCATGCCCCTGGAGGAGGAGGCTCGGCTATTGTCCTCCACAGAATGGAGCCGCTCAATTGGTACAGGTGAAGTTGGAGGAAGATCCCGGAGTGGTGAGATTTAAAGGGGCATTATCAAAATTTGGGACAGAGATGGGGAGAGGGCTAGGGGGAGGGTGAATGACGCCTGGCATGGTTACATGAACTTTAAATGCGTTTACGCATTCAAAGGCTGGAATGCTTCCTGGTAGAAACGTTGTGAGTTTGTAATACGCAGTTTAATTTGCAAGGTGTCTTATCTCATAATCCATATCGTGCTAATGATGTTGAGCCTTGTGGTGACCCCATGAAGGTTGTGAAAGGCCAATTAACGCCATTTCTTCTGTGTCTCCTGCACAGGTGAATGATCGTTTGCTGACCCTGCCAACCCCGAGGGGCCCACACTCACCTCCGAGGAGGAAGAGGAAGCCTCAGAAGGTGCAGCATCTCCTTTCCCTGCACCACACCCCAGCACACATCCTGACACCTTGGCAGGGCCTAGCACAATGGAGCGATGGCAGTCTGGTGAGGGCGATTCACATTCACACATGCAGCTGTTGGAGAGTGCGTTGGGACAGGCCTTGGGCAGTGGGAGGAGTGTCCAGGGTGATCCAGAGACTGAGTCCGAGTCTGATGATGAACCCCTGGAGTTGTCCATGTGGTGGCAGATACTGGATGTCTAGCACGAGGTGCGTGGAGATTTGGCTGATATACCAGAGGGATTGCATGCTCTGGCCAAGACTGTAGATGTGTCCATCCATGCCATGTGCACTGCGATCACCCACTCTTCAGAGTACCAATCTTCATCCATGGATAGACTGTCCTGGAGGGGAAAACCCACCATATTGCAGAGGCAACCATGGGTATGTGCTCTGACCTGCACTCCATCGCCTTGGTTCTAATCGCAGGCATCCCAGCGCCAGGGTGACAGGGGCACTGGGAGCCTGGGCACTGAGCCAGCTCCTGGGACCTCACAGAAAGGCAGGGAGGCCCAATCGGTCCTCGAGGTGGAGGATGAACAACAGCTGCTGCCATCTGGAAGCACCTCTCAGGGCACTTCTGATGGGGGCATCCTCTCCTCCACCCTCTGCCATTGGCACAGTCCACCTCAATTTCCACGGCGACAGAAGGTCCTCCTGCCACTCAGCAGGAGTCTTCTAATGTGGTGGGGCCCTCAAGGCCTCAGCTGCACAAAGGATGCCCACCAAAGTCATCCAGGGCAAGACCAGCAGCCTCTCTCCAGTGTAGTAGCAAGTGACGGGGGAGCACTGCGCTGCAGCACACAGCAAAGATTTAAGGAAAATCCACAGTGGTCACAAACTGGGCCACATGGATGTGTTCTGCTCATGTATTCATTAGGAGGGCCGTCTATTTATTATCCGTCATGCAGAGGTTGAGTTTATCTGTAATTGATTTATGAAATGTTGGGAGAAAAGATTCATGCACCTTCAGTAGAGGACGTTGGTCAAGATGCACCAATGCCTCAAGAATCGAGATAATGAATGTGCTGACAGGACTCACTCAAAGAGATCGCCGTGTAGATGGCACAGGGAGTGTCAGAAGCAAGGATGCTTGACCTACCAAAACCTCTGCATTATTAAGGCCTCCTGTGTCCCAGCCATCCATGCACTCCCGTGCAGGCCTTTGCACTTCTCCATCGGGATGCCCCCTCAGCTCCTCATCGACCTCATCATCAGAGGAATGATCGCTTTCATGTGGCTCCTCTTCCTCCAGAGCAACCCCTCTCTGTAGTGTGAAGCTGTGCAGGGGGCAGCAAACAATGACCGTCAGCGGCACTCTGGCTGGAGCATACTTCAGTGCTCCTCCTGATCTATCCAGGTATCGGATCCTCAACTTTAGCAGCCCAATTACCTGCTCCACGAAGGTCCTTGTGGCTCCGTGGCTTTTGTTATAGCTCCTCTCTGTCTCTGTTCTAGGGGCCCTCACTGGCATCATGAGCCATTTCTTCAAAGGGTAGCTCTGGTCACCCAGAAGCCAACCATCCAGGGCATCAGGTCCATTGAAAAGGTCTGGAACCAGGGAGTTCCAGAAAATGTAGGATTCGTGACTGTTGCCCGGTTACCTAGTGCAGACCTGCAGAATTCTTTGATGGGGGCCACATACTAGCTGGAATTGAAAGAGTGATAGCCTTTCTTGTTTATTAATGTACAGGGCTGGCCTGCTGAAGCCTTTAGGGTGATGCGAGCACAGCCTATTTCTCTGACATGTCTTCCTTCTTCCTTAACCGAGGTTTTCCACCCATGGTGGTTGACAGGGCCCTCAACCGTGTCCAGCCTTTCTCCCGCGCATCCGCCCTCACACCTTCCTCTCCCTCCCAGAACCATGATAGGGCCCCCCTTGTCCTCACTTATCACCCCACCCACCAGCCTCCGCATTCAAAGCATCATTCTCCGCCATTTCCGCCAACTCCAGCATGATGCCACCACCAAACACATCTTCCCTTCACCCTCCCTGGTGGCATTCCATAGGGATCGTTCCCTCCAGGACACCCTGGTCCACTCCTCCATCACCCCCTACACCTCAACCCCCTCCCACAGAACCTTCCCATGCAAACGCAGAAGGTGCAACACCTGCCCCTTTACTTCCCAATGTGGTTTCCTCTACATTGGAGGGACCAAACGCAGACTGGGTGACCGCTTTGCGGAACACTTTCGGTCTGTCCGCAAGCATGACTCAGACCTCCCTGTCGCTTGCCATTTCAACACACCACCCTGCTCTCATGCCCAAATGTCTGTCCTTGGCCTGCTGCACTGTTCCAGTGAAGCTCAACACAAACTGGAGGAACAGCACCTCATCTTCCGACTAGGCACTTTACAGCCTTTTGGACTTAATATTGAGTTCAACAACTTCAGATCATGAACTCTCTCCTCCATCCCCACCCCCTTTCCGATCCCCCCTTTTTCTAATTATTTATATTTTTAAAATATATTTTTCTTTTCCCATCCATTTCCATTATTTTTAAATGTATTCCCATCTATTGTTTTATCTCTACCTTTTAGCCTATTTCGATCCCTTCCCCCCACCCCACCCCCACTAGGGCTATCTGTCACTTGCTCATCCTGCTTTCTACCTTTAATGTCACCATTAGCATATTTCTTAGCTAATATCACCACCATCAACACCCCTTTGTCCTTTTGTCTATGACATCTTTGGCAATCTCTTCTTTGCCTCCACCTATCACTGGCCCTCTATCCAGCTCTACCTGTCCCACCCCCCTCAACCAGCTTATATTTCACCTCATTTCTATTTTTCCTTAGTTCTGATGAAGAGTCATACGGACTCGAAACGTTAACTGTATTCCTCTCCGCAGATGCTGTCAGACCTGCTGAGTTTTTCCAGCTATTTTTATTTTTGTCACAGTCTGAGGATATGGGGTAGACCATTTAGAGCTGAGATGAGGAGAAATTTCTTCACCCAGAGAATGGTGAGCCTGTGGAGTTCGTTACCACAGAAAGTAGTTAAGACCAAAATATTGCATGCTTTCAAGAAGGAGTTAGATATAGCTCTTGGGGGCGAAAGGGATCAAAGGGTATGGGGAGAAAGCAGGAGCAGGCTATTGAGTTGGATGATCAGCCATGATCATAATGAATGGCGGAGCAGGCTCGAAGGGCCAAATGGCCTACTCCTGCTCCTAGTTTCTATGTTTCAATGTTTCTATGTTCTCGCTCTGCTCTTCCGTGGTTGTAGAATCCTGCCTTCAAATTGACGGTTCTTACCCAATTTGCCGACAGTGCTGGCCCACCCTGCAATCTCTACACAAAAATAACCAACGTTGCCCTTGGGAGGTGCCCCAGAAAGAAGCTTTCATAAAGGAGAAACAACTGTTATGCTCTATTAGTGCATTTACGACCAGACGAAAAAATTGGTGCTGACATGTGATGCATCTCCCAAGGGAGTGGGAACAATGCTCTCTCATCAGATGGACGACAGCACGGAATGGCCAATAAGATATTTATCAAGGATGCTTAGCACAGCGGAAAAAAGGCCTGTCTATCATCTTTGGTGTCAAGAAACTTCACCAGTACGTACATGGCCATCATTTTACCATCATTTCAGATCACAAACCACTGCTAGGGTTGTTTAATGAGGAAAAGGCTATACAACCCATAGCCTCAGCAAGAATACAATGATGGCCTTAATTCAGGCAGCATACGAATACACTTTCGTACATAGGCCTGGCAATCAAATCATAAATGCCGATGCCCTTAGTCGTTTGCCTTTACGAGAAAATGATGAGCACGTCCCAGTTCCAGGAACTTGTTTTACTGTTAAATTTCTTAGATTCCTCGCCGGTATGAGCTTGACAGATCAGAGACAGGACAAGTCGGGACTCAGTCCTATCTCATGTACGGGAACAAGTGCTACATGGTTGGTCACAGAAGCCTATATCTGATGAAATGCAACCATATTTCAACAGAAGACATGAAATAACCAGCCAGGATGGCGTCTTATTGTGGGGAGCACGAGTGATAAATCCTCCAAAGGGAAGGGAGTGATTTTTAATTGAACTACACAGTGCCCATCCAGGAATTTCCTGAATGAAGGCCATAGCAGCTATTTATGGTGGCCAGGGATGGATTGCGAAATAGAGAGTATGGTAAAGACTTGTGTACAATGCCAGCAACTACAAAAGTTGCCAGTGACATCTCCATTACACCCATGGGAGTGGCCAGGTAGATCCTGGGTTTGGTTACACATTGACTACTTTGGACCTTTCCTGGGAACAATGTTTCTGGTCATTGTCAATGCTCATTCAAAATGGCTGGACATGTATGAGGTGAAGTCACCAACGTCGGCCGTTACAATTGAGAAGCTATGTCAGAGTTTTGCCATTCACGGACTACCAGAGGTAACAGTTTCCAATAACGACATGGCATTTACGAGTGCTGAATTTCAATGGTTTATGAGCCTCAACAGTATCACTCATGTAAAACCTGCACCATACTACCCTTCTTCAAATGGATTGGCCGAAAGAGTGGTTCAAACGTTCAAGGCAGGCATGAAAAAGCTAACTGGTGATTCCTTGGCAACCAAACTAGCATGTTTTCTTTTTCATTACAGGACTACCCCTCACATAACAACACTACCTGCGGAGTGCATGTGAAAAACTTCAGGGAAGGACCAAAGTGGTTACCGGTTGAAATAAGTCCGGTGACTGGGCCTCTATCTTACCAAGAGGAGGTGGAAGGCCGGATCATCCATACACATGTGGGCCATTTAAGGAAGAGAGAGTCAAATCACCAAGATTTGGTTCCACCAGTGACCGTAACCAGGTCTCCGTTTCCTGTTGAGGATACTCAACCCAGGACTGACATGTCTGATGTTCCTGTAAGAGTTGAGGATACAGAATTGCAAGTGCCCACCGAAGCACCTGATGTTCAGGCAACTCTGGGAAAGGAGGCTCCTGACAAAGAATCTGAAGTTGTGGAGCTGCGACGTTCCACATGTACCAGGAAACCACCTGAAAGACTGAACTTGTAAATTCCTTACCCAGTGTAAATATAATGTTGTCTTGAAAAATATGTGCTTGTAAATATAACATGTATAGCCGAGTTAACAGGGGAGGAATGTAGTACTTATGGTTTTATTTAGTGTGTAATGAACCTCTAAGAATAATGCTTGTTAGGAAAGATCACATGACCTGTAGTAACCAACAGGAGAGTAGCGCGGGCTATTTCAGCAGACGGTGTAGAGATAGAGTTGGAATTGAAAGCAGACATGTAGCTGCTGCTGAGTATATTGTAAATAAACTTAATGGGCAGAATTTTTCCCTTGGCGAGGGTAGTCGGCAGGGGCAAGCAGGGGCGGTCAGGAAGCAGATCGCCACCCACAATCGGCACTGCACCACAATTTTACGCGGGCAGGCCAATTAAGGCCCACCCAGCATGGAACCCAAGCGGCAGCGCTCAGCACTGCCCGTGTGGGCAGGAGGAGGAGGGCGAGCGGGCCTAGCATAAACTTCGGGCATGGCGTGTGGCTTTGAGGGGAATTTAGAGGTGGCAGTGTTCCTATATGGGAGGGTGGTGTAGTGGTAATGTTACTAGACTAATAACCTAAAGGCCCTGCCTAATACTTTGCGGGTACACATTTAAATTTCCCCATGGCTACCAGTAGAATTTAAATTTAATTAATTAATTTAATTTTTAATTAATAAATCTGGAATTAAAAACTAGTCTTAGTAATGGTGATTATGAAACTATTGCATTGATGTAAAAACCCATCTGGCTCACTAATGGCCCTTAGGGAAGGAAATGTGTCATCCTTGTCTGGTCTACATGTGGTTCCAGACACGCAGCAATGTGGTTAACTCTTAACGGCCCTCTGAAATAGCCCAGCCAGCCACTCAGTTGCATTGAACCACTACAGAAAAGGCCACAGATGGAGTGAGCACGCACCTCTTGTTTTCTCCCCTTCCCTCACCACAACCCTACCCTTGTGCCTTTTTCCTTTCAGCGTAAGAACAGCCACCTGGTCAAACGAGAGAATGAAGTGGAAGAGGTGCAGCCACTGATGATGAAAAACATCATCTCTGGATCTGACACTGGAACTGTACAGAGTATTGGGGTGGGATCTCGATGTGAGGAGTCATGAGCATGAGTGACCTACAGCCAGGTCAGGGGGAAAGGATAGCACGGGCACTAGCTCCCCAGAAGGCAAGGTCGCAGATGGCTCTGCTATTGACGACACCCATGATGCCTTTGCTGAGGCGGTGTACAGAAAAAGGCTGACGGCCATACATAATAAAATACTTAGTGCTTTGGCTGGTCTGCCAGAAAGCCTGCTGTCGCTGTCACAGTGCGGCTCCAACTTGGCACAGGGCTTTGAGCAGAGCTTGGGATCCATCCTTTCTAGCATGGAAGTGGTGGCCAAACTCCACAAAGCATATGTAGACTTAGCCATCATGCAGAATCTGGTGGCTAAAGGCTCAATTTCCATTGCATCACAGGCAGAAGCCACACAATATCTAAGTGCCTCTGTGGAGACTCAGACTGAAGTCATGAAACCTCAGCTGCTACGCAGGCTCCAACTGCTACCATCAGTGCTGCGGATACAGGCGCACAAAGAGGCTTCGAGTTTTCACAGCAGTTTAGCAAACTGTGCTCCAGCAGATTACTAGGTTTGCTGACGTGACATGGCAATGACTCGGTGCAGCACAAAGCTGCTGTCCTCTCTAAGGGAGGCAGCACTTGTCCTCCCACCACTGCCCCTCTGTTCAATGCCCTTGCCAGCTATTAGCCAGCTAGCCCAGACTTCTGCCGCCCCTGCTGATGTGGTGCAGTTAAAACCCAGGCCTTCTGAGACCAGAGCTGCTCGGGGTTGTCCAGCAAGGTCATCTGCGGGCTTCCACCAGGCACTCTACAGCCACTGGGGAGCACGGTGTAGGAGCAGAGGTCAGGCAAAGGCACCCTCCAGGCAGCCACAAGGGTGAAGGGTTGACTTTTGTGTGGAATATTGGGTGAGTTAGCTTGGAATGTTTGTTTAGTGGTGGTTTTTATTTTTGTTTCAGTCCTGTGGTTGTGATGGTTAGTAACAGTGATGCATGACTGGTACAGAATGGGGAATTTGGGTTGTGCTCTGCGGAAGTGCCATGGAATAAGGTGATCACATATACCCAGGATAGCTGAATAGCAAGGCAGGTTTTTTTAAAGTTTGCTTTCAGGGTGTGAGTGACATTGGCAAGAACACACCTATACCTTTGAAAAGATGGTGGGTGTTGGGCCTTCTTATTTCAGGGGGGGTTTGGAACAATTGAATGTCTTGCTCAGCTTCTTCAAGAGGAAATTAGGAGCTAACCATATAGTGAGGACTGGAGTCAGAGACACGTCATGTCAGAAAAAAGTAATCCAAATCTTTCTTGGAGGAAGCTAATGTAATTTAACCAGTTGGGTTTTGAGAACAATACAGCAACCTGATATGATCGTTCTCTCCCAGGTGGCAGCTAACAAATTATCAGGTTTATTGAATCCAGTTGCACAACTTGCCGGGGTCAATTGAGCACACTTTGAAGGGGAATGGGTGCCGCAATTACCACTGAAGTGCCTATTCTGCCTGCCTAATGTCGACATGGAAAGCCATTTTCTGTTCGGCCATCATTTGACCTTTGCCGGTGAGTCACGGGCATCAAATGACTATCCTACTATAGCTCACTGGTCCTGGAAGGGTGAGAAATCAATCAACTTCTACACTGATCCTACCAACAAATAGAATTTTGGGTGGTGGGGTGGTTTGGGGTGGAGGTGATCCAGGGGGAGGCAATGAACAGCTAGCATTGGGTCACAACTATTGTTGCGGGCTCTGGAAGAGCAGGAGACCCCTGTTCAGGGCGGCCTCCAGCAGTCCATTTAAACACTATCAGTTAGGCCGCTCTGACACCTGGTGGAATGGGAACTGTGTAGGCGACACTCACCCCATTCATTAGTACCTGAAAATTGCAATTAGGATCTACAATTGGCATAGAATCCTGATTTCCACAGATAGGCACTTTCAGGGTGTGGCCAGGATTTCTTCACTTTTTGTGACATTTTTCCCAAATTGCACCAAGCCATGGACATCAATCTTGCTGTCTTGGCCCACCACCTGTTTCAGCTGCCAATTGCCTGCTTTTCAGTTGAGAAATGGGTGGTCGGCAGTTGTAAATTGTCCCCAAGACCTTTGGATTACTCGAACAATACTGTAATTACAACTCTCTGGTATATTACCCCACTGATGATGTAGTGGTTTGGAACACGTACCTCTTCGCATTATCTGGCTAATATGACATGTGTTCTTTGCGTAGTTCAGCCAAATTTTGAGAAAGAGGTGCTCATTTTGGTCTGGCCTCCATGTAACTCTAGGCCTACAGCAATGTGGTTGATTCTTAAATGCCCTCTGAACAAGGGCAAATAGGGATAGGCAATAAATTCTGGCCTAGCTAGTGACATCCACAGCCAAGGAACGAATAATATTTTTAAAAATTTCCGAATGCACAAATATTGCATGTGCAGGAATTATTTCTTCTACCTATTGATTTTTGTTTTAATTGCGCTAGCTCTCTCAAACCGATTTATATCAAGCCTATTTGCAAACATTATGTGAAAAATTAGTCTCCGTGTAAAAAATGACAATAAAAATGGTGGAGCAATGCCATGCTAAGGAAGTTTCATTACAATAAAGGTTTATGTCTGGCCGGGATTTTCCGTGCCCGCCCGCATCAGGCGTGTTCGGTGGCTTGAACAGACAATATGGCGCGATCGGTTTCACGATAGCATGAAACCAGTTTGCAATCGTCCGCTCAGCCCACCGATGATGGTCCACGTTTCCCGCCATCAGACATCGGGAACCTCATTGTAATACATCTGCATATCGTTATTAGGCCAGCCCGCCGGAGTCATCCTCCCCCCGCTGCTGCATCGTCCATCCACGTTGGTGAGAAAGCACGCCAACATGTTTCACAACAGCACATAAATGACATGCACTTAGCGGGCTGCACGTTGCGCGGGACTTCAAGGCTTGTTTGCCTACCTTGCTTCGGTCAGCACTCACAGTCATCAGCACCAGGCCTCACAGACAGCACAATATCACTTTTAGGGGGGTTCATGGCAGGCCTCTACCTACCAGATCAGCCAGATATGGGTTGGCTTTTCAATGGCTGCAGGACAAGGCCTTGCTTGGGAAAGGAAGAGAAGTGGCCTCAGGCAAGGGAAGAGGCTGCAAGACGAGGGCTGTATTGGGGAAGGAGGGTATTCCAGGGTGTGTGTGGAGGCACATTTTGATCTGTGCAAGTGGCCTCAAGATGGTGAGGGCTGAAGAGGCAGCCTCCAGAGGAGTTGAGGCCAGATGGACATGTGAGGATATGTGTGTGAAAATGGGTGGTGATGTCCCTTGAGCTGGCGGTGAGTGAGATGCCAGTGAATGTGTGATGGGCTTGAGTGTGTGAGTTTAGAGTGATGAGATGGTTGCCATATCCTGGCTGCACGGATGAGATCATTCATCCTCTATCTGCATTGGCTGGCCAACCTCTTCTGTGCAGCATTGGCACTGATCACCACCGTCATCGTCTACCAAGCCAGAGTGGTAACGTTGATGCCCCTCCTGCAGCCAGGGCAGAGGTAGAGGACATCACAGCGGGCCTCCACAGCATCCATAGGGTGCTCAAGGGCTGCAGTCTTCTTGCCTGCTGGGGCCATGTCTTCTTTGCTGCAGTCCTGGGCTGGAAACACAGAGCACAGCTGTACTTTAAATGTGGTGCCTGGAGCGCTGAAGCGGCAAGGTGAGGGCGTGGCAAGCGAATCAGAGCCCGCATGCCATGGGAACAGAGTGTTCCCCGGGAATACATAAATAATGTGGTGGGTTCGGAACAATACAGTGTGTAAACCCGCCATCGCGGCCAGCAGGTGAAACGTCATTTTACCTGCCCGCTAATGCACTTAGTGCAAATTTGAGATGATTCCATGTATGAGGATTCAGGCATTGATTCAGGGTCTGAACTTTTTAACAATAATGGGTCCTAACAAAAGAGCCTGGTCTGAATTTCAAATTATGTCCAGTCGGAGACTTATTTAAATCTAGAAACCCTTGCACATAATCCTATCATTCTATGCATAATTGCATTTCAGCTGTGTTTCCATGATCACATCTGTGGATAAAAAATATTTGTAACAAGATCATTCTCCTCTAATGAACCATAAATTTTAGTTTCCTTTTACACCCACTATCATCTAAATATTTATCAGAGTGGCAGAACATGCATCAGTTGCCTTCTGTCAATTATTGGCAGGAAGTTTGTCAAAAGCTATTTCCACAGTTGATCACATGCAGCTCCTTTTTGATATGTCTTATGGACAACTGGATGAAGTCAGGAGGATGCAGTACTAAAGCAATAATGCTAATAAAGCAAATTCGCTATTGCAATACAATCATGTAAAAAGTTGATTGCTCAGTTTATCCATTAGTCTAATTTTCTAACTGATTTTAAGATATTTAGTCTGCACAATGGGGTTAGGACATTCAGGACTGCAGGACTGCAGTGAAAAGGCAGGGGAGTGGAACTAGCTGAGTTGTACTCAGAGAACTTGCATGGACATGGGCCAAATGGCCTCCTTCTGTGTTGTAGCCATTCTATAATTCTGTGGTTCAATCAACCTATACTCATTCCTTTTCTTTAATTTTTATTATTTATTATCTTTTATATTTTTAAAGCGAAAGCATGCTATTTTGAATTTTTTGCCATAAATGGAATATTTTTCCTTGCCAATTTCCTCTCCTTCTCTTGAAGGTACAACTTTATGCTCATGCTGGGCCATAGCTTTGGTGTCTTGTTTAAATACCCATTATATAGGAATAATTCACAGGGTGCAATTTTCCACCCACGCCCACTGTTGGGATCACCCATTCCTGCCAAAAGTCAATGGACTTTTGACTAGGCCGCCGATTCTCCCTTGGCAGGTCCCGCAATGAGGTGTATGAAAAATCATGGCCATAGAAGCATACAGCACAAAATTAATCACTTTGGTTCATTGTGTCTCTTGGAGATACCCAATTGAAGGGGGCATCAACAGTGCTTTCAAGCAGCACTTGCTTAGCAATAACCTGCTCACAGATGCCCAGTTTGGGTCCCGCCAGGGACACCCAGATTCTGACCTCATTAGAACCTTGGTTCAAACATGGACAAAAGAGTTGAACTCCCGAGGTGAGGTGAGAGTGACTGCCCTTGACACCAAGCCAATATTTGACCGAGTGTGGCATCAAGGAGCTCTAGCAAAATTGGAGTCAATGGGAATCAGGGGGAAAATTCTTTGCTGGTTGGAGTCATACCTAGCACAAAGGAAGATGATTGTGGTTGTTGGTGGTCAATCATATCAGTTGCAGGACATCACTGCACGAGTCCCTCAGGGTAGTGTCCTAGGCCCAACCATCTTCAGCTGCTTCATCAATGACATTTTCAGCATAAGGTCAGAAGTGGGGATGTCGCTCACACCATACAAGTGCCAGACAATGGCCATATCCAACAAGAGCAAATCTAACCACCACCACTTGACATTCAATGGCATTACCATCACTGAATCCCCCACTAACAACATCCTGGGGGGTTACCATTGACCAGAAACTGAACTGGACTAGCCATATCAATACTATGGTTGCAAGAGCAGGTCAGAGGCTAGGAATCCTGCAATGAGTAGCTCACCTCCTGACTCCCCAAAGCCTGTCCACAATCAACAAGGCACAGTTCAGGTGCGTGATGGAATACTCCCCACTTGCCTGGATGAGTGCAGCTTCCACAACACTCAAGAAGCTTGACACCTTCCAGGGCAAAGCAGCCCATTTGATTGGCACCACATCCATAAATATTCACTTCCTCCACCACTGGCGCACAGTGGCAGCAGTGTGTACCATCTACAAGATGCACCACGGGAACACACCCAGCCTCCTTAGACAGTGCCTTACAAACCCATAACCGCAACCATCTAGAAGGATAAGGGCAGCGGACAGATGGGAACACCACCACTTGGAAGTTCCCCCCCATACCACTCACTACCCTGACTTGAAAAATATCACCATCCCTTCACTGTTGCTAGATCAAAATCCTGGAACTCCTTTCCTAACAGCACTGTGGGTGTATCTACACCAAATGGACTGCAGCGGTTCAAGAAGGCAGCTCACCATCACCTTTTCATAGGCAACTAGGGATGGGCAATAAATGCTGGCCCAGCCAGCGACATCCAAATCCCATGAATGCATTAAAAAAATGAATTCCATTTCTCTGCTCTCTCCCCAAAGTCCTACAAATGTTTCCACTTTAGGTACTTATCCACTTCCTTTTTGAAAGTTACCCATTTAATCTGTTTCAACTACTCTTTCAGGGCAGTGCATTCCAAATCATAACAACTTGCTGAGTAAAAGCTTTTCTCTTTATCTCCTTCTTTATTTTTTTTGCCAACTTTTTCTGCCTCAGCTTCTTCAGTGTCACCAATCTACATAGAGCTTCCATTAATGTGTGTCCATTTTGACATTGGACTGAGATCACAGCATATAAGTTGACCTGCTGTATAAGATGACCCTGGTTTTTAGCTCTAAAGGGCAGGTTTAGGCCTATACTTAACGTATAAGTCAACCCTCCGCACCACCCCCCCCCCACCCCCCACCCACCCCCACAGCCTTTATTCCCTTTATTCAGCTAATCAATGCATGTTTAGGGCTATTCCCGCATTGGGAGTTGACCTCAGCTTTTCAGCTCAGAGCAACACGTTTGGGGTTATACCTGCCTTACAACTGGCACATGAGGTCAGCAGGTAATATGGACCGTATTGCCAAGAAGACATGCCCGCACAGAGCAGACCAGATGTGGCAACCGATGAACAGAAAGGAGTCTGACTGCATGAGCACCAGTGGTTCACATTTTGTACCCCTCATTTAAATCAACACCCACCCCGCTCCATTTTTGGAAGGATTTTTTGAAGCTCCAAAGTTTGACACCAAAATTGATGGTAGGTTTCAAAGCCAGTGCAACATCAACACAAAATACCCGGTCACCCAATAGACCTTGCAGAAATTTACTGGATTAGTGATTGATTTAAATATGAGTAGCAACTCAATCACAACTGTGTAAGGCTCGGCTAAAAGCTGGCTGGCCATTCGGCGTGACCTGGTATCAAAGATCTTTTCTTGTCATTCAGATCCTGACAAAGCACAGCTTTAGCTATTTAGTGGGGATGAGGCTCAGAAGAAGTTAAAGTAATGACAACAGCATTTTGTAATCTGAACTCCAAAAGCTGACAAGACCCGAGTAAATCTATTTCTTTTACCATCTTGTAAATTGCTCAGAACACTTCAATATGAGTAAATGTACGCAATGTAGGTGCATGCTTTGCTACTTACGCAGCCGGTACACTAGATAAGAGGCCACAATTCATGAGATGGGGGAAGAGGGGCAGTTTCTGCCGTTTGACCCCAAAAGTGTCTGCTTTGACCAGCAATGAATCTTCAGGATTTTGTACACTGTAAACTGATTTAGAGTGCCACGTTCAAATTTGAATTTTCTAGTTCCAAGTCCCATTGCAAGCAGTTGTGGGGTGGGGGGGGCGGGGTTGGGGTACAAAAATTACTTCAGTGTCGCATTGTTAAAAAAAGTCAAATTTGCCAGCCAGGCAAGGTGGCAACACCTACATTACGTTTCATTATGGTCTTAGCCATGGTGCTTGGCAGATACATTTTCCCATCGCATGGAATCCCTTTATGAACTGAAGCATGACCCCTTATGAACAAAGTCATCTGGGAAACAGCATGCCCCAGATGAAAAATCAACCCATTTGACATGACTGCCTACACCAGTGTTAGTAACCTCTCTAACTGAGGAACAAATTGTGCTCTGAAAGACTGCATATCTTGGCCGACAAACTATGAATCAGGTGCCTCAAAAATTAAAATTAAACAGAAACAAGAGAAACACAGAAGATTTCACAAGATCACAATAAAGGAATACTTTATTTCTCACCAGTGCTACAAACCCTAGAATAACAGACGTCTCGAAATATTAATAATTCTCTTCATTCAGAATAAGTCTGCGAGGAAACTTGGATATTCACTTAGTTTTTCTAACAGTCTGAACTCGTTCAACATTTGGCAATGCAGGATTCACTCCAGAACCATATTATAGGGCAGCGATTGTATCCATTATTATTTTTCATTTGTTCCTGAGGTTCGGGTGTCACTGGCATTTATTGCCTAGCCCTAACTGCTCTTAAGAAGGTGATGGTGAACTGCCTTCTTGAGCTGCTTCAGTTCATATGGTGTGGGTACACCCACAGTGCTGTTAGGGAGGGTGTTTCAGGATTTTAACCCAGCAACAGTGAAGGAACAATAATGTAATTCCAAGTCAAGATTGTGTGTCACTTAAAGTGGAAGGGTTATGGGGTTCCTATGTGTCTTCTGCCATTGTTCTTTGAGGTGGTAGAGATTGTGGGTTCGGAAGGTGTTGTCGAAGGAGCATTGGCAAGTTGCTGCGATGTATCTTGTAGGTGGTACACACTACAGCCACTGTGTGCCAGTGGCAGAGGGAGTGAAGGTTTTTATGTAATTGATCCAGTTAAGTTCCTGGTCAACAGCATCCCCAGGATATTGATGGTGGCAGATTCAGTGATGGTAATGCTATTGAATGTCAAAGGGAGGCTGTTAGGTTCTCTCCTGTCGGGGATGGTCATTGCCTGTCTTTTGTGTGATGTGAATGTTCCTTGCCACGTATCAGCTCAAGCTTTTTGCTGGCATGGACTGCTTCATTATCTGAGGAGTTGTATATAAATCTGAAGACTGTACAATTATCAGCAAACATCCTCACTTCTGACCTAATAATGAAGCAAAGATTATTGACGAAGCAGCTGAAGATGGTTGGACCTATCACATGACCCTGAGGAACTCCTGCAGCAATGTCCTAGTGCTGAGGCCCTCAACAACCACAACCATCTTCCTTTGTGCTCGGTATGACTCCAATTAGTAGAGAATTTTCCCCCAATTCCTATTGATTTCAATTTTACCGTGTTCCTTGATGCCACTCTCAGCCAAATGCTGCTTTGAGGTCTAGGGCAGTCACTCTCAGCTCACCCACTGGATTAGAGTTCTTTTGTCCAAGACTATAATGAGGTCAGGGGCCAAGTGGCCCAGGAAAAATCCAAACTGAGCATCAGTGAGCAGGTTATTGCTGTGTAAGTGTCACTTGATTGTACTCTCAATGACATCTTTCATCATTTTGCTGATGATTGACAAATAGGTTGAAGGGATGGTAATTGGCCAGATTGGATTTTTCCTATTTTTTGAGAAAGGGACATAATTGGGCAATTTTCCACATTGTCAGGAGGCTAAGGGTGCTGTGACTGTATTCAACAGCGTGCTAAGGTTGCGGCTATTTCTAGAGCACGTCGTCAGCCTGTTGTTGTCAGGGCCCATAGCCTTTGCTGTGTTCAGTGCGCTCAGCAGTTTCTATCTAGCATTTGGAGTGAACCAAATTGACTAAGGACTGGCACCTGTGATGCTGGGGTCCTCAGGAGAATGCCAAGATGTATCATCGACCTGGCACTTCTTTCTGAAGTTGGTTGCTAATACTTCAGCCTTGTCATTTGCACTGAGGTGCTGGGTCTGTCATCAGTGAGGATTGGGATGTTTCTGGAGCCTTCTGCTCCTGTTACAATTATGAAGATTATAAGATTGTTATATTTTGGGACTGTGGGCAGAATTTTACCGACTCTCCTGCCGGCAGGATTTTCCAGTCCCGCCAAAGTCAATGGACTTTTGAATGACTCACAGTAATTGATGGCCCCGCCCCCATTGTGACGAGATTGTTAAATTCCGCCCTGTGTCTTTAATTTAAGGTATAATGAAGGACGTTATTTGACCTATTCTAAAATCTGCCTGACAGCAAGCCAAGTAGTATGATCATTAAAGATTAAAGAGGGCCCAGATTATTTTACTGGGAAGAAGGTGCAATGTGCTTAAACTTGGAGGCAATGGCATCAGCCAATGTGCTAACAGTGAATAGAAAGTGAGCCTCCAAAGTCTCAGAAAAGTGTTGAGAATATTGGGTTGAAACAGCTGTGCTTTCAACTTTCTATTTACTTTCAAGATAAAAGAGAGTTGGAGTCTCAAAGATAACTAACCAGCATTTCTACCTGGATATAAGGCCCAGGTGATTCATGTTACAATGGAGATGGGCTTTGAGAGGGGTAGCGTTTCTAAGGTATCTCTAAGACTCACAGACAAGGCTGTCTGCCAGGGTCCAGGATAGAGAGAGCTTCTGAGTCTGAAAGTCTCTAATGTTCACCGTGCAGGAATGCAGGTAAGAGCTCGTGCTTACATCGATAAGACCAAATTCATGAGGAGTTAAAATGAGATGATTCGCCTAGTTTGCACTAAAGGAAGAATTTCCAGCGGGGGAACCTCACGATGAAAGACAGTTCTGAGTAGGTTTTCCCTTTTGTCGGTAGTAACCTGCTGCATACCCCAGTCTGACAGATATGTCCTTCAGGATTCGGTAGCTCGGTGCTATTCAGCCACTCCCACACCCGGAGCATACTCTGTGTCCTAGCTAACTTCAGTGCTCCTTCCAAGTGATGCTCAACATGCTGGAGTACTAATTCATCATCTGAGAGTAGGTAGTAATCAGCATGGGATTTCCTTGCTCAAGTTTGACATATGCCATGAGACTTCATGGGGTCTGGAGTCAATGTTAAGGACATCCTGTATCATTCCCTTTTGACTTATACCACTGTGCTGCCACCTCTGATGAGTCTGTCCTGCCAGTGGGACAGGACATAAAAAAGACTTGAATTTATATAGTACTTTTCATGAGTACAGGAGGTCTCAAAGTGCTTTCCAGCCAATGAAGTGCTTTTGAAGTCTATTCACTGTTGTAATGTTGGAAACACAGCGGTCAATTTGAGGACAGCAAACTCGCACAAACAGCAATGTTATAATGACCAAATAATCAGATTTTTTGTAATGAGAAGTAAATATTGGCCAGCCCATCAGGAGTAACTCCCCTGCTCTTCTTTGAAATAGTCCTATCCACTTAAGCAGCCAAATGGGGCCTCAATTTAACATCTCATCCAAAAGGCCGCACCTCTGACAGTGCAGCACTCCCTCAGGAATGAATTTTTGTATTGAAGTCCTGGAGCAGGACTTGAACCCAGAACTTTGTGACTCGGAGGTCAGTCAGAGCCGCAGCCCTCCCCCGAACTGGTTACCCCCCAAACACCCGACTGCCCCTGACTCAACCCAACCCCCCGACCCAACTATACTCCCCATCCAACTTGACTACCCCCCCCCGACCCAACTACCTCCCTGACCCAACCCAACTAGCAGCCCAACCATCTGAATACCCTGCTGACCACCCAAATATCCTCCAACCCAACCCGACTACTCCTCCCAACCTGGCAACCCATGACCACCCAACTACTGCCTCCACCCCTGCATTGACCTGACTATGACATGACTACACCTGACTTGACCAGACAACCTCCCTGACGGACTCAAAGAAACCCTGGGAGAAATGCGCAGCAGTGTCAAGTCGGGGGAATTTTTTAGCACAGCAGCAATCTAACGACGATTGCCGTTGCCTGGAAGATCTAGGCCTTTATCCCCTATGCAGCTCAGTGTCATGTTTTGTTTTATAATGCTCCTGTGATGTGTGTTAAAGGCAATAGTAAATACAGGTTGTTGTAGCCATTCATTTTACTCTCACTTGTTAATCAGACAGCCTAAATAGAACAGAGTCACCTGCTGTTGAAGTAGCTGCCTACAAACCATCAGCAACGTGAAGTCATTTTCAACAGAGTAAAATCAAATTAGCAGAGAATTTCCCACAATATGCAGTTCCCAAAAATCATTTAAAGTGGTTGCAACACTGATGTGTTACAGATTCACAGAGGCATGCAGATCTCCAATCTCTGACAATTGCAGTGTGTGAGATCAACATGACCCATTGACAAAATTCAGCAATGGTTTCCCGTTACAGTAATGGAGTATTATTAGTATCGACAGACAGTTGGGTGTTCACTGTCTAACACCATTGGGGGAACCACTGACAACAACCAGCAGGGGATCCTTTGGCTACAATCCTCCAGTGCCAAGAATGAGTGGGGGATTCACTATATAAAACCAGCAGGAATCCACTCTCCCCAACCAATGGGGTATTCACAGTATATAATCAGTTGCGTATTCTACGTCTACCACCACTGGGGAATCCACTACCTATCACCAGCCGGAGATCCACTGTCTATGATCAGTGGGGTCTCTGCTGTCTACAACCACTGGCAGATCCACTATCAATCACCAATGGGAGATACATTGTCCACAACTTGTTGGGTTTCCACTACCTGCAAACAGTGGTAGATCAACTGTTCACACTGTCTGCAACCAGTATCTGCACACTGTCTTCAATGGGGGATCTACTGTCTACAGTCAGAAGAAGACCCATTGTCAATAGTACTGTCAGTTTGGCATTCAATGTATACAACCAATGGGAGATCCACTGTTTACAACCAGCAGGAGATCCACTGCCTACAACCAGTTGGGTATTCGCTGTCTTCAAAAAGTGGGGGATTCACTGTAAACAGCCAGTGGCAGATCCACTGTGCATAACCAGTGGAAGCTCCACTGTCTACAACCAGTTGAATATTGACTGGCTGAAAACAGTGAGAGATCCAAAGTCCACATTCAGCGGGAGACTCACTGTCTGCAACCACTGGCGGTCCACTGTCTTCAATGAGGGATCTACTGTCTACAGTCAGCAGAAGATACACTAGCCACAACCAGAAAGGAACCCACTGTCTACAACCAGCAGGAAATCAACTGCCTGCAACCAATGGGGCATTCACTGTCTACAACAAGTTGGGTATTCAGTTCTACAACTGTTGGGGGATCCACCTTCTACAACCAAAAGGAGATCCATTGTCTACAACCAGTGGGGCACCATTGGTAAGCAGTGGTAGATCCACTGAATATAACCAGTGGGAGATCCACTCTCTCTAGCTAGTTGGGTATTCATTGCCTGCAGCCAGTGGGTAATCCACTGTCTAAACCAGTGAGGTATCTATTGTTTACAAGAAACACCCACTGTCTAATACCAGTTGAGGTACACTATTTACAACAAGTTGGGTTCCACTGTCTACAATTAGTGGGGGTCCACTGTCTACAACTAGTGGTATATCCACTGTCTATTTCCATTGGGAGATTCACTGTCTACAAACAGCAGGAGATTCACTGTTGACAACCATTAGAAGATCCATTGTCTTCAACAGCATGGGAGTCTACTGTCTACAAACAATGGAAGACCCTCTGTCCACAGCCAATTGCGCATTAACTGTCTGCAACTAGTGGAGAATCTGCTACCTGCAGCCAGTGCTCTACCTTGCTCTATAACCAGAGCAAGATCAACTGTCACCGATCAGCAATTAATCTGTCTGCAGTCAGAGGAAGATCTATTGTCTATAACCAGTAAGAGCTCCACTGTCTACAACCAATTGTTATTTATTTAGCAAATGCAAATCCTCAAAGCCAAGCAATAGCCTCCTCATTTGCTGAGTTTACGGTAGTTAGTGTGCCACATAGCCTGTAGAGGTGACGGTCTTTGGTAATGTGCAGCATTGCTTGTACAGGTACAAAGTACTTGTTTCCACAAGTACCTACAGAATTTCTGAGGCTCCAGCGGTGGAGGTTGGCTGCACAGGGGCTCTGTCCTGAACCTGTTTGGCCAGGACCATTCTCGCCCTGGTAGTTGAAAGCCTGCCCTTCAACAGAAGGGGTTTGTCACAAGGAACTTGTTAGTGACTTCCTATGTTTCCCATTCTTTGGTCCAAAGGATGTCTGCTGGTAGGTCTCACTCAGGAAGGGTGCTCCATATTAGGTGCTGAGAAGGCAGGCAGTAGTTGGGTTGATCAGGTCATCATGGAGTGGGAGGTGAGGGGCAGCGTGGATAGTTTTAACCAGCTTGTGGGTTTTCATCAGTCACGGATGTGTGGGGGCTTATGTTTGCAAGGGCAGGAAGCCAGGGGAGGGGTGTTGAGTGGAGAGTTCCAGTTATGATGCACATTGTTGCATTCAGTTGAGTGTTAACGAGATGTGTATGATGACCTTTGCCAATCAGGTGCACAGTACTCTGCTGCAAAGTGTGAAAGGGCAAGTGCTGAAGTCTGAAGTGTTGTGGCACCAGCACCTCACGTAGATCCAGCAAGTTTGATTAGTAGGTTGTTTCTAGTTTTGACTTTTGCTGCCATTTTCTTCGAATGTTCCCAGAAGGACAGTCCTGACTAAAGCCACTCCCAGGTATGTTGGGTTGGGACCATGCTTTAGTCTCCGGCCATCCATGTAGATACGCAATTCTGTTTTGGCACTAGCTTTGTAGGGGTGGAATACAATGGGTATAGTTTTGGAGGGATTTAACACGAGGCGCCATGTGCTGCAGTAGTCCGTTAACTTTGTCTGATCCAGAGTGCAGAAGGATGGAGCTTGGGTGACACAGCAGATGTCATCAACATAGATGAATTTACAGGATGTGATTGTTGGCAGGTCTTTTGTATGTTTGTTGAGTAGGATAGGGGGTAGCACTGAGCCCTGTGGTAGTCCATTGGCCTGTCTTCTCGATGCATTTCTCCATTGCCCAAGGTGGACTCTGAATTGTCTGTTGTGAAGGAGTATTTCAACAGCTCTCCCAATCCGGGATGGAAGCATTCTGAACACCTTTAAGAACAGGCCAATGTGCCAGACTGTATATAGGTAGCTGTGAGTCCAGTAGCACTATGCCTGCTTACAGATTCTTTTGGAAACCATTTTCGATGTGGGTGGTGAGTGCCAGAATTTAATCACATATGCTGCGCCCCTTACAGAAATCAGCTTGGTCAACATTAAGGATGGTCTCTACTTCCGAAGATGTGCATTGCAAGATAAGATGCTCAAAGATCTTAAAGCACATAGAAAGTAGTGAAATCAGTCAATAGCTAGCCGCCAATGTGAGACCTTTTCCAGGTTTTGAAATGGCAATGATTTTTGGCATCGAGTTTGAGTTGATGATTGTTATGTAGAACTGAGTCAGCCAGGCATGAGCACAGGGGCCAAGTTGTTTCAGAAATTCTGGTGTGGTGTCCTCATAACCCACTGCTTTGCCACATTTCAGGCCCCTTATTGCTTTCTCCAGTTCTGTGATCTTGAAGGGATCAGGACAGCCGTGTTCTGCAAGTTATTGGCAGTGTTTTTATCCAGTTTGTTATAGATGGTGCATTTTATTTTATTTTCCAACTACGTCCCTGCAACTTGGTTTGGGGTGATTGATGGGTGATTCAATGTAGGTGACTTTTGGGCAGCTCCAAGATGGCAAATCAGACTCCAGCATTTCCGATTGATATGAGTGAAATTGAGGCCTGCTGTCGTTTCCACCCATGTGGCACGGCAAGCAGCATTGAGAGAGCCGATGAGGTGGTATGCTATATCAGGGTCACTAGATGACTCATATTCCTTTAGGAGTGCTGCACTCTCCCCATCAAGACATGGGATGTAGATGGGTCGATAGCCACGAGGGATGGTTGTTCAAGTAGTTTTGTGAATGGCATCACAAAAGCATTGATATGATTCTTCCACAGGTATATTATGAATAGGTATGGTTACAATAGTGCAGTCCAAGGTTTGACCAATCTAAATTACTGAAGTTCCATCGCATCTTCTTTGCATGTGGATGACTGGAAGGCAAAGGGCAATGTGTTGACTATGTGGGAAGTCAACCAGGACTAGGCACTGTGCTGGTTGGGGGTGACCATCAAGGGAACTGACCCAGCACAGGTCAAGTGAGTAATTCTGACCCCATCTGGCTGAATAGAACATTCCTCGTTGCTTGGGGTTGTTTATCGGGGTGAAATCGTTTCTGGAGGCCTACTCAAAGAGCTGTTCACCATCACTGTCCAGCGCTGAGTAACCCCAGTCCGTATGGTGGCTGTTGAAGTCTCCCATGTAGGTAGCTAGATGGGGTAGTATTGGCAGGACTCATTGTTCTCAGTGGGCACCTGAAGGCTTGTACACATTTTCAATATGGAAACCATCGACCCAAATTGTGTCACAGAACATGATTGATGACATGGCAGCTGCATCTGCAATGTCAGGTCGAACATAGTTGGCATGGCCGTGTTGTGGTGCCTTCTAAGGACCGACCACAGGAGACTCAGATGCAGGGTAATGATCATTTTATTCAAGCGAACGCAGGGACAGTCTGCCTTAGACTAGCCAAAACAGAACTCTACCAATCACAGGAAAACCATCTTTTTTACACACAACCATTCATTTACACATTGCGTCATTCAAATTCCAATCTTAAGAGTACATAATCACATAATTAGCATGTGTCTCCAGTCCAAGCAGGCCCTCTTTACCCAAACAAGCCTTCTTTATCCCATTCTAGCCTGACTTCATCCCTGGCATTGTTTGTCTTTACCTTATCTTTTTATCCTCATCCTCCCTTCTATCTTCTATCTAGTTAATCCCTTGTGATCCCCAAGGTCTTTCTGAAGAGTTCAGCTTATAGTGGCCCTATGGTGTACAAGGTTCAGCTGGAGAATTCTGCTGACCTTTGGTTTTACTAGAAAAAGTCCATGTTTAACTCTTACAGTCCCCCCTTTTGGCCCTTGGCCTAGCCCGCCAGCTGGTAGAGTCTATTTGTCTAACATCATCATTTAAGGCTCGAGTCTGTTGCTGGAGTGTATAATATGTCCTATACACTCGTTGGGCTCTTTCCCGGATTAGGGTAAGGTGTTTGGACAAATGTGGGAAAGCACAGGAGAACCAGCTCGGATACTGCATCAGGTTGTCTTTTACACTTTCCACAGCTTGAACATTAACTGTTCCTCTCTTATATATTTCAACCAGTTCTACCTTCCCCATTCCCCATTCTTGCCGGCACCTGTGGGTGTAAGCACACCGAATGGTTACATATGGGGCATGACCGGTTGTTCCCATACCAGAACTCTTGCTGTCACGTGGTAATACAATATCTACCATTTCCCATGTACACAATGTGGGTTGGTTCTTTTGCAACCCATATAGTCTTCATTGTGCAATTAGCTGTAGCAGTAAATCTGCACCTTGCCTCTTCTGTTTTGTATATCGGATGAGCGCATGCTACTGAGGTAGCTTCTATACTGCATGCTATACTGAAGTACTAATCATACTACCCTCTATCTCTACTGCGTATGGCGGTATATTGTGATATCTTACATAATGATTCCCCCTGATTACCCCTATATTCTCTACCCTAAATAACACCCTGATGGGTGTTGACTTGGATATAACTGGTATCAACTAGGCAATGCCTATCAACATGTTATTATCCATTATACTTTCAGCATCAGTCCCATTCACATGTGTTAAGCCCCTGAGCTACCAACTGGTCAAATCGTGAATGAGTCATGAAAGGTTAAAAGATGTGCATTTGTTACCCATAAAGGGACCATAGTCTCATGAATTTGTCTCAAATTCTCCTGTGTTTGTTCAAGCACCCATGATCCATACTACAGATATTGTTCCTATTTGCATCATCCGAGATGTTCTTACCCATTCCATTAATTTGTTAATAATGCCCGCATGACCCTCCAGCACAGTAGTCAAGCTCTGAACTATTCGTCTCAGGTCTTGGTCTGCGCTTAGTGGAGTGTCTTGGATCCCTTGTCCCTTTTCTAAAATTTTCTTAAGCTGCGAACTTAAGGTTCGGACCTTTTGGTCCACAATAGCTAGGTCAATGGAATTAACTACCGAAGTTCCTGTATTAAATACTGTAGCGACATCATTTACCAGGCTGCACTTCAGCCAATTCTTCTCCTGGGTCATTAGCCGTGTTCCACCATTGAACTGATCTGCTTCTATCATTAACTGACCCATTAAGGCCATATACAGTGCTTGAGTGTGAGTCAAGCACAGGTACCAGCTCATGGTGTACATTTTCATGCAAGATCTTATTATCATTAATCAGCACAAGTCCATTTTCTGATCCTGGGCTTAATGTCAGACAAGTCAGTTAGCTTGGTTTGTGGGGTTTTGAATGCATCTGCTGGGACCAATTGTCCTGTTGTCATGAAAGGTGGTGAAGTGGTTGTAATGATCCTTCCCTTAGGGTATACTTCCCACGTCCACCTATTATCATCCTGTGCCCACATTTGTCTATTATTGTCATTCGGACCACAAATGTCCCATCCCTGATTCTTGGGGTAAAAATCTGGGCATACCCTGTCATACATGCCACATGAATATGACTTTCTTTCTTGCAAACAAAACCCTCCAATTCCTTATGTTTAAAACATACATTAATTAGACTCAGGAATTTAACAAATGAACCGATCTCCCCAAGTAGTCTCCACCAACCGTCCATGTGTGTCAAGTTGTTACTGCTTCCGCATCTGAACTTAAGTAGACCCAGGCTGCAATGCAAAGTTACTTGCTCTCCTATTGTTACGTTCAGTGTCCCATGTTGGGTGTCACACTCTGCACTGCTTGTGGTATAACATAGTCCCGTCTGTGGTGTTTGTCGGGCGGTATTCCCCGTCCCCTCCATTAGGGTTACCAATTCCATGAGTATTGGTGTGGCGGCTAACATTCTGTAAATTAAATAAATAACCATCCAGGTCATCACCGATCAGTCAGGATTAGTTCTGTAAGACAAGATAAGTTAGTAACATACTTCAATTGCGACCAGTGCTTCTAGCATGACTTCCCTTTCATAGCCACACATGCGCAAGTGTTACTAATCATTATTATCTCGTAAAGTCCTATCCACTTGGGTGAAAAATCTGGTTTCTCAGGCGTTACATTCACCATTCCCTTATCCCTCAATTCTGGCATGTCCTGGGGGAGCCACACCCCCTCACTTCTTTCCTGGTCCGCTACCTCCTGCTGCTGTCTCACCTCGGACCTCAATTCCTTAAGCATGACTCTACAATGCACCTTCTTATCCTATCTTTCAATGGCTCAGTACCTTCACTTACAGTGGAGTTTCTCTCTGGGAGCTGCTTGACTCTGCCTGTGATCACGGTGTTAATCTTGTGGTCTTACTTTTTGTAGCTCTCAGGCACATTAATAGAGTCAGTAATACATCAATTTAGCCTTTTCCCAGCTTTCCCTTTACCTGTGTCCATCTTGTGGTAAATTGTTGTTAAGTACTATTTCTCCTTAGCCTTCAATTGCCCCAACTACAGATTCCTTATACTTTTACCTTTAAGTTTTTTCCCTCCCTCTGACCATGATCAGCTTGAGATTCTCTTGAGGTCAGTTTCTCTATTGTCTTGATCATTTAAAATGTTTCCTTACTCTTTAGGCCATTTTAACCATTCCATGTCAACAGAGATCTCTGTCTCTGGATCTTTGCTTATCTCTCCCTGTCTCAGGTGATGGCCAGATTATCAAATTCAGTTCCCTTAAAACAGGTTGTATATTGTGTCCTCTTTCCCTTACTCTATCTCCTAACTTTAATCATTCCCTCATACCATTTTACACATGCAATCTACCATCTTATCTCATTCAAGTTGTCTGGAGAGACTTTCACAATCCATTAAAACAAAAATCAAACATTTCTATTTGATTCCAGGCATTAACATATTTTGCTTCCTTATCTTCCCCTCAAACAACATTTTATTTTCTCAAAAGTAACCCGTTAGATTTGGTCTAACCTTTTTTTTTCCATTTTAGAATTATCCCAGATTCATTAACCCTGCCAAAAATTCGGTTTCTGCCAAACTTCGTCAAGGTATTGAGCTTAACTTTATATTTTGGGAACAAACATACACATACAAAAAGCTTGCAGCATTTGAATGAGTGTCAATTGTTGTCAAACCCTTTAAAATTAAAAGTTTAAAAATTAAAGTTCCCTTTTGAGGACTTTATTGGGAAACAAACCTCAAATTTTTAAACTTTATAAGAACTGTAATTTACACCATCAAAATTAAAACAACTTTTTTCTCATGTGTGTAAGTTTGTATCCTGATTAAAAGCCCCACATGCTTATCAATGCATATTCTTTATCTTGGATGGCATCCTAGTTATTCATAAGTAACCTGCTAAATGACGCTGCACTTTTCACATCTCAAGGTTGTCCCATATTCAAATAACAGTGCTGTTGGGATGCAGTTTCCTTTCCTATTTAATTCATATCTTCAAAATAAACCCCTTTTTATCCATAGAAACCACCTAGACAGTGTATTTATGCTTTTTGGTTTTCCTAGAATCCTTGTAAATTTCAGGTAGTTTTTTTTTTACAAAGGCTGGCTTATCTCAAAGAAAGGAAAACCCTGTTTTATCTTTACAATACATTGGAATTGCGATTATGCTGGAAATCTCAACTCGAACCTTATATTCAAAGCATTGGAATGTTTAAGTATACTTTTCCTTTAATCTGATATGGGGCTTTCAACTCTAAAGTGCTGAACTCCACACACAAATGATAATTTAGGGAAGAAAACACATTAAAGCTCACATACAAATGCTTCCTTGCACACAACACTTTATTGCACACAAACATATACATATATAAATGTATATATTTCTATTCTCATAACATTGAACTCAATGACTTAAAACTTCCATTCTCTAAACAAAACTTCAAGTAGCAGTGAGGGGAGTAAAGGGGTTAGGGAGGGTCCACCTACAGGACAATCAAACCGACTGAAGCTCACATTTCCTCTGCTTCTGCCTGTCACTGCTCATTAACCCCCTTAGGGGTACCGCTCTCTCTCTCTTTCTCTCTCTCTCCCCAGCATAAACAGCTCTTGTGACTTAGATCAAATCATTTTTCTCCTGCCCAGACTGCATTTTATTTATTTATTCGTACTCCATGCAGATGCCACCGGACCGGCCTTATATTACACCTCTGCCCAGATTTGGCTACCTTTCAACCTCTGCGGTGATACCACCAGTGTGGATTTGACTACCTTTCGGCCCCTGTGGGGATACCACCAGTGTGGATTTGGCTACCTTTCAGCCCCTGTGGGGATACCACCAGTGTGGATTTAGCTGCCTTTCAGCCCCTGCGGTGATACCACCAGTGTGGATTTGGCTACCTTTCAGCCCCTGCGGTGATACCACCAGCGCGGATTTGGCTGCCTTTCAGCCCCTGCGGTGATACCACCAGTGTGGATTTGGCTACCTTTCAGCCCCTGCGGTGATACCACCAGTGTGGATTTGGCTGCCTTTCAGCCCCTGCGGTGATACCACCAGCGCGGATTTGGCTGCCTTTGAGGGAGTAGCATAATAGGTCAAAGCCTTTGATGTAATAGCAACCTACTTCTTCAGTTCCAATTTGGGTCTCTTGTAGGAAAATGATATCAATGGAGTGGTGGTTGGCAACACATCCAATGAGGTTTCACTTGTTGGCTGATAGTCTCTCAACTTTGAGTAGTAAGATTTGGAGAGCGTGCCTTATTGCCATAAAACCAGAGAGCTGCTCATTTTTGAGCCTGGCAATTCTGGTATGACTGGGATTTTGCAAGGGGGCTTTTTAGAGTCCTTTAATTTTCTCTTGGAATTCAGTCTGCTGGTAGGATCATTAGGTTCCCGGGGGAGGTGGGGCCTGGGTACTGACGGGGAAGCGACGTGAACACTGATCCATTGTCCCCCTAAAATCAATGGGGAATCCATTGCCCACCAGCAGCAGGAGATCCACTGCCTACAATGGCAGGGGACCCATTGTCTTCAACCAGTGGAGAATTCGTTCTACAACTGGCAGGAGATTTGCCGTCAACAAATATGGGGGGACTGTCTGCAACCAGTGGGGGATTCAGTATCTACAACCAACTGGTGATCTAGTGTTTATAATCAGTGGGAAATCCAATGTTTGCAACCAGCAGGAGATCCACTGTCTACAAGTAGTGGAGGGTCCACTGTATCCAGCTGGGGATACACTGTCTATAGCCAGCAATGAATCCATTGCCTACAGCCAGGAGGGTACTCACTGTCTATAACTAGGAGGAAATGCACTGACTACAACAGCAGGAGATCCACAGTCTGCAACCATTAGGAAGTCCACTGCCTATAACCAGTGGGGGATCTATTATCTACAACGACTGGGAATTCACTATCTACAACCAACAGAGGCAATACACTGTCTACAATAAGTAGGTGATCTACTGACTACAGCCAATGGGAAATCAGCTATCGACAGCCTGTGGGAGATCCACTGTCTACAACCAATGAGAGATCCACTCTGCCTGATTACTGGCCAGGTGGGCAAGCTTAAAATCTACTCCGGTGAGTAAATTGTGTTACAATAAAAAACATTTTGTTGAATATTTTGTTGTAGTCTTAAGGCACACCATCCAGGACAAAGCAGCCCGCTTGATTGGCACCACATCCACAAATATTCGCTCCCTCCACCACTGACGCATAGTAGCAGCAGTGTGTGCCATCTACAAGATGCACTGCAGGAAATCACCCGAGGCTCCTGAGACAGCACCTTCCAAACTCATGACCACTACTTTTGTTTTGTCCATTCACGGGATGTGGGCTTCGCTGGCTGGGCCAGCATTTATCACCCATCCCTAGTTGCCCTTGAGAAGGTGGTGGGGAGCTGCCTTCTTGAACCGCTGCAGTCCATGTGCTGTAGGTACACCCACAGTGCTGTTAGGAAGGGAGTTCCAGGATTTTGACTCAGCAACAGTGAAGGAACGGCGATATATTTCCAAGTCAGGATGGTGAGTTACCATCCAAGTCGGCTTGCTGATGATTGCACAATGTTCAGCACCATTTGCAAGTCCTCAGATACTGAAGCAGTCCATGTCCAAATGTAGCAAGGCCTGGACAATATCCAGGCTTGGGCTGACAAGTGGCAAGTAACATTCGTGCCACACAAGTGTCAGGAAATGAACATCTCCAACAAGAGAGAATCCAACCATCGCTCCTTGATGTTCAATAGCATTACCATCACTGAATACCCCACTATCAACATACTGGGAGTTACCATTGACTAGAAACTGAACTGGACTATCCATATAAATATTGTGGCTACAAGAGCAGGTCAGAGGTTAGGAAGCGTGTGGTGAGTAACTCATCTCCTGACTCCCCAAAGCCTGTCCACCCTCTACAAGGCACAAGTCGGGAGTGTGATAGAATACTTCCCACTTGCCTGGGTGAGTGGAGGGGAGCCTCCAGATGGTGGTGTTCTCATCTATCTGCTGCTCTTGTCCTTCTAGGTGGTAGTGCTCATGGGTTTTGACGGTGCTATTGAAGGAGCCTTGGTGAATTCCTGAAGTGCTTCTTGCAGATGGTGCACACTGCTGCTACTGTGCGTCAGTGGTGGAGGGAGTGTATGTTTATGGATGTGGTGCCAATCAATTGGGCAGCTTTGTCCTGGATAGTGTCCAGCTTCTTCAGTGTTGTGGGAGCTGCACTCATCCAAGCAAGTGGGGAGTATTCCATTACACTTCTCACTTGTGCCTCATAGAGGGCGGACAGGCTTTGGGAGGAATCAGGAGATGAGTTACTCATTGCATGATTCCTAGCCTCTGACCTGCTCTTGTAGCCACAGTATTTATGTGGCTAGTTCAGTTCAGTTTCTAGTCAATGGTAACCCCCAGGATGTTGATAGTTGGGGGTGCGATGATGGTAATGCCATTGAACATCAAGGAGCAATAGTTCGTTTCTCTCTTGTTGGAGATGTTCATTTCCTGACAATTGTGTGGCGCGAATGTTACTTACCACTTGTCAGCCCAAGCCTGGATATTGTCCAGGTCTTACTGCATTTGGACATGGACTGCTTCAGTATCTGAGGAGTCGTGAATGGTGCTGAACATAGTGCAATCATCAGCAAACACCCCCACTTCTGACCTTATGATGGAAGGTAGGTCATTGATGAAGCAGCTGAAGATGGTTGGGCCAAGGACACTACCCTGAGGAACTCCTGCAGTGATGCCCTGGAGCTGAGATGACTGACCTCCAACAACCACAACCATCTTCCTTTGTGCTAGGTATGACTCCAACCAATGGAAAGTTTCCCCCCTGATTCCCATTGACTCCAGTTTTGCTAGGGCTCCTTGATGCCACACTCGGTCAAATGCTGTCTTGATGTCAAGGGCAGTCACTCTCACCTCACCTCGGGAGTTCAGCTGTTTTGTCCATGTTTGAACCAAGGCTGTAATGAGGTTAGAAGCTGAGTGGCCCTGGCAGAACCCAAACAGGGCGTCAGTGAGCAGGTTATTGCTAAGCAAGTGCTGCTTGATAGCACTGATGATGACCCCTTCCATTACCTCACTGATGATCAAGAGTAGATTGATGGAGCTGGGTTGGATTTGTCCTGCTTTTTGTGTATAGGACGTCCCTGGGCAATTTTCCACATAGCCGGTGTTGTAGCTTTACTGGAACAGCTTGGCTAGGGGCGCAGCAAGTTCTGGAGCACAAGTCTTCAGTACTATTGCCAGAATATTGTTAGGGCCCATAACCTTTGCATCATCCAATGACTTCAGCCGTTTCTTGATATCACGTGGAGTGAATTGAATTGGTTGAAGACTGGCATCTGTGATGCTGGGGACCTCAGGAGCAGGCCAAGATGAATCATCCACTCAGCACTTCTGGCTGAAGATTGTTGCGAATGCCTTACCTTTTGCACTACTCTGCTGGGCTCCTCCATCAATGAGGATGGGATTATTTGTGGAGCCACCTCCTCCAGTGAGTTGTTTAATTGTCCAACACCATTCATGACTGGATGTGGCAGGACTGCAGAGCTTCGGTCTGGTTAGTTGGTTGTGGGATCGCTTAGCCCTGTCTATCACTTGCTGCTTATGCTGTTTGGCACGCAAGTAGCCCTGTGTTATAGCTTCACCAGGTTGACACCTCATTTTTAGGTATGTCTGGTGCTGCTCCTGGCATGCCCTCCTGCTCTCTTCATTGAACCAAGGTTGACCCTCTGGCTTGATGGTAATGGGTAGAATAGGGGAATATGCCAGACCATGAGGTTACAGGTTGTGTTTGAGTACAATTCTGCTGCTGCTGATGGCCCACAACGCCTCATGGTTGCCCAGTCTTGAGTTGCTAGATCTGTTCGAAATCTAACCCATTTAGCACGGTGGTAAACCCACACAACACAATGGAGGGTATCCTCAATGTGAAGGCGGGACTTTGTCTCCACAAGGACTGTGCTGTGGTCACTCCTACCAATACTGTCAAGAGCAGATGCATCTGCAGCAGGCAGGTTAGTAAGGACGAGGTCAAGTACGTTTTTCCCTCTTGTTGGTTCCCTCACCACCTGCCACAGACCCAGGCTAGCAGTTATGTAATTTAGGACTCGGCCAGCTCGGTCAGTAGCGGTGCTACCGAGCTACTCTTGGTGATGGATATTGAAGTCCCCCATCCAGAGTACATTCTGTGCTCTTGCCACCCTCAGTGCTTCCTCCAAGTGATGTTCAACACGGAGGAGTACTGATTCATCAGCTGAGGGAGGGCAATGTGTGGTAATCAGCAGGAGGTTTCCTTGCCCATGTTTGGCCTCATGCCATGAGACTTCATGATGTCCAGAGTTGATATTGAGGACTCCCAGGGCAACTCCCTCCTGACTGTATACCACTGTGCCACCACCTCTGCTGGGTCTGTTCTGCCAATGGGACAGGACATACCCAGGGATGATGATGGTGGTGTCTGGGACATTATCTGTAAGGTATGATTCTGTGAGGATGACTATGTCAGGCTGTTGCTTGACTAGTCTGTGAGACAGCTCTCCCAATTTTGGCACTAGCCCCCAGATGTTAGTAAGGAGGACTTTGCAGGGTCGACAGGGCTGCGATTGCCGTTGTCATTTCCAGTGCCTAGGTTGATGCTGGTTGGTCCATCTGGTTTCATTCCTTTTTTGTAACTTTGTAGCGGTTTGTTACAACTGAGTGTCTTGCTAGGCCATTTCAGAGGGCATTTAAGAGTCAACCACATTGCTGTGGGTCTGGAGTCACATGTAGGCCAGACCAGGTAAGGACGACAGATTTCTTCCCCTGAAGGACATTAGTGAACCAGATGGTTTTTTACAACAATCGACAATGGTTTCATGGTCATTATTGGACTTTTAATTCCAGATTTTCATTTAATTCAAATTCCACCATGTGCCATGGCGGGATTTGAACTCGAGTCTCCAAAGCATTACCCTGGTTCTCTGGATTACTAGTCGAGCAACAATGCCTCTACCAGCTAGAAGGACAAGGGTAGCAGATAGATGGAAACGTCACCACCTGGAGGTTCCCCTCCAGGTCACTCACCATCCTAACTTGTAAATATATCGCCATTCCTTCACTGTCACTGGGTCAAAATCTTGGAACTCCCTCCCTAACAGCACTGTGGGTGTACCTACACCACATGGACTGCAGCAGTTCAAGAAGGCAGCTCACCACCACCTTCTCAAGGGCAACTAGGGATGGGCAATAAATGCTGGCCTGGTCAGCGAAGCCCACATCCCGTGAATGAATAAAAAGAACTCTACAACTGTGATGTCAATTGTAGTATTAAGTACAAGAGTTCTTAGTGAGGGCTCAGACTGACACTTAAATGAGATGGCTTGAGGAACATGGCCTCACTGCACTCTCTCGAGTGGCAGGTTGCGAGTTCATATCTGGAATTGCACTCTGCACTAGTTTAGTATCAACGTGAAATCAGAAACACCATTATGCACCACTATTGTACAAATTTATCTTGCATTACACAGACACAAAGACAAACTCATATTTTGTTTTATAACAAATCAGATGCAATTATCATCTGCTTCATAGGTCCCTTTTCCACTTGAATTTGATTGTAAATTGCTGTCAAAACACTTTCAACATAAACATCAGTCAACGGCCTGATGACCCTCGCAATGGTTGAATAAGTTAACAACTACAACTTGATCTACTGTGGTGCTGCTCAGCTAGAAAAACCTACGGGGATAATTTTAAATCCAGATTGGGCAGAGGAAGGAAATGGCATCAAAGTACTCATTTGAGAAACCAGAGCCCAGCCCGCCTCCAAAGCGGCCGCTTTTGGTTTTAGTGGAGGCAGGTTGGGGGCGGGTGACTAATTTGCTCTCAGGAGACAAGTCCTGAATGAAAATATTCTAATGAGGCCATGTGCTTCACATTTTCCCTTTTGTTTTTAAGTTTTATGTTGCTGAGTGGGATTCCCGGCCTTGTAAACTCTGACAGCTGAAGGGAGAAGAGAATAGCTAGATGGGACAGGGAAGGGCCTTTCCAGTACCGTTTGCGGCCCAGGGAGCTTAGGAGTGCTTTCCCCTGACACACCAAACAATGTCCAACCCCCCACCCTTCCCAATGTCAGCTTCCCTCCTGATTTCAAACAACAAAAAAGATTTGCCTTTACATAGCATCTTTAAAATAGTAAAATCACCTGAGGCACTGCACAGGGGAAAGCAAAATTTGACACCAAGCTACATAAGGAGATTCATTACAGGTGGCCTAAAGCTAGGACAATGAGACCAATCTTAAGCAGCATCATAAAGGAGATAGAGGGAGGGATGTGGGAAGTTTAGGAAGGGACTTTCTGACCCTAGGGCCTACAGGCAGCTGAAGATATCAATGTCAGTGGTGCAATGATTGGGATGTGACTTGGAGGAGTGAGGGGATCTTGGAGAGTTGTAGGGTTGGTGGAGGTTGCAGCAGAGAGGAGGGGTGAAGACGTGGAGGGATTTGAAAACATGGATAAAAAGAATTTAAAAATGAGGCATTGCCATCCATGGCCAAAATCTTCGGGTCGGCGTGTGGGGGCGGGTCCCGCTCGCCGATGCGTAAAATGACGCTCGGTGACGCCGGGCATGCGTCCCGACATCACTGCGCGCCATTCAGATCTTCAGTTCGGTGGGCAAGCGCCGGAGTTGGCTACACGCCCACAGAACGGTCAAAGGCCATTTAAATATCAATTTAAATAATTAACAGGGCTGCCTGTCCAACCTTAAGGTTGGTGGGCAGGCGAAGAGCCCAGGCGGCCTTCGCGTTTATCATGAAACCTCATCCACGGGCAGGATGAGGTTTTATGAAGGTTTTTAAACTTCAGTAAAAATTTTTAATAAACATCATAGGGAAAGATTGCACCCCCGCCCCCCCACCCCCCGGTCGGAGGGGAAATGCGGGAGCGAGCACGGGCGGGTGCGCCTCCAATCGGCGCCCCCGATCGGGGACGCGCTGCCATTTTACGTGGGCGGGCCAATTAAGACCCGCCCAGCGTGACATCTGCTAGGAAGCGCTATGCTGTTCAGGCGGGAGGGAGGAGGATTCCCTCAGCCGGGAGTGCGCGAAAGAGCGCACAGGTCTCCCTGAGGCTAAGTGCTGCCTCGGGGAGATTGACTCCGGTTTAAAACTTTTAATAAACATGTTTAAAAACTTTCCCTGCCATGTCCCTTCATGTGACACTGTCACATGAGTTGGGACATGTCCATAAGTTTTAATGAAACTCATGAAACTTCATCCCGCCCGTGGATGAGGTTTCATGCTTTTCCAAAGCCTGCCAGGGCTCCCGGCCTGCCCGCCAGCGTTAAGGTTGGACGGGCAGGTCCATTAACGACCTTAATTAGTTTTTCAATGGCCTCAATAGGCCGTTGACAGGTCGGCGGATGCTCAGCTGATTCGGCTGCGCCCTCCCCGACCTGAAGATGGAAATGTTCCGGGTGACGTCGGGAGTTCCACCTGATGTCATCCCGCCTCATTTTACGCATCGGCAAGCGGACCCCTCCCCCGCTTGCCGACTGGAAAGATCCTGCCCATAGACACGTCCCAGCTCATGTGACACTGTCACATGAGGGGACATGTCTTAAAAAATGTTTTCTTTCTTCATTTAAATTTTTAAAAATCAAACTAATCTCCCTGAGGCAGCTCTGTGCCTCAGGGAGCTTTCTGCTCTCTTTCACGCGCATGTGTGAAAGAGTGCAGGCCCCGACTCAGCCTACTCCCCCCGCCCGCAGGTGCACGTCACGTGGGGTGGGCCTTAATTGGCCTGCCCACGTAAAATGGCAGCGCACAACCGATCACGGGCAGCGATCGTCTGCACGCGCGGCCGCCCGCACCCGCTCCCTCCCAGCCTTCCCCCCAGCAGGAAGAAAACTCTCCCCCATGAACCAATGTGGATCAACAAGCAAAGGGGTGACCAGTGAACAGGACGTCATGCAAGTTAGGATATGGGCAGCAGAGTTTTTGATTGGCTGAAATTGATGGTAGTGGAAGATGGGAGGCCAACCAGGCGAGCATTGGAATAGACAAGTCTAGAGGTTACACAAGCATGGGTGAGGCTTTCAGCAACAGATGAGCTGAGGTAGGGCTGAGACAGACAATGTTACGAAGGTAGAAGCAGGCAGTCTTTATGATGGAGAAGAATGGGGTCAGAAGCTCGTCTCAGGGTCAAATAGGATGCCTAAGCTGCAAACAATCTGGGTCAACCTCAAACAGTGACCCTGGAGAGGAATAAAGTCAGTGGGGCTATAGGGAACAGAGTTTGTGACAACATTGTGCACAATGGTTTTGGTTTTCTCAAATCTAATAGAAGGAAATTTCTGCACAACCAGTGTTGGGTGTCAGACAAGCAGCATGGCAAATCACAAACAGTGAAGAGGTTGAGAGAGTGCTGGTGAGATAGATCTGGGTGTCGTCTGCATGTGCATGTGGAACTTAAGATTGTGCTTTCAGGTGATGTCACTCAGGAGCAGCAAATAAATGCAAAATAAGAGGGAAACAGGGATAGATCCATGGTAGACACAAGAGGTAACAGTGCGGGAGGGAGAAAAGAAGACGTTTTATGTGATGGAATCAAACAATGTAGCCCCCACAGCTGAACAGCAATGAAAAGGGGTTGAAGGAGGAACTTGTGGTCAACCTTGTCACAGGCTAGAGACAGATCAAGAAGGAGGTCAGATCCCCCTCAATGTCTGACCCCAGTCCTGAGGTCAGATCCCTGACTGCGGCCGGGAGCTGCAGGCCTACTTGCACAATTCCCTGCCAACCTCTCAATTGAGCTGGATGCAGCTGAGAAGCAGAGATTTTTTTCACTCAGCAGGATTTCCAGGAAAACCATACATCTGGGTTTTCCAGCCACTAAACCTCTCTCCACTCTGCCCCTGCTTCCTCCCAACCTCACAGTTATTATTGGGGCCTATATGTTTGCCCAGCTGTAATTGCCTCACTGCTTCCCTCACACTCTGTCATAATCTTGCTGTTATATTCCATTTTCCATTCTCCTGAATCCCTTATCTTCCCCAAGAATCCCCCTCATGATTTTCTTTCCTTTTCCCTTTGGCTGTTTCATTGATTTCCCACTGCTCCTCTCTTCGGCCTTCTATTGAGTATTTTCTTGTCCGCTCGTTCACATTTTCCCATTTCTCTCCTTCTCCCCCTTCTCCTTTTTTTCTGATGACCTATAATTTATTTCCTGAGACTGACACCTCTGACCAACCTCCGCCGCTGCTGAGGTTGTCTCAGCACGTGTAGGCCCCCGAAGGTCAGCACTGAGTGCCATTAAAGACGCTGTGCGTATGAAGTGGGTGAGAAGCAACAGGGGAGAAGACACAGCTGAGAGGCAAATGGAGCAGGAGACAAAGTCGAGCCCTCTTAGCCAACAAACTTTGTCTGCGTTTGTGACTGTTTTAAGAATCCATTGAACGGCCAGCTTACGTTTCACATTCATCAAAAAGCACTCAAGGTGCTTTATGACCAACAGACATTCTCTCACATCCTTTAGACACACCAGGCACGTGCCAGATTCAGAATGTTCAATGAAAGACAGTGGAAGCTGCTGACTACATCTGTGTCACTGCTGCCCTCTACTGAACTGCAGAACATGATTCAATGTGATTCAATACATGTGCAAAGCCCCATAACAGCATGACAAACTCCATAACAGTTCACCAGTTCATTGTACGTGCTGGCAAAATCCAAAGAAATACTCAAAGTTAATTCATCTATGGACACTAATGTAGGAAGATCGTTGTCACCAATAAATCCACAGAACGTAAATTTGAAAGAAAAATGCTCAGAATCTGAGCTGAAATTCTACATGGAAAAAAGGTTTTAGATTTACAGTGGAATGTGCAACATTATCCAAGAAATAAGTATTAGTTTTTGGTCATGGAAGATGTAACAAGACAAGATGATTGATTAAGTTAGCACCTATTTACTTATTAGATCATTAGTGAAATGAGAGCACTACTGGAATTGGTAATGCAGTCGTTTATAATCCCTTGTGTACCCACTCAGAAAGCTCATTCCAAGCATATGGTTCAAATCCCAATTAGCACCTTTCCCTGGAGCTGTTTCACTTTGAAGTCAGATTGTGATTCATCTAAAGTTAAACAAATATTGCCCATGGGCAGCAATAAATATCTTTAAGAAGTCTTGTGTCAATTAATATCTTGTATTTTATATTTTTCCCCTCTTTTATTGCTATCTATATTGAACTAAGCATGAACTGAGTTTGTGGCGGACACTGATTAATACAGTTCAGCTGAAAAGGTCTTTGCCAAAGAGAGAAAATTTAGTTGAACAGTGCTGCTTTTTTGGAAGTGCACCTCATCCACAAGAAGTATGTGTCTGGGGTGAGGGGGGTGGGGGTGGGAGTTGGGGTGGCGGTGGGGGTGGAGTTGTGGTGGGCCAGGCTAACAGAACCTAGAAAGGGTGGTGAGGGGGATTTGGGTATGCCAGGCTGGACAGGCAGGGGTGCAGGAGGAAATCCCAGAGGGGAGAAGACTGCCTTCGATGGGCCCAAAGGGCTCGTAAGGGAGGCACCCCACACCCCCCCCTATTGCTCACCACAAGCCTGAGCAGTGAGAGCTGCCGGGCTTCCAATTCAGCGCCAGCCCCCGCCTGACATGGGAAAAAAATTACAGCCAGGGTTAGAAGAGCCCCTTCTGTGGCCATTAATTAGCGAGTGGGCCCTTGGCACTATGCACAATTTTACACCACACAATCCCGCTTTCCAACCCTCACCCAGGGGTGTGTAAAACTCTGCCCCTTATCACTGAACGGTTTGGCTTGTTGCGATGTATTCAGTGCTTACACCAGCCCCTCCACTACAATTAATTCAAGGTATAAGCTGCCCCTTTTGTTCAGCACCCAGTGTATGTACAACCAGTTTTTGATCCACTAGGAATTCTGTTATAAAAAGTGACCTTCCCCAAGGTTGCCACCTTCCTGCATAAGACAATCTTCTGTCAGATATTTGCCTTTGTGTGTTCAATGGTTTGAAGGCAGCAACAAACTTACATAGAATCACATAGAATTTTACAAGACAGATTTGGCCCAATGGTCCACACTGGTGTTTATGTCCCATAGGCCCTTCTTCAACCTGACTTTATAAATGATGACGGTAATTGTTCTATTTTATATAGCTTTATTGAACTGCATTGAGCAGATTCATAAAAGAGCAATATTTTTGAGATTTCTCTGTGGTGTTTAGGTTGTTAAACATCACCCTGTTTTATCATGTACAGTGTAGGTACTTGTAACCTTTTTCAACACCCAAACCACATTGGCCTCATGGAAGTAATTATCATTCCTGAGGTTAAATTATTTTGCTTCATCAATTTATCCATCATCAACAGCAGCAACTGCTGAATATTAACAGCTTTAAGGTCGCTTCATGTGCAGCAGTGCCAGATGCTGACTGTTACAATGTGTGCTGCTTCCTTTTTTGAAAGTCATCCTTTATACTTCAAGGAAGAAATTTGTATGAATGCACTAGTAATTGTTTTCCGTTTACTCCTTCTCAGATTGTGGTGTTTATAACCAGCATTCAACCCAAGAGAAGAATTGACAGATTATTCCTGTAACACTATGACCCAGTTTTATTCTGCAGATATTGTAGCAATCTTTCTGAATGATGATAATGGAATCCAATATCACTGAGCTTCAGTGAAGCAGTCATGTGTTCTAAACAAGCTAACATACTAATATAGAATCCAAAGCAGCTACTATAAGTGGAAATTGGCAACAGGCAAAACTGCAGAACAATGAAACTATTCTCCCCTCCACCTACTTCTGAAACGAGTGAACTATGATGATTGCAGCTCCTCAGGCACCTTCACCAGTTCGGCATCGCTATAATTGGTCATTCTATATGTGTGACTTAAGAAAATTGGTGTCAACAGGCAATTTGATTCATGTATCACAGCAAGTTTCATCCTTTCTTCTCCTCATTATCAGACATCTGCACAGCCACATTTTACACAGGCATGACTCAATATGAGAGCTGATCTTAACTCTAGCCATTCTGCAGAAACTGGGTGGAAGAGGCAGTTAAGGCCGAGCAGGTGGCTTGGAACTTGTCTCATAACCTCTGGGGTTCTCCTGGTGGCTGAGGAACCTGCCCAAAATGTGCTGGAGCCTCCTGGATTCATGAAAATCATGGTCCTCTTATATTAATATGACCCATTGTATTTTAACCCAGTTCTGAGTGCAAAAGGTGCTATGGCTTTCCCACCAGGTGAGAGCAGCTCAGCAGCTGTTGGGAAGGATGAAGAGGCCCAAATAATGTCTAAAACTTTCCTTTGTGTGACCAGGAAAATTTAGGAGCGTTCCTTCAGGCTCTACAATAAACATTGTGGCTTCTTCTGTCCAAGAACCACCAATCCCTTGCAAGAGTCACCTGGAGCATTCCCCTAACCCTATCTCTTGGACTCCATGTCCACTGTGGTCAGTGCCTTTACATGAGGAAGGTGAGACCAGCCATTCGAGTGCCTGTGTCATTCTTCCCAATAAATGTTTACTTTTGAAAAATCACTGCTACCAGCTTGCTGTTTGTAGAACAATTCCATTAATTCACAGCAAAGACCTAGGTTGTAACAACAGGATGTGAATGAATTCCTCATCAGAAGTGTCAAAGAGGTAAGTTATTTTTTGACTATACGTAACTGATAGCGACAGATGTTATTCATTCTTTACCCTGTTCATCCCACATGCCAGACCAAATGTAGCATGATCTCAGTGCCAGATGCAAAATGAAAATATCAAATTTTCTGGCTGCTATTGGCCTGAAAAGTCACCGGCCCTGTTTTGCATTACCATATGAAGTCAAAATTAGCACCATTATCTCCTTTTGTATCACAGAGCAATGAAGACCAATCAAAACATCCTACCCATTCATATTCGCTAAGTCAGCACAAAGCAAGTGTTAAATGATAGCAGCAGATCACATTTATACGGAGCTATTATTGTAGAAAACCTCGAGGCCTTTCTGATCTGTGCGTTGGAGTATGACATCATGTGGTATAATGGCCCATTAGAAATTAGAGGCATGGGTTTGAAAGAGAAATAGTGAATGGAAAGTCATAGTGAGTTTGTGTACGTAAATTCCCACGATGCATTCTCAGTACGTGTGTGATCTCTAAGCTGGGGCACTAAAGATGAAAGTTAATTCAAGTGCTTAGTGTTGCCACAAGCATTCAAGAAACCTACTTCCTGTATAAATATTTCTGTGGCAAATTCTTCACTCTAGTGTGAGAGAATCCCTTATGTTCCCTAGCTTCAATGTTTGTGTACTTGTGATTTGTGTCACTGTGATGGTGTGCTTTGTTCTCTTTGGGAAATGTTTCCACTGCACTCTCCTGTTGACCTGTCAAACCTTAACTTGTTAAAGATTGTCGAGATGTTGGCTTACTGTTAGCGTCTATGATCTTCATATTACTGCCCACTTTATTGGAAGCTTGAATGACAGAAATGATAAGAATTTTTGATTTGGAGCCAGGCAGGTAGTGAATAGTGAACATTAGTTGCAAGCCCATATTGAAATTATAATAAAAGTGCCTCAATGGGTAAGGAACTGCCCTAGTCTGTGTGTGCAGCTGTATTGGAAACAGAACGGTATCGATGTTGCAATTATTCCCTGTGCATCCGTTGGAAAGATTAAGTGGCTTTGTATTTTTACACCAGTTCAAAAAATGAAAGAACTTGCATTTGATTTAGAGATAGATGTCGGTGCACAAGTCAACCTTTGAAGCCTCAAAAGATCTCTCCAAAATCGGGTTTGACTGCTGACTATAAGTGAAATGCTGGCATGGGTGTGGGTGGTCATCATTTTGAAATGTCATCTGCTTCCGATGCAAAGAGTGAGTGTGTCTTAAACTCTTGCAGTTCTTTGCAACACAGCCCATATCGCCTGCTTGATTACTTATGCCCAGTTATAAGATACTGGTAAGTAAAACAGGCATTTGTGGGGAGAAAAATTGAGGCCAACTACTAATGCAAGTAAAGCATGTTGCGGCTAAAAAGGGATGGGTTAATGTTTATGCTGAGAATGTGCAAAAACATGATTTAGGGGCTGGAAAATGGGGCCACCTTATAAACCAGGTTGATTTACAAGCTGTGATTTATGGTAATCATTTGAATTGTACTTACAATGGCATTAACATGTCCTTAATTGATTAGAATTTTTAATGCTGTAAAACACTATAATCATTAATATTTTCAATTTCAAACCTTGGGCCTGGATTTTCACCAGGTCTTGTTAACTCGAGGGCCCTTTAAAACTGGCAGGCGGTCCCAATTCCAGGATTCCCGACCCCATTCCCAGACTGAGATTTTTGGGAGTACTTTTAAAAGATGCGGGCTGCTTCCTGTCAAAGTCTGCATCCAGCACTCCCAACCTGGCTGGCTTCATTGCGGAGGTAGGTGTTATGACCAGTGTAGTTGGTAAAGTGGAGTTATTTAAAAATTCCAGAGGGAAACTTTAAAGAACTGTCATAATCTATAACTTTAAGTGTTATGTTCGAGATTCGACTCTAAATTCAGGAATCAGACCATCAGTTCTTGAGGTTTTATATTAAACTAATTGAAACATTTTATTAAGTTACACAGGTTAAAAATATATATACACACATAGCTACAAATTACGATTATCATAACTTTTAACAAGTTCCCAAACTAATCTCCATTAAAGCAACAGCAACCCATAGACTTAACCAAACTTAACCACCAGGCAAAGCATTTTCACCTTATGAATTCAAAATGAGGTTCCTTTCACTGTGGAGCCAATTGGAGGTTTGCAGCTGTCTTTTGATCTTACATTGCCTCTGCTCTGTACACCCGAAAACTGCTGAAGTTATACCTACCACCACTGATTGAATTCAAATTCTCACTGCCTCACCAACCTCTTTGAACTTCATATTATAACAATGAAACCCCTTTCATTGTACCAATTTATTAGTAATATAAACAAACGCTTGGTAGCTGCTAGAAAGGCATCAAGTTTTCACCCCACTTCTTGAATGCTCTATTCAAAAATTGCTAATGCACACTATCTCTCTCACATATCAAAACTAGTACATGTTAAAGCACCCAGACTAGCTGGCTTTAATCCAATTAAGGTATACCCACAGACTAAACCTCTATTTTAAAAGGAAAATATTTTCCAAAATATTATATACATTAATAGCTTCATGAAACCCCTCTCCTTATCAAAAAATGAACCGTCATAATTCTAAAAGACGGCCTCATTTTAATAACCCATCTCACACCATCTCCTATACTCATTACACTATTACATTACCAGATGCATGCATTAACATAAATACACAAACAAGTCCTTGGTATCAACAGAAATCACTCCAGTAGAGTGTCCGGTTTTTTTTTATATATACCAGTTTCCATTAAGCTTCAAACTCTTGATAACACACCTGCGAACAAATTTTCTCTTCCAGCAATATGTATAATACGTAGATTAAATGGTTGTAATAATAGACTCCATCTGAAAAGCCTTGCACTTTTGTCTCAAAATTTGTCCAAAAAGTTCAAATAATTGTGATCTGTATAAACAATTGTTTCTGATTAATTGTTTGCAACATAAATTTCAAAATGCTGCAATGCTAACACCAAACTTAAAGTCTCTTTTTCAATTATTGAATATCTTCTCTGTTGTACATTCAGTTTCCGTGAAAATACCTTATCGCTTTTTGAATTCCAGTGCCATCTTCTTGTAACAGTACAGCCCCAATGCCTATATTGCTTGCGTCAATGGCCAACTTGAATTGCTTGGCATAATTGAGTACTACCAACGCCAGTGTCATAGTTAATACAGTTTTCAAACTATCGAATGACTTCTGACACTCCAGTGTTCATTGAAACTTCTTGCTCTTTTTTAATAGTTCAGTCAGTGGAGCAACAACTTGGCTGAATTTTGGTACAAATTTCCAGTAAAACCCATTCATGCCCAGAAATCTCAAAACTTCTCGTTTTGTTGTAGGCACTGGGAAATCCATGATAGCCTTGACTTTCGCATCTCTTGGAGCCGCCTTACCATGTCCAATGTGCACTTGTGATTTGTGTCACTGTGATGGTGTGTTTTGTTCTCTTTGGGAAATTTTTCCACTGCACTCTCCTGTCGACCTGTCAAACCTCAACTCATTAAAGATTGTCTAGATGTTGGCTTACTGTTAGCATCTATGATCTTCATATTACTGCCCGCTTTATTGGAAGCTTGAATGACAGAAATGATAAGAATTTTTGATTTGGAGCCAGGCAGGTAGTGAATAGTGAACATTAGTTACAAGCCCATATTGAAATTACAATAAAAGTGCCTCAATGGGTAAGGAACTGCTCAAGTCTGTATGTGCAACTGTATTGGAAATAGAACGGTATCAATGTTGCAATTATTCCCTGTGCTCCTTATGCTTTTGTAAACTCACTTTTAGCCAAGTTCATCACCAAATTAGCTTCTTGTAGTTGAGTAAATAATTCTTCCAGATGCTGTAAATGCTCCTCCCACATCAGACTGGAAACCATTAGTTCATCAATATAAACCGCGTAATTGCTTAGAGCCGCAATTACTTTGTTTGTCAGTCTTTGAAATGTCACAGGTGCATTCTCCATACAAAATGGCATGATTTTAAACTGTCCACTTGGTGCTGATACCTCCTTTGCCCTCTCCGACAACGGTACCTGCCAATATCCTTTTAGCAAATCAACTTTCGATTGTCCCACTTTCTCAATGCAATCCTCCAACCGTAGTATAGGATATGAATCCACTTTTGTCGCCGCATTCACTTTTCGATAGTCCACACACAATCTTTGTGTTCCATCCAGTTTGAGCACCAATACAATGGACGAACTCCAGTTACTGAAACTAGACTCAATGTTATAATTTTGGAGTATGATATCAATTTCCTTTTGTATTTGTGATAACTTTGCTGTAGTTAACCTATAAGGTTGGTGCCTCGCTGAAGATGACATTTCTATACATACATCATGTAAAGCTAAATGTGTCTTTCCCAACTTATTTCCACAAATAGGTTTGTGTGACTGCAGTTGCTTTTCCAAATTACTTTGACACTTGCTTGGAAGGTAACTCAATATTTAATTTAAATTTTCAAGCAACCCCTCATTATCCAATTTGATTAGAGGAAAATCAATTTCAGAGTCCTGCACTTCTATTCCTTTCATCCATCATCACTAACACCTCTTTTTGTTCCTCTTCCCTATCAAAGTACTTTTTAAGTACATTTATATGACACACCCTCTGCTTCTTTCTTCTATCTGGAGTATTTATTAAATAATTTACTTCACTCAATTTCTTTTCAATCCTGTAAGGCCCACTAAACCTTGCATTTAATGAATCCCCTAGTACTGGTAACAAAACTAACACTTTCTCTCCAGAAACAAAACTGCAAATTTTAGCCTTCTTATCTGCTTTCACTTTCATCACTGGCTGTGAGATCTTTAAATGTTCCCTAGCCAACTCACACGCTCTGTTCAATCTTTTCCTGAAATTTGATACGTAATCCAAGAGGGTAGTTTCTGAATTTTGACCCACCAATTTCTCATTAATCAATTTCAGTGGTCCCCTTACCTCATGACCATAAACTGATTCAAAAGGGCTAAAACCAGTTGATGTATTATGATTGTCTCTAATAGCAAATAACAAAAATGGAATTCCCGTGTCCCATTCAGTGCATAATTCTGGCAGTATGCTCTTATCATAGTTTTTAAAGTTTGATGCCACCTTTCCAAAGCTCCTTGTGAATCTAGATGTTAAGCTGTTGACTTAAACTGTTTTATCCCCAAACCGTTCATTATTTCCTTAAACAGATGTGACATGAAACTTGACCGCTGATCTGATTGTATTTCCTCAGGTAAACCATATCTTGTAAAAACTTAATTAACTCCTCCACAATCTTAGTTGTAATATTTCTTAAAGGTATCGCTTCATCCATTATTGTTAATAAATACTGATTTCCACTTTTAGTCTTAGGGAGAGGTCCTACACAATCAATCATGGTCCTGGTAAAAGGTTCTTCAGATGCTGGTATTGGGATTAAAGGTGCCTGCTTAATCACTGCTTGTGATTTTCCTGTTACTTGACATATATAACAGGTTCTACAGAATTTGATTAAGTCCCCGTGCAATCCTGACCAAAAAAACCCTCTGTATCTTTTCCTGTGTTTTCCCAATTCCTAAATGTCCCCGCATTGGAATTTCATGAGCAATCCTCAGAATCTCATTTCTATACCCTAATGGGATAACAATCTGATGCACCTCCCTCCAGGTTTCATTTGCTGAGACACGATACGATCACCATTTTCTCATTAATATATTCCCTCGAAGATAATAACATACTGGAATACATTTTGCTTCACTTTCTGAATAAGCTTTCTGATATAACTGTTTTAACTGCAAATGATTTTTCTGCAACTCAACTGACCTCTCTGAGTTAAACACTTCAGCTGAATTGTCTTGCATTCCTTCCTCCTGAACAATGTTATCAAATACAGTGCCAGATAATTGGATTTCAACACCTTCTTCTTGCCTTTGAACTGCCTGCTTATCTTGTTTATTTTGGTCTTCCCTATGGGCTTTTGATCTCGTTAAAACACAATCAGGAAACAATCCAGGATGTTCCTTCTGTAGCACTTCTGTTGAAAACACTTCTACAGGTTGCTAAACTACTATAGGCATCATCCAAATTTGTGATCTAGCTATATCATTACCAGAATAAATTGACCCCTACAATGAGTAATTTTTCCATCACTCCAAGGATAACCTCATCATTTTTCCATCTGCTCTTTAAATTTACCTTCCACAACGGAATAGATTTAACATCTCCATGAACCCCACTTATTATTACCTTCTCCTGCAACATGCCCTCTGAACAACAATGATCACTATTCCACAACATTAAGGATTGACTAGCCCCTGTGTCTCTTAAAATTTTAACATCTTTACCTACTCCACCCTGTACACGTGGAAAGACTTTCCCTTCACTTACAAAGTCTTTAAACATTTCTGCAACCTGCTCCTCAGAATTCTTTTGAGTAAACGGTGAACACAATCCCACTTCTTTACCTTTCACTGATTCTCCCTGTTTCACCTGTACACAAACCATTGGCTTCTTCTGTGCCTGAACATCAGAACCCACAGTACTTATACTTCCAAAGCTTTTCTGTACCCCAATAATTCCTACAGATTTTCCCTCCAACACACTGACTTTGTGTGCCCCACTTTATTACAATGAAAACACCTCAATTTTCGAATGTCACTTCTACCTTCAGAACCTTCCTTTTTATTCTGAGAAAAAACTTCCTGGGAACTTCCAGCTAGTCTTTCTCTTCCCTGATTGCCTGCCTTCCTTTCACCTTCCCACTTTTTATCCTTTTCCGATTTGAAAGGGTGACAGAAAAAAGGTTTAACTCTATGAACTAACTCATAATCATTTACTGCTTGTCTTACAGAATCAACCCTCTGTTCTCCCACATGAGTTCTTACTATCAAAGGGATTGAATCATTAAATTCTTCCAAAAGAATTACTTCCCTAAGAGCTGCATAGGTTGTCTCTATTCTTAACGCTCGTATCCACCAGTCAAAATTATTTTGTTTTACTCTTTCAAACTCAATATAAGTTTGCCCAGGCTGTTTTCTCATATTTCTAAATTTCTGCCTGTATGCTTCAGGAACCAACTCATATGCACTCAAAATAGCTTTTTTCACCACATCATCATTCACCAACATTTCTTCTGAAAGCAAAGCAAATACCTCAAGCCCACTACCTAATAACTTGGATTGTAATACTAATGACCAGTTTTCCTGTGGCAATTTCATCTGTTTAGCTAGCTTCTCAAATGAAATAAAGAATGCTTCAATACCTGTTTCCTCAAACTTTGGAAGAGCTTGTACAAATTTAAACCTATCCCCACTGGGTTCTACTCTAGAGATAAATCCTCCCTCACCTACTGACAGCTCTTTTCTAACTGTCAACATTTTCAGTTGGAATTCTCTTTCTCTCTCTCTTTCTCTTTCCTCCTTCTCCATCCTCGCAATTTCTAATTCCCTTTTAAAAGCCATTTCTCTCTCCTTTGCTTCAAATTCAAGCTTTTTCAGTTCCTTTGCTTGTTCAAATTCTAGCGCCTTCATTTGTAACTGAAGTCTCACTACCTCAAGCTGTGACTCACTAGCGTCAGGTTTCACAGCCAACTGTAGATGCTGTGCTATACTTTTAACGATATCTGATTTCCTAGCTCCCATAGGTTACCCCAATTGTAACTTATCCACCAACTCTGTTAACTTACTTTTGGTTATTTTCTCCAACCGAATTAGAGTTATCTCCTCTACTCCCAGACAAGTCTGAGCAATTGCCAAAATCATCTTGCAGTCTCACCACTTCTAAAATACCTCACCAACTCCTGAATTCAAAGTGCCTCTCGTGCCCTTAAGCTTAAGATTCACCAATTCCTAACCAGTCGAGGAATTAGAGATATAATTTACCCAGGCATAACTCCCAATTGTTATGACCGAAGCAGTTGGTAAAGCGGAGTTATTTAAAAATTCCAGAGGGAAACTTTAAACAACTGTCATAACCTATAATTTTAAGTGTTATGTTTGAGATTCGGTTCTAAATTCAGGAATCAGACCATCAGTTCATGAGGTTTTATATTAAACTAATTGAAACATTTTATTAAGTTACACAGGTTAAAAATATATATACGCATAGCTACAAATTACGACTATCATAACTTTTAACAAATTCCCAAACTAACCTCCATTAAGGCAACAGCAACCCATAGACTTAACCAAACACCAGGCAAAGCATTTTCACCTCACAAATTCAAAATGAGGTTCCTTTCACTGTGGAGCCAATAGGAGGCTTGCAGCTGCCTTTTGATCTTACATTGCCTCTGCTCAGCACACCCGAAAACTACTGAAGTTATACCTACTGATTGAATTCAAATTCTCATTGTCTCACCAGCCTCTTTGAATGTCATCTTTTAACAATGAAACTTTTTCATTGTACCGATTTTATTAGTAATATAAATATGTTGCTTGGTACTTTCTAGAAATGTGTCACCCTAGTGTTTTACCCCACTTCTTGAATGCTCTATTCAAAAAATGCAAATGCACGCTATCTCTCATACATATCAAAACTAGTACCTATCAAAGCACCCAGACTTGCTGGCTTTAATCCAATTAAGACATACCCGCAGACTAAACCTTTAATTTAAAAGCAAAATATTTTCCAAAATTTTAAACACGTTAATAGCTTCATGACAGCAGGTATCATCTACACTTCTGCAACTTTCATAGAGTCGGGCCAGGTTTTTAAAGAATTATGGTTCACAGCCTCTTAGAGGAGTCGTGAACTCTAGTTTGCATGAGGGGACCTTTTAAACAAAAGTTCAAAAGGTCCCCCTCATGCCCTATGCCAAGTTACACCCTCTACCCACCCCTTCAGGCCCCTCAAGCCCCCTATGCCAATCTCTGCCCTTCCACCCAGCCTCAGGACCCATGTGCCCTTATGACTAGCTCCAGCACTTTCATGCCTATTGGTCCACTGTACACTCTCTAGAAACAATGAACACGACAGTGTAATGTGGTATGTGCAAAACAATTGCTTTGAAAAAAGTTAGGGTGGAATTTTCCCAGAATTGCACTAAGTGCGGTAGCAGACGGATAAAATGGAGTCCTAGCTGCCGATGAAAATGGCGGGTTTTCACGCCATATTGTCCCGGGCCGGCCTCATTATTTATTCACTCCCGCAAAACATGCCGTTTCTATGGCGGGCGGGCTCTCATTCGCCCACCCGCTATCACCCTGCTGTTGCATCACTCTGGCCACCTTCTTTAAAAGGCGCTCATCACCACCAGCTGCCCGGGAGACACGGCCATCAAGGGAGAAAAGACTGCAGTCCCCCTGCTTCAACAACGGGTCCCTCGAACGACTGCTGGATGCCGTGGAGGCCCGCCGGGATGTGCTCTACCCCAGTGCTGGCCGCAGGATGGGCAGCAAAGTCACCAACCCGGCTTGGGAGGCAGTGGCAGCGGTGGTCAGCGCAAACTCCGTTCAGAAGAGGACAGCCACCCAGTGCCACAAGAGGATGAATGATTTCCTCCATTCCGCCAGGGTAAGTCACTCTTCTCATCACTCCCAACTCACACACTCACAAACCCATCACACATCCGCAGGGCCCTCACTCACTGCCAGTGCAAGAGACATCACCATTCACTCTTTCACACACACCGTCATTGTCCTCATCCCATCCATAGGAGCACTCCACCCACACGGGCCAGGCACACTTATCATCTGGCCCAGCAGGTGTCCTGATACATTCTCCCCACTTCTATCCATTCAGGACAAACTAGCTCACAACAGGAGGGAAAAGGTCGCAGAGAGGTGGAAGGATGCCGGAGGTCAAAGTTCTGACAGAATTCGAAAACAGAGCCATCCAGCTGGCCGGTGATGACTGAGACCTGTCCTGTGCTGACGGTGAGGTCAGCACTGCTCTACCAAGTGAGGATCCAGCAGTGCAACATCCATCAGACAACCATGCAATGAGTGATATGTCCCATTTCACAGGCCACTGACATGCACTAATTATCTCCCCTTACTTTCGCAGCCAAAACCCAGGGCCTCCAATCAAGCCCCAAAGAAAACACTAAGAGGAATCTGAAGGTCCCCTCCCTGAAGTCCCATCACAGCGCTCACCCACACCCTCCACCAGCGCAGAGATACACACCTCGGTGGGACCTAGCTTTAGAGTAGCCTCGGGATCACAATCTGGTGAGTACATCGCACTGTCTGATCCACAGCAGGCAGTGGCAGGGACTTCCCAGGTCCATGGAACTCAGAGGACTGCTGGAGGCCAGAACGTTGCTGAGTCCGAGTCAGATGATGAGCCTCTGGACTCGGTAACGTCACAGTTGCTGGAGCTGCAAAGGCAAGCTCGGGAACATCAGGGAGGGATGTCCGCTGCACTCCTCAGATTGCAAGGCACGATGGAGGAGTCCATCCATCTTCAGGCTGAGGTGATAGAGCTGGCATTGCAACGCACCGAGGTCAACACTGGTAAGGTGGCGGCCGCCATGGAAACCTTGGTCCAGGACGTCACTCCTGGACTGCTGCGCGGGCTCAACTCCATCGCTGACACCATAGTTGGTCTCCAATAGTGTGCATGCGAGAGGGGTACTGGGCAGCCCGATCTCACCCCAGCTACCCCTTCTGCTCACGGAGTCAGCCAGGGGCCCTCGAGCCCATAGGGAGGAGGATCAACAGATGCACACCCCAGAGCCATCCACCCAGGTGACTTTGGGAGTGACCGGCCCATCCAAATCCCCTCTTCCTGTGACCTCCACAGATCCAGCTTCACAGGCCGAGGAGGGTGCCATTGCCACACAGCAGGACCCTGAAAGCAGGCTGGACCCTCCAGGTCTCGGCCCTCCAGAGGAGGTCCGCCCAAATCATCACAGACAGTGCGTCACAGTCAGCAGGCTGCCTCCACCTCCGCTGTGGGTGTCCGGGGAGCACAAAGACGTAGCGACAGAGTTAGGAAAGTTAGGTAAAAGCAGTTGCACAGCCTGGGCACGGGTGTTGATCACTAGTACATACTGTTCACTATTGTCAATAAAGTTCTAAGAATGTCTCTCTGCCTGTGGCTCCTTGTTCTGATGAGCAGTGTTCTTGTCACTCGGATGTGAAACTTTTCTGCACAAGATAAAGGCAGGTGTCTCAGTCCAGGGTCTCTTCCCTGTGCTCTGTGCAGCCTTCAGGCCACAGTGATGGTCCAGTCTCACACTCCTGGAAACATTACTGATGCCTGCACCTCGGCGCTGCTGGTCATTGCTGCCAGAATGTAGAGGGCAGGCGTCACAGAGTTCTCTCATTCTCTCTGTGTGCTCTCAGCACCTTTAAGGTGGGGCTGGCCCCCATCACACCAGCATCTGTGACCAGTGATGCTGTGCACCAGCTCCTGAAGGGCTGAGGTGCTGAAGTCGGACACAGCATCAGATGCATCTAAAGGTTCATGGCTGTGTCTCTGAGATAGCCCTGATCATGGAGCACAAGCGAGCTGCCCTCGGCCAGACAGGAGACAGACATTCTCAGAGGCTATGTGAAGATCTATGGAGTGTCCTCACTGCATGTTGTCATCATCCTCCTGCAATCAAGCGACTATTAGGGCCTCCACTGCATCTCCATGACAGGAGCATTCTCACAGAGGGTATCGGTGCTGCCATAAGCCAGACTGGAGTCAAAAGTTCACAACCTCAATGTGAGGCTCTACGGGGACACCTCACTGCATGTCGCTATCATCCTTCACAAATCTGGCAGCTATAAGGGCCTCCTGAGTGCGGCTGCCTCATGTAGCCAGTGCGAGAGCCTCATCCCTGTCATCATTACCTCCGAGGACCCCCTACCGTCAACACCATCGGTGTCCTCCTCATCGGAGGAGACCTCCAATTCCTCCATCTCCTCCTCAGCCAGCTCCTCTCCTCGTTGGAGCGCCAGGTTGTAAAGGGCACAGCAGACGATGACAATGCGTGACACCCTCTGCAGACTGTATTGCAGGGCTCCACCAGACCAGCCGAGGCACCGGAACCTCACCTTCAGCATCCTGATGGTCTGCTCCATGAAGGTGTGAGCTGCTGCGTGAGCCTCATTATATCATCGCTCTGCTGCAGTCTGAGGCCGCCGTACGGGTGTCATCAGCCACGGCCTCTGCAGGTAGCCCTTGTCCCCAAGGAGCCAGCCATGCAGCCTCTGTGGACCCTGGAAGACTGCAGGGATCGGCGAGTGACTCAGGATGTAGGCATTGTGCACACTTTCTGGAAACCGTGCGCATACCTGTAGGATGCGTTTCTGGTGATCGCATACCAGCTGCACGTTCAGTGAGTGGAAGCCCTTGTGGTTGATGAGGTCCACTGAGTGTAGCGATGGAGACCTGAGCACCACATGAGTGCAGTCAATCGCGCCCTACACCTGTGGGAATCCCGAGATCAGGGCGAATCCAATGGCCCTTGCATCCTGGCTGTCCCGCTCCCGGGCAAAATGCACAAATTTGTGTGTCATGGAGAAGATGGCATCTGTGACCTCATGGATGCATTTGTGGGTGGCGGATTGTGAAATCCCACAGAGGTCACCTGTGGAGCCCTGAAAGGAGCCACTGGCATAGAAATTGAGCGCTGCGGTCACTTTCACAGCCACTGGCAGTGGATGCCCTCCATGTCCCCTTGGCGCTAAGTCCTACAGTAAGTGGCAGATGTGAACCACCAGATCCCTGGACATGTGCAGTAGTCAGCGACACTGATTCTCAGTCATCTGCAGGAATGCTAGGTGGTGTCTATAGACCCTGGGTGTCGCTTGGCGCCGACCAGCCACGGCTCACTGTCGCTTCTGGGCAGCGTGTGCGGGAGCCCCAGTTGCCCCTTCTTCATGAGGTTGCTGCTCCTGCCTTTGCACGGCCAGGAGCCTCAGTCACTCTCTCCTCCATCTTCTACGCTCTCTGTCGGCCATCAGGCATACAGCTAGGTCACCAGGATCTATGGTCCTGACGTGGTCCTCCTGCAACATGAAAGAGAGAGAGATGTGGTTAGCATGGCCATACTTAGCACCTTTCCTGGCCCTGTGTGACTGCCCCTTAATGCTTCCGGGACAGTGCTGGTCACCCCTTGGATGGCCAGAGATGAGTGCGCTGCATGGCTGCCCTGTCAACCTGCGACATGGGGGACACTGGTCTAAACCAGGATGCTGAGATTGGAAGGGGCTGTGAGCACCTCCAGCAGTGACTGCTACATGGCCAGCGTTGGCGAGGAGATTATACAATGTGTGCAGCCCACTGCTCCGCAGTCCAATTAAGTATTGGCAGACTTGAAGTCTGTGCCGGGGGTGGGTGGATGTGGGGGGCAGTGGGGGGGTGCGGTTAAGGCATGGAGCACTTGGTGACCCTTTGATGCCACCGCGTTTGCTTGCATGGGTGGGCAGGCTAGGAGTCTGACCCCAACCATATCACTGTGGCTGCACCTGACCTGTCTCAGCTGCAGAGGCCTGGTCAGTTTATACAGGTGTCCCTAATGCGTGGCCACTTCCCTTGCTTACCCTCACTGCACCCCTCCCCCCTCAATTGCCTGTGCGCGGGATGCAGCGCCAGGGCAGCACTTGACCTCCTCCCCCACCCACTGACAACGGTCGCCTCTGAGGCTGGCTAGAACTTGGCCCCGGACACCCCAAATCCTCAGCCGTCACCTCCGAGGCTGGCCCTTGGACACCCCCCCCCTCATCAGTCGCCTCTGGGACCACACATCAATTGCCCTCACCCTCCAGCACCCCTGAGGCCTGTAAACAACGGGCGAGCTATGGAGAACTCTGCTGCTCACTCACCTCAGTTCCCGCAAAGTGAAGGCCGCCAAGTGCACATTGCCTGTGTGCTGTTGTGAAACACGTCGGTGTGCTTTCCAGCCGACATGGACAGAATAAGATGGGATTCCAAAAGCCTGGCGGGATGGCCTTTTAAGTATATGCTGATGGATTACAATTAGCTCCCCACTAATGGATGATGGGAAACGTGGTCCACCATTGGCAGGCTGAGCAGACGATTGCAACATGCCTTCAAACCGTCACGAAGCAGGTCACACCATATTTTCCATGCATGCCACCTATCACTCTCACCGCCAGCGGGCTTGGAAAATTCCGCCTGTAATCCTTTGATCACTTTCCCCTATGCTTGAAAAAAAAGTCTGGACAAGCTAACAAAGGTGTCAATTATCCAACATAATGAGGCGTACATAATGAGGCTTGGCTGAGAGCCCAGGCATCTATTAGAATAACAAAGGACCTTCTCCCCAGAGGAAACATTTTTTATTGACAGTTCAGGTCCTCTGATCTCTGAGGTCAACTCCACAATGTTTGTTGACATAAGTAAGTGATCTCAAGTGTTTGTGGTTTATGGTTTTAGAAACTTCAAAGGGCCTGGATAGTTGACACTTCTATTAGCTTGAGCAGACTTTTTCTTCAAACATAGGGGAAAGTGATCAAAGGGTTACATTTTTTCAAAGCTTTTTTTAAAAACACATTCTACTTTACACTGTGGTGTTCATTGGTTCTAGGAAGTGTACAGTGGGTTAAGGGGCATGGAAGTGCCAGAGCTTGGCATAGGGGCATGGGGGGGCCAGAGGGCGTGGGTGAAAGGCCAGAACCTGGCCTATGGGGCATGAGGGGACATAGTGGGTGGGTGGGGGTGCAAGAGATGGCATGGATGGGGATGGGGAGTGTTTGGAGAGTGAAGTCGGTATGAGGGGTGAGGACTGGAGGGCCTTTCTATTTTTATTTTAACTGGGGCAAGACCCACAGTACTAAGGTAGGCCATTTAAACAGCCCACCCTGGCACACAGCAGCGCCTGTCGCTGCCTCCTTCCCTCTTCCTGGGTGGGCTGGACCGACTGCAGCACGTACCCTTCCACCAGCAATGGAGACACTGCCTTGTCGGGCTCTTTCACCTGAGGTAGCCGGGCGGAGCCTGAAATTTTCCCAACTCTCCCTACCCGCCTTGAGGATGAAAGCCCAGGCCTTGATATCTGTCAAATTTTTATTTGGCGTGATATCACTGCCAAAAGAAAACTGTACTCCTACGCAGTCCTATCTGTATCCGCAATGACTTCAAAAGAGCCAAATTGGTAAATCGTCTCCTGTAACCACATAAAGAGTCGAACAGTGGTGATTATTTGGTGGGAGGAGCAGAGGCGAGGATTGCCCACCTCAGTGATTTTTTTTTTTGCTGTTCGCTATTAAATAAATAGGCCTGTGAGTGTAACCCGAGGAGTTTACATCATCACATTTCTGTTCATCTGTCATCTGATTTCTGCTGCTTTTTTCATCCCGCGCTCATTAAGTTTAAATATATTGGATACGCTGGTGTAGTGGTTCTGTTCCTGGCCTAGTAATCCAGAGAATGAGGGTTCAAATCCCACTTGAGAATTTAAATTTAGTTTAAAATATCTGGAAATAAAAAAAACAGGCATCAGTAAAGCTCACCGTGAAACTGTTCGATTATTGTAAACACACAACTGATTTGCTCATGTTCTTTAAGCAGATAAATCTGTCATCCATGTCCAGTCTTTTGTGTGACCCCCTCCAACCCCTCAGGAATGTAGCTGACTTTTAACTGCCATCTAAAAACACCGAGCAAACTGTAGCAAATAGAAGGTTGCTCACCACCCCTTTCTTAGGGCAACTAATGATGGATAAAACAGGAGCTATATAAATGCAAGTTTTTCTTACCTTTTTTGTATTTGCTTTTGGATGGGCCTTACCTTATGCTTCTATAAGATCTCACGCCAGTCTTCAAAAGGAATAAAACATCACACCAGACTTCATTCCTAAGCTTAAAATGTTACAAAAGCTGAAGCAATTATATGTGACAGTCATCTAAAATAGTTGTATATCTTCAAGAAGCATTCTTCCATTTAAGGTTCTGAGTGATCAAAATAAGAGAGATCACAGCGTTTAGGGCTGACCTAATCCTTCGCAAATGATGTTTAAATAAAAGATCTAATAATGCAAACTGTCCTTTGGGAGGCTACTGAGCTGTAGCAGTCCGTGGGACACATGAAATGGAATGTGACAGGGAACCTCAACCAGTCTTGTTGGAGAGTAGGCTGAACCCGTGCTCATCATCTGCAAATTAGATTTATCTTTTCCTAAGTTGATGCAAAACACAGCTCGTATATTTTACTGTCCAAGGGAATGTGACTAATCCAAACTATTTCTTGGTAATTAAAATCCAGTTTTTCTCTTTTCCTCAAGAAGCTGTGCCCTGAACTCCCCGGCTGTCGCAGCCAGCATAAGCATCACTCACTGTGACACTCAGCCAAATAGGCCAGGAAAGATTCTGGGGCAGAGTTTCCACTCTGGTGCAATTGGGAAATTGCAAACAAAATGTGCTTGAAATTACAATGGTTAGGTAACTGTTACAGCTAAAACTCATTTGTATAATCAGAAGCAAATAAAATCTTCCATGAACCAGCACATTCGGGCTGAGTAATAGTACATAATATTTTTTTCTTTTCCTTCTTTCCATTCTAAGGTATTCCTTGATACATTTAGGGCAGAATTTTTCACTTGTCGGGCGGGCTCGATCGGGAAGTTGACCACCGCTCACGATCAGGGCCGGACCGCAATTTCACGCTGGCGAGCCAATTAAGGCCCACCCAGTGTGAAGCGCATGCTTCAGCGCTCAGCGCTGCCTGTGTGTGGCGGTGTGGGGGAGGAGGAGGGTGAGGCCACAAGTTCGCACAAACGTGCAGGTGTGCGCTGGAAATGCTCCCCCTGAGGCATTGAGCTGCCTCAGGGAGATAAAGATATGAAAAATTAAAAATAAAGCATTTTAGGATGTTAAAAAAAAATGTCCCCTTCATGTGACTCTGACACACGAGCAGAGACATGCTGGAAATTGATATGAAAATGTTTTATTTTTGTTTAATGACGGATCGAAAGCTCATCCCACCCGTGGATGAGGCTTAGCAAAAAAATGCAAGTGCCGCCTGGCCTTTTCGCCTGCCCACCCACTATAAGGTTGGACCGGCAGTGAAAAATTTAAATCAATTAGATTGGAAATGGCCTTAATAGGCCTTTTAAATGTCAGCAGGCGGCTGCCAACTCGCACACGTGCCTGCCGACCGAAATATCACACGACTGCGCGATGACGTCGGGACGCTAGCCCGTGTCATTTTACGCTTGTTCAGTCAGGCGCACGCCCGCCCGCCCGACAAGCGAAAAGTTCTGCCCTTAAGAAAGGTAACCTGGAGCAATTTTATTAATAAAGTCTAAAATAGATATATAGCCAAATGTATGCATATTTAATAAGGGTGCTCAGTCCTCCTCCTGTGAATAGCCTATGTTAAAACCGCAGAAAATGACTTAAAAGGACTACACTGAACCATTTTGTGTGCTTAATAATGTCAATGATGTGGGTTGAGTCCCATACTGACCGAGATAGTTCTTAGGGCCTGCCTCTTCCTCTGTCCCATTATAACATCATGGCATCATGACGCCATGTTTAGTTGGTGCTGCTCCAAGGTCGCCTCAGAATATTGCATGGCAAAACATTTCTCTACGCACATCAAGTGGTTTCCCTGCTTAAGAATTGTCAAGTGCATTAATATTTCTTAAATCTCTCTATTTCTTATCAAATGGTGGACCAGATTCGAGGGGCCGAATGGCCGACTCATGCTTCTAATTCATATGTTCATATGTTTGTATGTCACTGTATTCCCAAATGTTTGCCGATGTAAAGTAGTGCTTCAAGTTTGTTCTAAACATGAACTTGTGTACAACTGCATCCTTACCATTACACCGGGTTCCTTATTGGCCACACCAGCTAGAACCCCTTGGGCACGATTTTTAGGTGGGGTAGGGGGGCATGATCGGCGGGTCCAGGATCGTCCAGGGAACGGACCGTGATCGGCCCCCGACTGAGAATTCACGCTGGCTGGCCAATTACCGGCCAGCCAGTGTGAAGCATGCGCTGAATTGCTCAGCGCTACCGGGGTGCGGTCACAAGGAGGGCGAGTGGTGAAGTCAGCAGAGGCACGACTGAGCTCTCACAGAAAGCTCCCTGAAGGCAGAGAGCTGCCTCAGGGGGCCGAAGGCCTGAACAACCTAAACTAAAGGTCACAGAAACCAGAAGAAAGTGTCCAAGCTTCATAACCAGTCACCTGAAGATGTGGGAAATGAAAATGTTGTCCGCAGAAATTTATCTTTATTTCAATTTACCACGGAAATCTCATCCCGCCCGTGGTTGAGGTTTCATGAAAAATGCAAAGGCCGCCTGGCCTAATCGCCTGCCCACCAACCATAACATTGGACAAGTAACAAAAAAATCTGTTAATTGCGCCGTTAATGGGCTTAATTGCCTTCTTAGTTGTCGGCGGGCGTGCTTCCGAGTTTAGCGCGTGCTTGCCAACCGAAATATCGCGCGGCTGCGCAATGACGTCGGGACGCTCGCCCCATGTCATCACGCATTATTTCACACTCGAGCTGGTTGGACGTGTGCTCACCCACTCAGAGAAAAATTCTGCCCCTTGTCTCTGCCTCTCTGACAGGTTTGGCTACGTAGGAAGTGGGCAGAGATTCTGCTCATTACAAGACCAATCTAGGGCTGCCAACTGTGATCAAATGTAATACTGGAGGTTTCATCACATGACTTCCCCCCACTCTCCAGCCATTAGTCAGCCATCATATCCATCCTTATGACGTACTGCCTTCCTATGCCAATTGGAAAGCAAAAAGATTCATTACCCAGTTGGATGATGCTTGACTGTCAACCGTACAGCCTTTTTTCCCCCATTTTCAATATCTTTATATCTGGTAAAGAGAAATAGTCGAAGAAAATGACAAATAAAATCCCATCTTTTTTAATGTCCTGATGATTTTTCTCCAGGGTTACACACAACAGTGTCTTAGAGATTGATGTCCAATTCCTGGAGGCTCTAGACCAACCCTGGAGGGCTGAGGCCGGGCATACATCCATCTTGACCTTTGCCCTAATAGTTCCTCAGGTCTCCAGCTTGTCTTATGAAGTGGGTGTGCTGCCTCAAACTCCCTGTCTTTGATCCATTTTTAACCTTCAGCTTTACTAGTTGATACTAGATTTCAGTGTCATTAATAAATTGCAATTTCTGATTTACAAGCAATATTTAAGATCACTTCGGCAAAATTAAAAGTGCCCAACAGTGGAGCAAAATTCAGCCTTGAAATGGAATATTTTATTGTTTAGCAGAATAGCAGCTACCAAACATGGTACAATCAGATATTCTCAACCAATTAACAGCTATTAATTCATCAGAAATATCATTAAACAGTTGCTGCGTACACAGGCTAAAACAGCTGTGTTTATAGATTCTTACAGGGTACTGATTGAGTTTTTCCGTTCAGCCATGAAAATTGCAACTACCTTTATCTATTAACATTCAGAACTGGCACTTTTTCTGAGCAATTTAACTAACTTTGGAGCATGCTCATGTCAATAAAAAATGAATCCTGAGCAATTTAAGGATGACTTTCCTGTGAAACGTTGTTACTATTTGTGACGTTGAAATTCCTCGTCACCATGCTGGCCTTCAGTGTGGGCCCCAACAGGAGTTTATCGGGTCACCGGCATACGTTAGGCAGGTGTAATAACTAACACGTCATCCACCCACCTACGCCTGCCAGGAATTCTGGCACCCGCTTACCTCAGCGGGAATAGAGGGATTACCCATTTCTCCCTGACCTTAGCCGCAGTCCTGTCGGCCCTATGAGAACCCACGAAGTGCGAAGAAGAATCTACCTCTTTGCAATTCAGGCCATTTGGTACTGGGGCCTTGACTGAGGCCCAGGAGCGACAATTCCTGGTTTAGGGAGTTCCTGGCCCCTGTCTCCACCTCCTGAGAGTTATTTACCTTGTAAGGGCAGGGCTGCTGGGGAATCAAAGCAGCTATGAAACTCCGAAAAGGGTCTGATCCATCTTCCTGGGTGTTGCATGCATCTCCCAGCGGATTTCCTACATTACAACAGTGGCTACACTTCAAAAGCACTTCACCGGCAGTGAAGCGTTTTAAGACATCCAGCGGCCATAAGAAGAGCTGAAGAAGCGCAAGGGCAGAACTTTACGTCCCGCAGGCGGGCGTGGACCCAACCCGATCTGGCTTAAAATCGCGCGGGATGACGTCGGGCGAGCGTCCCAACATCATCACAGACTTGCGCGATATTAGGGCTCGGCGGGCATGCGCAAAAGTCAGAAGCGCGTCTGCCAACAATTAAGCGGGCAATTAAGCCCACTAACAGTGCAATCGTCTGCGATTTTTCGTGGCGCGTCCAACCTTGCATTGGCAGACAGGCCAACTGGCCAAGCGGCCTTTACATTTTTCATGAAGCCTCACCCAAGAGCAGTATGAAATCTCCATTAGGAAATAAGATAAAAAGAAATATCTGGGAACAGCATTTTCATGAGGTATGCTTTCAGGTGCTTGATTGTGATGCATGGACATTTTTTTGCAGCTTTTTAGCGCTTCATTTCATTATTTGCAGGTCTGCAGCTCCCTGAGGCAGAAGTCTGCCTTTAGGGTCTCTCTCGAAGTGCCGACCCGCGCAGGAGGTGACGTTGTCACCCACCCTCTTCTCACCCCCCCACCCCGGCAGAGCTGAGCTTTTCCGCCCACCTTTCACGCTGGCTGGCCAATAATTGGCCAGGCAACATAAAATCGCAGTCAGGGACCCATTTCCCATCTGCTCCCAGGCCCCCGATCGCGTGTGCCCAACGAGGGGAAAATTCAGGCCCAAGTCTTTTTTTCCAGGCTTCCTTTCTGTGGGAGACTGCAAAGTCCCTGAAAATTTTGCTTTTTATTTCAAAGTAAACACTGTTAGTCATGTAACTGATAATCACTGCAGTCTACCTTGGCCATGTTCATGAACCTTAGCTGTGATTTGCTATCAAAGCTACAAACTATATGCACCAGCTTGCATGTGCACCAATCAAACTTGGTGATTTTAAAAAATCCCAGCTCTGGGCAGACTGGCACACGATTAATCTTGCTCTGTACTAACCATATGTCATCTTGGCAGAACTATTAAGTGCCATTAGTCTGTGACTACTTTTCTATTCTTCCAACTAAATTGCTGAATACGAGAAACGATGATGGTGGATAAATCAGTAAATTATCTCTCTAATGTCCATATAAAAGCAGGACGTATCAAAGAATTTCAATCACATCTCTTGACAATCCCTGGCATGATATATTTAAGGAGGTTCTTTGAATTATTTGAAGTTTTCATTTTATTGTATGGCTGATCTCTTATTGATTTTGAGAGGTTCTAAATTGATGGCTGATCATTATCTTTTTTTTATTGCTAACTGTAATGATCATTATTTCTGCGTGAGAAAAGGGAATCTTGCTTCTTCCATGATTTACAATCTGAAAGGTTTTCAAGGTCATGTTAATCAAGACAATGTCAAGTGGAGTCTGACAACTTTGGTAGCTTTTTATTGAGACCAACATAATAAACCTTCCTCGCACCTCAAGAAAGATTCTGAAAGTTTGCCTGGAGGTTTCAAAGCAGTATAAAATGTTACATTTACTATTATTTGTGTTTTAAAGCTCAGTCAGAATTTTACCGCACCCCACACCCCCCCAACACCCCCTCCACCGCCCCAAGCCCCATGACACCATGCTGCTGCTGTTGACCTTCTCTGCAACCTCCAACCATGCCCTCTTAGTCTCAACAAGCCTTTTCCTCCCATTGCTAGGGAACAGTGTCTCTCTCTGATCCTCACAGGAGCCAGCAGCACACTGAGGGAGGTGTCAATCAAACGGGGTTCACCCTCTGCCGGCTTGGACTCAATTCTATCACTTGCTTCTCTCTTATTCCCAATCCAAACTCCTTCATTTGCAAAACAAAAACAAAAATACCTGGAAAAACTCAGCAGGTCTGGCAGCATCTTTTCATTCATTTTCCTTTGTTTGCAAGTTTAGAAAGTACCTTTAATTAGTGCAGTTGAAATCATGCCTTGTGGTACCACATTACATCTTCTGATGCTGATTGGACAGGAAACCAAGAAGCAGAATTATAATGAGGAGTTTGCATTACAAGGTCGCTAATAGATGTGTTAAAGTTACTGCTGGGTTTCCTAAGCGCTATAGGGACCCCACTTCCTGCACATTGCAAACTTAAAACTGAGGCACTTGTTTGTTGCTTTCTGTTTAAAATGTATAAAAGTACCTTACCTTTCTAACATTAAATATTACAGGGGACAAATTATTAATTATTTTGTCTTCAAAGTTTGCAGCAAGGCATTAGTTTTTGCTCATCATAGCATAAATAAATATGGAAAGAAAATACAGAGATAAAAACAAAAAACTACTGCGGATGCTGGAAATCCAAAACAAAAACAGAATTACCTGGAAAAACTCAGCAGGTCTGGCAGCATCGGTGGAGAAGAAAAGAGTCGACGTTTCGAGTCCTCACGACACTTCAACAGAACTTAAAATAGAAAGAAAATACTTAGATATACATTTGGTACAACTATGTGTAAAATTTATATTTACATCGAAGCAGCCATAAGGACAGCTATCACATAACATTTCTTCCAAAGGGGCTGTGGCCAATCAGCCAAGTGGAGCTGGATGCTGCCCAGCCAATCCTTACAGATTGATTTTCAGAAGCCTCATAGAACTTTTAGAAGTTTTTAAAAGGTGAATGCTTCACTGACTAGATTAATTCAGATCAACCTTGCCTGCCAACTGGTCTGAGCCACATTATATTTATCAGACGCTGCCATTGTCATGTCAGTGCACACAGAGGTGAAAGCAGACTGCTCAGCTGGCATTTTGAATACCTTGAAGTATTAGACAATGCTGTAGTTTTGTGTGTCCTTGGAGTGCTTTGGAATGATCAGTACTTGTCCGCTGTGTCCACTTTTCTTTAAGCCTGTCAATTTAAATGGCAATCCAGGTATGGTTTTGTGTCCAATTCTATAGATCAAATAGAATTTTAGAACTCAGAAATAGACCATTTGGTCCGAAAGATCTAAGCTGAAGTTTAAACTCCATACTGGAGCAACCTACTTCAATCTCATTTATTTCCTCTTTTCTTTCATTCTTTAATGGTATTTTCTTAATTGATGCCTTACTAAAAGTTAAACTAGATTAATGAATGGAAAACTCAAGGGATAAGAGGCAAAAGTTCTCAAAGAAAACTGGAATGCTTTTTCAGCTTCTTTGTTTAAAAAGGACATTAGAGTAATAAGCCCCAAGCTTACTTGCGCTATAGTTGAGATTTCAATCTCACTGGTGCACTTTGGTATGCCAGAAATCATATTTAAACATTAATTTCAATTACAATGAAAGGCTCACAGCATCAGTGCTAATAGTTCATGAAAAATAGTAGTAATAGTTGTAAAGAACCTATTTTTTATTTTCTTGGACTATGTTTTTAAAATTGGACTATGCTTTAAAAAACTACCATGGCTGCAGTTGAAAGATATGTTCACTGGAGCAGGATGAGGAATATCAACAATGTTGCTATCCTGGAACATAGGGTGCCATAAGAGAACAGGATGGTGCCAGAAATGGGTTCTGGACTAAGGGGAGCTGCTTGACAACAGCATTTTAATTGGCTCCTGACCAAGTGACCAGGGTTTTGTGTGGTAACAGTGCAGGCAGAACAGCTCCTAGCCTGCAAAGAGGGCAGACTTGAAACCTCTCTCTCCTGTTTTTATAAGATTCCAGCAATTCTGCCATAATAGCTAGCTGGCTATCCCACACATCTCAGTAAACTGCTTTATCTGAAAACCCCTGTCAAGAGATAAAAGGGAAAAATCCAGTAGAGACATTGTAACATTCATAATTAGAAATTGATGTCACAAAGTGCTGGGAGGCCACCTCGTGTCATCAACAACAAACTGCAAGGAATTTGGAAGACATCAGTCAAAATCAACCCATCTAATCCTGTGCTCAGGATTGGTGCTATTGAACTGTTTTATCCCACCCTTAAAATCCATGTTGTGTGTGTGTGTGTGTGTATAAGGGTTTAAAAAGGGGTATAATTGAAGTTATTGAGTTAGAAGTTAGCATTTCATATTTCTTTCTTTTGCCACTAGCTAAAGATAATTTGTTCAATAAACAGTTATTTACTTATTAAAATTACAAGTGTGGTGCTCGTATTCTGCTAACCTAAATTAAACAATTAGGTAGAATTGGGGCAATCTGGAGGTTTGGTCAAACTTTTCACTTTTGTTGCGGCCCGGGGAACAGTGGGGCTTGATATTACAGCGCACTATCCCCAGTGAGTCATGACAGTGTATTGAAAGACCTTTTCAACTTTCAATTCACCCACTTCTCTTTCGGCTGACATCCTGTGAAACGTAATGTAACATCAATTTCTAATTATGAATGTTATAAAACCAAAATAAGCACACAAAAGCAAAAAGGCAAGTCGCATTAACTTTGATTTTGTATACTTAAAGAGCCCATAAATTTTAACAGATTATTTTTAGTACTGGCTACAGCTTACTCCTTGCCCTGCACTATAGTTCTGTTGCCCTACGTAATAATTTCATTCTAGACACAACAGATTCCTATCCCATATGTGTGCAATGATATTTTAAAAGGTATGTATTGCCTTTTTGCAACAAGTTACCATCATTTTCTATTTATCAGATCTACAGAAGCCTCTATCTAATTTACCTTACTTTTCAGCACTCATAGAACAAATGCCATTACATCAGTGGATAATACATTCAATTAAACTACTCAACTGTAATGACAGTGCATGGCTCAGGTTTATATTTAGGTTTCCACTGCTTCTTTACGTGGAGATCAATGAAATGTATCATTCACTTTGATCTGAATTGCATATTTATGTTCTGTTTAGCTTCAAATGTTGGGTTGTGACAAGACTTGTGACATAGGGCTGAATTTTTCGTCTCACGGGCGGGGGTGCCCTCCCGACTTGAATAGGAGTAAAATAGTGCATGATGGCTTCAGGTGAGGGTCCTGACGTCATCACGCATTCACGTGATATTTCACTCAGTGGGCGCGCGCAAGAGCGGCGCCCGCCATTAATTTTTTTTTAATTCATTCACGGGATGTGGGCTTCGCTGGCTAGGCCAGCATTTATTGCCCATCCTTAGTTGCCCTTGAGAAGCTGGTGGTGAGCTGCCTTCTTGAACCGCTGCAGTCCATGTGGTGTAGCTACACCTGCAGTGCTGTTAGGGGGGGGAGTTCCAGGATTTTGACCCAGTGACAGTGAAGGAATGGCGATATATTTCCAAGTCAGGATGGTGGGTGGCTTGGAGGGGAACTTCCAGGTGATGGTGTTCCCATCAATCTGTTGTAGTGGTCGTGGGTTTGGAAGGTGCTGTCTCAGGAGCCTTGGTGAATTCCTGCAGTGCATCTTGTAGATGGTACACATTGTTGCTACTGTGCGTCGGTGGTGGAGGAAGTGAATGTTTGTGGATGTGGTGCCAATCAAGCGGGCTGCTTTGTCCTGGTCAGTGTCCAGCTTCTTCAGTGTTTTAGGAGCTGCACTCATCCAGGCAAATGGGGAGTATTCCATCACACTCCTGACTTGTGCCTTGTGGATGGTGGACAGGCTTTGGGGAGCCAGGAGGCAAGTCCACCCACGTAGTCGGCGGTGATCTCAGGCCCAATCATCTGACAAATGGAGGTCATGGTCCCGCTTGAGAGATGGACCCTCCTTCGGCATTGCACCTCAGACATATTGAGGTAGCTGCATCACCACCTGTAAACCCTGGCAGCAGGATAGTGGTGTTTCTTGTGGCCCCTTCCGCCTTGGACTACCTGCTGGCCCTGCGCCCCTTGTGCCTGCGCCTCTCCTTCCACAGGCCCCTCCCCTGGAAGCTGCATTGGGACACCTGGCCTCCTCTCCCTTCTGTCCCTCGCTTCCTCCTCAGAGGAGGTGCCACCAGCGGAGACCACAGGAAGGCTGCTGATACCTGGAAGGGTCCACAAAGTCTGAATTCTTCAGGGTCCTAGAAGATAGCAATGAGTCTTGAATGAAGCCTGGAAACACTATGAATGAAGCCCTGAATAGAGATGAAGCTGCCAAGTACCAACAGGCAACCAGCTGTAAACTATCTCTAAAACTGCTCACGACTCACACTGGCTGCTGACTCTTTTTATACCGCCCTTGGATGAGGTTTATGAAAAGGTCGGCTGGCCCCTAACTTCTATGCATCTGGATCTTTCCAGGGGTCAGTGAGGGATCTGTGTGGAGTCTCCCAATTAGCTGTCCACAGTTGCATCAAGCTGGTGACAGAAGCTCTGTTCAGGCGGGTACTGACCTTTATACTTTACCGTATGGATGAGGCCAGCCAGGCTGAGTGAGCCAGAGGCTTTGCAGTGATTGCTGGGTTCCCCCACGTTCAGGGTGCCATTGACTGCACACATGTGGCCATCAAGGTGCCAGTGGGTGAGCCTGGTGCCTTTGTCAACAGGAAGGGCTTCCACTCCATGAACGTGCAGATAGTGTGTGACCATTGGATGCAGATTCTGCAAGTCTGTGCAAGGTACCCAGGCAGCTCCCATGACACCTACATCATCAGACACTCCCAGCGCTGTGGGGGAAAAGGGCTATCCGTTGAAGAGGTGGCTCATGATGCCTCTCCACTACCCAAGAACAGAGAGCAGAGAAGCATTACAATGCAAGTCATGGCTCCACAAGGGTGGTGGTAGAGAGGAGCATAGACCTTCTCAAGATGCACTTCCACTGCCTGGTCCATTCTCCTGGAGCACTACGATACCCCCCGCAGTGAGTGGCACTAATAGTGGTTGCATGCTGTGCTCTCCACAATCTGGCACTGGCAGAGGGGACCCACTGGAGGAAGGAGATTTTGACACAGCTCCACAGGCCACAGATGATGAGTACAGTGGTGAGTCCGAAGATGAGCATGGTGAGGAGAACACTGAGGGCGTGGAGCTAGACCTTGGTAACCTCCAGGGAGGCAGGGATGCCAGGGACACCTTGATCCAGCGCTCCTTCAGCTAGGCTGCCAAAGATCATCTTCAAACACATCCCAGGGCTGCCGCCTCCATCCTGGGTGTCTGAAAGGATCTTTCATTTGAACACAAAGAACACTCAGTGCCTGTGCAATAACGTTCAGAGCCACTTACATCCAGCATTACACACTGGCGTACCCCGCACCAATAAAATAAAAAGGTGAAGCATACTCAGGGCATGATGACAAAAACATAATTTATATCATTTTGACAATTACAGACTATTTACATCAACTTCTCTGGTCTTAATTCACAGGCAAGTGTACATTAATTAAACATAAATGAACATAAAATCACCCGTGACCAGTCCCTCTTGTGCTCATGATGCCTTAAACTTACGTCTGTGAGTGCTACATCTTGGTGCCGCCCCTCCTCCCCACCCCCCTCCACCCCCACTCACTGGCAGCAGCATTGGAGCCAGCCTGCTGACTCTGGTGTCTTGTTGGCCTTGATGACCATGGTAGTCGTCCTCTGGCCAGAGGAGCCTGTGCCTGGGAGGGTGCAGCCAGTGACATGGCTGGCATCTCCCCAGTTGCTGCAGCCTCATCAGATGCCGCAGTCACTGGCGGAGAGACAGAGGAGCTGCTGCCATCATCCTGAGCACCCTGAGAGGAGCCCGCAGAGACAGCAAGCAGCTCGTACGCCAATGTGAGGTCGCTGTCGACCTCCCTACACACTATTGATGGATGGCACCTAGTTGGGATACTGGGTGCTTCATCCATCTCCCACACTGACACTGACCACCTGAGGTCAATGCCTGTGTGAGGGCTTGCAGATCCGAGCACAACCCCGGGGACCCCTCATTCTGCCCCTGGAGCTGCCTCTCCATCAGAGTCTCCACTCTCTCAATGGAGGAGGCAGTGCGCTTGGCCATGAGGGTCAACGCAGTGCTCATGCTCCGCATGGACTCCTCCATCACAGAGACCATGGCATGCAGACCCTCATGGATCTCCATCAGATCCGCCCGCACATCTCGCTGGGCATCCAGCTTCTGCCTCCTAATGGACGTCTCCAGAGGCTCATCATCAGCCTTCGACTGAGCATTGTCCTGGTCCCCAACAGTCCTCCGCCTGCCGTCACCTTGGGCACTCTCTGCCTCCTCCTGTACCTCAAGCGAGTGTGAAGTATCCTCACCAATGCCCACTGAGATACTAGCTGCCAACCTAATGCCCACCGAGATGCTGGTATCTGCACTGGTTCCTGCTTCAGAGAGCGGGCGTGATGCAGGTGACAGTGACACCTGGTGGTCCTCTGGTGTCAGGGGTGGACCCTCATGGTCTGCAGATCAGATGGCTGCCGGTGAACCTAAAAGGGAGAACAGGACATGTCATTAGTTAAAGTCATCACACTGTCACTGTGCATGTCAGGCACCCTGCTGAGACAATGGAGATCTGTATCATGGTGCCCTCATCTTCCAATGATCGATGGGGACTCCAGGTTCGAGGATCACATCAATGAGGAGTCTGCATTAGAATGGGTGCACAATCTGAAAGTCTCACCTCTGTGCATTAGCTCTTACCTTCGTCTGGCACCTCTGCCCGTCCACACCAGCTCTCCAGCTCCAGGACATCTTGCTCGAATCGGGAGAGCATTAGCAAGTTGGGCGGGCCTCTGCCTGTACATGTCCTCACATCTTGGTTCTTGCCTTCTCCTGAAAGGACAGAGGAGCATTGATTAGTCCACTCTCTACCTGCAGCGCCATTGCAGCCTGGCCAACCCCACCTGAGGAACACCTCGCAGGGCACATTTGCATCGTGGCCCTCGAGCCTCAAGGCACTCAGTCCAAGCAGCCAGGGCTCACCCTCTTGGCCAACTCCAGCATGATTGACAGTTGGCACTCAGACTCTAGCAACCCTGAGGTCCACGGTGGTGGGGGGGCGGGGGGGGGACGGCAACACCTTAACACCTCTGCACACTGACCCACGCCAACATGGTGCTCACCCTTCCAGACCGCAGCAGGTCTTTGAAGCGGTTCCAGCACTGCACACATGTGGGCCGCATCATGTCGTGGCTGCTCACCCGCGGGGTGCCACCTCCTCCCATGCCCTCTTCTGAGGTGCAATGGCCTCCTCCTCCCCTCTCTGGGGATAAGGGTGTCCCTCCAGGAGCACTGTGAGGCATTCATCCAAAAAGTTGGGGGGGTTGGTGGGGGGGGGTGGAGGGGTGACTGAGTGCCCACCCGACCTGCCCTCCAGCTTGGCATTTACTGTTGCACTCAGGTGCATTTTCAGAATGGCAGCCAGGTGCTCTTCCCTGGCAGTCTTTCAGGGGCTGCCTGGGCCTTCTTTATACCAGCCGCCAGGTCGCCATTGGACCCGGCAGCAATCAGGCCCCTACGCCCGTTCGGCCCTTCCCGGCCAGTGCGGAGCCACGTTTCATGCTGGACTGGGCAGGTCTTAATTGTCCCGCCAATGTGAAATCACAGTCAGGGCCCGATCGCGAGCGGTGATCAGTTTCGTGGCCTCTCCCAGGCCCGACTGCCGCATCCGCCATTGAGGGCAAAGTCCAGCCCAGTAAATTAATAGCATGCTTAAAGCTTGGCCATCATCTGGAGTTGTATCTGGCCTCGGGTTGCTAGGCACAACATACTAATGCAGTGAATTCTAAAAGAGCAAACGTTATCAGTACAAGTGCAAAAGTACATTTCCATCCTGGCTGTTATCAGCGTTACATACAATGCAACCACTTCCTGCAAATGAAACACATCAGCCCCAATCACTCCATGGATATTCTTTATCTGCCTCATAAGTGTCAACAGGCACGTTAATGTCGCTTCATGATATGGCTTGAGCTATAAATATAAAGCCTATGTTTTTGTGGTTTCATTTTAGTTTCACGAAAAGCTCTCAAACATCAGTCCTCATCATTGAAACTAATATTTCCGATACAAAGCTATGCAGCACCACAATCATTTGATAACCAAATTCATGTTTTCAGAACTACAATTAATGAGTCTAGATCAATGAGCTGGTAATTTCCCAACATTGTTGATGAGCTACATCACTGGCGGATGTTTGCCTTGTTGCAAAAGATCTTACTTGACTAACCACGACACATTGCACCACACCCTTTCCAGAAACATTAAATAACAATTAGATGTGACTTAAGAGATGAAGATCACAACAAAAGGTTGATTCATTTTTTTCAAAACTGGGTGAAGGACTGGGGATTACACCATGGATTTGCTAATCTACCCCACTTTAGCCAGTTGGAATTAGCCCTTTTACCTCTGGAGCCTGGCTTGAATTCGAAAATTAAAAGTTCAATCGAAAATAAATCCTGGGAGGAAACCAGACAAGAGAAGCTGACAGTTATGCTTCCTTCTGGCTGTGCTGCTGCTGGGAGGTACAGGGCAGCACCCTGAGTCAACACAGCCTCAGAACGTTCCATTTACCTGCCTGTGGAAATTCCAGGTGTGATACAGATTGCATCTGACTCAAGGGTGTGACCGAAAACAAAATACAGCCAGGCTATCTTTTGCTGAAATGCTTTTTTTTTTAGCCTGTAAGGAACAATATTTTCTGAGCCCAGTGCTGAAGCAGCAGGACCAGAGGGCAGCAGGTTTTGTGATCAACAAAACTATCCTGCCAGATCTTCCAGGGTCAACTCAAATTTCCAATACATGGAAAGCTCCTGATGCAAATTGGACCTCCTGATCCTCAGTCGATACAAGCAGGAGGCCCTGGAGCTGGAGAGGCACCATGCACCTCGGTCAAGCGGCCACAGTGAGTTTGGGGTGCCAGGGGGAGGGAAAGGTGCAGTGCACTGAGGTGAGAATGTGACATTTTGCAACCATTCCAGTGTAGTCTGTATATTGATGTGAGCCTCAAACCTGGAATGCCCATTGATAATGAAAAGACGAGGGCACCATGATGCAGATCTCTGTCTCATCCGGGTGCCAGGCATGCACACAGTCTAATGACTTAAACTAATGACATCTCCTTCTTCTCCCTTTTAGACTCACCAGCAGCCCCTCGTTCTGAGGAGCCTGAAGGGCCACCCCTGACCCCTGAGGACCAGCATGCTGAGCACGCACCAGCATCACACCCTCTTTGTCAAGCAGGCACCAGCACAGATACCAGCACTTCGGTGGGCTTAAGATCATCGTTTAGTATCCTGGCGTACATTGTTGAGGGCACGTCACACTCGCTTGAGGTGCAGGCCGAGGCAGAGAGTGCCCAGGGCGCCGTCAGTCGGAGGACTGCTGGAGACCAGGACGATGCTTAGTCGGTGGCTGATGATGAGACTCTGGAGTCGTTCCTGAGGCAGCAGACGCTGGAAGTCCAGCAGGGTGTGCGGGAGGATCTGACGGAGATACATGATGGAATGCGTCCCATGGTCTCCGTTGTGGGGGAGTCCATGCGGACCATAAGCACTGCATTGACCCTCATGGTGGAGCGCAAAGCCTCCTCCATGGACAGAGTGGCGACTCTCATGGAGAGGCTCCTCCAGGGACTTAATCAGGGGTTCATGGGGATGCGCTCGGACCTGCCATCCCTCACACCAGCAATGACCTCAGCTGGTCAGTGCCAATGTGGGAGATGGATGGGGCACCCAGTATCCCAGCTAGGTGCCCATCCATCAATGGTGAGCAGAGAGGTCCAGAGTGACCTGACATTGGCTCATGAGCTGCCTGTTGTCTCTGCGGGCTCCTCTCAGGGTGGTCCGGATGACGGCAGCAGCTCCTCTGCCCCTCTGCCAGTGACTGTGGCATCTGATGAGGCTGCGGCGACTAGGGAGATGCCAGCCGTGGCACTGGCCGCTCCCTCCCAGGCGGGGCCAGCACAGGCTCCACTGGCCAGAGGACGCCCGCCAAGGTCATCAAGGCCAACAGGACAGCAGAGTGAGCAGGTCGCCTCCAATACCAGTGCCAGCGAGGGTACCTAGATGTAGCACCTGCAAGAGAAAACTTAAAGTGCCTTAAACACAACACAGTCTGATGACAGGTGATGTTCCTTCCCCCATTTTTCTGTTCATTTTTTTAATGGTGTGATTAAAACACTGGTCAATGTTAATTTCTGAAATGTTTGTCAGTCAGCAGTAAATGAGATGTTTTTGTTTGCAACTGGCCTCTGGATGCTTCATTTGCTCTGCAGGTGCGAGATAAACCATGATGTTATGATGGACGCGTGACTCCTCATACTGTGTTGCAGTGGTACATAGTGTATGTTGTTGACCAAGGAATTGGTCCTGTCAGGGATCGAGCGTGGAGCCTGCAGCCCTGGCATGTGGTGGTGGTTCTTATTTGGTAGACTAGCTGAAGGATCATTGGATCAAAGCATCCTAGGTGTCCCTGCCTCCCTGGAGGTTGCCCAGGTCAGCATCTATGCCCTCAGCATTCCCTTGACTGGACCCATCATCTGTTGTCTGTGCAGCTACATCAAGATCTTCTTCGTCCACCGGGTCCCCCCTTTCCAGTGCCAATTGTGGTGAGCACAACATGCATCCACTATCAGTGACACACGATCTGGGGGTATTGCAGTGCGCCCCCTGAAAAGCCTAGGCATTGGAAGTGCGTCTTGAGAAGACCAATGGCTCTCTCTACCACAGAGGCGTGGCTCCTATTGCGCCTCTGCTCAGCTTTTGTTCTTGGATGGCGGAGAGGCGGCATGAGCCACCTTCTGAGGGGATAGCCCTTGTCCCCCAGCAGCCATCCATCCAGCCGGGCTGGAGCACTGAACAGCCTCAGGACCTGGTAGTGTCTCAGGGTGCAAGCGTCATGGGAGCTGCCACGATACCTTGCACAGACTTACAGAACCTGCATCCTGTGGTCACACACTATCTGCACATTCATGGAGTGGAAGCCCTTCCTGTTGACGAAGGCACCGGGCTCACCTGCTGGCGCCTTGATGGCCACATGTGTACAGCCTATTGCACCCTGGACGCAGGGGAAGCCAGCAATGGCCGCGAAGCCTCTGGCTCGCTGTGTCTGGCTTGCCTCATCCACACGGTAATGAAAGCCAATGCACGCCTGAACAGAGCACCTGTCACCAGTTTGACGCAACTATGGACAGCTGATTGGGAGATTCCACACAGATCCCCCACTGACCCCAGAAAGAGCCGGAGACATAGAAGTTTAGGACCACTGTGACCTTCAGCGCCACTGACATGGGATGCCCACCCACCCAGTTGGAGCTGATCTCAGGGCCGATCATCTGACAGGTGGAGGGCACTGTTTCCCTTGAGAGGCGGAGCCTCCTTCAGTATTGCATCTCAGACATATTGAGTTAGCTGCATCGCCACCTGTAAACACTGGCAGCAGGATAGTGGCATCTTCTGTGGCCCCTTCCACCTTGGACTTCCTGTTGGTCCTGCACCCCTTGTGCTTGCACCTCTCCTCCCAAAGGTGGCTCCCCTGGAGGCTGAATAGGGACACCTGGCCTCCTCCCCCTTCTGATCCTCTCTTCCTCAGAGGAGGAGGTGCCAGCAGCGGAGAGCACAATCCCCATTGCCAAGGCAAGGGAAGGCTGTCTGACACTTGGAAGGCCCCACACGATGTGAATCCTCCGGGTGCCTGGAAGACAACATTTAGTCCTGAACTGAAGCCTCTAAGTTTTCTGAATGCAGCTCTGAAGTGCTCCTGTTCACAGAAGCAACCAGCAGCAAGTGATATTTAAAAATCCTCACTAATCGCATTGACAAGCCCATTGACTTCTCTTATCCCACCCGTGGATGAGCTTTTGCAAATTGTGGCCTGCCCGTTTTGCCCATGCGATGGCCTGAAAATCACACAGGCTACATAAAGTCGGAGATAATTGGTCTCTCAAGGGCCTTAACTGGCCACTTAACTAATGGCATGCACACCCCCATCTTCATCGCACGCCCACCTAGCTAAATATCGCGAGAGTGCGGTTGACATTGGCACGCTCGGCTGACGTCAATGTGCTTTATTTCACAGCTGGGCGTGTCGGGCGTGCACCCGCACGCCAAGGGTAAAATTCTACCCCAGGCTTTTGCGACGAGTGGTGACGGTATTTCAATTCTGAACATTGTAGCCATTCTATATAAATGAAGGGAATGAAGTCGACCCAAAAGTCCTCAAGGGTTCTGTCAATCCACCTCGGCAACCGAATGTCCGAGGCCAGTCATGTTCCAGTTGCTTTATAAGGAGCAGGTCATTTGCTCACATCTCCAAAGGAAAAATGGACAAATAGAAGAGCCAGGGAAAGATTCTCCTTTCACCAGGAGGTTCCTCAGGCTCCAGTGGCACCTGATGCATTGGTGGAGGCTAGTCTATTGAGTGAGTGGAGGCATACTCGCTTATACCAGGACTAACATGGGTCCCATCAATGGGATCCAATCAGGCAAACAGTTTGACCATCCTGAAGACCAGAATGTATGTTTTTTAAAGGTGATTTATTTCCCTTGCTCAAGGGGCTTTAAATAGTGGCTGAGCCCAGGGAGAGGTGGAGGGGAGGGGTTGAGCAACCCCACCTCCACAGGCAGGCGGGTACATGGCTGACACGAGCAGGGTGGATGGCTTAAGGATAATGGAAGTCAAATCTGTTCTTAGCAGACACTGAAGCCAACAGGAACAAAATGGGCAGAGTTGCTGGGGCCAGGTCAGGACTATCCCCAGACAAGCAGAGGTGGTTGGCAGGCCCCCACCCATCTTGGGAGGCAAGGGGGCGAGGGAAAGTTGGAAGACGTATCAGCCAGATTGGGATTTCCGATGCTGGACAAGCAGGCCAGGAACCCAGTAGATCTGTGTTCCGCCCAATCTGAAATGCACCAAATTACACTCCACTCCTGGCCGGGTTTACACCTGCTTCTTGCTCAATAGATCTGGTTAGTAGGTTATGGCCTGATCCAGTGCCTGTACTTTTACATACCAAATTCAAGGAAAGTACACAGGGAGCATGGGATGTCCAATAAACCAGAATACCATGAGCAGGTTTTTCTGGCCTGGGCTAACTACATGTCCCAGATATCAGCAGGTAAAGGTACACTCCAGTTACATGGGCCCGTCTGTGGTACTGCTTGATTCTAAAAATTGATCCAGCGTGGATGGACTGTCACACTTTATGAAAACCTTCCAGAGATTGACAGAGAGCAGTGGGCAGCAAACTAACTTGTGAAGGAGAAGGAGAAAAGAGCCAGCAGCAACAGGGACTCAGAAATTGCGTGACCACTCCAGCAAAATCCAGCTCCAGATTTGGCTCTACTTCCACCATTACAGCTGTAAATGTTGCCAGGATCCAGATATGTCAGGGTCTGGGAGTCCTGTGGCCTTGTTTGGGTCGGACCCCATTACAAGGCTTCTGATGCTGGAGAGTGCAGGGCCAGGGACGAGCCTTTCAATCAGGACTTGACTTATCACCCCCCCCATCTCCCACATTGGACAGCCTCTGCTCGTTTTTCCAGTACCTTTGGCAGGGACGCCGTGAAATATGAGGACCATTCCTCACAGCCCATCCCCTGCAAACGTCAGTGGAGTTCAGCAGTAGGTGTGATATCATTGTAAGTTCTAGCATTGTGCCGTGAACTGGGCCAGTTCATTCAAAATACCCTCTTTCTCAGAATGATCATGGAAAGTTGTTGGATCCTGGTCACCAGTTTGTTGGGAGTTATGGATTCAGGTTGCACGCTTGTTTTGGGATTGTCGAGTTGGTACAACAGGCAGAGTTGAACAGCAGACAGTTCTTAGGTGGAACACATTACAAAGGTATTCAGCAGCCACACTTATGTGCTTTTAACGCAAACCCTATCTCCATGCTTCTCCTTACTAACTCAGACTGCTGACTACAGAGGTAGCCCGTGCTACTCCTCTATTGGTTATATAAGATCATGTGATCTTCCTTTATAACATCCTTCTTAAAGGTACACTACATATTACACAAAACCATAATGACCACAAAAGCAACTTATGGGCCAGCAGTGGAAATAAGGCTACTATTTGTCTATCACATTCAGTGACGGCACTGAACACAAAAGGGAGAATATAAGTTGCCAGCATCCCATGATGGAATGGCATTTGGGAATGAGAGAAAATAGTAAAAAATGGGAACTGCTCAGTTTCCGGAAGATAATGGTGGTTAATTTCCTCAGATTTCTGCTACTGTGCCACTGTGCTTTTGACAGAAACCCCATTTAGGCACATAAATAAGTAACCAACCACGCACAAGTTACTTCAGCAGAACAGGAAAAGCTCCAAGGTTCACTGTCACTGCCAGAGAGAGTGCCAGATCTACAAGTGGAGCTTGCCATTCAGCAAATAAAAATTATACTTTAGTTGTATTCATTCTTACACTAAAGACTAATGTGGCCTAAGAATTGTATCCATCAGCATAGTTCTGTGGGTGAGTTCATCTCAACCGTTATCAATCTAAAAAGAAAAGCTGTCCTTCGAAAATATGCCTTTACTGATAACTGCTGTGAAAGCTATTAACAATCTGAAGCTGTCATTTTATACAGTTATCTTTAAGACTAAGCTAAAAATGCTAATGGGAGGATTTAATGTGAATGGAAAGGAACAGATTAGGGTTTGCGATCCACTTAATGGCATTGAGATATTAATCAACCTTCAAGGTCATTGAGTCTGCAAAAACGTTTATTCAATTCTCCTTCCTTCCAAGTAAGGGAAAGGAAATAGAAGCTACAGATAAAACTGAATTACTAAACATATAGGCCATGAGTATCTATGTGGTACTATATTGTGTGTACTATACCCACCTCAGACTACCACTGCTGAGCTCACCTAGGTTTGCTGGAAAATGAGAGTTCCTTGTGTTTTCCTACCATTGGCAGATGTCAATGTCACTATGGCTACACCTGGGCTCATTGAATAAGAACAGAAAGTCTGGCATAAGGGCTGGGAGAGGAGGAACAAAATACACCTATTCCAATTGAACCCATGCAAAAAGAATCAATACGCAAATCTTCAGATGTCCAGGCTTCAATTCCAACCTAGGCTTCCAAGGTGGTCCCAGTATCCATCAGCGGGGTCAGGAGATACACTTATGGAGGGTCCCACTGAAGGCCTGGAGCATGGGCACTCTCAACATTAAGGTCCATCCCTTCCCAATAGGCAATGTGCTGCCCCACAAGGCCATGCTGGAAACTTGGGCACAAGGCCAGGACCTGGCCTATCCCGGCCCAAGCCTAATTTGGGATCGTTACCGTGGTCTCTGACCAAAGTGATGGTGGGAGTCTGCCAGAAAGGCCAGATTGTCAAGGGAACAGAAAAATACAATTCGGCCCAAACAAAATTGTCTCTTTTTCATAGATCAAAACTATCTTTCTGTCCTAATTGTTTCTTGAACCCATGAACAGCATCTATTTCAATGATCTTACCTAATTCAAAAACTTTATTACTTTTTGGATTAAAAAAACGTTCTACCTGTGCAAGAAGTGTTAAATTCATTGGAACAATTGGGGGCTGAAAGTCCATAGGCCCTCAATCCCAGTATAAATAGCAGGGGCAGCCTACTGGGATCATCTGCTGCTTCTCTTTCATTACATTCTTCCATATGATAATACTATATGATAGTGGATGCCTGTGGTGCCAAGGAGGGAGCAGGGAGAGAGGGGGTGCAGTGACAACGCAGGGAAGAGTCAAGAGTGGCAGCAACAGCCAACTAATAGCCCTGCAATTTTAAAGATGGTTGGTTCTTCAGAAGAAAGCTGTTTACTCCCCTATGTGGTCTGTTTTCTGCAGGGATCCAGGTCAAAACCCAAGACTGGTCTCCCAGGTGGGCATGTCCACCAACTAGGAAACCTGCATGTACTTGTTTCCTTACACTCCTGTCAACCAGGCAAGAGCCAAAGAACCAAACAAAGACCCACTTTCCAAAACCACATCTCCTTAGACACAGGGGGTGGGTTTGGGGTGGACAGAGGTAATTTGTTCCCTCTGCGGCGAAGGCAAGCATCAGGAACATTGATGTGTTCCTGCCCCAGGGCACTATTTCGAAGAAGAGCAGAATTATCCCTGGTGCCCTGGCCTATATTTATCCTTCAATAAACCTCACTCAAACAGATTATCTGGCCATTATCCCATTGCTGTTTGTGAAAGGTTGCTGTGTGTAAATAGGGTGCTGTATTTCCTGTATTACAGCAGCAATGACACTTCAAAAAATAACACTTAATTGGCTGTAAGATACTTTGGGACATTCTGAGGTCATGCACAGTGCTATATAAATGCAAAGCTTTCTTTTTCTCTTTCACAGGCACAGGCAAGGAGTTATCATAAAGAGGATCCACCACCATTGTGGACAAAATATAAATCAGCCCAATGATATGTAAGCAACCCTGATAGCATTAGTACTAATGATGAAAAGTCGTATTAATGTTTATTGAACAAAGAAACATACAAGTTTGTTTGGTGTTTTGTTAAGTACTTGATTTTTGGATATTACTATAAAACACCTCCAGCAAAATTTGTTATTTGATAATTGGAGGTTAGGTTTCTGTGTAGATTTCACTCTCTGAAATGTATTATAATTTATATTAAATTTTGTTTAAATCATTTTTGGACCTCAGCCATGAAGGAACCATGGAAGGAATTGTAAGGCAGGTTATTTGATAGCTGTAACATTTGATTTGCTGCAAAACGCTTATTTCTAACAACTTTTTATTCAATAATTGTAGTGTGGCCTGGCATTATGACTTCTCAACTTCTGAATCAGTGTTCCTCCATATTGAACATCACTTGGGAGGGTTGATTGGATTCTCCCGTTGCTTCAACAGGTGAGTATTCAGCAAAAGAAGAGACCACTTTACAGGCTAGGTTAATGGTAGCTCATGTGTGACATTAGTTCAAGTCTCACTTCGCATAAACAATTGCAAAAATTGCATATGAAGCCAGTGTTGGAGGGATGGATGAGGCATTGTCTTTGCACCGGGCTCGCTTGTCCTGAAGGCACTTGACACTGTCCTCCTCAACTGTCAAAGTTGCTTAATGACAGAGGCTTTTCCATTTGAGTCTGTCCAAGGTCGTTTTTTAACCCATGTATTGGGATTCAGCTTGCAAGCTGTGAAATTGGTTTTCAGGTTGTCTTTGTACCTAAGTTTGGGATGCCCTGCGGTGCAGGTTTCCATGCTCAGCTGTCTGTAGAACACTGCCTTTTGTTCACCGAAATCCTCCATGCAAACCACATGATCGACCCAACAAAGCTCAACTCCCAATGCCAGGTATGCAGCACTTTGCAAGAACATTGGTGTGGCAAATAGATCTCAGTCAGCGGAGATGGAATGCTTCTCGTTGCTTTATGTGATGCCAGTAGGCTGTCCAAGTCTTGCACCCATAAAGAAGTGATGTAAGGACAACTGCTTGGTAGACTTTGATCTTTGTTCTGAGACAAACGCCAGCTGAGTGAGCCTGCCAAACATTGATCTTGCTCTAGCCAGGAAATGGCTGATTTTGTCATCCAGCATAGTATTATTGGAGAGGATACTCCCAAGATAGCAAAACTCCTGTAATGAACGGAGGGGTTTGTTATTGATAGTGCATGTGGAGCCTTGGAGTATGTAGCCACAGGCAGGCTGATACAAGCTCTGTCTTCTTCAGACTTAATGCCAGGCCAAAGTGCTCTGAGGCTAGGGCAAAGCAATCAACAAGCAGCTGAATGTCCTCTGGAGTATGTGCTATGAGAGTGCAGTCTTCCGGGAATATTAGTTCACTTTTCAGTAACTTTTGTGCAAGCCTTGAGCCTTTGCAAGTTGAAGAGCTTGCCGTCTGTCCTGAATTGAATGCATATTTCTGTGTCAACATCTTTAAATGCATACTGGAACATGGCCAAGAAGTATATGGCAAACAGTGTTGGAGCCAATACACAGCCTAGATTGGTGTCAATGGTGACAGGAAAGGCATCTAATGACATACCACTTTGCATCACAGTGGCCATCATGCCATTGTGAAACAAGCAAATGACACTGATCATCTTTTCAGGGCAGCCATGTGTCATGTTCCAGTGTATTATGAACTTTCAGTCAATACTTTAAAATTTTGAACACATTAAAATGGCTGCTGCAAATCACGTGACTTTTGGCATTTCAGGCTCCAGACAGCCCCGAGTCTCAAGAAAATACCTAATTAAATATGGGCATCCACAATCATTCAGGGAATTCACATGTCCCTTTACTTAAGGATGTACCATCAACAAAAGAACTAAAAACTTCCAGCCCACTCATCCTTCTGTTTCACATGGACAAAGCAACATCGAAACTCCATTTGTGTGAGGCAAATGTGAATGGATTCCATCGACATTCCATTGTGTTAGGATGATCCCTCATCCAAACTAGGCTGGATGAATTTCAAGGTGTCAAATGACAACACAGGATGTGTAATCAACACCCCAGCCCTTTTTGGAAAAAGAATTTTGAGCTTGTACAATGCATGGTGAGGAAGCCATTTTGATATCTGCTTTTAAAATAACAACAGGAAGCTCTTCTGCAGACAGAGTACCATCAGAAAGCTGTCAGAACAGCTGTGAGTCATCCAAGTAGCCAAGGCAATAAAAAGCAATACCTTGAAAGTGGAAGAAGGACTCCCTCAACCTGTACCAACTTTGAATCAAACTCCTGGGAAATTCAACTGCAAGGAGCTTCATAGCTTACTGAAAATCCCCTGCTTTACATGACATTCACTTCAACTCAAGCACAAACTCATCTAAGAAACTACAGGCCTGCCACAAAAGAGACTGAGAGTATCGTAAATTGTAATTGTACTGTTTTACCTTCATCTAATTTTTGTGTATATGATAGTGTGTGAGTCGAGTAAGACCTCATGTTTTAAACATCCGGGGCAAGTGTGCGATTATAGCCATCTATTTTTTTTAAAACTCACAAAAAGCTTGCTGCTGGGGTAATTTAAATTAGGACAATAATTCTGAAGGTAAGGAAACACACCCCTTTTACATACAAACATATTTTTTCTATTCATTCATGGGACATGGGCATCGCTGGCTAGGCAAGCATTTATTGCCCATCCCTAATTGCCCTTAAGATGGTGGTGAGCTGCCTTCTTGAAGCGTTGCAGTCCATTTGGTGTAGGTACGCCCACAATGCTATTAATGAGGGAGTTCCAGGATCTTGACCTAGCGACAGTGAAGGAACGGTGATATATTTCCAAGTCAAGATGATGAGTGGCTTCGAGGGGAACTTCCAGGTGGTGGTGTTCCCATGTGTCTGCTGCCTTTGTCCTTCTAGATGGTAGTGGTCGTGGGTTTGGAAGGTGCTGTCTCAGGCAATAAAAACAAACGCAATTTTTTTCCGTGACACATATTTGTAGACTTTTTCACAGACCTTTCCACTTTGCTGTGTTTTATAGCCTTGTTCAGAACAATAAACACCATATAGAAGTTGTTATTCTGTTTGCAGGACTTTTCTTGACTTTGATGTGCTACAGAGGTATTGTCTATTGTTCCCTATCCTGCACGGAAACCACACTGTGATTCTGGGTGCACCAAGTCAATGAGATGATTGATAACCCAATTAAGAATAACCCTTGCAAGAATTTTTCTGTTCAAAGGAGTGATACTCCACGATGATTGTCACAGATGGATTTACTCCCTTTCTGTTTGTAGAGATGTGTCATGGAGGTATTCTTGTAGTCTTGAGGTACAGCCCCTGGTTCCAGTTTAGGCAGAAGAGTCTAGAGAGTTCCCTAACCATGTGAGCCCCTCTGTATTTGAATACTTTAGGTGGCATGCCATCAGCTCCCAGTGACTTGCCTATAGAAAGCTGCTTTATGGCCTTTGTGACTTCCACTTGAGAAGGATCAAAAACAAGCTCTTCCAGAGTGTCATTGTATACTATGGATTACTGAAGCGTGCTACCCAACAAGACAGAATCTCCTGCCTATTCCGTTAGGAGCTGATTGCTATCTTTTGAGAGCCAAGGTGTCACACCTTTAGGTTTTGGGGCCATAGGCTGATCGCAGTTCTTCATTTAGAGCCTTCACGTCATTTTTATCAGCAGCTGCTTGAAGCTCATCAGCCTTGTTTTGCTCCCATGGGTTCTTCATCTCTCTTAGTTTGGCCCGCAGCATGTGTTTTGCGCAATGGTATCCGGCGTTCCTTGCTGGTGATTTCTTGTCAGATATGTAAGATCTGTGAGCAACGTGCACTTCATCTAAAAGCTTATGTATTGGTCGTTGTTGTCCAACCAGTCTTGGTGCTTCCGTTTGACAAATCCTAGGTTGCCATGTTGTGAGTAATATCTTTTAACCTTTTCCAAGAATCTTCATTGGCAATGTTGTGCTCCAGAGTATCAGCAATTCCTGTGGCTAGTTTGTGTTCCAGTTCTTGTCTCTTGGCCACGTCTTTAAGAACAGTTTCATCAAGCTTCCTTTGTGGCTTGACTCTGTGCCAAAGGGCCTTAGATTTTATCTTCAAAGGCACAATATTCCTGACAAGCCAATGGTTAGAGCAGCATTTTGCACCTCGAAGGGAGCGGGTTACGAGCGCCTGTCCTTGATCTCTCTGTCGTGCAATGACATTGTCCAACATGTGCCAGTGTTTGGATTCGGAGTGCACCCATGTTGTTTTCAGTTTGTCTGCTTGCTGGAAGATTGTGTTTGTGATGGCTAGGTCAAATTCACTGCACTTAGAGAGAAGGAGCTCACCATTGGAGTTTGGTCTGCCAATACGGTGGTATCCTTGTACTCATCTACATGCATTACAGTCTGTTCCCACTCAAGCATTGAAATCACCAAGAATAATGAATTTGTCCCGGTGGGCGGGTACTCCAATTATCTTGCTGAGATCCTCATAGAATGCTTCTTTGACCTCTTCTCTATGTGTCATTGTTGGAGCATGGGCGCTAATAAGTGTTGCATGCTGGTTACTGGTCAGACTTAAGTGAAGAACCATGAGTCAATTGCTGAGTCAAGCTTGCGTACCAGTTCAGATCGAATGGCAAAGCCCATGCCCGACTGTTGAGGCTGGTCCTTGGACTTGCCAGTCCAGTAGAATATACAGCCTGCACCAATCTCCTCAAGTTGAGACTCCTCAGTGAGCCTTGTTTTCACTTAGGGAGGCTAGTTCAATGTTGTATCTGCTCAGTATTCTGGTTATGAGGGCTGTTCTGCACTCTGGTTTCATATTGTTGCCTGGACATTCTATGAACTGAGCTTCATACGATGACTAGTCATCTTGTTCTTTACATTTCAATGTCAGTGAATGGATGACCAGCCAGGAGCGGTAACCTGGCAGTGCAGTGAGAGCAGACTGTGTTTAGGGTTCCTTTTCTTCCCCTTCCCTGGAATGGGGAGGCGCAGCACTGTATCTGAAAAGGGCTGCTTTGTCGCCTCAGGAGGATACGAATTCCACATCTGCTCCAATCTGTGGAGAGCGACTATCACCCTGAAGCTGCCTGTGTGCAGAGTTATGATTGAATACTACCAGCAGCATCTTCTACCTGTCCCCTTCGTCATATCCCCATCGCCACAGTGCTTGGTATGTCTGATCTTTTGGTTGATGACTTGTTGCAGGAACAACCCACACATTGAGTATATTTAGTGGGCGGGATAGGTGCAGAACCTCTCCCACTCCCTCATCCAAGGCAGCGAATACTACACTGGTGCACAAGCGTAGCTTCTGAAAACTCGCATGTTTGATTTTGAAGTTGTCCTTCTTCCAGATGAGCTGGTGAGCAGGCTGAAGAGCTTCATCTACCCGTGACATCAACGTCCAGCCCAGTGGCATTATTTATGATCTTCTGCACTGTCAGCCAACAGATATCTTGCGAGTAAACCCATAGCTGGGAGTTTTGAAATCAGAGTTACATCTCTTAGATAAATTGCCAATTAAGGCTGATGAACCCTACCAACCCAGGGCTGTCTGGTTTAGAGGTGCCAAACACCCACCTTCACACCTCTGCCCACAGTTCTAAACAAGGATTGGCACATGAAGCTGGGCAGTAGGAGTTTGATTAGGAGATGCTATTTGAGACGCTGACCATATTAGACGTTTTGTGGAGGAAGAGCAACTCAACCATCCTGGTCCTTCCTAACTCTTTGACCCCTGACTTGGATGAAGCTTTCAGCAAAGGAAGGACACTGGATACCCTAGATGGTGACCTCAAGGCGCATCATTACGTGGCTTGGTAGTACTATTACTGATTGACCATCAATGACTGAGTTGGCCGAGTCTTGAAGGACATAGTGGCCAAGCTGGAAATGTGTCAGTTTGTGAGGGAACCAACAAGAGGGAGTAAACTACTTTACCCTATCCTCATCTACCTACCTGTTGCAGACAACTCTATCCACGATAGCCAGCCTCCATTGTGAAGGGATCCTACATCATTTAGGGTGGTATTACCATTATGATAAGTTGGGCAGGTAAAGCATTCTAAAACTTGATATCTCTAAGATGCGGTGGGTAATCACCAGCAGCTGAATTGCATACCACCACAATATGTTGGGATGCTGTTGGTTGCAGAACGTGCCTGTTGAAGAAGTTATCGTAGTCATCTGTAACAGCAAGTTTTTATTAATGACTTGCAATTATATACAACTATACAATAAAGGGTACAGTTATGGAGCCATCTCCATCCTAGGTCTTATCACATCTCTGGCCAACACCATACTAACCCAAGGTCTCGGACATGTGTCTTCTTGCATCACTGTGTGGGTGGTACTGTATACTGTACCTTGTTCCACATTAACCTTGTAAGTACTGGACCATTCTACTACATATGTAACATCATGGTCCAGCATATCCATCACTCCTTGATCAACATCAAGCCAGAGGACCAAACCTGCTCCGCCATTCAATATGATCATACCTGATCCTCTATCTCAACACCATACTCCCACTTTCTACCATGCCCCTTGATGCTTTTAGAGTCTAGAAATCTATTTCCTTCTTAAATTTATATAGTGACTTGGCCTCCACAGCCTTCTGTGGTAGAGAATTCCACAGGCTCACCACCCTCTGAATGAAGAAGTTTCCCCTCATCTCAGTCCTAAATGGTCTACCCAGTATCCTGAGACTGTGATCCCTTGTTCTAGGCCCTCCAGCCAGATGAAACGTCATACCTGCATCCAGTTTGTCCAGCCCTGACAGAATTTTATATGTTTCAATGAGATCTCCTCTCATTCTTCTAAACTCCAGTGAATACAGGCCTAGTCAGCCCAATCTCTCCTCATACAACAGTCCTGCCATTCCAGGAATCAGTCTGGTGAATCTTTGCTGCACTCCTTCTATGGCAAGTATATCCTTTCTTAGGTAAGGAGACCAAAACTGCATACAATACTCCAGGTGTGGTCTCACTAAGGCCCTGTATAGGTGCAGTAAGACATCCTTGCTCCTGCACTCAAGTCCTCTTGCAATGAAGGCCAACATACCATTTGCCTTCTTAACTGCTTGCTGCACCTGTGTGCTTGCTTTCAGTGATTGGTGTACAAGAACGCCCAGGTCCCTTTGTACATCAACATTTCCCAATCTATCATCATTTAAATAATTCTCTGCCATTCTGTTTTTCCTACCAAAGTGGATAACTTCACACTTATCCACATTATTCTGCATCTGCCATGTATTTGCCCACTCACTCAACTTGTACAAATCACCTTGAAGCTTCTTAACATCCTCCTCACTACTGACATTCCCATTAAGTTTCATGTTGTCAGAAAACTTGGAAATATTACATTTGGTTCCCTCATCCAAATTATTGATAGACATTGTGAATAGCTGGGGCCCAAGCACTGACCCCTGCTGTACCCCACTAGTCACCGCCTGCCATTCCGAAAAAGACCCATTTATTCCTACTTTGTTTCCTGTCTGCTAACCAATTCTCAATCCATACAAAAATATTACACCCAATCCCATGTGCTTTAATTTTACACACTAACCAGTTATGGGGAACTTTATCAAAAGCTTTCTGAAAATCCAAATACACCACATCCACTGGTTCTCCCTTATCTATTCTGCTAGTTACGTCCTCAAAAAACTCCAGTACGTTTGTAAAACATGATTCCCCTTTCATAAATCCATGTTGACTTTGTCTAATCCCATTGATATTTTCTAAGTGTCCTTAGAAATTCCCTAAATAGACTCTAGCATTTTCTCTACCACTGAGGATAGGCTAACCAGTCTGCAATTCCCTGTTTTATCCCTCCTTGTTTAAAATAGTCGGGTTACGTTTACCACCCTCTAATCTGCCGGGATTGTACCAGAATCTATGGAATTTTGGAAGATGACAACCAATGCTTCCATTATTTCCATGGCCACCTCCTTAAGTACCCTGGGATGTAGATTATCAGGCCCTGGGGATTTATCAGCTTTCAGTCCCATCAATTTCTCCAGCACTGTTTTTTCAGTAATACTAATTTCCTTAAATTCCTCCTTCTCACTGGACCATTGATTCCCTAGCATTTCTGGGAAGTTATTTGTGTCTTCCTACATGAAGACAGAACTAAAGTAGTTGTTTAATTGCTCTGCCATTTCCTTGTTCTCTATTATAAATTTTCCTGTTTCGGACTGTAAGGGACCTATATTTGGCTTCACCAATCTTTTACATACTTATAGAAGCTTTTACAGTGATCTTTTATGTTCCTTGCGAGTTTGCTCTCATACTCTATCTCTCCCCTCTTAATCAATCTCTTGGTCCTCCTTCGCTGAATTCTAAATTACTCCTAGTCTTCAGGCTTGCTACTTTTTCTAGCAACTTTATATGACTCCTCTTTACATTTAATACTATCCTTAATTTATTTCGTTAGCCATGGATGGGCTACTTTTCCTGTTGTGTTTTTGTGCTAGAAAGGAGTATATAACTTTTGCAATGCATACATTCGTTCCTTAAATATTTGCCATTGTCTATTCACCATCATGCCTTTTAATGAAGTTCTCCAATCTACCTTAGCCAACTCATGACTCATACCTTTGTAGTTTCCTTTGTTTACATTTAGGACCCTAGTTTCAGATTACACTACTTCGCTTTCCAACCTAAGGAAGAATTCTATCATGTTATGCTCACTGTTCCCTAACAATGAGAATTAACCCTTCTCATTGCACAAAACCAAATCTAGGATAGCCTGTTCCCTAGTTGGTTCTTTGATGTACTGGTCTAAAAAACCATTGTGTACACACTCCAGGAATTCATCTGTCACAGTATTATTGCTAATTTGGTTTGCCCAGTCTATATGTAGATTAATGTCACCCATGATTACTGTAGCACCCTTGTTACATGCATCTCTAATTTCCTGTTCAATACCATCCCCTACCTTATCAACACTGTTTGGAGGCCTATAGACAACTCCCACTAATGTTTTCCAGCCCTTCTTAGCTCCACCCAGACTGATTCTACATCTAGATTTTCTCAGCCAATATCCTCTCTCACTATTGCACTGATTTTATCCTTAACTAACAGTGCTGCTCCATCTCCTTTCCTTTTTGTCTGTCCTCCCTAAATATCGAGTACCCCTGGATATTCAGTTCCCAGTCTTGATCACCCTGCAGCCATGTCTCTGTAATCGTAATCATATCGTGCCCATCTTCATCAATTTCCACTGTTAATTCATCTACCTTATTGTGAATTTGCTGTGCATTCAGATACAGTGCCTTTAGACTTTTTTATTTATACATTTTTTTTGTACCAAGCCCCTATTTGCTGTTAGCGCCTGATTCCTCTGCCTTCCACTTTTGCTTTTTACTTTTCTGTCTTTCATTCCTAGCTTTGTTTCCCTCTCTTCCGTCTCCCCACTCAGGTTCCCATCCCCCTGCCTCTCTAGTTTAAACCCTCCCCCACAGTGCTGGCGAATACCATTGCGAGGATATTGGTCCTGGTCCGGCTGGGGTGCAACCCATCCAGCCTGTACAGGTACATCTTCCCCAAAATTAATCCCAATGCCTCAGGAATCTAAATCCCTCCCTCCTACGCCATCCCTCCAGCCACGTGTCCATCCAGTCTATTCTCCCATTCCTGATCTCTCTAGCTCGTGGCACTGGGAGTAATCCTGAGATTACTACCTTTGCGGTCCTGCATTTAATTTATTTCCTAGCTCCCTATATTCTGCTTGCAGGATGCCATCCCTCTTTTTACCTATGTCATTGGTGCCAATATGGACCATGACCTCTGACTGTTCACCCTCCCCATTCAGAATGTCCTGCAGCCGCTCAGTTACACCCTTGACCCTGGTACCAGGGAGGCAACATACCATCCTGGTGTCATGTCCGCTGCCACAAAAACGCCTATCTGTTCCCGTTACAATTGAATCCTCTATCGCTATTGCTCTCCCGCTCTTTTTTCTTCCCCTCCCCACCCCATGCAGCACAGACTTGGCTCTCGCTGCATTCTCCTGAGAAACCATCTCCCCCAGCAGTATCCAAAACAGAAAACCTGTTAGAGAGGGAGATGGACGCAGGGGACTCCTGCACTACCTGCCTAGTGCCTTTAGTTTATCTAGCATTCACCCACTCCCTTTCTGTCTGTGCACTTTTTACCTGCGGTGTGACCACCTCACTGTAAGTGCTGTCCATGAAGATCTCAGCCCTGCGGATACTCCACAGTGACTCCAGCTGCTGCTCCAGATCCAAAACGCGGATTTCAAGTAGCTGCAGCTGGAGACACTTCCTGCACATGAGGGCACCATGGACACTGGAAGCGACCTTGACTTCTCACATTGCACAGGAGGAGCATTCTATGTGACCGAGCTGCCCTACCATGATTTACCCTTTACTTTTACTTCCTCTAGTTTAGAGAATATTAAGGACAGTAGAAATACTCACCAAGTCCTAATTACCAAGGCCGCTGTTCTTCTTTCTGAGGAAAGGTGGAAAATGAAAGGATCACCTCCTTCTCTCTTCAATGCACTCCCTCTCTCACCAAATTCCAACTGAAGCACTCAAATGCAGCCCAAAACAGCGCTCAGTGCAGATAAGGCCACACTGTAGATGGCCAGCTTTTATGCTCCCTGAACCTATCTTCTGAAAACCTGTTTAAGCCAGTTATCCAATTAACTAGCTGCAAGCAGAGCCTGAATGAGCCCTATTTTAAAGCTGGGCTAAAACTCACCCTCTCCCAAACCAAAGAACAACTTTAAGTTAATTGCTTACTTAAAGAAAAACTAGACGGGAGCTGGAAATTAACCCTTAAATTAAATTAACCCTTAAAACTCCCTCACTCGCCAAACTCCAACTGAAGCACTCAAATGCAGCCCAAGACAGCACTCAGTACTGTTCTAATGGAGTCAGACCGGCAAGCTAAATGTAGTGGAAAATTCCTCAGGAACTGCTCTGCCAGTTGACTGCTTGTCCCCATCACTTCCGGGACTTCCCTCTGGAAGTTATAAGGTCTGGGCATGAAATGCACACCCAGGTATACATGGGAAGTTTTAAACACAAGGCAAACACAGTAATATATACATAACACAACTACTGTCATTTACTCTCTTCATCCATGACATCAAGTGTTGCCTTGGTGGTGGAAGGATCCTTTAAAATATCAATGATCACAAAGGGGAAGCTAGTTAAGTACATAAAGGAGAAAGGAATAGAAGGATATGCTGACAGGATGAGATAAAGTAGAGTGTGAGGAAGAGGTTCGTGTGAAGCAGCAACACCCACATGGATCAGTTGGGCTGAGTGGGTTGTTTGTGTGGTCTGTTTCAATGTAATGTAAAGGCATATAAATACCTTTTCGGTCAGATGTCATTTAAAAGCAAATTGTTTTTTCTTGAATTCTTCATTGTTCAACTCACAGCTGGAAAGGCCTGCCACAGATATTCCTGATTTCCCATGGGCAAGCAATGGAGCTTGTCAAAATAATCACAATGACCCCAGCCACAGAAAATAAGGTGGAGTCAGGAGTCCAACTTTGTAACAGGTGGATGAGCCCTCCCACTGGACTTTTGCCAGTGCTGCCAAGCAGCAGAAGATCCAGTCTATTGCTTTTAAAGGATGTTGACATGTGTGCCTGACTGACATGGAAAAGGAAAGATGTACTGCTGTATTCAAATGTGAAGTAGTAAAATAAATCCAGACTCACATGTAGAGCCTTTATTGGAGCGAGCCAGATTCACAGTGGAAAACTGAAATGCTTTTTCTCTCCTGTGACACAAATCTCATTAAACATTCAAAAACTATTCAAATTGGTCCCACACTAAGCTCACTGGCTTCCTCCTCTCCACTAACCACTCCCCGCACAAATTTTACCAGAAATGCAAATTCAGGTCTAAAAGCATCTTCATTTGAATAAATAGACCATTTTTAATTTGACAAAATGTTTAACTATTGATTAGTTCAGACAGGCTTCTAAATGAAGAGATAGTAGAAGGAGCTATCCCCACGGTTTAGTGAATGAATTTTTAAAAATTCATCTGTGGGATGTGGACGTCACTGGCTACACCAGCATTTATTGCCCATCCCTAATTGCAATAAATGCTGACCTAGCCAGCGACGCTCACATCCTATAAATTAATTTTTAAAAATGCATCATTTGATTCATTGGCTGCTGCGCACATCAGTAAGGTGCAAAGTTCAATCCCCGGGCCTGAATTTCACCTTTGGCGGGTGGGCGGGTGCGATCAGTGGGCCTGGGATCGGCCGGGATCACGATTTCACATTGGCTGGCCAATTAACGGCTAGCTAGCGTGAAACACGTGCTGAAAAGCTCAGCACTGCTGGGGCGGGGGTGGGAAGAGATGGTGCCATCGTGGGCATGGGTGACCACCACTCGAGAACTCCCTGAAGACAGACAACTGCCTTAGGGAGTTGCAGGCCTTCAAATGATTGAATAAAGGTTTAAAAAGCTGCAAAAAAAAAATGTCCATGCATCACAATCAAGCGCCTGAAAATATACCTCATAAAAACGCTGTCCACAGGTATTTATTTTTATTTCATTTCATAGCAGAGATTTCATCCGACCCTTGGATGAGGTTTGATGAAAAATGTAAAGGCCGCCTGGCCAGTTTGCCCATCCGCCAACCATGGGCCACGAAAATTCGGAGACAATTGCGCCGTTAATGGGCTTATTTGCCCTCTTAATTGTAGGCGGGCATGCTTCCGACTTCTGCACGTGCCCATCGAGTGAAATAGTTGGGTCGCTCGCCCGACGTCATCTCGCACAATTTTACACCCGATTGGGTCGGGCGCGCACCCACCCACAGGACATAAAATTCTCCCCCTGGTCTGAGTGGAATTAGCTGATTTTATAACCACATGGACCAGCAGTACAATTATTTTGAATGCTCCTGGATTACAGAGCAGAGCTCAGACAAGTTTCCTACATCTAAATCATTATCCAATGATATGAATTTTGAGATTTTGCCTGAGGGTCTGATTGGTTTTCTGCTCTCTCACTCGAGCCTCTGGATAAATGATGTAAACAGTTGAAAAGTTCCAGCATTTACAATGAGATACCAGGCTTAGACACTTATCTCAAGTGTAACATCTCAGGTCATTCCTGGAGGTGAGGGAATGAATTTTATGGCGAAGACTGAAGTCCCGCCGCTGGGGCTGAAAGCGGAAGGAGAGTCTGCTTCAACTCAGGTCATGACCCGAGGGAGGCACATTCCTCTCAGTGGCCAGTTATGTGACCACCGCTGAGACTGTCCTTAGTAAGAACAGCTGCCTGCTCCTAGGAGCTGCTGGTTAAGTCTGAGGGCCGGCAACCTAAAGAGCGTCACTGCCAGCAGTAGCCATTGCTAGAGCTGACATGTAGGATGAGGGCACATTGATGGGCAGGCACCCTCGAAGACAGGTAAGAAGGGTCTGGCGCCACCAGGGCCAGGCAGGGGGGCCTCGGCAATCGGGGCGTAGCGGTGGGGGGAGTGGGTGAGGTGGAGGGGGAGGGGAAGCTCACTGAGATCAGACAGTGCCATTGCTGCGGGGGAAGCCTTTGTTGCCAGGGGACCCCTCCATGGGCAATGGTGTGCCCAGAAAGGAGAATTCTCTGTTACAATCCCAACTGATGGTAATACTGGACAAAGTCAGATTCTAGAGTGATACCTGGCTTGATAGATCCTAACTTTTATTTTTTTTTTAGAAACCGTAGAGATATTACTGAACAAATTCATAGGAATCAGCTGCTGAACTTTTTACAGAAAGAATAAAACATTTATTAAACAAGAAATTGAACTACAATTACAAAAGACAAAAAAGTTGGAATGATCTCAGTTCAAACACAAGAAAATGATTCAAATGCTCACTGTTTCTTTACCCCAGCCATAACTTTGCAGACACACACAAATTCAGAAACAATTTACCATATCCATTTTATACTCTTAATATTCAGGGTAAGTATACTGTACCTGTGAACCAACTGGTGAACTGTGCACAGACACACCACACTCCAAAGTAAATGACAGATGCTACCAAAGCAGATTTATGGATATGGGTTTCTCAAAAACCCACCCAGACACTTGTCACGCCGTGAGCCAACCAATCCCATTGTTTTGCTTTTATCATTGAAAGTCTGTCTTTCTCACAATGGTTTCCAATCTCCACATTTGAACAGCTTTCCTTAGAATTCTCTTCAAGTTTCGCTCCCACTCAGACGGCTTCAACCAGGATCCTCCTCCAGGGTTTCAATCTCACCTTCTGAGATTTCTTTCCTCTGGATCTCCACATGCACTCAAGCTTCACCTTCCAAGCACAATTTCAGATCTTCAGCCGTGCCAAGCAGAACACCACGGCCAGGATTTCCCCCTCGGCGATTTGGGGGCGGGGCCCGCTCGCCGAGGGGAAAATGATGCGGGATGACGTCGAGAGGAACCCCCGACTTCATCCCAGTCCATTTAAATATTCATGAAGGCGGGCGGATAGCGAAATCAGATGTCCGCCCGCCGACCTGTCAATGGCCAATTAAGGCCATTGACAGGCTAAATAACCTTGTTAAAGACCCTACCCGTCCAAGCTTAAGGCTGGCGGGCAGGGCAGGAGCCCCAGCGAGCTCCAGAATATTCATGAAAGTTCATCCACTGGCGGGATGAGGTTTCATGTCCGTTTTTTAAACATTTAATAGACTTGTGTTTCTTATTAACATGTCCCATCTCATGTAACATTGTCACATGAGGGGGACATGTTAATACTTTTAATATTTCTCTATTTTTTGACTTTTCTTACCTGTCAGTAAACTTCCTGAGACAGGACTTTGCCTCAAGGAGCACTTTGACAGATGGGGTATCCCTCCCCCACGGAACAGGCAGCACATAGCGCTTCCTGTCAGGCAGGCCGCTGGGCGGGCCTTAATTGGCCTGCCCACTCAAAATGGCGGCAGGCCCCGTTTCGGCGGCGGGGGTCGGCTGCCCGCCCGCCGCCGAGCTGGTGGGGCCCGCTCGCCCACCAAGGGCAAAATTCTGCCCCACTTCTCCAAAGGAATACCTTTGCCCTTACGGCCCGCAGTACAGAGTTACCAACCCTCGGTTGCCGTCTTGGATCTTCAGGGCTTCTGTCGAGCCCACTTTGCTTCAAGTCTGCTCCGTGTAGCTCTCTCTCTTTAAGTCAGAGCCTATTGCTCTGCTCCATTTTCTCAACTTTACTCAACAAGATCTGTTTCTGACCTCTGTCATTGCCCCTTACCTGGAACCTTCTTCTGAGACCTATTTCTTCCTCACTCCCTGGCTTGGGAATTTCTCCTCTGTTTGGGACCTTCTCTGTATCCCGCTCCCTGTGTCCTGCTCCCTGGGACACCTTCTGTGCGATGGCGCTCCTCTTCAGGTCACCCGAACTACAGTTTCACGCTGTTTCACTTTTCTTCTTCATTTTCTTCTGTCCATGTGCGCAAGGCCGGTTCCCAACTGAAGAAGATAAAAATGGACAAACTGCGGATGTGCAGCACTTTCCTGGCCGGCGCATGCACAGAAGTCCAGAGGCCCATCGGGAACCCAAACTCTGAACTCCTGATCTAAACTCAAGGTAAGCATCAGAGTTTGTTACACCTCCCAGAACCTGCTGGGAGGCCACCAAGTTTCACTGGATGCTCACCCCACATGGACACAGCCTCCCCACGGCTGGCAATATGCCAAGTATGAAGAGCTCCTTAATTGGTTGCTTAAGAGACTCAATTGGGCATCTAGCAGGCAGCTTGTCCACTAGATTTCCTGCTGCTGCCAAATTGGCGTGGCAGCAGGAAGGCATTGAGCACGCCCCCATGATGCCTACCTGTACCATTTTACCAGCCTACCTGCCTCCCAGCCCACCACCATTGTAAAGTTCTCTATGGCCTAGAATGTGTCTAAACTCGTCCAATATTTAGCTTTTTTAAAGCCATCCCAGGAATTGAACAGAAAACATATTTCAACTTGAGGGTTATTTCACATGACGTCACACAATCCTCTCTGATTTCACCATGATAGAATAACTATCGTAGTGCACCAAGGGTGGAATCATCCTAGATTTGCACTACGTGCAGTCGCAGGTGAATAAAACAACGTTTTATCACACACCTTCATTGTCCCCATCCTGTCCATGGGACCACTCACCACCAACACAGGCCAGGCATACTTATCATCCTGCCTGGCAGGCATCCTGCTTACACTCTCTCCATCTCTATTCATGCAGGACGAGCTGGCACACAACAAGAGAGAGAGGTCGCTTACCGGTGGAGGAATGCTTGAAACCAAGGTCCTCACGGACTTGGAAAACAGAGCCATCCAGCTGGCTGGCGACAATCTGGACCGGTCCTATGCTGACGGTGAGGTCGGCAGTGCTTTATGAAGTGAGGGTCCAGCAGTGCAACATCCATCAGACAGCCATGCTGTGTGTGATGTGTCCTGTTTCACAGGCCACTGCCATGCACTAATTATCTCCCCTTGCTTCCGCAGGCACATCTGAGAAACAGCCAACGGAGTCTATGACCCAGGACCTCCAATCAAACTCCAAAGAAACCTCTGAGGGGGAATCTGGAGGCACCCTGCTTGAAGTTCCATCACAGCGCTCACTCGCACCCTCCACCAGTGCAGAGGTACACACCCCAGTGGGACCTAGCTTTAGAACAGCCTCGGGATCACAGTCTGGTGAGCACATCGCACTGTCTGATCCAAAGCAGGCGATGGCAGTGATTTCCCTGGTATCTGGCACTGTCCTGCATGAATAATGGTGTTACACTTACTATTTTCCAATCTGCTGGGACCTATTAATTTATACTGTTAGCAAATTAGATGTATTTATTTATAGGCATGCAAACCTCCTTGCCCAATGTTTCACTTTGTTCTCTACACAGGTGATTATTTGATGCTCAATCAAAAATCAAATTCATAGAGAGAGAGAGGAGAGAAAAATAAGAGTCCAGTGTCCCTTTGGATTAAGGAATAGCTAAATCACTGAGGCTATATTATAATCTACCATAGAATGGAAAGAAAATTGTGGACAAAATTACTTAGAATAATTACTTAGGGCAATGAATGAACGTTTAGAGTGGCACGCTTTAAAAATAAAGACTCAAGGGGATTTATACTGTTCGAAAATAATTTTGATATGGAAATTTCTGCAGTGTTTTCTTAAGCAACTTCCATCAATAAACCAAAATACTACTTGACCTGGTTCTGGGTCATTAGTTGGAACAAATAGGTGACCTAAAAATAAGGGAACATTTGTGAAAACATGACCACATTATATATAAACAGGCTTAATTGAGAAGGAAGAACAACAGGAACTTGGCTGGAGCTAAACAAAAATTATAGCAAGATAAAAAGGGATTTACCTACATTGTAAGGAAGAAAAATATTGGTAACATAAACGTAGATTATTTAGACAGGGAATAGCTTCAAATCAAGTCCATTCTAATAAGGGGGAAAAAGGAGCTTGGTCTGGGCTTCCCAATATGAATAGGGAGGTTAGCTCAAATTTGAAATTAAAGAAACAACATTAACTGCTTAGAGGGCAGATAATTAAAATAAATATCAGAACAAATATAAAGAAGATAGAAAAGTTGGGGGGATGGTTAGCTCAGTTCACTAGCACGTGTTTCAGAATAATGCCAGCAGGGCAGGTTTAATTCCTGTCCCATACATAGACGTGGGACCTGCCTCCTCACACTGCCCCTGAGAGTAAAAGGCAATGGCAAACTACCACTGCCAAAAACTGCCTAGAGATTAGCTCAGGGTGGAGCATCAGCAGACAATGAGCCAAGGACCTGCCTTCAGGCAGAACACACGTGAATGAATGAATGAATGAATGAATGAATGAATGAATGAATGAATGAATGAATGAATGAATGAATGAATGAAAAGTAAAGTTGATAAAGGGGAGATTAGAAGTTGAGGTAGAAATTCTGTAGCCCTGTACCCCAAAGTGAAGAGTCCGGACAGCTGTGGGAAGATTTGGTACAAGACTTTATACTGAGCCTCCATTCCATTTTGCCCCATCTGGAATTCTAGCGAAATGGAGATGGCACATAATGCAAATAGGCATCCTATTATTGCACCATGGTTTGTGTGCACTATGAATATTGGACACAAGGAATGGCTGTGTATCCCTCCATCTAGCATTGCTAAAGGTCCAAAGGTGGGGAGGTTGAAAATTAATAAGTCTAGTTCCCTGAAGAAACAAATTACAGAGAAATGAATATTTTTTAGGAAACCAGCCTCCAGAAAAAAAGCTACTTTTAAAAAATTCATCTTTTCATCTTGGCCAGATAACGTTGATCCACTTATACTGTAATTGGGTCTTCCTGTTAAGTCCAGCCCTCCAACCCCACAATGTCCCCATCAAAGATGTCCCTCCTCATCAGAGTCATAAATCATGTGAGTTTGTACCAAAGCTATTCAAGTACCCCTGAGACGCAAGGTCAGAAATGCACCTAGGAAGTAAACAGAAGGTTAGGATCCACTCCGCCAAAATATTAGCCCCATTAAGAGGGGGAAGGAGAGAAAATTATCAAAACAAAAACAACAAAGGATGATAAAAAGGCATTCTGATGAAGCATTCAGGCAAGGCATCCCAACTGTGAGTTGAAATCCCCAGTGTGGTGACAAGAATTGGGGTCGCGAGCTCCAAGGCAGCCATGGCTGTGAAGCTTGGGCTGATTTCTGATAGCTGTACGAAACAGCTAAGAATACTTAATGGGGCACAGCTGAGAGCCCAAATATCCATTAGCCTGTTCAAACACCTGAAGACCAGAGAAAACATTGCTTTACTGACAGCTCTGGTTCTCTGATCTCTGCTGTCAATTTCACAATTTTATTTACAAAAGGTTAAGAGGTTTAAAGTGACCGACCATGTCCGGCCCATCTCGCGCGCATCCGCCCTCACGCCTTCTCCTCCCTCCCAGAAACGTGATAGGGTCCCCCTTGTCCTCACTTATCACCCCACCAGCCTCCACATTCAAAGGATCATCTTCCGCCATTTCCGCCAACTCCAGCATGATGCCACCACCAAACACATCTTCCCTTCATCCCCCCTGGTGGCATTCCATAGGGATCGTTCCCTCCGGGACACTCTGGTCCACTCCTCCATCACTCCCTACTCCTCAACCCCCACCTATGGCATCTCCCCATGCCCACGCAAAAGATGCAACACCTGCCCCTTCACTTCCTCTCTCCTCACCATCCAAGGGCCCAAACACTCCTTTCAAGTGAAGCAAGCATTTCACTTGCATTTCCCGTAACTTAGTCTACTGCATTCATTGCTCCCAATGTGGTCTCCTCTACATTGGAGAGACCAAACGCAAACTGGACGACCGCTTTGCAGAACACTTGCGGTCTGTCCGCAAGAAAGACCCAAACTTCCCTGTCGCTTGCCATTTTAACACTCCACCCTGCTCTCTTGCCCACATGTCTGTCCTTGGCTTGCTGCATTGTTCCAGTGAAGCCCAACGCAAACTGGAGGAACAGCACCTCATCTTCTGACTAGGCACTTTACAGCCTTCCGGACTGAATATTGATTTCAACAACTTTAGATCTTGAACTCCCTCCTCCATCCCCACCCCCTTTCCGTTTCTTCCCCCTCCCTTTTGTTTTTTCCAATAATTTATATAGATTTTTCTTTTCCCATCTGTTTCCATTATTTTTAAATCTATACCTGTAATGCCCTGTCAATCTTTCCACCCCACCCCCACTAGAGCTGTACCTTGAGTGTCCTGCCATCCATTCTTAATTAGCACATTCGTTTAGATAATATCACCACCTTCAACACCTCTTTGTTCCCTTGTCTGTGACATCTTTTGATTATCTGCTCCTATCACTGCTTGCTTGTCCCTACAACCACCAACCCCCCAACTTCTCTCCCCCCACCCACCCCCACCACCCCCCCCCCACCTTAAACCAGCTTATATTTCACCCCTCTCCAAATATTACTCAGTTCTGTTGAAGGGTCATGAGGACTCGAAACGTCAACTCTTTTCTTCTCCGCCGATGCTGCCAGACCTGCTGAGTTTTTCCAGGTAATTCTGTTTTTGTTTAAGAGGTTTAAAAGCCTTACAGCTTCAATTATGGAAGCTTTAAAGGATCTGTATGATTGACACTTTTATTGCAATCAGAATATTGCAAAAAGGTCATAGTGGAAAGTTATGAATGAATGGCCTATTTAAGACTTTTAAAAATGTTTTTATATGTGCTATTGTCTTTACAGGGTTCATTGGTCCTATACAGTTTATAGTGGGTCAATGGGCATGCAAGTTGCCACAACTTTGTATAGGGAGCCTGAGGGCATGGGGGCAGGCAGAGAGGCATAGTTTGGTATATGGGGCAAGAGAGGCCTTGGGGATAGGTGGACAAGCATAGATTGTCATAGGGGTATGAGGAGCCATGGGTGTGAGTGGAGGGGCATAACTTAGCATAGTTTTGGGGGCATGCCTTGGCATGGGGGCCATGGAGGGTAGGTAGAGCGCATGAGGTGGCATGGCCTTTCTATTTTCATTTTAATTGTGGTGAAGTGCTACAGCACCAGGGCAGGGCTTTTAAACAGTCCACCTCAGCACCCGGTAACCCCTTGGCCACCTCTGAACTTTTTCCTGTGCTGGCTGGCCTGATTACAGCCCCCACCCCACTCCCCGCCACCCCCCCCCCCACCACACAATGAAAATCCCATCCTTGCGGGCACATTCTCCCGAGGGTAGGTGGGACAAGCCAGGAGTTTTCTTGAATCCCACTATAGACCTCAAGAATAAAAATCCAGGCCAAAGCCTCACAGGTCTTGAAAAGGCAAGATGAAACAACCTTTTCTTTACAACTGTGATGTTGTTGCTGGTGCTCTGCAGACCACACAGTTGCTCCCTCAATTTTTGTGATAAAAGGATTTCAAAATCAGAGGGCTGCTTCATTCAGATGATGAATGGCCATTGATACACCATGGAAAGCAAATGGTGATCTTTCATAGTGAAGAAGAAGTTTCAGCCACATGGGCAAAAGCCATGGATATATAGTAGAAGGTAGATGGTCATCTTTAGTACTTTATTGTGGATACTTAGTCTCAGTTTGCTACATGGTAGACCCAGAGTAAGAGAGCCTGGAGATTTGTTGCCTCTGTGTTTTGGAGTAAGCCTTGATAAAGCAGGCGTGAAATTCCACAGAAAGGTGTTGCTTTGGCAATTCAATTCAAGGGGGACCCCTGACCATTATAATCCAATTTGGAACTTTCCAGAAAGCTTGTTAGGCTGTTGAAGTTGCAAAAGTCAGGTGTCCCCCCTCGCAGCCATCTTACACTTCATCAGGGTCTATTTTTAAAAGGAATACTGTTTTTAAAAAAAATGTAATATCTTCATGTCTGCATTGACATGACAATGTTAACCTGCAAAACTTGTAACTTAGAGTGGATATCCATCAGTAGACAGTCCACTTTTGCAGTAGGTTGTTTAAAAAAACATTTTAAGTATTGTATCTAAAGTTCAGAGACTGAAATTCTGATCACCCACTCAGCTGACCAAAGTGTTGTGGATTGGGCCATGAAGTCTGTTGAGCCTCAGCAGTACTGCCCTGATAGCAAGTTGTAGGGATGCAGTCATTCGCATACTTAGGACCTACCATTGGCACTTGAAAGGGCGCTTAGTCAGTACAGACCCTAGATTCACCACGGCTGCAATCAGCTGGTAAGAGATGTATTGAAGCCTATTAAAGATAAAGTGGGAGGAATTTCTGATGTAGCTTAGGAACCAGAAATTCCTTTGACTGGGGCTACTAGCCTCTAGGGATTAACAATAATCTCCTGGACAATATTTTGAACAACAGAGGAAAAATCCTAGGACCATCGTGTATTTTCACTTTTTCTGATGTTGGAGATGGAAAATTGATACTCAAGAATCATCCAATCGGATGATGAAGAGTCCATTTGTTTTCCAGTTGGCGTTGGAAAGCAGTGCACCTCAAGTGTTGTGCGACCAATGGCAGGAGTATGGATGTGAAGCAATTTAGCGAATTTGGTTTCATCCCATTATCTGAACCATGCTGGAGATCCAGCCCGCTTAATCTTTGGTTCTCATTGAAATTGTGTGGTCTGTTTTTTTTGCGCTTGGACAAGGTTTTAAGTCATCTCAGCATTTGCAGCAAGAACTGCAAAAGTTCTTCCTATTACAATGTTTAATAGATCATTGAATGAAGTGTAAAACTAAAACTGCTTCTTATTGTACTGTGCTGAACAAAATGCCTATTATGCGGAGGTAATTAAATTCCTTTGCATACCTGACCTCTCCAGCTGAGCCCTCACTGAAAGTTTCTGGGATTCAGATCTATTTCATGCTTGCGCGTAAACGCTCAGACTTTTCTTTTTAAATATGCAATTAAGCAGATATAAAACCAATTTGATTCCAACTTTGGAAAATGTTGGAAATGCACAACAGCATGAGAATAAGGAAAGACAGGCTAAAAAGGTGGCTTGATGGGTCTAGCTGCGCTTAAATTGGCTGCCGCCTTTTCCTATTTTACAGTGGTGACTGGTACCGACGTACTTCATTGTTTGTAAAGTGCTTTGGAATGTCCTGAGGTCATGAAAGGTGCTAAATAAATGCAAGTACATTATTTTGTACAATACTGTCAGATATTTCCATTCAGTCTCTTGTACAATTCATTAATCTGCCTTTGCAGATACTGATAGTTCCACTGTGTATTTCCAGTATTTTCTGATTTCATTACAGAGTCTGAAGTTAGTTTGTATAAGCAGCCAGCATTTGAATGTAATAACTCTTCATTCTAAAAGCTCCTTTGCACTGGAAGTCTTTCCGTAATTGAAGTTTTAAAAATTAAAAATTGCAGAATTTTGAAACAATTGCAGAAATATTAGAATCACAGAAGTCAATCAACATCCGTGGAGAGAACAGATAAGTTAATATTTCATGTGTAACCCTTCTTTAGAATAATTCCATTATGGAAATAGAAACAGAAAATGCTGCAAACACCCAGCAGGTCAGTCAGTATCCGTGGAGAAATATGGTTCAGATACATACTGGAACAAGATTTGGCGGAAGTGTGTCGGCATAGTTCACTGAAACCAAATAAAAACAAGTGAGCCTAGCAAGGTTCCCCAAGCTAACCGCAAAGTCACAAATGATATTCTCCTCCTCATCGTCCTTGACCTGCCTGCAACCTTTGACACGGTTGGCCACACCATCCTCCTCCAATGCTGTTTCCACTGTCATCCAACTAGGTTGGACTGCTCTCACCTGGTTCCATTCTTATTTATCTAACGTAGCCAGAGAATCACTTGCTATAGCTTCTCTTCTTGCTCCCCACTGTTACCCTGTTGTGCCCTAAGGATCATTCCTTGGCCCCCTCCTATTTCTGATCTATGTGCTGCCACCTGGTGACATCATCCAAAGGCACAGTGTTAGTTTTTACATGTACGCTGATGACATCCAGCTCTACCCCACCTCCTTCACTGTTGCTAAACTAATCCAGCATTCAGTACTGGATGAGAATAAATTTCCTCCAATTAAATATTGAGAAAACTGAAGCCATGGTTTTTGGTCCCCACTAAAATCCATTCCCCAGCTACTCCATCCTTCTCCCTGGCAACAAGCTGAGATTTAGCCAGTCTGTTCGCAACCTTGGTTGTCACGTTTGATCTCAAGATGACCTCCTGACCTCATGTTCGGGGCCATCACTAAGACTGACTATTTCCATTTCCTTAAAATCTCTTGACTTCGCCCCTGTACTAGCTCATCTGCTGCTGAAACCCTCATTCATGCCTTCTTTACCTCTACACTCAACTAGTCCAACACACTCCTGGCTGGTCTCCCATATTCTACCCTCCCTAAACCTGAGGTTATCCAAGGCTCTGCTGTCCGTGTCTTAGCGACCCACAATCCTATATGATATCTGCTCTCATCTAATTCTGGAATCCTGTGCATCCCCCATTTTAATTGTTCCATCATTGGTGGCCATGCCTTCAGCTCCCTAAGCCCAAGCTCTGGAATACCATCCCTATACCACTCTACCCTGCTTTCCTCCTTTAAGACATTCCATAAAATTCTTTGACCAAGCTTATGGTTATCTGACTCAATTCTCTTTATGTGGCTCAGTGTCATTCTTTACTTAATAATGTTTCTATGAAACACTTTGGGACGTTTCATTACATTAAAGGTGCTTTATAAATATAAGTTGTCATTGTCTTCACTAGGCAAGCTCATCCACTCTTCAGTATTCTATGTGCTCTATGTAGAAGGTAACCATGTTGTATAAAGGGCCAGCAGCGGAATGTATAGATGATGTTGATATTGTTTAAACTTTGCACTGGTTCCAAAGAAGAGTCATATTGGACTTGAAAGGTTAATTCTGTTTCTCTCTCCACAGATGCTGCCAGAATGGCTGAGATTTTCCAGCACTTTCTGTTTTTATTTCAGATCTCTAGAATCTGCACTATTTTGCTTTTATAACAGGTAGACAAACAGTCAGACAGAAATATAGACATACAGACAGATAGATCGGTAGATCAAAACATTCTTGTTACAGACTTTATTTAAGTTGATGAAAATCAACCAAGCCTGCAACAAGAAATTACTACAGTCACACAACCACATCTGTAAAAGCAGCAAACATGCCTTTGTCCTAACTTCGAAAATGTGCTATCAATATGCAATCTCACTTCCTCAATGGTGTTGTCATGCTGACATGAAACCAAATTGATGGTAATTCCATTTGATATATCTTAAATAGACAAAACAGTATTGCATTAATAGCTTTCTAACTGAATCCAGCTTCAAAGAAATATTTTGGATCCAATGCAGTGAGATGACATCAAATAACTGAGGAAGTTACCAACCAAGGTAATCCGCTGGGAAACATTTTGAATGTAATTTTGTTGAAGTCTCATCCAATAAAGCTCACTGCTCTCATTCACTGGAATTCAAGTAGAGACTGAAAATCAGTACAGAAAAGAAATACTTAACAAGATAAGGGAAGAAACATGCAGTTTCAGCGATTGGAATAATTTTACTGAAATTGATCTCAAAAGCTGCTGGAGAACTCTGAGTCACTATTTAAATCCACACCATTTAGACTGTGTGCACATGAGTCATCCTCATTAAATTCTGGGAGTCTGGGAACATCTGTGAAAGTGTAAATTGAATTTTAACACCCTAAATGAACAGTGAATTAGATTCATTGTTCAATACGTGATAAGAATCCTTCATGATGAATTAGCCATTCCTACAGTACTGATAAAGGGTTTAAGTTGTTAAAAAATGTGGCAGAATCATTGTTAAAAACAGACCTGTGCTACAGAATGTGATTCATAAATATACGTAGGATTTGATGTTATAATTTTGCTCACAGCTGAAATGTAGCCCTTGGTCTCACTAAATAACAGTTCAAATAAATTGCTGAAGAATTCTTTTTGAGCAAAACATTACTTTAAAAAAAATGATTGCACAAAAAAAAGCATGTAAGATCTCATTAATCTGTCCCCTCTCAGTTTATAAATGAATAAGAAAATATTAAAAATTTATTGGAGAGTTAAATCCTACCAGCATCTCTGTCCAGATTCACACATGAATGGTGATTTGGTTAAACTACTGGAAGCTGCAGCTTGTGGAAGCATCTTCTAATGGAATTCACTGGAGTCGATCTTCACCTCGTGGTTGTAGTCTAAACTATGTGGTAGCAAGTTAGCAGCCTGTTGGATATGGCATTGCAAATCAACGGACATAGAAATCCAGAGAGACGCAAGACAGCTACCGACTCGCCAATACAACTCACTACTACCCAGTTTACACTGTCACCACAAAGTCAAGATCTACCCTTCTGTCCTCAGGAGTGGATTGGACAAGAAAACGTTTTTATAAAGTAGCTAACTGAAAACTGGGAATACTTCGTTATAAACCGTCACTAAACGTGATGCACAACAAGATAAACTCATGGAGAAGTTAAAAAACAAACCCCAAGCATGTTAATTTATTTACGCCAATTTATTGATAATGAAGTAATTTTTAATTTCATTTTTTACCTCAATAGAATGGGAACCATGTTTACATGAGCACCACAACTTGCACTTTTGTTTTCCATTAGGACACGTTTGTGAATTGGGGTGTTATCCTATGTTAAAGACATTAGCTAAAAAGCAAGTTGTAGTTGAATTAGCCATTTCTGCACTATTGAAAGAGGGTTTCGGTTATATAAAAAAAATTTCAAAAGAATCATTGCTAAAAATAGACCCATGCTACAGAAAACATGAATCTAAGCAGCTCATAAGGACAACAAGGAGATGAGGTTGATAGTATAGTCACGCCCTGAATGTTGTGGATTTAATTAGTGACTCAGAGTCCAGCAGCATCTTTTGAAATCAACAGAGCAAAGAAGCCCACATGGTCTGAAGAATTATTCTCAACATTAAAACTGCAGGAAATAAAAACAGAAAATGCTGGAAAAATTCAGCAGGCCTAGTAGCATCTGTGGAGAGAGAAATGGAGTTAACGTTTCAGAGTTCTGAAGGAGAGTCATATCAGACTCGAAACGTTAACCCTGTTTTTCTCTCTCTACAGATGCTGCCAGGCCTTTGAGTTTTTCTAGCACTTTCTGTTTTTATTTCAGATCTCCAGCATTTGCAGTATTTTGCATTTATGCTAAAACTGCATGGATGCCTTCCGAATCTAATTGAATAAACGTTCCTCGGATGGTTTGTCGGCACGCGCTGAATTCCATTAAATGACTGGGAGAAATAACTTTTATTACATGAGATTAAAAAAAAAAATAAATGAAAATATTTCTGAGTGGCTTACCATGGTTCACTATACTGTTATTTGATGTGATCCTCAAGAGACTTGTTACAAGGTTGAGTATGTTGAATATAGATTGAAATATAAAAAGCTTTGAATGAAATATTTGTAATGCCTGTGAACATGAAATGGCAGGTTTTCTGCTTGGAGCGCAGCAGCAAAGCAGTGTGAATTGTATGAGTTCATCACCCAATACAGCAGGCACACAGGAATAACTTCACACAAGGATAAACTCACAGTATTTTCCAAGGTCCTCTCATTTCAATAAGTGAAGCAGGACTTCCTAGCACTAATTTGGCCAGTGTGGAAAATAAAGGCCTGAGGTAAAGATACGGAAAGATATACTTGTGCTCCAGAACTAGCTGCACCTCTAGTGAAGCCGTTCCAGTAGAGCTATAACATTGGCATCTATCCAGCAATGTGGAAAACTGCCCAGGTTTTCCCTGTCCATAAAATGCAGGACAAATCCAACCTGGCCAATTACACCCCCCTATCAGCCTACTCTCGATTATCAACAAAGTGGTGGAAGGGGTCATCAACAGCGCTATCAAGCAGCACTTACTCAATAATAACCTGCTCACTGATGCTCAATTTGGGTTCCAGCAAACCCACTCAACTCCTGACCTCATTACAGCCTTAGTCTAAACATAGACAAAAGAGCTGAACTCCAGAGGTGAGGTGAGGGTGACTACCCTTGTCATCCAAGCAGCATTTGACCAGATGTGGCATCAAGGAGCCCTAGCAAAACTGGAGTCAATGGGAATCGGGGGAAAAACTCTCCGCTGGTTGGAGTCATACCTAGCACAAGGTGGTTGTGATTGTTGGAGGTCAATCACCTCTGTTCCGGGACATCATTACAGGAGTAGCATCCTAGGCCCAGCCATCTTCAGCTGCTTCATCAATGACCTTCCTTCCATCATAAGGTCAGAAATGGGGATATTCGCTGATGATTGCACAATGTTCAGCGCCATTCATGACTCCTCACATACTGAAGCAGTTCGTGCCCATATGCAGCAAGACCTGGACAACATTCAGGCCTGGGCTGATAAGTGGCAAGTAACTTTCACGCCTCACAAGTACCAGGCAATAACCACCTCCAACAAGAGAGAATCCAACCATTTCTCCGTGATGTTCAATGGCATTACCATCTCTGATTTTTTTTAAATTCGTTCACGGGATGTGGGCGTTGCTGGCTGGGCCAGCATTTATTGCCCATCGCTAGTTACCCTTGAGAAGGTGGTGGTGAGCTGCCTTCTTGAGCCACTGCAGCCCATGTTGTGTAGGTACACCTACAGTGCTTTTAGGGAGGGTGTTGCAGAATTTTGACTCAGCGGCAGTGAAGGAATGGCTGGAATGCCTGACCAGTGCTGATGAGCAAACTGACCAAACTGATGAGTACCTGCTTTAAATAGGTGCTGAATGGGAGGCCCACCTTGAATCAAATAGTCAGCTCCCACAAGGTGTCCAACATCTAATTCTTCAATAGGAACCATGGGCAGAATTTTGCTCTCGTCAGGCTGGCTCAGTGGGCAGGCCAGAGAGCGGTCAGGAAGCCATCAGCCGTCCATGATCAGGCCCCGACCTCAATTTCACACTGGCTGGCCAATTAATGGCCAGCTAGCGCGAATTGCCCGCTGCCGCCCTCAGCGCTGCCGGGGTGGGAGTGGCAGGAGCGTGAGCGCTGAATTTCACGCGTGCACGCGGGTGCGCGCAGTAAAGGTTCCCTGGGGCACAGAGCTGCCTCAGGGGGCTGAAGATTTCTATCGATATGAATAAAGAATTTTAAAATAATGAAAACATGTCCCCTCATGGGATTCTGTCACATGAGCAGGGACATGTAAAATGTGAGTGCAAAAAGCTTTTTTTTAATCACTGGACAAAACCTCATCCCGCCCGTGGATGAGGTTTCACCACAAATGCAAAGGCTGCTTAGCCTTTTCGCCCACCTACCAACTGAACAGTTGGACGGGCAGCGAAAAATTCCAAACAATTAGTTGATTAAGGGCCTTAACAGGCTGTTTAATTGTCGGCGGGCGCACTTCCAACTTGCGCGCAAGGCCGCCGACCAAAATATTGCCCGAATGCGCGATGATGTCGGGACACTTGCCCAACGTTATCATGCGTCATTTTACACTCGTTCAGCTCAGGCGTGCGCCCACCCAATGAGCGCAATATTCTGCCCCATGTCTTGTAACACCCATGTCCTATAACACTCCAGCTAAGCTCTGGGGAGGTCTCCTGATTGTCATAATATTTGGGGACTTGGATGAACCTTGCACATAGCTGGTTCATAGATTCTCAAAAGGCTAGGTGCTTTGCATTTGCATTTCCCTGTGTTCATCTGGACTCGTGTAGGGTAAATCTCAGCCATCTGTCCTGTAAAATAAGGGAGAAGGGGATAGAATCGCTAAAAGGGGGCGCATTAATCGCCCCAATATGTCAATGCCCCATTCATATGTTTTGAAAAAGAATTTGTCATTGTAATGTATGTTTATGAAGAACCACAAAATGGGGCTTTGTGGACATTACTTCACAATGCACCTTTAGCATAATGTCATTTTCAAAAGTGTGGTAAAGAATAAAAGGACAAACAGTTCCCTTTAATGCAGAGGAAGTGCGGGCTATTCTTGAAGCTGCAGCAACTCCTTTGCGCTGCTGTATTGGTGCCCATCTTTCCAGCTGCCAATCAGCATGGCTCTCCCAGCACATCATGTGTTGCATACAGGTACTCCTCAAATAGATCTAAATGAGCTGGCCTTGCATTAAAGCGTGAGGTTGTTTCATTTTGAAGCATTAACTGCAGTACCTCAGGAAAGGCAGCACCAGTGGCATTGCACTGGGAAAGCATTGCCCATCCCATTGTGTCGTCTCTATAGCTCAATCAATAATTCAAAGGGCAAATTCAGCTGTATTTCAAATTTAAGCCTAAATTTTCCGAGTGCACAAAGGGAGCAGGGATCTTTGCCAGCACCTGGAGGAAAATCGTGGGTACACTGCTACAATTTTTCATTCCTCAGTGTGAAATATCATAGGGGATACCCCCACAGTTCTCCATTACAAGCTGGAATCAGGCAATATGGCACCAACAAAGTCAGAAAATTACTTCCATAAACCATCCTCCCACCATGCCTGACTTAGTCACTGCTCCCCAGCTCCCGGGGCGTATGCTGTGAGGTCACTTATGTGGATGAGCGCAGAAGAAGCATCGATGAGCCGAATGTAGGATTGAATGAGCATGCCTGAAGTTCCAGTTTTCATCCAGATATGTAGATACTGCTATCCTATGTCCGAGATGCATTTCGCTGAGAGCTATGAGGATTTGTACTTTTTTAAGCCGTATCCCAGTTAAGCCTTTTAAAATATGCTAATCATCCAGTGGTGACATTCCTTGTGTAGGAACCAGGAACTTGCTGATGTCCTTGAATGCCTACTCAAAATAAGCACAACAACCTCTTCCATTTGGATAATGCACTCTTACAGGGGAGTGCCATTATTAGCTATAGGATGTTATTTTGCTGTAATATTAATTTAGATGTTATTCAAAACAGTGTTGTTGTTTTAATTGCAGTCTAGTTTTTGCAGTTTATAGATTTAATTGCAGTCCTTCATTCCAGCTAAGTCTTACTGGCAGGTGCACTTTAAATTGTCACTATTCTGAATCTTTTAGAGCCACAGAGCAATTACAGCACAGAAGGAGGCCATTCAGCCTACCTAATCCTCCTGGTTCTCCTGGCTCTCCTTGGAGCAATCCAGATAGTCCCATTCCTCAACTCTATCCCCTTAGCCTTGCAAGATTACTTTCTTCAATTGCCCATCCAATTCCCTTTTGAAATCAGTGATCATCTTCACTTCCCCCACCCTCATGGACTACAAGGTCCAGGTCATTACCACTCATTGCATAAAAATGTTCTTCCTCACATCTCGTGGCCACAGCCCCCCCACCCCCACCAACCATTGCCCCTGCTCCCCCGCCCCCCCTCCCCCCCTCACCCCACCCCTTCACCTCCCAACCATATCTTCTGTCCAAAACCTTAAATTTCTGTGCCCTTTTCCTTGTGCCATCAGCTAATCGGAACAGCTTTTCTTTCTCTTCCTTATCTGAAAGGTATCGAACTCGGGGAGAGAGACTGCGAGGTTCTTGAGCAAATTGTTATAGAGAGTGACAAGGTATTGGAGGTGTTGGCAGGCTTAAAAGTGGACAAATTTCCAGGTCTAGATGATGTGTGTCCCAGACTGCTGAGGGAGGCAAGGGAGGAGATTGCAGGGGCTCTGACCCAAATTTTTAATTCCTCTCTGGCCATGGGAGAGGTGCCAGAGGACTGGAGAACAGCTAATGTGGTTCCGCTATTTAAGAAGGGCTGTAGAGATAAGCCAGGGACCTACAGGCCAGTGAGTCTCACGTTAGTGGTAGGGAAACTATTGGAGAAAATTCTGAAGGAGAGTATCTATCTCCACTTGGAGAGGCAAGGTTTGATCAGGGATAGTCAGCATGGCTTTGTCAGAGGGAGGTCATGCCTAACAAATTTGATTGAATTTTTTGAGGAGGTGACCAGATGTGTAGATGAGGGTAGTGCCATTGATGTAGTTTATATGGATTTCAGCAAAGCCTTTGACAAAGTCCCACATGGGAGACTTATAAAGAAGGCAAATGCACATGGGATACAGGGTAATTTGATAAGGTGGATTCAAAATTGGCTTAGTTGTAGGAGACAGAGGGTGATGACAGAAGGATGCTTTAGTGACTGGAAGCTAGTGTCCAGTGGCATACCACGGGGATCTGTGCTCGGTCCCCTATTATTTGTCATTTATATAAATGACATAGATGACTATGTGGGGGGTAGGATTAGTAAGTTTGCGGATGACACAAAGATTGGCCGGGTGGTTAACAGTGAGGTTGAGTGTCTTGAGCTACAGGAAGATATAGATGGGATGGTCAAATGGGCAGACAAGTGGCAGATGGAATTTAACCCTGAAAAGTGTGAGGTGGAAGGAGTAATTTGACAAGGAAGTATTCAATGAATGGCATGACACTAGGAAGTTCTGAGGAACAAAGGGACCTTGGCATGTGTGTCCATACATCTCTGAAGGCAGAGGGGCATGTTAGTGGGGTGGTGAAAAAGGCACATGGGACATTTGCCTTTATCAATCGAGGCATAGATTACAAAAGTAGGGAGGTCATGTTGGAGTTGAATAGAACCTTAGTGAGGCCACAGCTGGAGTACTGTGTGCAGTTCTGGTCGCCACATTATAGGAAGGATGTGATTGCACTGGAGGGGGTGCAGAGGATATTCACCAAGATGTTGCCAGGGATGAAACATTTAAGTTATGAAGAGAGGTTGGATAGACTTGGGTTGTTTTCGTTGGAGCAGAGAAGACTGAGGGGCAACCTGATCGAGGTGTACAAGATTATGAGGGGCATGGACAGGGTGGTTAGGGAGCAACTGTTTCCCTTAGTTGAAGGGTCAATCACAAGGGGACATAAATTCAAGGTAAAGGGCAGGAGGTTTAGGGGGGATGTGAGGAAAAACTTTTTTACCCAGAGGGTGGTGACGGTCTGGAATGCGCTGCCTGGGAGGGTGGTGGAGGCGGGTTGCCTCACATCCTTTAAAAAGTACCTGGGTGAGCACTTGGCACGTCATAACATTCAAGGCTATGGGTCAAGTGCTGGTAAATGGGATTAGATAGGTAGGTCAGGTGTTTCTCACGTGTCGGTGCAGACTCGACCAGTCTTCTGCACTGTGATTCTGTGAATCTGTGATCTAAACCAGTCATATTGTAGGCCTTTTATCAGCCCTCCCCTTAACCTCCTTTACTCTAAGGAAAACAACACCAGCTTCTCCAACCTAATGCTATAGCTAAATTCCCTTATCCTTGGAGCCATTCTGGTAAATCTCCTCTGCACCCTCTCAAGGAACCTCACATCTTTCCTAAAGTGTAGCACCTGAACTGGACACATTACTCTAGTTGAGGTCTGATCAGATCTTTGTAAAGAGCTGGCGTACCTTCCCTGCCTTTGTGCGCAATACCTCGACTGATGAAGCCCAAGGTCCCATGTGCTTTGATAAATACTCTCTCAATATGTCCTGGCACATCTATGCACACATATCCCCACGCTCCCTTGCCCCTGCACACTCTTAGAACTTTGCCTCTTCACATCCCTTTTGCCAAAATGCATCATCTCATACTTCTCCCAAATAAGTTCAATCTGGCACTTGCCTGCCCATTCTGCTAATCTAACCATGTCCTCTTACAGTCAATTGATATTACCCTCATTGTTCATCATACCTCCAACTTTGGCATCATTAGCTAACCATTGACTTGCTGTTTCTGGTCCTTAAGCCAATTTTTAATCCAAGCTAACACTGACCCTCCTATTCCATGAGCCACAATTTTGCTAATCAGCCTTTCATGTGGTACTTTGTCAAACACTTTCTTAAAAACCATATAAACAACATTCACAGCATTCCCTTCATCAGTCATTTCTGTTGCTTCTTCAAAAATTCAATTAGATTAGTCAAACATGATCTGCCTTTTACAAATCCATGCCAGCTCTTCTTAGTTAACTCAAACCTCTCCAAGTGCTTGTTAGTTTTTCCTTTGACTATTGTGTCCAAAACCTTACCCACTGCTGATGTCAAACTGACTGGCCTGTAGTTACTAGGAATGTCTTTATATAAAATATAAAAATAAATTCTAAGAGCTTTTGCAAGTGCATAAAAAGGAGAAGAGTAGTAAAAGTAAATGTCAGCCCTTTAGAGGAAGAGGCAAGAGAAATTATCATGGGGAATGAGGAAATGGCGAAGACATTGAACAAATAATTTGTGTTTGTTTTTATTGTAGAAACCACAAGTTTCGTATCAGAAATGGAGGGTAACCAAAGGGCTAAAAAGAGTGAGGAAATTAAGGTAATTAATATCAGCAGAGGAAAGGTGCTGGAGAAACCTTAGGGGACTAAAATCTAACATATACCAAGGGCCTGATGGCCTACATCCTAGGGCTCTAATAGAGATAGTTACAGTGATAGTGAATGAGCTGCTTATGATTTTCCAAAATTCCCTAGATGCTAAAACAGTCCCAGGGATTGGAATTTAGCAAATGTTGCCCACTATTCGAGAAAGGAGGGAGAGACAAAACAAGTCAGTTAGCCTGACATCAGACGCCAGGAATTGATTATTAAGGAAGTCTTAACAATACACTTAGAAAATCATAGCATGATCAAGCAAAGCCAACATGGTTTTACAAAAGAGAAATCACGTTTAAAAAAATTATTGGAGTTTTTTGAAATTAGTGGCATAGATAAAGGGGAACTAATAGATGTAGAATATTTGGATTTGCAAAGCCATTTAATAAGGTGCCACACAAAAGGTTAATACACAAGATAAGGGCTCATGCAGTTGGGGCTAATATATTAGCATAGATAAAGAATTGATTAATGGGCAGAAAGCAGAAAGTAGAGATAAATGGGGCATTTTCAAGTTGGCATGTTGTAACTAGTGGAATGTCGCAAGGATCAGTGCTGGGGCCTCAGCTATTCACAATCTATATTAATGACTTAGATGAAGAGACAGAGAGCAATGTATCTAAGTTTTTGATGATACAAAAAGTTAGGTGGAAATACAAGCTGTGAGGAGACACGGAGCCTGAAAAGTGATATTGACAGGTTAAATGAGAGGGCAAAAAGGTGGCAGATAGCGTATAATGTGGGGAAATGTAAGGTTATTCACTTTTGTAGTAGGAATAGAAAAGCAGAATGTTTTCTTTAAAGAAAGGCACAAAACTTGCAAACATTGATGTTCAGAGGGACTTGATATACTAGTACAATGCAGGTACAGCAAGCAATTAGGAAGGCAAATAATATGTTGGCCATTATTGCAAGGGGATTGAGTTCGAAGAATAAAGAAACCTTGCTATGGTTGTACAAGGCTTTAATGGGGCCACATTGGAATACTGTGTGCCATTTTGGTCTTCATATTTAATTAAGGATATACTTGCTTTGGAGGCAGTACAGTGTAAGTTCGCTAGATTGGTGCCTGGGATGAGAGGATTGTCCTATGGTGAGATGTTGAGTAAATTTGGTCTATACTTTCTGAAGTTTAGAAAAATGAGAATTGATCTCATTGAAAGTTACAAGATTTTCAAGAGGTTTGATAGGGTAGACACTGAGATGTCTTTTCCCCTGGCTGGGGAATCTAAAACACGGGGCACAGTCTCAGGGTAAGGGGCCGATCATTTCGGGCTGAAATGAGGCAAAACCTCTTCACTCGAAGGGTTGTGAATCTTTGGAATTCTCTACACCAGAGTGTGGACGAACCATCACTGAATATGTGTAAGGCTGAGATAGACAGATTTTTGGCCTCTTGGGTAATCAAAGGATATGGTGAGCAGTCAGACCTGGGGGTGTCAAGGCACACTTCAAAAATGAATTTTGAAGACAATGGGGAACTACTAGCCAGCCAGGATATACAACCAACAGACAATGAAACCCTCCTGTGGACGATGAAAGAACCCCAGTTTCTGTTGGTTTTTATTATCATGAAATGTATCAAAGGCTTCTGAGATGAAACATCAAAATGTGATTATTTGTTCTACAACAATGACTACAGCAGACATGGTAATAGAATTCCATTGGAATATACAGCAAGCAGGACTTTAAGAATTGGGTTTGCCAAGCAGAGGCAGATGAATCTGGAGAAGCTGCTAATGGAACAGTAAGGAATCTTTCTCTCTCTCTCTCTCTCTCCCTGAGAATAAGTGCAACACCCAGTTCAATAAATCAGGATTTCCAAGACCTAATAATGAACCGAGATCTTGTAAGAATTGCAATATCTTTTACTTCGAACTACTCCAAGGAATCAGGTGACTTCAGTTGGCCACAACATCTAATATTCTACTCCTCAAAGACAAGCAAAGGATTTATAACTGTATATTCTTTTAACTTTTATTTGGACTCTAATTTTCCTTACTTCTGATACCCGTGTTCGTGTGACTCGTTGTGTCTTTTTCTCAGGTTTAGTGGCTAATAAACTTGCTCTTTCTTTGACTCAAGAAAACCTCATTGATTTATTGTTCACTGCATAGGTAGTAAAAAATACATTTGGACTTGAAAAAGGCATCCATGCAGAAAAGAAAAAAAATGTTTGTTGCGATTGTAACATTATTTGATTATTATAGAGGATTTGAGGAGAAATGAGACAGAGGTGCATTTACTAGCATCCTTTTGAATATAACCAAGACCACTCAGGTTTGTGCATATCTTTGGGCCCTTTGTAAATGCTGTGATGGGGGATTGAAGGCTCCCATGAAAGGGCGGGTTAGATGAGATGAATGGCCTCTCTTTACCTATACTTCATGATCTTTTTGGAGTTTTCTCCTTGGCACAGCAAAATATTTTAGAAATAGAATCACATATGTGTTGTACATTGAATATTTCCTGTTCTTTCTGCACTGTTCAAATTGCTGACTGAATGGTTTAACAGGCTGCAGTAGAAAGGCTTGCAAATTGGCCAATTTTATCAACAATAAAACTTCCAGACCTAAACATAATCCTCATTCTAATACATTTCCAGCCAAAGGCCCGGAATTGCCGCTCAGTTGCTTTGTTTTTCCACGCGCTGTGCTCGAATCGTAGAATTTCGAGCACAAATTAGGCCCAATGCAAATCAAGATTCCGTGGTCTTTTGCATGAGTTCAAAAACGTCACAGAAGAAGCCAGGCCCACCCACAAAACTGGTCACGTCCCCAGCGTGAATTAACTGTTATTGTGAGTTTCTGCTAATTGTGCCCATCTCCAGGCCTTCAAGTAGGCTGTAAAAATTAAGCTGAAACTTTTGGCACACACAGACACGAATGGTCATGCTTTAAAAGCTTTGGGGTTTTTTTCCCCTAAGAAATTGATTGCTGTGCACCAACACAACTAGAAAATGGTGCTACATATACTTTTTAAAGTAATATTCAGTGATTTAAGTTCAGGTTACTCACCGGTGATGAACTTGGGGTCCTAATTTCAAATGTGTATTTTTTTGTGTTGTCTATTTTCAGCTGTAATAATAAAACTGCACCAAGCTACCACTCTTAAATATGTAAAGGGATATATTCCAAAGGAAGAACACTTTTTTCTTTAAATTGTATTCCAAAACATGGCTCGATTACACTGGTTCATGCCAGATTATATTTGGAAATGTGTAAAATGAGTTTGAATGGAAATTTGAGAGAGAAAAGCACTTCTCAAAACTTTCGCAATTTTCATTGTAATTTGTGCCAAGATTGTTGATTGCGGCCAAAATTGAAACTTGAGTGTTTTAATGTGCTTGATCTGGATTCACCTATGTATGAGCTGTCTTGACTCAGCCATTAAGATGAGAAGACATTAAGATGTCAGTAGCATGCATGCCAAGCATATTCATGGTTTGCACAAAAATGGTAGGCATTGATAGTCAACAGTTGAACCAGACTCCCACACTGTCTGGCACATTTAGCTTGTAATCAGGGAGAATTCAAACATTCTGCACTCCTCCAAGATGGCCTCATGACTCACCATAACACAATTCCTCCACGCATGTGTAACATGCAACATGTTCCCTGCACATGGTTGAGCCAGTCAGCCAGGAAAGAAGCAGAGGACCAAATGGGAGGCCATAGAGGGACTGCAATCATATTTCGGTGTTTATTTTCTCTGGGCCCATGTTTGAGTGTGTAGCCAAGATGTCTGATGTGCACCAGAGGTTGAGAACAATTGGAAACAGTTTAAGAACAAAAATGCCAGATGTAAGCAGGAGTTAAATCCTGGAAGGGCAGCTGGAAGGAGAGGAGGTCGTGGGTATTGGAAAGAGGTAGCATATTTGAAAAAATTACTATTACAAAGCTCAATCTAAAGTTACAAACTTGGCCAGAGCTGATAGGTAAAGTCAAAAGGGAAAGCATTCAAGAGAAATCCTGCTCTTGTCAAAAAGCTTTTTTCTCAGAAAGCTGGTTTCCAACTGAAAGCCTCACTGCTAAAATCTATTGTCTGCATTTTATTTATTTCAGGCCCAATGCCTGCTTGCATTGTGTTTGCAGAAGTCAGTGAGGATGCAGGTATCCCACCCCACCCCCACTAGGGCTACCTGTATCTTGCTCGTCCTGCTTTCTACCCTTACTGTCACCTATTAGCACATTACTTAGCTAATATCACCACCATCAATACCTCTTTGTCCTTTTGTCTATGACATCTTTTGGCAATCTCCACCTATCACTGGCCCTCTCTCCAGCTCTACCTGTCCCACCCCTCCTTAAACCAGCTTATATTTCACCTCTCTTCTATTTTTCCTTAGTTCTGTTGAAGAGTCATACGGACTCGAAATGTTAACTGTGTTCCTCTCCGCAGATGCTGTCAGACCTGCTGAGTTTTTCCAGGTATTTTTATTTTTGTTTTTGTTTAGGATTTCCAGCATCCGCAGTTTTTTGCTTTTATGCAGATATCCCATGTTATGCAGAAATCGTCCATTTGCAATGCACGAGTGCTGTCACTTCCTAAGTCTCTCACAGTCAGTGAGACAGATTGAAGTGAGAATCAGGATTAGACTTCTGCTGCAGGGACTGCAATCTTAGCAGTTAAATTGTTGTTTGGATGAAATGAATTACAAGCTTTTGGGATCTACCAATCATATATAAAAGGCATATGTTTACCGTTTGTAATTTTTGTCCGCAGTACAATTTGGCTGTAGGATTTTAATCTTTCCCGTAAGGTTTGGCTGCTAGGAACAAAGGGTGACACTAGATTATGGTTAAAGAAAATAAGGTAAAACCAGGTTGGCAGTTGCTCCCTGGATTCCCAAAAGTGTCACAGTGAAAGAAGTATTGTTACTGTATCACTGTCACGACCGAGCTCTTGGTGCCTTTGATAGAAGAGAGCTGGAAACCATGCTGTTGAAAACCCAGTGGGCTGAATCTTACCTGTGTCAGGCAGGCTGGGCGGGAGCGGGCGGGGGCTGGTGCAGAGCTGATCGCCACCCGCAATCGGCTGCACATCACCATTTTAAAAGGGCGGGCCAATTAAAGCCCGAAAGAGCGCAACAATCTCCCTGAATCACGGAGCTACCTCAGGGAGATTGACTAGACAATAAAAGTTTTTTAAAATTCAAGTACAAATTATTTAAACATGTCCCCTCATGCGACAGTGTCACATGAGCTGGGACATGTTTGTCAAGTTTACCAAGCTTATTTATTAATTTTATAAAACTTTCAGGAAACCTCATCCCACCTGTGGATGAGGTTTCCTGGAAAATGCAAAAGTCACTTGGGTTTTTCCCCTGCCTGCCAACCTTAATGTTAGATGGGCTGCGTTGTTAATGAGGTAAATTACTTTCTTAATGACCTGAATAGGCCTCTGGCATGCGCCCGCCGAATGCAATATCGAAATGATGCGCGATGACATCGGGACGCACGCCCGATGTCATCTCACATCATTTTACACCTGGACCCACCCCTGCAAGCCAACGGCAATATTCTGGCCAGTGAAAATTTATGGACTATTTACATTATTTGCAGAGATGGACATTAGCAGGTCCCCATTAGAACTTTCTTCCCTCAGGCTCCAATTACATGTGATCTGATATTGCTGATGATGCACTTTACCATTAGCATAATAGCTATTAATCCTTCATACTACACACCCCAAGTCTTCGTTCTATTCATTAACATTAACGGTTTATACATTCATGCTACTCCTACTCATCCCCCCCAACCCCCCCAAAGGTCTCTTGCGCCGGTGGCATCAATCTCTAACTGTGTTCTCGGCTCTCTTTAAGGATGTGTAGGATGTATGCTCTCTATAATCTTCTCCTTGGAAGGCAGCGACCTCCACAGACAGAGGTTTCTGCTCCTGGTTCACGGTATAAAGGCAGAGATTTTCATTTTCTTCTCTTTTCTCTTTCTCTTCTTCTTGTGGAAATTTTGAACTGCCGGCTGCTCTTAATTGAAAGCGTGAAGCTGGTTCAGCTCCTAAGGAGACATGTACAACTGTAGAGGGTCTACAGACTTCTACTGTTGCAATGAACAAAGTATTGTGTAATGTCTCATCCGTAACTGAATCAGATGGATGAAGAGAAGGATGAAGAACATGTTGAAGAAAAAATGATGACTGTCCTGCTAATACTGTAGGAATCTCTTTTTCTGTGGGTAGTGGTTCAATTTGCACACTTTCTTCAGTGTGAGTCTATTCCTTAGCAGGCCTGAACATCTCTGGAACTTCATCAGAATGTATACTGCCACCAGCGTCAGCAGTGAAAGAAACGTGCAGAGGCAGAGAAATTACACTTTCTTGTACATCTCTGGTCTTAGTAAGATCTGTAGTAAGCACCTCTGTAGTGTTTTTTAACTCCAGATTTAACTTGAGATTGGGATTTGTTCTGCAAAGGTTTCAGTGCAAGAGGAAGAACATCTGCTCTCGGTTCTTCATTGTACAAAATAGTTGCTGCATCAGGTTGTTGTTGTAAACCATTGCTGTCTTCAGCAGAATAAACAGACAGATTTGCACCTTTATCACCTTCTTCAATAATATGCTCAGCCCCCTCAGCAGGGGTATCGGGTCTAATGCTGTCTTCAAAAAGAAAAGCAAGGTTCAGGATCTCCTCCTGTGACAAATCATCGATATCAGTAGCATCTGGGTTATCATCCTCTTCCACACTTTCCCGAAGGAGCAAATTAAGGTCTAGAATATTACCTTGTGGCTGATCACCTTCATCCTTGATGCAACTGTTTCCCACTTCACCGAGCCTCTCCTTAAAGAGAAATGAAAGATCTACCTTGTCCTCCTGTGGTTGTACGGACGGAGTCCTGTGCATGGAGGCTGATTCACAACGTTCTGAGTCAACCCGAGTTTCGTCTGCAACTGGTGAATAAAGAAGCTGTAAAGCTAAACAAGCTTATCTGCTCAACAAACAACAATGTTGATTAGGAATGACATATAGAGCATCGGTGCGCTCTACACCATTATAAATGTAGCAGTCATTTCTCATCACACCTTGAGTGAAATACCTCCTGGACCATGAAGCTGAATGGGGGATGGCTGGAGAAATTCAGGCTTCAACCACACTGTAGAATTGGAAAGGATGGACACTCCTGCTCTTGTGTCCAGTTTAAAATTCATCTTCCAGCCAGTAACCATGATGCCTGCATACCAGAAATCTTCCTGCAGCTCTGCCACTTCAACCAAGAAGAATACATCCTCTTCTTCAGTGTCATCTATGTCTTGGGCACTTGCAGAGTGGAATGGTCTGTCTTTAAATTATGGACCTGAAGATGAAAGTTTCCTGCTGCTGCAGCATACTATTTTAAAATGCCCCCTCTTGTGGCTGCAGCGGCACTCAGCATTAAGGTCTGGGCAAGGTTCATGCCGTTCATGTTTTTTCCCTTAAACACAGGCATGGAACAATGGCAGCAACCGTACCCTTTTCAAACTGGCTCTGTTTTCTGGTTGATGAAATGGACCAAGTCAGTGGTCTGCCCCTTCATCAATCACCTGCACTATGATGCAGTCTCCGGTGAGCTCCTCTCTCAATGTCCCATACTCACAGTTATCTGCAAAGCGACACAGGTCATTTATAAAAGAATCAATTTTCTCCCCAGGTTCCTGGCTGTGTCAGTTGAAATTTGCCCTGTCTATTATAATATTGCACCATAGGCTAAACCAGGAATCAAAGGCTTTGATGACCTCTTCGTATTTCACAGTTTCTTCATCAGCCTCCATCTTCTTAAAATGTCGTTGGCATAGCTGCTTATTTCTTAGAGGAAAAGCACTGACCTAACCCTCTCCTGGTTTCTGACTGAGCCTGGAAGCAGAGCACACTCGAGGAATACCTGGAGCAGCAATTGGGCCAGCTAATTGATACTGGAGTCCCACGACAGCCGACTAGAAGTCAGAACTATAGACAACGTCTTACCTCTGCCCATGCCCATGGACATCATGGAGGGCCTCAACCAAGCTGCACAATTGAGAAACTGGCCTCAAGATGCCATGTATTGTTTTCATGACCAGTCTCTGGGTGTCTTTGATAGAAGAGGACTGGAAACCATGCTGTTGCAAACTAGTGAACATTTCTTGACTGTTTACACTATACATAGAGATCGACTATAGCAGGACTCCATTAGAACCTGTTTCCCTCAGGCTCCAATTACATGTGCTCTGACATCACTGATGATGCACTCTAACTATTAACGCAATAGCTATTAACCCGTTATACTACAGTTGCAATGTATAGGAAATGGGGTACAGAACGTATGCCTTAGTAAGGCTGCAGATGTTCATTTGTGGTGCAGCACTGGTGGGGAAAACATATGTAAGCAGCAACAAGTAGATAGGCTGCACAGGGCCAGAGCCATGTCAAGGCAAAATGAAAACATCACTGGTACCATGTCTCCTGGTCCAGAGCAGTTACTCAGCCATAGGGAGACCCTGCTCTTAGCTCCAGGTGCAGTCCTCACTGAGCACCTAACAGAGACAGGTTGATAGATGAGAAGAGGCTTCCCATTTATACACTCCATACATGTCAGCTATAGCTCAATGGGTAGTAATGTTGTCTCTGAGTCAGAAGGTCATTGGTTCCATATCCCCCTCCAAAGACTGGATCACAACGTCTAGGCTGACACTGAGAGAGTGTTGCATTGTCAGAGGTGCTGGCTTTTGGATATAATGTTAAGCCAATGTCTCCTCCCCTAGGTGGGCATAAAAGATCCCATGGCACTGTTCAGCGAAGAGTTCGCTCAGTATCCTGGCCCCAGGAGCAGTAAGGAATTTGCTACTGTAGGCGGGTGGGGAAAACCCAAAAGTTTTTCAATCCCATGGGGGTCGGAGGGGAGTTCAATCCTAGCTAGAGGGGTGGGGGTGGAGTTGAGATGCCCGGTCCTAGGGGTGGGAGGTTAAATGCTTGGTCCCAAATTGGGGGTCCAATTGCAAAGAGGGTATGTTTCAGCAGCCACGGAAAAGCTCCAGTTCTCCTAGCTGACAAGCAGTACTTTAAATGCGCTTAGCTTTCCGGGTCCGCAGCTGTTCCCCCCCACCCACACCCCCACCCACACCCCAACCTCCCCCCACCCCACCCACACACACCCACCCCCCCCCTTACACCGCCCTCCCCAACCCTTGAGCTGGCAGATGTCCAGAGGAGCAGAAAACTCTGTTAGCCAGGGTTAAACCTGTGAGACAAGTTAAAGCATGAGGCTCCTAGCCTCATTACAATATTTAAATGACTAGCCTGCCTTCAGGAAGTGGGTTAATTGGCCATCTCCTGCCTGACTTCCTTTAAACCCAGAAGTGAATTTATTTTTAAAAATGTTACATCTCACTCCAACTCAACCTACCCAGTTTGGTTTAAAATTACTCTCATTGGCCAAATAGGTCACTCAGCCTAATCAAGCTATTTATGTCAGTGTTTAAGCTTCAAAAAGCTGCCTCCCACTCTACGTCATCTAACCCCATCAAGCTATAATCCTGAATTACTTACTCCCTCATGTGATTACCTAGCTTTCCATTAAATGCATCTATGTTATTCACCTCAACTACTCCTTATGTTAACACATTCCACATTTTATCACTCTTTGGTTAAAGAAGTTTCTCTTGAATTCTCTGCTGGATTTATTACTAACGATCTTAATGTCCCCTTGTTTTAATCTCATGACAAGTGAAAACCTCTACCTGATCACTCCTTTCATAATCTTAAATTCTTCTGTCAGCCCATCCTCTCTTTTCCTGAGAATGCAGCCTGTTCAGCCTTTCCTCATACGAATAGCCTTTCAGTTCTGCTTTCATTCTTATGATTTTTTTTTAATGCATTCTCCAGTGTGTCTATATCTTTTTTATATTATGGAGATGATATTGAGCACAATACTATCAATGTGGTCTAACCAAGGTTTTACACAAGTTAAACATAACTTTAAGATAAAAACAAAATACTGCGGATGCTGGAAATCTGAAACAAAAACAAAAATAGCTGGAAAAACTCAGCAGGTCTGAGAGCATCTACAGAGAGGAATACAGTTGACGCTTCGAGTCCGTATGACTCTTCATCAGAACTAAGGAAATAGAGAAATGAGGTGAAATGTAAGCTGGTAGAGAGGGGTGGGACAGGTAGAGCTGGATAGAGGGCCAGTGATAGGTGGAGGCAAAGAAGAGATTGGCAAAGATGTCTGTCTCAATTTCTGGTGATAGACTGTCCACCAATATTCATTACAAGCCTACTGACTCCCACAGCTACCTCGACTACAGCTCCTCACACCCCGCTTCCTGTAAGGACTCCATCCCATTCTCTCAGTTCCTTTGCCTCCGTCGCATCTGTTCTGATGATGCCACTTTCCAAAGCAGTTTCTCTGACATGTTTTCCTTCTTCCTTAACCGAGGTTTTCCACCCACAGTGGTTGACAGGGCCCTCAACCGTGTCCAGCCCATCTCCCGCGCATCCGCCCTCACACCTTCCTCTCCCTCCCAGAACCATGATAGGGTCCCCCTTGTCCTCACTTATCACCCCACCAGCCTCCGCATTCAAAGGATCACCCTCTGCCATTTCCGCCAACTCCAGCATGATGCCACCACTAAACACATCTTCCCTTCACCCCCCCAGCAGCATTCCACAGGGATCATTCCCTCCGGGACACCCTGGTCCACTCCTCCATCACCCCCTACACCTCAACCCCCTCCTACGGCACCTTCCCATGCAATCGCAGAAGGTGCAACACCTGCCCCTTTACTTCCCCTCTCCTCACCGTCCAAGGGCCCAAACACTCCTTTCAAGTGAAGCAGCACTTCACTTGTACTTCCCTCAATTTAGTCTACTGCATTCGCTGCTCCCAATGCGGTCTCCTCTCCACTGGAGGGACCAAATGCAGACTGGGTGACCGCTTTGTGGAGCACCTTCGATCTGTCCGCAAGCATGACCCAGGCCTCCCTGTCGCTTGCCAATTCAAAACACCACACTGCTCTCATGCCCATATGTCCGTCCTTGGCCTGCTGCAATGTTCCAGTGAAGCTCAACGCAAATTGGAGGAACAACACCTCATCTTCTGACTAGGCACTTTACAGCCTTCCAGACTTAATATTGAGTTCAACAACTTCAGATCATGAACTCTCTCTTCCATCCCCACCCCTTTCCGATCCCCCTTTTTCCAATAACTTATAATTTTTTTAAAAAATATTTTTTTCCCATCTATTTTATGATTTATTTTGATCGATTGTTTTATCTCCACCTTTTAGCCCATTTCGATCCCTTCCCCCCACCCCACCCCCACTAGGGCTATCTGTCACTTGCTCGTCCTGCTTGCTACCCTTAATGTCACCATTAGTACATTCCTTAGATAATATCACCACCGTCAACACCCCTTTGTCCTTTTCTCTATGACATCTTTGACAATCTCTTCTTTGCCTATCACTGGCCCTCTATCCAGCTCTACCTGTCCCACTCCCTTCCACCAGCTTATATTTCACCTCATTTCTCTATTTCCTTAGTTCTGATGAAGAGTCATACGGACTCGAAACATCAACTGTGTTCCTCTCTGCAGATGCTGTCAAACCTGTTGAGTTTTTCTGGCTATTTTTGTTTTTGTTAAACATAACTTTTCTGCTTTTCAATTCTGTCACTCTATGCTTGGCTTTCAATAACCTTACGAACCTGTGGCTCTGCCTTTAGTGATTTGTGTACCTGTACCTCCAGGTCCCTCTGTTGCTCCACCCATTCCGGACTCCCAGGAGAGGATTTTAGCATAGTTCAGAGCATAGGCAAGTGTGAGTAGGATGTGAAATCCTGGGAAAATGCTAGCCCATTGGAAAGTCAGAATTTGTTCACCATTTGTCTCTCTCAAAGCAACTAACTATTATTCGTAGCCACACAGGAAGTTATCAAATGCAATTCCACAACCTAGCCAAGTAAAATAGCAATCTGCTTTATTAGAGACTTCTAAAAATGCTTTCCTATTTCACTGAGGTCAGGCATCTTAAATACCTCTAAATGCAGAATACTAAAACTTTATTTGAGGAAACAACAGCGTCAAAAATAAGACAGAGGAGTATCTTCTGCTGTTGCATTATTTTCCAATTATTAACCTGATGTTGATTTGTGATTAAGCAACTGATCTTATAAAATCAGCAATAATCTTTGGAACAATTTAATTGAGACCTATCACATGTTCATGGGATGACCTTGCATTTCTTTTTGCTTTTGTTTAATTTTCATGCTGTTTCTCCTGATTCTTCCTCAGTGAGTCATGTTGCAGACTGTTCCAAAGAGGCAGCACTCATCAAGTATCTTGCCAAAGTGGCCATTCTTCAAGTTTGATTTCAGACTGAGCATCAATAACCTATTCCACTACTAAGCCTTTGTAGCCAAGTCCAGTTCGACCCTCTTTTTTTGTTTTATCCATTCAAGGGATGTGGGCTTCGCTGGCTGGACCAGCATTTATTGCCCATCCCTAATTAGCCTTGAGAAGCTGGTGGTGAGCTGCCTTCTTGAACCGCTGCAGTCCATGTGATGTAGGTACACCCACAGTGCTGTTAGGAAGGGAGTTCCAGGATTTTGACTCAGCACAGTGAAGGAATGGCGATATGTTTCCAAGTCAGGATGGCGAGTGACTTGGAGGGTAACTTCCAGGTGGTGGTGTTCCCGCCTATCTGCTGCCTTTGTCCTTCCAGGCCATAGTGGTCATGGGTTTGGAAGGTGCTGCCTAAGGGGCCTTGGTGAATTCCTGCAGTGCATCTTGTAGATGGTACACACTGCTGCCACTGTGCGTCGGTGATGGAGGAAGTGAATGTTTGTAGATGTAGTGCCAATCAAGTGGACTGCTTTGTCCTGGATGGTGTCAAGCTTCTTCAGTGTTGTAGGAGCTGCACTCATCCAGGCAAGTGGGGAGTATTCCATCACACTCCTGGCTTATGCCTTGTAGATAGCAGACAGGCTTTGGGGTTTCAGGAGGCGAGTTACTCATCGCAGGACTCCTAGCCTATGACCTGCTCTGGTAGCCACAATATTTATGTGGTTAGTCCAGTTCAGTTTCTGGTCAATGGTAACCCCAGGATGTTGATAGTGGGGGATTCAGAGATGATAATGCCATTGAACATCAAGGGGCGATGGTTGGATTCTCTCTTGTTGGAGATGGTCATTGCCTGACACTTGTGTGGTGTGAATGTTACTTGCTACTTGTCAGCCCAAGTCTGGATATTGTCCAGGTCTTGCTGCATTTGGATATGGACTGCTTCAGCATCTGAGGACTCGCGAATGGTGCTGAACATTGTGCAATCATCAGCAAACATCCCCACTTCTGACCTTATGATGGAAGGTAGGTCATTGATGAAGCAGATGAAGATGGTTGGGCCTAGGACACTACCCTGAGGAACTCGTGCAGTGATGTCCTGGAACTGAGATGATTGACCTCCAACAACCACAACCATCTTCCTTTGTGCTAGGTATGACACCAACCAGCGGAGAGTTTTCCCCCTGATTCCCATTGACTCCAGTTTTGTTAGGGCTCCTTGATGCCACACTTGGTCAAATGCTGCCTTGATGTCAAGGGCAGTCACTCTCACCTCACCTTGGGAGTTCAGCTCTTCTGTCCATGTTTGAACCAAGGCTGTAATGAGGTCAGGAGCTGAGTGGCCCTGGCAGAACCCAAACTGAGCATCAGTGAGCAGGTTATTGCTAAGCAAGTACATCTTGATAGCACTGTTGATGATTCCTTCCATTACCTTACTGATGATGGAGAGTAGACTGCTGGGGCAGTAATTGGCCGGGTTGGATTTGTCCTGCTTTTTGGGTACAGGACATACCTAGGCAATCTTCCACATAGCCGGGCCGATGCCAAGGTTGTAGCTGTACTGGAACAGCTTGGCTAGAGGCACAGCAAGTTCTGGAGCACAAGTCTTCAGTACTATTGCCAGGATGTTGTCAGGGCCCATAGCCTTTGCAGTATCCAGTGTCTTCAGCAATTTCTTGATATCACGTGGAGTGAATCGAATTGGCTGAAGACTGGCATCTTTGATGCTGGGGACCTCCAGAGGAGGCCGAGATGGATCATCCACTTGGCATGTCTGGCTGAAGATTGTAACAAATGCTTCAGCCTTATCTTTTGCACTGCTGGGCTCCTCCATCTTTGAGGATGGGGATATTTGTGGAGTTTCCTCCTCCAATGAGTTATTTTATTGTCCACCACCATTCACGACTGGATGTGGTAGGACTGCAGAGCTTAGATCTGATCCATTGGTTGTGGAATTGCTTAGCCCTGTCTATCACTTGCTGCTTATGCTGTTTGGCACACAAGTAGTCCTGCTTTCTAGCTTCACCAGGTTGACACCTCATTTTTAGGTATGCCTGGTGCTGCTCCTGGCATGCCCTTCTGCACTCTTCATTGAACCAGGGTTGATCCCCTGGCTTGATGGTAATGGTAGAGTGGGGGATATGCCGGGCCATGAAGTTACAGATTGTGTTTGAGTACAATTCTGCTGCTGCTGACGACCCACAGCGCCTCATGTATGCCCAGTCTTGAGTTGAAATCTATCCATTTTAGCATGGTGGTAGTGCCACACAACACAATGGAGCCTCAATGTGAAGGCAGGGCTTCATCTCCACAATGGCTGTGCGCTGGTCATTCCTACCAATACTGTCATGGACAGATGCATCCGTGACAGGCAGGTTGGTGAGGATGAGGTCAAGTCTGTTTCTCCCTCACCACCTGCCACAGACCCAGACTATCAGCTATGTCATTTTAGGACTCAGCCAGCTTGGTCAGTAGTGGTGTTACCAAGTCATGCTTGGTGATGGACATCCCCCACCAAGAGAATGCTGTACATGGTAATCAGCAGGATGTTTCCTTGTGCATGTTTGGCCTGATGCCATGAGACTTTATGGGGTCCGGAGTTGATGTTGAGGACCCTTGATGTTCAGGCCGACTATATACCACTGTGCTGCCAGGGATGGCGATGGTGGTATCATTGGACATTATCTGTAAGATATGATTCTGTGAGGATGACTATGTCAGGCTGTTGCTGTGAGACAGCAGCTCTCCCCATTTTAGCACTCACAAGGATGTTAGTAAAGAGGATTTTGCAGGGTCAAAAGGGCTGAGTTTGCCATTATCATTTCTGATGCTCTCCAGTTTCATTCCTTTGTTGTGACTTTGTAACAACTGAGTGGCTTGCTAGGCCATTTCAGAGTCAACCACATCACTCATGCAGGCCAGACCAGGTAAAGACATTATTGAACCAGATGATTTGTTACAGCAATCAACAATGGTTTCATGGTCATCATTGGACTTTTAATTCCAGATTCTTTTATTGAATTCAAATTCCACCAGCTACCATGGCAGGATTTGAACCCATGTCCCCAGAGCATTGTTCTGGATGTCTGGATTATTAGTCCAGCGACAATACCACTACACCAGCACCTCCCACCATAACCAAGACGTTTTTAAGAAGTCTTAGTTGAGAACAGGTAACTCAGCATAAGCTGAGTTACCCACGACCTTCCTAGTTTATATGCACAGTATTACATCACATCAAGTCAAAGGTGAAACATTTATAATTACAAGCATACGGCAAGAATGCCAATAGAGCCTCATACAGTACAGGGGAGATTTTATGAAGTTGTGTTCAAAACAGTCTCAGGTCCTAACAGAGGGACACCAAAATCGACTTATGAAATAAAAACCCAAACAGACATGAAAAGAAAATAAAAACCCCCTCACTCTCTTTAATATTATGTATTTAATTTCATACATTTTAATGTCTCTTAATCACACTAACTATTTTATTTTTACATCTTTTCTTCTTTACGAATTATGGATTAAAGTTATGTTGTGCAATATTAGTATGTTAGTAATGCATACTCATTAGTCACAGCAACTACATTACATGATCTTAGAGGCCAATGCACCCAAGAGTGCAAAACAATCTCTGACCCTCAGAAGCAAAACAAAACAATTATTTTTCAAGTACATTGAAAAATAACTGTACAAATAATTGCACAGACATAAGATTTATATGGTAGGGCAGCTTTATGGGCCTGATGACTTCACTTTTTGTGCAACAAAGCATTGGTACAATTCCCTGCAATAGAGAAACACAAATTGTTTTAAAATGCAGTGACAGCTGTAATACAGACAAATGCAGCAGCCATCATACACAACAAGATTCCAAAAATAGCAATGTGATGAATAACTGGTTAATCAAGTGTTGATTGAAGGGGAAATGTTGAGCAGAGCAGCATGAGAATATTCCCCTTCACAGAATGATATGAGGGCCGTAACATCCTGCAGACCAATGGACAGGTCCTTGGTTTTTCTCATACGAAGAACAACAACTACATCAGTGCTGTACTCATTCAGCGTTCCACCATGCAGACATGTCAGCCAAGGTTAAGTGCTCAAGGCTTGAAGCTACAAACCTTTGATTCAGAGATGAGAATGCTACACACTGATCTAATCTAGTCGGATAATTCTATGATCACTCCAGCATGGAGTTTCAACAGGTTTATAACATTGTAAGGTTAGTTTTGCTATTCCTTGAGCATATCTTACAAAGCTCTATGCAAGTGAGAGTGTGGCAAAATTGAACCCTTGTAGATATGTAAGCATATGGTATTGAGTTAAGATGCATTGTGGTATCTTCTATTTTCCAGCTACCCTTGGTGTACAAATTATAGCCCTACTGTTTTTCCACACATTGGAAATGTTATGCTCAGTAAGTTTCCTTTTCTTTTCAAACAGAATTTTTCCCTTGGCGTGCAGGATTGGCGGGGGCGGGCGGGGGCAGTCGGGAAGCCAACCGCCATCCGCGATCGGCAGCACTCCGCGATTTTATGCAGTGGGGCAATTGAGGCCCGCCCAGCGTGACACACGAGCGGCAGCGCTGAGCGCTGAGCGCTGCCTGTGCAGGCGGGGGGGAGGAGGCCGAGCAGGCCTGGCACGCATGCGCGCGAAAGAGCGCTGAATAATCTCCCTGAGGCATGGAGCTGGCTCAGGGAGATGAAGAGCAGATTGAAAAAAATTATTAAACAGCACAAAAAATTAATGAAACACGTCCCCTCATGTGACCCTGTGTGTCACATCAGCAGGGACATGTTTTTTAATTAAAAACTGAAGTTTTTATTTCATTTACATTTGATTTGGGAAACCTCATGCCGCCTATGGATGAGGTTTCCAAATAAATGCAAAGGCCGCTTGGCCTTTTCGCCTGCCCGCCAACCGTGAGGTTGAATGGGCAGTGAAAACTTCAGCGCAATTGGTAACTTAAAGAAGAATAAAAATACCTGGAAAAACTCAGCAGGTCTGGCAGCATCTGCGGAGAGGAGCACAGTTAACGTTTCGAGTCCGCATGACTCTTCAACAGAACTAAGGAAAAATAGATAAGGGGTGAAATATAAACTGGTTTAAGGGGGGGCGGGGTTGGGACAAGAAGAGCTGGATAGGCCTTAATGTGCCTTTTAATTGTTGGCGGGCGTGCTGCTGGCTCCAGCACGCGTTGGCCGGCCGAAATATCGCGCAACTGCATGTTGACTGCGGCACACTCGGCTGACATCATCGCGCATCATTTCACACTCAGTCGTGTCTAGCGCACGCCCACCCACCGGGCTAAAAATCCTGCCCCAAAATACATTTGCAACAAAATACACGCCATATAGTTTCCATTAACGGAATAGCATTGAGTCATGCCGGATTCACTGAAGTCATTATAGTTTTAATGATACTCATAAAATGAAATCCTGGCCTAACATTTATCATTCTGCCCATAAAGAGATGAGTTAAAAGAGTAGTTTAGTTACAGTGCATTACAGCTTATTGTGGTCCTGATGAAGATTTGTGCTCCAATTGTGATCTCACTTGGCCAGTCCCTAATTTGCTTTTAACTTGCGCGGAAATTAATGTGGGCTTCAAACAAAAATGTACACTCAGGAGTACAGCGGGCAGGATTGACACTCGGCAACATGATTGACGAATAAAACCACCAGGTCTGTTCCTTTAATTAAGCTGAGTTTCTTTGATCCCATTCTGTTGTGGCACTATTGTTCAATTGTATTTCCAAAGGCATTTTTATGAAAAATTGTTTTAAATTGCTTGTTCCCTGTGATGCAAAATGTAATGCTGCCTTCTGAGTTTATACCTGTATTAGCTGATGTTGTGACAAACAGGAAACGTTAGTGAAGTTGCCATAATATAATCTTCTGCACCATGACTTTGTATGCATACCCCCCAAGAACGATTGGCAATGGTACTTTCTCACTGGTATTTTCTTGTCATGTTTTTTGTCTTTGGGAATTCAGGCACTGACCTACAAAGTCGGGTGTTTTGTCGGCCGATGAGGATGACCTCAATCTTTCAAATTGTCCTTCATACTTCCCTACTGACTCAGCTTGTTAAGTTGAGCAGCTAAGCCAAATAGGATGGTTCCAGTTTGGATCTCCAGTTTGTGCTGACTTAGCTGATCTCAACCAAAGTAGATAAAGGGTCACTGCTATATGCACTGGGCTAAATAAGGGAAAACACTGCCAGGAATTCTTCGCCTAAGTATTATGCAGCAATCTTGCTTGAAGTTAATAAGGGTAGGAGCGGATCAGCTTGAGTATGAAGTCCCTGGTTGACAAATATATCTATTCTGATCAGTAAAGTTCATATAGGCCAGGATTCTATGGCCCCTCTTGCCCAGTGGGATATTACGGTCCTGCCGAACTGCATGGAGATTTAAATGGTTGGCCACATCCTCTGGTGTGGAGACACACTGTGGTGGGGCTGTAAAATCCTGTCCATAAAAGTGTTTAATGTGCTTGATGGCATTTAACCCATTTATTTAAATAGGTTAATGTTGTTCAAATGATAGCACACAGAGGAATGTATCATTTCCTGTTCAAACTTAGTAGAACTGTGACTGGGGAGGTTAATTTTTTTTGCTCCTGACTCGGTGTTGTGCTCAATAGGAACATGGATCAGAAAATTGGTCAATATCCTAATTTTCCAGTGGTTGATTTTTATGTTTGGAAAATCAGGAGCAGTCTGAATCATTGCTGAAATATCAATCCCTGCACCTGATTCTTTCAGCCTTCCTTCTATTAAAGGTACAACACTGAGGCCAGATCATGGTAAAATGTACCCATTGGGGTTGATGGATAAAAGGAGGATTTTTAACTCCTGGCTAGGAAGCCGATGAAACATACAGGTCACCCACCCAAGAACAACAGTGGGAGGTGTGGTCGATGATGTTAATGACTGGGCCTCATTATTGCACCAGCCAACTCCCCACCCTAAACAAATGTCCAGAAGTAGCTTTGGACCAACAAAGTTCAGGCAATCCAAATGTTACCTGATTAATTTGGCCTTTTGCAGAAAACTGTGCAAATAGGTTACTGAAAATTGGTGAGGTAGTTGTAATTTTAAAGGGATACAGTCATTTAAAAGAAAAGTGGCAGCATGTGGCGAGGAGTGGGGCAAAAGATCTTCCAGCCTTTGCAAACCTTCAATAAACATTTTAACCAGTTGCAATCTTTATTGGCAGGGCTGAAGGTGAAGGAAGGAGAAAAGAGAAGAGAAAAGAACAATATAGGGCAGAGTTTTATGTTCAGTAGGCGGGCGGGGCAGTCAGAAGCTCGCCCACCGACAAATAAGTAGGCAATTAAGCCCATCAATGGTGCAATTAAACATGATTTTTCATGGCCCATCCAACCTCACAGCTGGCGGACGGACCAATTAGCCAGGCGGCCTTTACATTTTGCATCAAACCTCGTCAAAGTTGCAAGTCCATCCACTGACAACTAAGAGGCAATTAAGCCCATTAATGGTGCAATTGTTTGTGATTGTCCATGGCCTGTCCAATCTTACCGTTGGCAGGTGGGCGAATGGGCCAGGCGGCCTTTGCATTTTTCATCAAATCTCATCCAAGGGCGGGATGAAATCTCCATTAGGAAATAAAATGTAAATAAATATCTGGGGACAGTATTTTTATTACATATGCTTTCAGGTGCTTGATTGTGATGCATAGACATTTTTTTTTGCAGCATTTTTGTGTTTTATTTCATTATTTGCAGGTTTGCAGCTCCCTGAGGTAGCTGTCTGCCTTCAGGGTACTCAGTGAAAGCGCTCACCCATGCCCACGGTGATGTCAGTGCCCGCCATCTTCCCGCCCTCACCCCAGCAGCGCTGAGCTTTTCACCGCGTGTTTCACGCTGGCTGGTCATTAACTGGCCAGCCAGTGTGAAATCGCAGTCAGGGGCCAATCCTGGCCGAGGGCCTGATTCCCAACCTCTCCCGGGCCCACCGATCAGGTCACGTGCACGTCCTCTCGCGAGGCATAAAATTCTGCCCTAAGTGACAGATGCCACCCTGACAGATGCCATGGATCCCTCCTCAACTCTCCCCAGACGCTTGTCTCACCTTGAGCCAACCAGTCTCACTGAATTCTGTCTTTCACATGAGGGTTTCCAATCTCCACTTTCCAAGAACTCACCTTGGAATCTTCTCCCAAACTAATACTTTCTCTCAGATGCCTTCCACAAAGGTCCACCTCCAGGTTTCAAACTCTCCTTCCAGTGTTCCTCTCCCCTGGGTCACCACATGCATTTAAGCTTTCTTCCATGCACTCTTTCTTACTGACTCAGCTGTCAATGGTGCACCACTGCTTCACTTGCCCATAGCAAAGAGTTACAGGCCTTCAGTTGTCTCTTTGGGCCTTCTGACTTCTGACAAACCTTTATCTATTTAAGCTTGAAGCTTGGAGTCTTTCTCTGTGCCCCTCACTCCTAACTTCTCTTAACAGGACCTTTTCCAGGTTCCTGTCCTTCCTTTGACTAAAAGGTCTGCTTGGGACTTTCTCCTGTTCCACTCCCCTGGATTTTTGGAGACTTTCTTCTTTAGCTTGGGACTAGCTATCTGTCCCTTTTGCTTCAGTCTCTCCCTGGCAGCTACTTTCAACCAACTTTAGCTTGGGACTGGATATCTGAGTCTTCCAGGTTGCTTCTGCTTAGCAGCTGTCTTCAAAACCAATTAAACTCAAACAGCTTCCAAATCAAGCTGCTGTTTCTAGTTTCTTGTGTGTGTGTGTGTGTGTGTCGGTAGGAGGGACCTGCCTCTCTGGACCCCTGTTGCTAGGCAACAGCCCAGTTTTTCTACTCTTGTATTTGCTTCACTTTTCTTGCAGTTGGAAATTCTCATTAGAAATGCAGGTACCTTTTAAAGTGAAACTAAAACTCAACTTGACATTTTCTTAACATCCAGATACAGAAATACAAATCAAACTTAAACTTTAAAGCTAAAGCTCATTCTGAACACCCACAAATATCAATATAACTTACTTAAGCTATCTCTGTTTCCTAACAACAGCTACTTTACCAGTCTAAATGCACGCTGTATGTGGATCTATAGATAACTGAGTTCAGATTCAGTATAAAAAGGAAATAACACAACCTGTCATATAATACAAGATGTCTTAATTTTAATATTGTAATGAGATTCTCACGACAATATGGCAGAAGCCTTTGTGGTAGTTTTTTTTAAATTTCTTGTTAGTCTATTGATGTAGAAACAAAACCCTGACCATATCTCATGCATTAAGTCATGTGTTACAATATCTAGTCCAGAATTGGGGTTGGAATTTACACTCGCTGCCAGTTGGTAGCCCAGGCACTACAGCTTCTTTGCGGATATCCTGCCCCTATTGGAGGCACCACCCCAAGATCTCACTTCTCCCTATACCCTCCCCCCACAGGCCCTCAACCCCTTCACCCTCCTTGCTGGGATCTGCCAGCCTGATCCTGGTGAAGTCCACCCGCCCCAATTGCTTTGGCGTCCTGCTCCAATGATGATCTCCATTGGTGACTATCTGTAATCCTAGCAGTGGCCACCACTCCCGCCTGGCGCTGCTGAGGTTACCGATCAGCTGGCAGCCCTCTGAGGCAAGTCTCCCTGAGGGGCGGAAATTCTGCTTCCAGCCTATTAATGGCCAATTGACTGTTAAATGGAAGCAGGAGAGCCATTCTTCCCATGGGACTTTTTGGCTGGGGTTGGGGAGAGTGGCAGGGATTACAGTACCCTATAAAATCTGGCCCTTAGTATTATTAGGAGAGTTAACAAGGTGTTGAGTCTTATTATTTTTTGCATCTGAGAAGCTGCATGTTAAATGCATTGTGATCAAGCTGAAATCTGCTAGTGTACAATTTTACTTTCAATACATTAAATTGCTAGCTGATAACCTGGCAGTGTGTTTATTCTTCAGATATCTGAAGACTACAAACATCTGCAAAATCTAGATGAAAGGGTTTGTGGCAATTCCAGTGAGAAATTTATAGTAATGAGGATATTTTGTTCAGCATGTGGGCAACACAACATTGCCAGAAATTATGAATATTGGATCAGGCTTTAGTTCAAAGAGAGTGCGGGCTCAGTTATGGCAGTGCACCTTGACACTGAACATGAGAGAGCCACCTGGTCAAGACTGTGAATCATACAGTAATGTTGTGAGACATGCTGTAAAAATATTAAAATTGGATAAAAGACTAGCTATGAAGAACATATAGGTTATTAGATCTTAATGCTATAAATCAGGAATGATGGCTACACAGAATGGAAGAATAGACTCTAAATATGCACTATAATCTTACTTAATTGCAAATTATGAAATATTATTAGAACTTCAACAGGTAATACCCTGGCTATTATGAATGCAACAGAACCAGCCATGGCCTTAACATTTTAGGTAAGTGAATGAACACTTCAATGGTCCCTTGCATTGAGTTATACTTTTTCTTGGAACATGGCTAGTCTGTATTTCATAAATTTTTTCCTAAAATTCAATAAAATTCTATGGTACAGGTTTTGCTGTAGCACGACATCTAATCGTGTCTGCATTAGTTAGATTTGTCCAGGGACAATTTAGCTCAAACAAGTTTGTGCATCAAGTTGCTGTAAGTGTGTCACACCTTCCTCTCCCTCCCAGAAACATGATAGGGTCCCCCTTGTCCTCACTTATCACCCCACCAGCTTCCGCATTCAAAGGATCATCCTCCGCCATTTCCGCCAACTCCAGCATGATGACACCACCAAACACATCTTCCCTTCACCCCCCCTGGCGACATTCCGTAGGGATCGTTCCCTCCGTGACACCCTGGTCCACTCCTCCATCACCGTCTACACTTTAACCCCCTCCCACGGCACCTTTCCATGCAACCGCAGAAGATGCAACACCTGCCCCTTTACTTCCCCTCTCCTCACCGTCCAAGGGCCCAAACACTCATTTCAAGTGAAGCAGCATTTCACCTGTACTTCCCTCAACTTAGTCTACTGCATTCGTTGCTCCTAAAGCGGTTTCCTCTACCTTGGAGTGACCAAACGCAGACTGGGTGACCGCTTTGCAGAACACCTTCATGCTGTCCGCAAGCATGACCCAGACCTCCCTGTCGCTTGCCATTTCAACACTCCACCCTGCTCTCATGCCTACATGTCCGTCCTTGGCTTGCTGCATTGTTCCAGTGAAGCTCAACGCAAACTGGAGGAAGAGCACCTCATCTTCCGACTAGGCACTTTACAGCCTTTCGGACTGAATATTGAGTTCAACAATTTTAGATCATGAACTCTCTCCTCCATCCCCACCCCCTTACTGATTTTTCCCCCTCCTTTTTGTTTTTTCCAATAATTTATATAGATTTTTCTTTTCCCACCTATTTCCATTATTTTTAAATGTATTTCCATCCATTGTTTTATCTCTACCTTTTAGCCTTTTTCGATTCCTTCACCCCACCCCACCCCCACTAGGGCTATTTGTACCTTGCTTGTCCTGCGTTCTACCCTTAATTAGTACATTCCTTTAAATAATATCACCACCTTCAACACCTCTTTGTCCTTTTGTCTGTGACATCTTTTGGTTGTCTCCATCTATCACTGGCCCTCTAACCAGCTCTCTTCTCCCAAGCACCCCCCCCCACCCACCTTAAACGAGCTTATATTTCACCCATTTCCTATTTTTCCTTAGTTTTGTTGAAGAGTCATGTGGACTCGAAACGTTAACTGTGCTCCCTTCCACAGATGCTGCCAGACCAGCTGAGTTTTTCCAGGTATTTTTGTTTTTGTTTTCGATTTCCAGCATCTGCAGTTTTTTGCTTTTATCTGCTGTAAGTGTGAACTCATAATGACGCAACAAAGGAAACAGGCATCTGGGGCCTGAACGAGCAGAGCAACCAACAGGATGGGAAGAATTTAACACAGCCTGTCACAGTGGGAATCATGGAGGCCATATGCCCACTTAGTCACTGGACGGTGGTGGGAAAACCTATTAACTTGGGACAGGGGTGGGTGGTCTGATGTGGGAAACTTGCCCGATTGCAGCAGGATGTCAATTAGCCTGAATCATGAGCATGGTTAAGCCTCTTGAAATTGAATTTGTTTTTTCAGACATACAGGCAATTTTTGAGCACCTTCTAGAAGTTTTTATCTGTTAAAAAGTATTTAATTTATTAAGAAACTGAGTAGTGTAAGCCAATCAAGCTAGTAAATGGTTCAGTGTAGGCTTTTAAAGTGATTATCGGTGATTGAAAACCAGGTTACTCACAGGTGAAGAACTAAACAATTTGATTAAAAATACTTATTTTTGTGATAAATTCATTTTCAGTCATATTAATAAAACTGCACCAAGTTACCATTCTTAAATATATCAGTTAATTTTTAAATGCAAAGAAAAAGAACAATTATGACCCATTACGCTGCTCGATTCCACTGGTTCATGGAAGATTTCATGTTTGTGATTATGCAAATGAGTTTGGGTGGAATCTTGAACAATAACCTCAATATGGAAATTCAGCAAAATTTCAAGTGCAGATTGTGCCCAGTTTCCTGATTGTACCCAAAGAAGAAACTCAATCCCGTTACCCCTAGGCTACCACTTTTTCATGCCGGAGCAGTGTTAGTCATGTTAATTTTTACAGGTCAAGCCGATTATTTCCGGATATTATCCATAGGATGTGAATATGTTAGCCAATGTGTCACTAGCTGACCTAACTAAACTTGGTGATAAATTAAGAAACACTGGGCAGGATTTTTTTCATGGGTTTCAGGATTTTGAAGTTGGGACCAAATGGGTGTCCTTATTCTGCGTTTGCTGGGTGCCAGGCCAGCGGAGATATTTTCTGTGAGCTGGCCTCCTAATTGGTAGCCTCCAAGCTTGCCATCCAATCAGGTAGGCTCCTGATGCTGCCGTCCAATCGGAGGGCCAGCAGCTCTGGAGCCCCACCAGCAGATGTGCTGAGGCAGGTAACACACCTCGAGGTGACTCAGAAGCATAAATTTAAACTGAGTTCAGAGAGGCCTAATAGGTAAACTCCTCAGAGTGGAGGAAGGAGCCTTCTGCTGGCAACGTTTAAGGCCATGGGTGTGGCCTTTGCCGCTGGCAGGGCCTCCAGCTCCAATGGCCCCCAGCCTGCCACAGGAAGGCTGCTTCCATTTAGTTAGAATCTTCACCATGCGGCGGGGGCAGGGTCTACTCAGTGCTGTCAAAATATCTGCAAGCCAGAAAAATTGTTCCTAATTGGGGCCATAATTACTTAAATTGGCTGCCTGCCTCTGTACAGTGGGCGTGATCCACATTCTGTGTGCTTTTTGGAAACTTTCCTGGCAGGAACGTGTCAGAGAGCCATCTAGATATGGCTATCCACGATTCTCCCAGCCCCCTCCCCACCCACCGCTTCCAAGCCAGCCACCCCAGGTTTGGGAAAATTCAGCCCAATGAATCAGAAAGAGTCATGTCTGCAGCAATAACCAAGAGTTAATAATGTTCAGTTACAACCAAAAGTACCTTTGTACTTACCAAACTAAAAATGGGGCTGAATATATTTTTGGCTACACTTCAAAAGTACCTTATTGACTGCAAAGCAATTTGGGATATCCTGAGGTCAAGAAGGCACAACTTAAATGCAATTTCTTTCTTTTTAAAAATACAGTACTATTATGAAAGACACATGGCCAGTCGGCTTCAATGAGCAACGTGATTATAATGCCACACGTTCCCAGAAAGTAAATGGAGAATAATTAGGGGGAGGTGGCAGCATAGTGGTATTGTCACTGGACGGGTAATGCTCTGGGGACCTGGGTTCAAATCCCACCATAGCAGATGGTGGAATTTGAATTTAATAAATATCTGGAATTGCAACAATTGTTGATTGTCATTAAAAACCCATCTGGTTCCCTAATGCCCTTCAGGAAAAGGAAATCTGCTGTCCTCACCTGGTCTGACTCCAGACCCACAGCAAAAATTAGGGATGGCCTAGCTAGCAATGTCCACATCCCACAAATGAAAAAAAAAGGTCTGGGTTGTGCAATACCATCCCCTCTGGGAACAGTTTAGTGAAGAAAAAGCAGAAACAGAAATACCTGGAAAAACTCAGCAGGACTGGCAGCATCAGCAGAGGAGAGCACAGTTGACATTTCAAGCCCTTGTGACCCTTCAACAGAACTACCCCCTTTCCTATTTTTACTTAGTTTTGTTGAAGAGTCATGAGGACTCGAAACGTCAACTGTGCTCACCTCCGCCGATGCTGCCAGACCTGCTGAGTTTTTCCAGGTATTTCTGTTTCTGTTTTTGTTTTGGATTTCCAGCATTCGCAGTTTTTTGCTTTTATCTCAGGTGAAAAAAAAGCTTGTTCTCAAATCCTCACACTGAATACAATCCCATAGATCACACCTAAGAGCTAACTAACTGAGGCAAGGAGAAAACAAGATAAGATAAGATAGAACTACAGCAATGAAAAGAATTGAAGACAGATTAGGGATAGAACATGTCTTGAATAATTGCATAATCCAAGCAAATAAATACTAGCAATAATAATAGCTCATTTTACACATGTTCAATTTCAATGATATCAATGGAAAAGTTAATCGATCAAAGGCTGCCAGGTCACTCTCACCCATTCTACTCAGGACAAATTTCAGTGCCCATTACAGATATTTTTACAATTTAAGTAGAAAATATTCTTGGATCACATCACAGGATGAATAGTATCCAGTAAATCAAAGTGTGTTTACCATTATATGCAGATGGACACATTTAAAACTTGTTTCATGTCCTGGAATAATCTCAATATCGGTTAGCTACAATTAGCGTTTAGTTGTTTTCTGTTATGTTACAGATGTTAATGTACAATTTTATTTCCTTCCCTTATTCACTTCAGAAGAATGGTTTAAATATTAGTAATTGTGCATGCTATCCCAGTTATTCTTTCAGTGTGGATATCATCTTGAATCAATAATAAGGAATGCAATGGGTGTAAGTGTGCTTTGATCACTCAATGGCAGGTGTCATAAAATGAATTAAAACTGCCCACCAACTCCACAGTAGTTAATAGTTTAAAAATAACAGGTAACATTGGAGTGAGCTCAAGAGTTGTTTCCAAATAAAATATCATTTGTGGAAAGAAGGTCCTGTGAGAAAATATTCATTCAGCAGTTTACATAAAATCCCATGTTTTTTCTTGGGGGCAACTACAAAGTGCAGCAAACCCTGAACAAGGTTCCTAATAAAAATTAATTGGCTTAACTTGCACAAGTTTATCATCAAGCATGCAATAATGTACGTTGACGGGAAGCTAGCTAAGTGTATATGCGTAAAAGGAATAGATGATTATACTGATAGAGTTAGATAAAGTAGGGTGAGAGGAGGTACACGTAGAACATAAACACCAGCATAGACCTGTTGGGCCAAATGACTTGTTTCTGTGTGGCTAATTCTATGTACTACATCAATGAAAATGTCTGTCAAGGCTATTTTGTGATGGGGAATGGAATATTGAGCTGGTGTAAGTTAAGACAATTAGAAGTAATGATGGCAGTGTCATCACAGCAATTTCAAACTCTGAAAAAACGATTTTCTATTTTATTTTAGCAGTGTTGGTTATGGATGTGTCTGATATTTAGGTGGCATTTCACACCCAAACATATACATTCCAATGAGGCATAAATCTGACTGGAAATGAGGTGTGAAAATAATGCCCATCTCACCCATAACACACTGACCCATGTGCATTTCTGAGGATTAATACCATTTGGAAAATGTGAGCAACCTTTTAGTGTGTAAAGTGGCTTTGACTGGTGGCTCACTCATGGGTAGCTCCAGCGAGCGCTTCAGCTGACAAACCAAAACGATCTGTAAGTTGTAAAAATGCCGGAGAGATCCTCATTCCTTATTGAAATTTTCCAGTAGAAAGTGAGGACCCTTTTTGGTAATGGAGCTTCCAAAAAAGAGCAGCCCATGCGGAATAGTATGAGGAGGCCACAAAGGTGAGTGTCATTAGAAACAATGTAGGTGTTATGTCTTGTGAATCCCAGAAGAACGAAGTAATCACACAAAAATGCTGGAGGTCGCTTCGAACGTATTTCACAGATCACGCCATGTGGTACAGACTTATATATTGTTGCTCAGCACCTGACACTCACCAGTGCAGTGGTGAGTGATGTGATACTTATGCATGTACACAACAAAATAACTCCTAACTCTTTATGAATAATATAAGAATATAACATCTGATTTTCTTCAAAAAAATAATGCCTCTATATATCAATGTAACTGTTGCAATCATTAACCTCCTTTATATTATGTCTAAACTATAGACTTTTTAAATTAAATTGAACACCTTGAGTGTCTTTTATAGCTCGTTTTCTTTTCTCAAAAGCATTTTTCATGGTATCGCTGAGGTGGTAGGATGTTGTGCCTCCATCTCATGGATTTGGCATTCATCACTCTCAGAGATGAGTTGGTATGCTATACTGGCTCTACCTAGTGTTTCAGGAGTTGTGCAGGCTGCTGCTGATGCTGGGTCACTTGCTAATGATGTTGATGTTACACTGCATACGATGATGCTGTTAATGTTGTCTCGCTTGTTAGTGATGTCACTGGTGTTTTTGATGAGCTTTTCAGCTTTTCCAGCTCAGGTGTCAGTCGGACATGGACTCTGTTCCTTTTCATTTGCTTACTGCTTTCAGTCTTGATGATATCACCTGCTAGCCAGAGTAGAAATGCATGTCTTGAAGCATGGTGCAGGAAGGAGGGCTTCAGGTTCTGGGGATATTGGGACAAACTCTGGGGCAGAAGGCACCTATTCAAAAGGGATGGATTGCACCTCAACAGGACTGGGACCAATGTCCTGGCAGCAAGATTCACTAGTGTGATTGGGGTGGGTTTAAACTAAATTGGCAGAGCGATGGACATCAGCATATAGGAGTAGAAAAGAAGAATAAGGTGCGTAAACTGAGAGTGTTGGGCAGTACTAGAGATGGGAATAGTTCCATATTAGATAGGAACGGACTCAGAAAGATTACAAGGTATACAAAGACAGGATTACAGTGCATGTATATAAGTGCACAAAGTGTGGTGAACAAGGTTGATGAGCTACAAGCACAAACAGCAGTGTCGGAATATGATGTAGCAGCTTTAATGGAAACATTGCTTTAAAATGCTGAGGATTGGGTGCTTAATATATTCAAATAAAGGCCTGGATTTTCACTCCCAAGGCAGGTGCGCAGAGTCAGGAAATATCCCAACTTGCCACATCCGCCTGAGGAAAATGTGCCCCAATTAGTGGGATTTTCATTCCACTAGGGTGGTAGAATCAATTATTTCAAAAGGAAATTGGATGGGCAATAAATGAAATAAACTTGCTGGGGGGTGAGGGATTGACTAGATTGCTCTGCAGAGAGCTGGTATAGACTCAATCTACCAAATGGCTTCCTCCTGTGCCGTAAAAGACTCGATGACGCTATGTATGACCTTGGAGTCTCAGCTTCATCAACACCTTTTCCTGGGTTCCAGGTTTTGTACAGCCTTTCCTCTCAGCAATTCATGCAACTCAGGGATTTAGCATGCTTGTTGAAGTTTTGACCTCCTTCAACCTGTGTGTCAGTGAATTCTTGCCTTACTTTCTCCTGGTCATTGGAGAGTCTATCTTGCTTGGCAAAGTTGTCATGTACATTCTGCCATTGAGTAACTGCAGGCAATTGCACGTCAGCCTTGAGAGATGGAGCTTGGAGTGACAATATTGCAAAGTTTATGTCTTCCTTTGTCTCTCGGCATTTCATGAGGGTTCTCTTGACTGTCTGGACATGTCTTTCTATAAAACCATGTCTCCTTGGATAATGTGGTAATGAGGTTTTGATATTGAACCCATGCTGTTCAGAAAATTCCTTTAAACAGGAGGTCAATTGCATTCCATTATCGTATATTACTCTTCCTGGAATCCCTTGCTCTGCAAACAGAACTTGCAGTAGAAACATAGAAAATAGGGACAGGAATAGGTCATTCAGCCCTTCAAGCTTGCTCTGCCATTCAATATGATCATGACTGATCCTCTATTTCAACACCGCACTCCCGCACTCTCCTCATACCCCTTGACGCAGTGCTGAAATTATTGTTGTATCTCTCAAATCTTTCACCTTTCTGATTAAAGGGAACTTTGTGCAGTAACCTGCTATTGTGAGAGTTTTGATGGTGTTACACTCACTAGGTCATCGATCTTCATACCTAGATCTCAGCTCACCACCACCTTCTGAAGGACAACTATGGATGAGCACTAAATGCTGGCCTAGCCAGCAATGCCCACATTCCCTGAATGAATTTTTAAAAAACTCATGTTTCCCCTGTGGGGATAGCTGAGATACTGCAGCTGCTGACACCTTGTATTTCAGAGTGGAATCATAACTCTGAAGCCTCAAGTGTAACCTCTGCACTCTTGCTGATGTTCCACACAGATTTTCCTTGTAGATCTGCTCTAGTGGATGATGATCACTCTCCACTACAAACTTTCTCCCACAGAGGAATGGAATTTCTCACATCCACACATGTCTGCCAGAAGTTCTCTATGTTGGCATACCTGGTCTCAGCTGATGTTAGAGCTTTGGATGTGAATGATATTGGCTTTCCATCTTGTACCAGGACTGCTCCCCATCCTTTTGTAGAAGTATCAACTTGCAGAGCGACAGGTTTCTTTCTGTTGTAGTGCGACAGACTTGCCTCCTTGCATACCACTTCTATGAGTTTACTGTAGTTCCTCTCATGTCACTCTGGGCACCGGTACTCAACATCCTCAATCATCTCCTCTCATAGATTTGTTGTGTTTTCTGGCAGATGAGGTGTGAAAGAACTCATTTACTGGATCAAGCCAAGTAAATTTCTCAGTTCTTTTTTGTCCCTTGGCCCCTTCCATCTCAGAGATAGATATATTTTATCAGAATTTGGCTTGATTCCACCAGGTGTGTACACCATTCTGGCTTTCTGTCATCTTCACAATCCATTGTCTGATTTTAACTTGATCCCAACCTTCCTAGTTCTTCTTTCATTTAGATGGTAGTTATGATCTTTATCATTCAGATCATAGCTCTGGCTAACATCAGCTATGATGACTGCCCCTTTGCATTCTCTATATGTCTCGTCTACTTTCTGCTGGAACACATCCAGGCTCACTTTAAGACCAAGACATGGATGCAGGAATTTGTACTATCCAAAGGGTGTGTTGAATGTTGCCAACAGCAAAGTTTCCTCATGAAGCTTCTCACTCCAGAAGCCATTTCTGGCATCAGGCCTGTGAAAACTTTTGCCCCTGCCAATGTTGGGATGATTTCTTCTAGCGTTTATTTCTTTATTTTTTTATTAAGAATTTGGGATCCAGGTAAACGCACAGCCATCCATTTGGCTTCTCTCTCACGCGATGGCATTTGCGCAACCTGGAGGCTCTGTAATTGATGATCACTTTCATTTCTTCTATATCTTGGAGCTCTCTTTCAAGCTTTCCTTTTAGTTCTATTGGTACTTTATGTGGGGGATGAATCATTGGTTCCTTCTCTGGGTCAATAGTGATGTAACACTCAAAATCTTCAAAGCATTTGACCATCTCATCAAAACACTCTGGACACATTTAGACCAGATCTTTCCTGCTCCTGATCAGAGGGTGCTTTCCAATGGATATTCTACCTTGAACTTTCAGTGATGCCTCCTTTATTTCACGGTTCACTGAGCTCAGCTGCAGCATTTTGCAACAGCTCAACCCCAGGATAGCAGGGCCATCTGTTTCTGTGATGTGGAACATGCAGTTAACATCTTTCCTTTGTGTGTCGCTCTAGTTTGGGTTGTTCCTAACTGTCGACTCATTTCCTCCATATGTCATTAGCATGATGTTGTTTGGTCTCAGAGCACTTTTCCTTGGGTAACCAATTTCTTTCAAATTTTCAGGAAAGATCTTCTGGTATAGTCTGAGTGAGGTGATGCTACTTTGTCCTCTGGTACCAAGCATCAGCTTTAGGTTTAAGGTTTTTAGCTTATTTCTCACCTTCTTCCTGATCTGAATGTTCTTGGGAATTTCTTTTCTCTGGGAACTGTTATATCCAGACATCTCATGCAGTTATATGGTTCCACCCCACCTGAGGCAATGTACCATTAATGGCATAGAAACCCATCCCATCTACACAAATATTCTTCATTCTTATAGGGCAAGGTCACGGGTGCAACCAACCACTGGATGGGTAGAGCTTGTGGTCTATCCGCACTTCACCCCAAAAGACTTCCTACAGAGATTCAGCCTGATCAACAAATCTTCGAGTGTGTGGAAATCAGCTTCAGAATAACCAAATTTAATGAAAGCTGAAATTTGTGTTTTCGACACTGGCTTGGCTTCCTAACATTAAAGGTCGAATCGCCAAAGAATCACACCAAACTATTTTAAGCATGGAGCAAATTACAAATCCCCACTAATTAGATATGGTAAGTGCCAATCTGGTTAACTTTTGAAATCACAATTTGATTAATGTAGTGCATAATATAATTAAAGAACATAAACTTGTGATTTTTGCTATCCAATTAGTAAAGAACATTTGTTTATATTGCCAACAACATTCGTCCTGCTGTGGCACTCAGGCCACATTCGTCCTGTTGTGGCACTCAGGCCACATTCGTCCTGTTGCGGCACTCAGGCCACAGTCGTCCTGTTGCGGCACTCAGGCCACATTCGTCCTGTTGCGGCACTCAGGCCACATTCGTCCTGTTGCGGCACTCAGGCCACATTCGTCCTGTTGCGGCACTCAGGCCACATTCGTCCTGTTGCGGCACTCAGGCCACAGTCGTCCTGTTGCGGCACTCAGGCCACATTCGTCCTGTTGCGGCACTCAGGCCACATTCGTCCTGTTGTGGCACTCAGGCCACATTCGTCCTGTTGTGGCACTCAGGCCACAGTCGTCCTGTTGTGGCACTCAGGCCACATTCGTCCTGTTGCGGCACTCAGGCCACATTCGTCCTGTTGTGGCACTCAGCCCACATTCGTCCTGTTGTGGCACTCAGGCCACATTCGTCCTGTTGTGGCACTCAGGCCACAGTCGTCCTGTTGTGGTACTCAGGCCACATTCGTCCTGTTGTGGCACTCAGGCCACATTCGTCCTGCTGTGACACTCAGGCCACATTCGTCCTGTTGTGGCACTCAGGCCACATTCAGCACTTTCAGAAAGGAATGAGAAAACGTACAAAGTTTACATTTGGAGGTGTGCGAACATAGGATCAACAACGGTAGGTTACTCCCAGTATGAACAGCGTTTATGCGTTATGACAAAATTTGTTGCTCCACCCCTAAAATCATTGAAAAATGATTCACCATAAATGTATCTATCTCTTATCTGAGATGAAAGGGCACTTTTGATCCATGGGCTGCTGCCTATACCATGTGCAAATATTTTAAAAATGGTTGCCAGATGTAGATATTATTTGCATGAATGCCTTGGATAAGTGCATATTTTCCATTGTTGAGCTTAAAAGCAAAAAAGTTCACTGTGATTATCAGCATGATAACTTGTCCAACCCTGGCTATTCATAACAGAGTTCTGCAACCAATTAGAATGGGATGACTTTAACACTGTGCACTCATTTTAGCAAGGCAACGGGGTTTGATATAAATACATGATAAATATTTTCTTCATGCGCTGAATGGGCACGATTCAGAATGTTCAGAATAGTACGTTTGTGTCAAGGTAAATTTGGCCTCTAGCATGGTGATACAAGTTCAGCAGGACAGACTCAAAGAAACCAATTATTTTGCCAAATAAACTTGTCTACAGTTGTTCTCTACACAGTTAAGGGAAAATAAATGACAGATATGTTATCAAATGAGCACCTTCGGGATATTGCTGAATCTAATCACTTAAGTAGAATAACAAATCACATAAATTCAGCTGTTCAGGGGGAGAAACAAAACTTGATAAACAATATTCTTCATTTGGTTGGACACTGCAATATCTGCATCATTTTTGTTTTTACTTAATCCTTATCCTGCCAAATAAATAGGAACTCCAGACTCCTAGAAAAGACATGAGAGAATAAATGATAATAGAAATCCATATATCATTATGAAGATCAATCAGAAAAGTCTGCTGTTGCTACATATAGACTGGCATGGCATTTGCCACAGCTTGCTCTATCAACCACGTAGCCTCTTCTGCCAGGCTGGTAGATGCCCCTGTATGAGAGTGCAGATCCTCCTGAAAACAAGCAGCGGAATCGTTGCAGATTTGCACTAAGTGCGGTAGCGGGCAGGGAAAATGTCGTTTTCCCCACCAGCCACAATGGTGGCTTCTCACGCCTCCTTGTCCCAAACCCACCGCATTAATTATGCATTCCCAAGAAACACGCCATTTCGATGGCGGGACAATGGCCATCATCTCACCACTTCATCACGCCGGGCACCATATTTAAAGTGCAGCCGCGTGCACACCTCTCAGTGTTTCCAGCCAGGACTACGGCACAGAAGGCAGGGTGGCCCCAAAAGGCATAAAGACTGCAGCCCCTCTGTTTAGTGACATGTCCCTCGAGCAGCTTTTGGACGCAGTGGAGCCCCTCCATGATGTGCACTACCCCCACTCTGGCTGCAGGAGGGGGCAGAGGCATCATCATTTCAGCTTGGGAGGTGGTGACAGCGGTCGTCAGCACCAATGCCCTGCAAATGAGAACAACTACCCAGTGCCACTCCAGCATGAATGGTCTCATCCCTTCCGCCAGGATAATCCACTCTTCTCATAATTCTCAACTCACACACTCACAAACCCATCATACAAACATACGAATTAGGAGCAGGAGTAGGCCACTCGGCCCCTCGAGCCTGCTCATGGCTGATCTTAATATAACCTCAACCCCACATTCCTGCCTAGCCCCGATAACCTTCCACCCCCTTGTTAATCAAGAATCTATCTAGCTCTGCCTTAAACATATTCAAACGCTCTGATTCCACCGCCTTTTGAGGAAGAGAGTTCCAAAGACTTACGACCCCTGAGAGAAAATAGTACTCCCCATCTCTGTCTTAAATGAGTAACACCTTATTTTTAAACAGTGATCCCTAGTTCTAGACTCTCCCACAAGAGGAAACATCCTCTCCACATCCACCCTGTCAAGACCCCTCAGGATCTTAAAGGTTTCAATTAAGTCGCTTCTTACTCTTCTAAATTCCAGTTGATACAAGCCTAACTTGTCCAGCCTTTCCTCTTAAGACAATCCACCCATTCCTAGTCTAGTAAACCTCTAGTACATCTTTCTTTAAATAGTTAGAGACCAGTACTGTACACAATACTCCAGATGTGGTCTCACCAATGCCCTGTACAACTGAAGCATAACCTCCCAACCTTTGTAATCAATTCCCCTCACAATAAATGATAACATTCTATTAGCTTTCCTAATTACTTGCTCTCCCTACAAACTAACCTTTTGTGAGTCATGCACTAGGACACCCAGATCCCTCTGAATCTCAGAGCTCTGCAATCCCTCACCATTTAGGCAATAAGCTTTTTTTTTTATTCTTCCTGCCAAAATGAACAATTTCACATTTGCCCACATTATATTCCATTTGCCAGATCTTTACCCACTCACTTAACCTATGTCACTTTGTAGCCTCCTTACATTCTCTTCACAATTTACTTTTCTACCTATCTTTGTGTCATCAACAATCTGAGCCACCATTCCTTCTGTTCCTTCATCCAAGTCTTTTATATAACTTGTAAAAAGTTGAGGCACCAGCACTGATCCCGGTTGCACACCATTCATCACATCCTGCCAACCAGATAAAGACCCATTTATGCCAACTCTCTGTTTCCTGTTAGTTAGCCAATCTTCTATCCATGCCTATCTGTTTCCCTTACACCATGAGCTTTTATCTTCGGCAATAACCTTTAATGCAGCACTTGATCAAATGTCTTCTGGAAATCTAAATACAGTACATCCACCGGCTCCCCTTTATCCACAGCACGTGTGACTCCTTCAAAGAGCTCCAATAAATTGATTTCCCTTTTACAAAACCATGTTGACTCTGTCTGATTGCCTTGAATTTTTCTAAGTTCCCTGCTCTAAGATCTTTAATAATAGTTTCTAACATTTTCCCTATGACTGATGTTAGGCTAACTGGCCCATAGTTTCCTGCTTTCTGTCTCCCTCCCTTGTTGAATAAAGGAGTTATATTTGCTATTTTCCAATGTAATGGAACCTTCCCCGAGTCTAGGGAATTTTGGAAAATTAGAACCAGTGCATCAACTCTCTCACTCGCCACTTCTTTCAAGACCATAGGATGAAGTCCATCAGGACCTGGGGATTTGTCAGCCCACAGCCCCAACAATTTGCTCAATACCACTTCCCTGGTGATTGTAATTTTCCCGAGTTCCTCCCTCCCTTCCATTTCCTGATTTACAGCTATTTCTGGGATGTTGCTTGTGCCCTCTATAGTGAAGACTGAAGCAAAATACCTGTTTAATTCGTCCATCATCTCCCTACTTTCCATTATCAATTCCCCAGATGCACTCTCTATAGGATTAATGCTCACTTTGTTAACTCTTATCTTATTTAAAAATCTATAGAAAATCTTACTGCCGTCTTTATGTTATGAGCTAACTTTCCCTCATACTCCAATTTTTCCCTCCTTGTTAATCTTTTTGTCATTCTTTACTGTTCTTTACATTCTTTCCAATCTTCCGACATGCCACCTGTCTTCAGACATCTACAGGGATCTCACACCTAAAGGGACAACACCATTAACTCTCTCACACACCCTCACATCTCCGTCAGGCTTATATCCTCTGTAGCTCGCATCCTCATCCTGTCTATGGCTCTGCTCACCACATAAATATTTCGTGCAGTGCCATGTGCCCTCCTCAGACTCTCTCCATCTGTTTCATTGCAGGAGAAGCCTGCTCACATCAGCAGGGAGAGGTCCAAGACCGGGGGTGGAGTGGCCCACATTAAGCCCCTCACTCACTTTGAGCCAACGCACTGACTGGTGATGATGTGGATCGTACCTGTGGTGACGGTGAGGTCAGTGATGAACAAGCTCATGAGGATCCTGCACCACATCATCCCTCTCTCAATGCAAATGTAAGTGCTCACTTTCCTGCTTTTGATTGTGATACCATGCACTAATTATTTCTATTTTGGTTCGCAGAGAGATCTGCCAAGCAACCAATGCCCTCAACCAGCCAGTCCCTCAGCTCCATCCAGGTCCTCACCTCCAGCCAAGAGGACACCTCCTCCATTGAAGAGCTGGAAATAAGCAGCCTGGAAGACCCGTCACAGCGCTAACCCACACCCTGCACCAGTGCAGAGACACACACCTCGGTGAGACGTCGATCTACAACAGGCTCAGGTTCACAATCTGGTGGTCACCACATGGACACGTGTCCACAACCGAGGTCCCCGGCACTTGCAGGACTGCTGGGGAAGAGGCATCTGTGAGGTCCGAGTCAGATGACGAACCTCTGGATTTGGCCTTCCAACTCATTGTGGAGAGTCAGCAGAAGGCGGGGGAACATCGCATCGAGCTGTTGAAAGCCCTCAACTGAGCGGCTCACGAGTTGGAGGAGTGCGTCTGCCTGCTCTCCGATGCAGTGGTGCTCACGTGTGCATGAATGGAGGTCTCCATGGGGACTATAGCGTCGCCATGGACACCAGGATCCAGCAGAACACGGAGATGTGTGCAGACCTGCACTCCATCGCGGGAGCCATGGGTGAGTTCCTGCAGTGGCAACACGAGAGGGAAACGGGGCACCTAGACACCCCTCCAGGTGCTCCTTCCCCTCAAGGAGTCAGGCTAGAGCCCCCGGGTACCCGAAGGGAGGAGGAGTGACAGCTGCACACCCCTAGGTCATCCACTCAGGAATCTCAGAGGCTATCTTCTCCCTCCGAGTCCCCTTTACCTGTGAGCCTCTCAACCTCATCCTCTGTCACCACAGAGGGAGCAGCTGGCCAATGAGTGATTCTGGGCGGAGAAGTGCGTGTGTGGCAGGGCCTTTCGGAGCCTCGCGCAAGCACTCTCCCACACACCCAGATCGTTCCTGTATCACACTCACCTCAATGTCCTGAGCATTTTCAATGCTGCCTGCTGGGGTTCAGTTTCAGTTGTCCATTTGAGTTGACCTGCATCTCCACCCACCCACTGATCACACTCCCATGTAGCACCTGATCTCGCCCACCATGATTCTTATTTCAATTTCGATTTAGACAGCGTAATACAGTGAGTCAGCTTTTCATTCGCTCTCCCATCCTTTCCCCTCCCCTAGTCACCCATTTCCTTTCCCCCATCACTGTTGACCTCCCTGCAACATCTTCCATCTCCCCACCGTGACCTACCAACCACAACTCTTTTCCTTCAGGGATGTTCAGGTGAACGTGCACGTTCCCTTCCTTCCCAAAAATCCCACCCCATCCACATTAACCTCCCCAAGTTCCTCCTTCCCACCCGCAGGGTCCGTGTCTGCCTCCGAGTCCCCACCAACCACCCTCGCCATCCCTTCTACCGCTACCGTCGAACCCACATCCTCCCACCCAACAGCCTCATTCTGCCCTCGGCCATTCTCACCATTCCCTCGTACCACACCGACCCTCAGTTCACTCCCCAGGAGGCAGTCATGGACTCATCAGAGCCCTACCTTGCACATTCACCTGGACAACACCCCCTCCAGACCCCTTCCCCCCTTGGAACCCCTTCCCCCATTGGAGCCTCTCCCCCCGGAACTCATCCCCACTTAGTCCTTCCCCCTTCCTGACTCCTCCCAACAACCTTACTTCTTCCTCCACCCTTACTCCCTCCCCTCTCCACACTCCTTCCTGCCCCCCCGACCCCCTCCCTTTTCCACACTCCCTCCTCCCCCTGGACTCCTCCCTCCGCACTCCTTCCCCCGTCCAAACTCCTTCTCTTACACTTTCCACTCCCTTATACCTACCTCGCCAGTTGCTGTCTTCTCCCCGTTACCCTGTCCTCCCCCGTACTCCCTTCCCCCCAACCTCACCCCCCCCCAATGCCTTTGTTCCCCGCCTCCCAACCTCAGCCCCTCGACACCTTTGATCCCCCCCTCCCAAACTCAACCTCCCCACCGATGCCTTCGTCCCCCCATCCCAACCTCATTGCCCCCTCAACGACACCTCTTCCTCACCCAGTTGATCCTAGACCTTCCTCTCCCATCCCCCGGTACATTTTCTACTCCCCAAACACATCCTGCCCACACATCCCAAACCTTCCTGTCCACCCCCCTCGACCATCATCCATTGGGAGCAGACCCTCAACAGTGACTTTGCACCGTCCATGAGCTGCTTTGCAGCAGGGCCGTGTCCATGAGAATCCACCCAGCACACCATGGACGATCCTCCAGTGTACCGTTGCTGTCTGGCTTCAGCATCTTCTGCTCCATGGATGTCTGTGATGTGAGCCCTGGCTTCTGCACATCACACATCCCAAGATGTGTCCTGCACTGGCGTGATTTCCCGCCGACATGGGCGGACGATTCAGCGGGGGGATTGATTCCAGCGGGCGGAATGCACCCGGCGGGCTTGCCTTATACTGATATGGAGGGATATTACAATGAGGTTCCAAATGTCCGATGGCAGGAAATGTGGCCCATCATCGACAGGCTGAGCAAACGATTGCAAACCAGTTTCATGACATTGTGAAACCGATTTTTGGCCTTCTCGCCATATTGTCCGCTCACACCACCGAACGCGCTCGACACCAGGGGGCACAGAAAATTCCGCCCAAGATTGACAAACCTCATAAGCATCTAGTTTCTCTTCTCAAGATATGGGCTCCCCATATAATAGTGTACTCTTTTCAATAGCTGCAGGCAAATGCTCATGAGTGCATTCTTTGTCTCCCCCAGTCTCCTCAGCACCCACAGAAATGATAGCAGTCTCTGGAATAGATGGAGTGGATCTCAAATATCGTATCTCACCTGAGGATCCTAAACTGCTAGCTCTATTCACAATGAACCAAAGGCAAGTAGCTGCAGTTAGCATTTTAAGAGACTTGCAAGTGCTGTGCAACAATGGAGCTCAATGCAGAGTACCACAGTCGAATATATTACAAACTTATATATTTGATACAGTTTACAGCACCAAAGCAGCTCATATGGCCTGACAGATCTGTGCTGCCGCTTATGTCAGTGTGCTGCTCCACACAAGCCTCCTCTCACCTTACTTAATCTAACCCTAACTACACACCTTCTTTTCTTTCTCTCTAATGTAGTTATCTAACTGCCCCTGTCTATGCTATTTGTGTCAGCTACTTCATTTGAAACTTTGAAGGTTGTTTATGTTGATCTAATGAGGTTTTATGACTCTTGAAGGAGAAGTTAAAACAAACTAGAAAAAAACTGTGCTGTTGCCTAGCAACAGGGATCCAGAGAGAGGACCCCACAGACACAGAGAAACTGAAAGCAGTTTGAGTTCAGTTGGTCATTATGCTCTTAGGCGAAGGAAGAAGTTTAAGTCTCTCTCTAGCTGGACATACTAGCAGATTGCTGAGGAAAATAAGCCTAAGAATCTTAGATGAGTTGCTCTAAAGTTAAAGTAACAGTGAACGTCGAGTGAGTTCCGGATCTCAAGGAAGATAACAAGTTGCCAGCAGCCTACTGAGAGAGAAAACTGCAGGGAACATGTCCTGAAGAAAAGGAGAGAGGTCCCAAGAAACCCTTTAAGTTACGTCAAAGGACAAGGGCAGGAATCAGGAACAAGATCCTGTTCAGTGGAAGTGAAAGCAAGGAGCAGAGGGAAAGGCTCCAAATTATAAAGAAGAGAGCTTCAGGAAGCAGACCTAGAGCAAAATAGGTTTGCAAGAAGCCAGAAGATCCAAGGAGACAGTTGTGTGTCTGTAATTCTTTACTATGAGCATGTGAAGCAGTGGAGTTCTATGGCACAGCTGTGTATTTGAGAGAGAATGCTTGGAAGGCAAAATTTGAATGCATGTGGCAATCGGGGAGAGGAACAGCAGAAGTAGAGTTCATAACCCTGGAGGTGAACCCTGGTGGAAGCCATCTGAGAGAAAGCATTGTTTAGGGGAAGATTCCAAAGTGGGTTCTTCGAGAATGGAGATTGGAAACCCTTGTGTGAAAGACAGAGTTCAGTGAGAACAGTTGGCTTATGATGTGACAAACATCTGGGGGAGTTGATGAGGGATCCATAGTATCTGTTTGGGGTGGCATCTGTCACTTGGTTTCAGAGTGTAATGTGCCTGACCACAGGTCCCCTATTGGTTTACATGGACGGTGTACTTACTGTGAACATGAAAGTATAAGATAGCTTTTGTAAATTGTGCTATCCTTAAGAATAGCCTGTATATATCTGCAAAGGTATAGTTGTGGGTGAAGGAATATTGCAATATAGTTAATCTTTTCTTGTTTAATAAATGTTTTATTCTTTAGTTTAAAGTTCATCAGCTGACTCCTGTGACTGTTCAGTAGCCACCCTCCATGTTTCTAAACAAAAGATAAAAGTTAGGATCTATCAAGCCGGATTTCACCCTGGGATGTGACTTGTCCAGTAGCAGCATCAGCTGGGATTACAACACCATGTTTCGAAAGATTGTGATGGCCCTACTTTGGTACTCTTAGATTATGCTTTTGCTTCAGGTTAGAGTTGAGTTATGGCCGGGATTCTCCAGCCCTGGCCACCGCTGGGATGTTCTGGTCACGCCGAAAGTCAATGGACTTTTGGCTGGCCCTCTGCGTCTTCCGTGGTGGGTTCCGCCATGGTGGGGGTGGGAAATCCTGGCCTATATCTGATACAAATTCAAATGTGTGTAAGTGTGCCTCCTCTATATGGAATTCTCTCACTCAGGTCCCGGCTCCCCAAATTGAATTATCACTTTTTCATCAATGCGCATCCAAACCCTTCTTATGTCAATGTAGTAAACACTCCTGCTGCAGCACTGCATGTCATTATTGTGAAAATGAACTGAATGCTTTATAGATTGATTATTAAACCAGCAATCACACTTAAGTCTTGAATAATCACTCCAGATGTAGAGGATATAAAACTTCCGTTCGGAATGCCATCAGTGCAGTTTTTAAAAATGGCCTAATGTATATGCTCAGGGATGAAAGATCATCTCTTTCTGCTTGCCCATTCATTTTACAAGAAATAATTAATTACCTTGTTAATTGAAAATCTTTATCATAGTGCTTCATCAAAATTAATGTACCTTCCTTTTTTAATTATTGGCTATTAAAGGGCATATTCATTTTACATGAATAATGTAATTTAATCTTTAATGTGAAATAACTTAACAGAACACTTTCAAGAAAGAATGTAAATGTCTTGTTGTCCTTTATGGATAATGTGACCTTCATCTCAACTTGATATAACAATTCTAAAGAAACTGACATAAAATGATTTGTTTTTGATGGCGTTTCTGGGGCAATATTTCAGTGTCATAGAACTTTCAGAGATTGATTCTGGGACAAGAATCATTTCCATCAGGTTTCTGTCTCCTAATGGCAGCTGTGATAGTTCTGACCAGGCTTGTGGCATTACCACGTTCATTCACCAATTCTGCAGACACTATGCTGGGGGTAAGCTGAAACAATGGGTGGAATTTTACGCAGAAGTGTCAGTCCCATCCCCTGACTGAAAGGTCAGGGGTGAACCCACATCCCGTGGCCAGGTCATCATGCAGTGATTTGACAGCCGTAGGGCCATTAATTGGCTCAGGGCAAGACTTCCACCACCTTCCGGAAGTAAGTCCTTATGCAGGGCTGCAAGCTAATCATTTGGCTAGCAGGATCTCTGGTCCCAACAGCACCACTGGCATATCATCGAGGGAGCCGGACAGGCAGGTTTTTCCGGACAGTGAGCGGGGGCAGGGCCCGCTCGCTGACATGTCAAATGGCGCAGGGATACGTCGGGCGTGCGTCCCAACATAACCCCGCGTCATTTAGACTTTCAGTTCGGCGGGTGTGCAGCCGATTCAGCTGGGTGCCCGCCGAACTGTCAACGGCCTATTAAGGCCATTAAAAAACTAATTAACTTGATTGATGTACCTGCCCGTCCAACCTTAAGGTTGGCGGGCAGGCCGGGAGCCCAGGCAGGCCTCGGGAAAAGCATGAAACCTCATCCACGGGCGGGATGAGGTTTAATGAGGGCTTTTAAATGTTTATCAAATGTTTAAATATAAGTTAAGGACATGTCCCAACTCATGTGACAGTGTCACATGAGAGGACATGTCAGGGAAATTTTTTTATTAACTTTCTGTCAACTGTCAACTGAATTGGAGCCGATCTCACTGAGGCAGCACTTTGCCTCAGGGGGATCTGTGCACTCTTTTACGCGCATGTGCAAAATAGTGCACTCCCTGCCCGCAAAGGGAGCGCACAGCACTTCCTGGTGGACGTCAATGGCCCATCCACGTAAATTGGCACGCCCCCCTACCATGGGCGCCAGTCGGAAGGCCGGCCACCAGCGCCCGCTCCCGCACTTCCCCCCGATAGGGAAAATGTTCCCCCTGGCCCCTGCGATGGGAGGGGGAATGCAGGGGGTCTGGGTTCATGGGGAAACGCATGGGAGAAGGGAATACTGTGGAGTGAGCCCTCCATTGGGTACACGGTGCCCAGCTAGGAGGAATAACCCCAATCCCAAAAAGGCCACCAAGTTGCACCCCTCCCCCACCCTGCTGCTGGTAAAATACCAGTGGCAGTGGGAGGGGGCTGTCAAGCGGCCATTAATTGGTCACTTAAGGGGTTCAATTGGCCCAAGAGCAGGCAGGCGGTTCAATGCCTCGCCTGGCACTGGAAAAAACACCGGTGGAGGCGGGTTGGTGATGGGCACCCTGTCCCCACCATCCCATCTGACTTTATGAGCCCTTCACCTGCCATCCTGCTCCTGGGGGTTGGGGCGAGGGAAGGGTCATAAAATTCCACCCAATATAAATTAAGTGCATCTGATGCCAATGTCAGCTGAGACCAGAGGAATTGCTTTACTTCGAAGGCAGCAGCCTGAGGAACTTTCAAGAAAGATTGCTGGAGTTGCTGAAGTGCTTTGAAAGAGGTTTATTTTTTGCTTTGAACCTGAATAAAGCTCTGACATCCTGCAGCTCTGTGAGGGGAACAGTGGCATTGCGGTGATGTTCCTAGGCTAATAATCCAATGACCCTGAATAATGCTCAAGGGATGTGAATTCCCATCCCACTATGGCGGCTGGAAGAATAGAAATCTAATTAATGAATAAATATGGAAGAGAATGCTGGTGTCATTAATAATCAGCCTGAAACTATTGGATTGTTGTATAAACCTATTTGGTTCACTAATGTCCTTCAGGGTAAGAAATCTACTGTCCTTACCTGATTTGAATGCAGCGCCTCTATCAAATGCCCTTTCAATCCTCTCTTCTCCAAACCCAACTTCTCCAATGTATCCATGTAGCTGAAATCCCTCATACCTGGAACCATTCTTGTGAATCTTTTCTGCACCCTCTCCAAAGACTTTACATCCTTCCTTAAGTGCAGTGCTAGAATTGGACATTGTACTCCAGTTGAGGCAGAGTTTTAAAAAGGTCCATCATAACTTACCTACTTTTGTACTTTATGGGCCAGATTTTCACAGAGTTGGGGACAACTCTGGAGGCCTTTAAAAACGGTGGGTGGGGCCCAATTTCAAGATTACAGCCCCCATTCCCGGCACAGGCAATTTTCGTTGACTCGGTATAAGGGTGCTGGTAACGAGCCCACACCCTGCACTCCTGCCTTGGCTAGCTCTATTGTGGGGGTTAGGCATCTCATACAACCCCCTCTGTAATTTTCATGGTTGGGCCAGCTTCTCGAGGGCACATGTTCACAGTCCCTCAGACAATTCGTGAACCATAATCTGAATTCGGATAACTTTTGAATGGTATGTTCCAAAGACCTTACCCATGATCCCTGCCCCTTCAGTGCATCTTCCATGCTCTCTTCATGCTGCCTATGCCCCCATGCCTCCTCCATGTCCTCCATGCTACTTGCATGATCCCCCTGCATCCTCCTTGCCCACCCACCCAGTACGCACTGTAGAACCAATGAATCATATAATAATAGATATCTGGCCATCTGTTTCTGTTGATATCATTCACAAATGGCCTCATTATGAATGTGTGGCTGAGCTCCAAGACTCACTAATGGATTAGTTCAGCAGGGGGGTCTAGTTTTCACAGATGGAAGTGGAGTGTTTACTTTGATTGATTGGCATCTTTAACATGGGGTTATAATAAGTTATTCTTTCTTTGAACTATTTCTTTCAGAGCCTGTATGTTTATTTGGACAAAATGAGAGGGGTGAAGTGAGGCAAAGCTTCTGTCTTGAAATGTTAATGGCTCTGTTTGACTGACACTTTTATTGGGTTGTAAGAACAGCAACTTTTTTCAAAGTAGGTTTCTAAATGGGTGTTCATTTTAAAGTGAATTTCAATACTTGCCATTTTTATTATATGGCTCATTGGTTCTACAGTGCACACTAGGTGAGTGGGAATGGAGGATACAGGGAGGCCTGGAGGTGACATGGGGAGATAAGGGGGTGTGATGGGTGAAGACAAGGGGGCTTAACAGCCATTAAAACAACTGGGTGAAGTCCCAGGGAAGTGAAGTGGGCCTTCTAACCAGCCCACCTTAGCAATCACCACCTCAATGACCGCCTCTGACCTACCTCTGGAGGCAGTGGGCCTGACTCCCTCTCTCCCCCACCTCCTTGAATTGAAAACATGGTGGGCAGAGGCCCTTTTAAAGGAGATGGGTCTGCCGCAAATCCAGCCCTGTGTCTCTACTTGTAATGCTCAGGGTCTTGTATGCCTTATTAACTATTTTCTCAATCGCCCAGGTGAGTGCCTGGACACTTCACTAATGGGATAGGGGATGGTCCCATTCGTCCTCTTTCAAGATGCGGCATTGCAGGCAGGTTGTCTCCATCTCAATAGTTTTGGAATGCAAAAGGTACAGTGATGCAAATATGCAGCTATCTTTGACTGTGATCCCAAGGCACTGGAATGTGACTTCAGTTTTTTTTTAAATCAGTTAGAGGTTTCCTGCCAGTAAATTCAAAAATCATCTTTTGATATAAAGCATGGTTCCACAACAAGATCAAGCAAAACAGTGGCACTAATACCAACCTCTCGGGACCCTCCACTATATACCTTCCTCCATTTTAGCACAGTATTGCAACCTTCTACCACTCCTTTATAATCATCTCTGAAAATTCAAAGCTTAGAATAAATAATTTGAGTTATTTTTGTGCACTGCACATCCCACCTTCTATGATTGAAATAGAAATATAAAGATAAACTGTGTATGCTAGGAATCTTTAATAAAAACAGAATGCTGTCAATGCTTGAGTTGGGTAGTTTGAAAGAAAAATGTAGGTCAAAAGTTTAAGTTGTGACCTTAATTCCACCTGGTTGTACTGTTCTGATGAAGTGTGCCTTCGCACTCTTTGACCTGATGGTTTAACTACAGCTGGACATTCACAGTCATATTAAATTTAGCAAAACATTCCTGCATCAGGATTCCTATAAACAGAAGGTGGAAATAAGACCAAACATTCATTTGATGCATCGGCTCAGGCATAAATTAGGCTACGTGCTATCAGGATCATTTTAACTGTTAGGCAATAATTTTGACTTTGTGTGATTAAGTGATAATTTTGATAATACAAAATGGGTGATGGTGAGCCGGCAGCACATTTTATACTTCCCATGATTTATGTTTCCATTGACTTGTACATTATTGTACTAAGTCAAAATTACCCTCAGTGTGCTGACCCTGCCCTTGGCCAGAATTTTCCCGTTGGCGTACAGGGGCGGGCCCCGATGCCCGCATGTAAAATGACGTGCGGTGACGCCAGGCGAGTGTCCCGACATTACCACACGCCATTGCGATATTTCATTGGGTGGGCGCGTGATGATCTCCGATGCGCGCCCGCCATTAATTAACGGGCCACTTAAGGCCCTTGAGGCACCAACCGACGGCGATTATTCGGCACCCGTGCGATCTTCGGGTCCTCACACGGGCACGACAGACAGGCGGGTAGGACACATTTGTATAAATCTCATCCACGGGCGGGATAAGAGGTCTCAGTGGAGTCGTGAGTGTGCTCTGTCAAAATTGTTTTTTCAAAGTTACTGATACTTGCCTGTGTGATTTGCAAACACATACCAGCTGCTTGGACTGGACTCACAACCTTCAGGTCAGCACTCCGCAGTGAAGAATCTTTTTTGGGGCCTGCAGGTTTCAGGAAGCCTCCCCTTAGCCTGGGAATAGGAGCTGAGCTCTCCACTGGAGGCACATGCTCTGAGGAGGGAGGGAGGGCTAGAAGAAGGAGGAGGCCAGGAGTGCACATTCAGCCTCCAGAGGAGCCACCTTTGGGAGGACAGGCGCAGGTGCAAGAGGCGCAGGACCAACAGATAGTCCAAGGCGGAAGGGGCCGCAGAAGACACCACTATCCTGCTGCCAAGGTTTACAGGCGGTGAAGCAGCTACCTCAATATGACTGAGGTGCAGTGACAAAGGAGGCTCTGTCTCTCAAGGGAAGCAGTCAACTACATCTGTCAGATGATTGGGTCTGAGATCTCCGTGAACTGTGTGGGTGGACACCCCATGCCAGTGGCTCTGAAGGTCACAGCTGCCCTCAACTTCTATGCCTCTGGCTCTTTCCAGGGCTCAGTGGGTGATCTTTGCAGTGTCTCCCAATCAGCTCTCCACACTTGTGTCAAGCAGGTTACAGACGCTCTGTTCAGGCATGCATTGACCTTCATCCACTACCGCTGGGACCAGACAAGCCAGACACAGTGAGCCAGAGGCTTTGCGGCCATTGCTGGCTTCCCCCGTGTCCAGGGTGCAATAGACTGTACACATGTGGCCATCAAGGCACCAGCAGGTGAGCCTGGTGCCTTCGTCAACAGGAAGGGCTTCCACTCCATGAACGTGCAGATAGTGTGTGATCACAGTATGCTGATTCTACAAGTCTATGCAAGGTACCCAGGTATCTCCCATGACACCCATATCCTCAGACACTCCCAGGTGCCGAGGCTCTTCAGTGCTCCAGCCCGGCTGGATGGATGGCTGCTGGGTGACAAGGGCTGTCCCCTCAGAAAGTGGCTCATGACGCCTCTCCGCCATCCAAGAACAGAAGCTGAACAGCGGGGTAATAGGAGCCACACCTCCACAAGAGCTGTGGTGGAGAGAGCCATTGGTCTTCTCAAGATGCGCTTCTGATGCCTGTACCGCTCAGGGGGCACACTCCAGTGTCCCCCAGCTTGTGTGTCGCTGATAGTGGTTGCATGCCGCGCTCTGCACAATCTTGCGCTGGAAAGGGGGGACGCAGTGGAGGAAGAAGGTGTAGACGCAGTGGCTGCAGCTGCACACGATGAGTCCAGCAGTGAGTCCGAGGATGAGCACACACAGGAAAATGCTGAGGGGGTAGACGCTGACCCGGGCATACTCCAGGAAGGCAGGGACACCCGGGAGGCTTTAACCCAATGATCCTTCAGCTAGCACACCACATATAGACAAGCTTGGGTTGCAGGCTCCATACTCAACACATAAGTGCAAAATCTGCCTGGTTAGGAACATTAACTAAGGGCCTTGTTAATAAAGCTGAATGTCCCACAAATCACTCATAACATTATTGGAAACCATCCAGCTGGAGAAGAAAAGAGGCACCCTCAGCCATGGTGACATGCCTGAATTTAATATTACAACCAAAAGAACTTAAGAAAACAAAATGACAAAGGTGTTAAAAATCACACCAACTCAGAAACACCTCATTGCGGGCCAACACAAAAGCACCAGTGAGAAACCCGTGGTGTGCCTAAGGTGCCTTATGTTTACGTTTACGGGTGCTACATCTTGGTGCTGCCCCCTCGCTGGGAGTAGCATCTGAGACAGCCTGCTCACTCTGCTGTCCTGTTGGCCTCGATGACCATGGTGGTCATCCTCTAGTCTGTGGAGCCTGTGCTGGCCCCACCTGGGAGGGAGCTGCCAGTTCCACAGCTGGCATCTCCCCAGTCGTTGCAGCCTCATTGGATCCAATGATCACTGGCAGAGGGGCGGAGGAGCTGCCACCCTCATCAAGAGCGCCCTGAGAGGAGCCCACAGAGATGACAGGCAACTGCTGCGCCAACGTGAGGTCGCTTCAGGCCTCCCTGCTCACCGTGGATGGATGGGCACTGAGCTGGTAAACTTGCTGCCCAGGCCATCTCCCACACTGGCACTGACCAGCTGAGGTCAATGCTGATGTGAGTGCTTGCTGGTCTGAGCACATCCCCAGGAAGCCCTGATTGGTCTCCTGGAGGAGCCTCTCCATGAGAGTCGCCACTCTCTCTATGGAGGACACATGGCGCTCGGCCATGAGGCTCATTGCTTCAGCGATAGTCTGCATAGACTCCTCCACCACGGAGACCAAGCCAAGCATAGCCTCATGTATCTCCCCCAGGTGCTCCCGCACACCCGGCCGCATTTCCTGCATTTGCTGCATTGCAGATGACTCCAGAGGCACATCATCAGGCACCGACTGAGCATGTGCCTGGTCCCCTGCAGTCCTCCAACAGTTGGGGCCATGGGCACTCTCTGCCTCTGCCAGCTACTCCAGTGACTGTGAAGTGCCCTCAGCGCTGTGCCCCGGGACACTAGCCGATGATCTAATTCCCACCGAGGTGCTAGTATCTGCGCTGGTGCCTGCCTGGCAGAGATGGTGTGATGCTGGTGAGTCCGAGACTTCAGGGCCCTCAGGTGTGAGAGGGGGCCCCTGCTGCTCCTCCATCCGGTCCTGCTCCGCTGATGCTGAAAGGAAGAACAAGGACATTGGATCAGTTAACATGGAGACAATGTCAATGTGCATCCCTGTCCCCCGGATCATTATGCGCTCATCCTTCCATAAGCAATGGTCAAGCCATGTTGCAAACTTCAATCACTGAACATTCAGCACTACCATGGCTGCTGGGAGAACAATGGTGACCTCACTGGGCAAACATACCTGCCCGTGGCACCCCAGCCTTACCGACACCGGTGGACCTGGGCACATGGCGCCTCTCCAGATCTAGGGCCTCCTGCTTGAAGCAGCTGAGAATTGCCAACTGGGCCAGCCCTCCGCCAGTCCTCACCCGCTCGGCGGCATTATGTGCATTCTTCTCCTGAAAAGGAGAGAAGAGCATTGATTAGTGCAACTTGTATCTGGATTCTCTTCGTGGATGGCCCACCCCAGCCAGAGTGGGACATTGCAGGGCTCCAGTGTCTCCTCACCCCGCTGCTGCCGAACTCTCACACAGAGATGCTAGGCCTGTCCCCCCACCCCACCCCCTTGGCCAAATGCTGCCTGCATCACATTTGGCACCACACGGTCTAACCTTGCAAAGCAAGGAGGCACAAGCACGCGGAATGCAAAGGGCAGCAGATCAATTGGTGCCCCGCCACCTTGAAGCTCCCCTCCCAGCATGTCAGCACCCTGACTTTGACATGTCCTGGAGTTCCAGCACTGCGCCTAGGTGCAGCTCCACCAGGTTGCCCCCAAAACAGTAATGTGGGTCTCAATGTACCACATGCTGCAGGTGCAGAACCTATCTCTTCACCACCCTCTCAGGGTGACCTTGGCATGGGCAATATCTGCTGGCCCACCCAGCAAAGGACACATGTCATCAATGAATCAATGCAGTCACTACACTCAGGCATGGTCAGGGTGGGCGCCGGGGTGAAAGCCTACCTGCTAGGTTAAGTGACCAATGCCAAGTTGGTACTCACCCTCCCTGAACGCAAGAGGTCATTGAAGCGCTTGCGACACTGGATCCAGGTGCGCCGCACCACATCGCAGGAGCTCACGATCTCCGCCGCCTCCTCCCAGGCACGTTTGGTCATGTGGGGGGGGGGGGGGTGGCCTCCTCCTCCCGTCCTGGGGTATGAGCACCTCCCGCCGTGCTGCCACCTCCTCGAGGAGGGCAACAAGACAATCATCTGAGAAACGAGGGGCACAGTGCCCCCCTGCCCTACCCTCCTGCCTGGCCTGTTCACCAGTAGCGCTCTGGGGAGCCCTTCCACTGGCCGTGATTCGCAGCCTTTGAGAGGCTGCACCAACTTTTTGAAACAGGCCGGCAGGGTCACCATTGGACCCAGCGATCATTGCAGTCCCACCGCCGCCCGCCCACTCCCGCTGTCCTCGGGAGCCGCGATTCACACTGGGCGGGCCTTAATTGGCCCGTCTGTGTAAAATGGCGGCACGGACCCGATCGTGGGCTCCCACACCGCCTGTCCCACAGGCAGAAAATTCTGCCCCTTGTTCCTGAATTTAACCTAATTTACATTCTGTGACTGAGATCCTGATGTCAACAACACTTCTCATTCAGTAGGTGGCCAATTAAGTGCTGGACAGACCTGCAACAGTTTAAAGGGTTAAACTATTTCTGACAACACACAAGAAGCACTAACATTTAGTAAATTACTGGTCTAGCTTTAACTAATCATTCCAGCCAAAGAACACTCTTCAATTTTGAATGGAGCTATCGAGACCTACTGGAACAAGTATGCTAAGGGAGAGAGGTCTCTTTCGAACAGATGATTGGCAGCACTCAATAAAAATGTTGCAGGGTACTTGGCAAGAAATGCCAACAAATGTAGATGCTGAGTGCAATATAAAGTGGATGGAGGTAAAGGTGGCGCCAATTTACAGAAAGAGTTATGTTTCTGTCTGCACTACCTTTCTTACTCTTAAATCATTCCAACACCCAGTGGGCCCCAACACCCAGTGCTTTCCAGAGAATCTTATTTAGCCTTGAGCTCTAGGTAAACTTTTCATAATTAAGATAATAAAAATATAATTTCCAGTCATTCTTCTGTACTGCCTCCATAGGTTCATGTTTTTGTTAAGTTGAAGTGCATCACATCAGACCTTGGCTTAGTTTTAAATCTATTTATTGAATTCATTCAATCGAGGTGAACAAATGACTCAATATGTACGCACTACAAATTCTTCCACCTAGCTCCTTTGAACGTGACATCCAAGCCCCTGTCTGTCCTCATGTGAAAGATTCCATGGCCCTATTCTGAAGAAGAGCAGGAATGTTCTCCCAGTGTCCTGGCTGCTATTTATGCCTCAATCAACACCATAAGAACAGGTCAGTATTGCACTGCTGTTTGTGGGGCCGTGCTGTGCGCAAACTGGCTGATGTTTTGCCCACACTACAACAGCGATTAAAAGGATTTCATTGGCTGTCAGGCACTTTGAGACACCAGGTCATGAAAGATGCTCTATATATTCAAGTCTTTATTTTCAATAATGCTGAGATGCTTCATTAGAACAACGTGTACCCAATGCATGGTCCTGTTTTTTTCTCATTTTCATACGCTGATAGTGCCATTGTTTATTCCCAGTGTTTTCTTGCTTTCCTTGCGGAATCTGAAATTAAGCAGCTATCTTGATTGAGCAGGCAGCACTTGAACATAATTACCTTTCATTCTAAAAGCTTCTTTACACTAGCAATTCCATAATTGAATAAAAATGCAAAAGAAAAGACACTTTCCAGTATTTTCAGATGCTTTCCTTCGCACAATTCAGGTTCCCCAACACCCAGCTGATGGCATAGAAAAAACATGAGGTAAGGAGAAGAGTGACACCTCTACCATTAGTACATTGTGCCTTGAGGTCATTGAACATCCTCCTCCATTATGTGGCAGACATTGACAACGACTTGCTTGCATATGGAGTGAAGCACCTTCCCTAACATGCTTTCCTTTATAGCCCTAAACTTCAGCCAGTATAACACTGGTCAATGGGTTTGTGTTGTGGGGAGCCCTTTCTTCTGTTGATGCCTCCACTCCTGGGGTAGCCGCAGCCATTGTGGTGCCTGAAGTCATAAATTCATGACCTATTTAACCAGTTATGGGCTTTTAATGGCTACACCATTTAAATCCAACAACCAGCCTCCACCCTGACCCCAGCTCCTCAGTGGCAGGAACCCAATGAGGACAGGGCAAATCCCGGCACACACACCAAATCAGGGACAGCAGAGGCAAAAAGCAATAGTTTAAGCAGCAGATTTAGGGTGGCAGACACAAAACTCACTTCGCACTAACTCCGGGCCTCTGATTTTTATTTTTGACACATGGGGAATAACTTCACTCTAGCCTTCCCGACAGGATTATGTTTGTCCATCTGCTAAAGTAAATGGAAAGTAAGATCGGGCAGTGTGTAAAAAAGACTGTTGCCCTGATCAAGTCAGTTTCCCACAAGATAGGTGAGATTAAAATTAACCACATCCTGTTTTAATCTCGTACTGTTTCTCTCAACCTCTAAAAGTGAGCAAATTGAGTGAAATTCTCTGCGTCAGTTTAGGAATTGCTGATTGACTTATTCACTTGCAGCATCTATTCAGTGGAGTTTAATTCAAAGAACAAAGAACAAAGAAAAGTACAGCACAGGAACAGGCCTTTCGGCCCTCCAAGCCTGCGCCGATCGTATTGTCCATCAGCTAAAACATTTTGCACTTCCGGGGTCCGTATCCCTCTATTCCCATCCTATTCATGTATTTGTCAAGCTGCCTCTTAAACACCGCTATCGTACCTGCTTCCACCACCTCCTCTGGCAGCGAATTCCAGACACTCACTACCCTCTGCGTAAAAAACTTGCCCAACCTTTCCAGCCTGTCTAATTCGACATTGGTTTTTTCTCATAAGGCACAGGGGACTGGCCTCGCCTTCAAATATCTGGGGGTTGCCCCAGGATCCACATGGATTTTAGTTTGCAGCCCCTGAATCTTCCCGAGCTCTTCCCTGAACACAGAGGGCAGAATTTTCTGCCTGTTGGGCAGGTCGCACGTGAGCGGGCGGGTGTGGACCCAATCGCCACCCGCGATCAGGTCCGCAACGCTATTTTATGTCAATTAAAGCCCGCCCAGCATGAATTGTGGACAGCGGGAATGAGCGGGCGGCAACGGGACTGCAATGATCGCCGGGTCCAATGGGGACCCTGCGGCCTGTTTTAAAAAGTTGCTGCAGCCTCTCAAAGGCTGCGGATCATGGCCAGTGGAAGGGCTCCCCAGAGCGCTGCTGGTGAACAGGCCAGGCAGGAGGGTAGGGCAGGGGGGCACTGTGCCCCTTGTGTCTCAGACGATTGCCTTGCTCCCCTCCTCGAGGAGGTGGCAGCACGGCAGGGGGTCCTCGTTCCCACGGACAGGAGGAGGAGGCCCCCCCCCACATGACCAAACCTGCCTGGGAGGAGGTGGCGGAGATAGTGAGGTCCAGCGACATGGTGTGATGCACCTGGATACAGTGCCGCAAGCGTTTCAATGACCTCTTGCGCTTGGGAAGGGTGAGTACCATGTTGGCATCGGTCACTTAACCCAGGCAGGTAGGCTTTGGCCCCCGGCCGCTCCGCCACCCCCCCAACCCCCACAAACTCTGAGTGTAGTTACTGTATTGAATCATTGACGGAATGTGTGCTTCGCTGGGTGGGCCAGCAGATATTGCCCATGCCTAGGTCACCCTGAGAGGGTGGTAATGAGATGGGTTCTGCACCCGCAGCATGTGGTACACTGAGACCCACATTACTGTTTTGGGGGCAACCTGGAGGATCTGCACCTAGGCGCAGTGCTGGAACTCCAGGACATGTCAAAGTCAGGGTGCTGACATGCTGGGAGGGGAGCTTCCAGGTGGCGGGGCACCGATCCATCTGCTGCCCTTTGCATTCCGCGTGCTTGTGCCTCCTTGCTTTGCAAGGTTGGACCGTGTGGTGCCAAATGTGATGTAGGCAGCATTTGGCCAAGGCGGAGGGACAGGCCTGGCATCTTTGTGTGAGTGTTCGGCAGCAGCGGGGTGAGGAGGCACTGGAGCCCTGCAATGCCCCAGTCTGTTTGGGGTTGGAAGGCAGTGAAGAGATTCCAGATACAAGTAGCACTAATCAATGCTCTTCTCTCCTTTTCAGGAGAAGAATGCTCATAATGTTGCCAAGTGGTTGAGGACTGGCGGAGGGCCAGCCCATTTGGCCATCATTACCAGGTTTAAGCAGGAGGCCCTCGACCTGGAGAGGCACCATGTGCCCAGCTCCACCGGTGCGTGTGAGGCTGGGGTGCCAGGGGCAGGTTTGGTTGCCCAGCAGTGAGGTCACCATTGTTCTCCCAACAGCCATGGCAGTGCTGAATGTTCAGGGATTGAAGTTTGCAACATGGCTTGACCATTGCTTCTGGAAGGATGAGCGCATAATGATCCGGGGGACAGGGATGCACATTGACATTGTCTCCACGTTAACTGATCCAATGTCCTTGTTCTTCCTTTCAGCATCAGCGGAGCAGGACCGGGAGGAGGAGCAGCAGAGGCCCCCATCACACCTGAGGGCCCTGAAGTCTCTGACCCACCAGCATCACACCATCTCTGCCAGGCAGGCACCAGCGCAGATACCAGCACCTCGGTGAAAATTAGGTCTTTGGCTAGTGTCCCGGGGCACAGCGGTGAGAGCACTTCACAGTTGCTGGAGGAGCTGGCAGAGACAGAGAGTGCCCATGGAGCTAGCAGTCAGAGGACTGCAGGGGACCAGGCACATGCTCAGTCAGTGCCTGATGATGTGCCTCTGGAGTTGTTTGTGAGGCATCGAACACTGAAAGTCCAGCAGGATGTCCGGGAGGATCTGGCGGAGATATATGAGGCTATGCTTGGCTTGGTCTCCATGGTGGAGAGTCCACGCGGACCATCACCAATGCAATGAGCCTCATGTCCGAGCGCCATGTGTCCTCCATGGGGACAGTGGCGACTCTCGTGGAGAGGCTCCTCTAGGAGACCAATCAGGGCTTCTTGGGGATGCACTCGGACCAGCAAGTCCTCACATCGGCATTGACCTCAACTGGTCAGTGCCAAGATTCCCAGCTCGGTGCCCATCCATCTACGGTGAGCAGGGAGGACCGAAGCGACCTCATGTTGGCGCAGCTGCTGCCTGTCATCTCTGTGGGCTCCTCTCAGGGCGCTCCGGATGAGGGCAGCAGCTCCTCCGCCCCTCTGCCAGTGACCGTTGCATCCGATGAGGCTCCAACGACTGGGGAGATGCCAGCTGTGGAACTGGCAGCTCCCTCCCAGGCGGGGCCAGCTCAGGCTCCACAGGCCAGAGGACGGCTGCCAAGTTCATCGAGGCTAACAGGACAGCAGAGTGAGCAGACTGTCTCCAATGCTGATGCCAGCGAGGGGACAGGACCTAGACGTGGCACCCGAAAACGTAAACATAAGGCACCTTAGGCACACCACGGGTTTCTCACTGGTGCTTTTGTGTTGCCCCGCAATGAGGTCATGGTTAGTTGGTGTGGTGTTTAACACCTTTGTCATTTTGTTTCCTTAAGTGCATTTTGTTATATCATTAAATTTAGACATGTGACCATGGCTGAGGGTGACTCTTTTCCTCTGCAGGTGGATGGTTTCCCATGGTGTTATGAGTGAGTTGTGTCACATTGAGATTTATTGACAAGGCCCTTAGTTAATGTTCCTATCCAGGCAGATTTAGCGCTCAGGTATCGAGTATGGCGCCTGCAGTACAGGCTTTTGTTGGAAGTCCATCTGTGGTGTGCTAGCTGAAGGGTCATTGGGCTAAAGCCTCATGGATGTCCCTACCTCCCTGGAGTATGCCCGGGTCAGCGTCTACCCCTTCAGCATTTCCCTGTGTGAGCTCATCCTCGGACTCACTGCTGGGCTCATCGTGTGCAGCCACAGCTACTGAGTCTACATCCTCTTCGTCCACAGCGTCACCCCTTTCCAGCGCAAGATTGTGGAGAGTGCAACATGCAACCACTATCAGCGACACACTATCTCGGGGGTACTGGAGTGCGCCCCCTGAACGGTCCAAGCATCGGAGGCGCATCTTGAGAAGACCGATGGTTCTCTCCACCACAGCCCTTGTGGTGCCGTGGCTCCTATTGTACCGCTGCTCAGCTTCTGTTCTTGGATGGCAGGGAGGCGTCATGAGCCACCTTCTGAGGGGATAGCCCTTGTCACCCAGCAGCCATCCATCCAGCCGGGCTGGAGCACTGAAGAGCCCCAGCACCTGGGAGTGTCTGAGGATGTAGGTGTCGTGGGAGCTGCCTGGGTACCTTGCACAGACTTGTAGAATCTGCATCCTGTGATCACACACTATCTGCACGTTCATGGAGTGGAATCCCTTCCTGTTGACAAAGGCACCAGGCTCACCTGCTGGCTCCTTGAAGGCCACATGTGTGCAGTCTATAGCACCCTGGATACGGGGGAAGCTAGCAATCAATGTGAAACCTCTGGCTCGCTCTGTTTGGCAAGCCTCCAGCAGAAGTGGATGAAGGTCAATGCACACCTGAACAGATCATCTGTCGCCTGCTTGACACAAGTGTGGACAGCTGATTGGGAGACCCCGCAAAGATCACCCACCGAGCCCTGGAAGGAGCCAGAGGCATAGCAGTTGAGGGCAGCTGTGACCTTTAGAGCCACTGGCATGGGGTGTCCACCCACATAGTTAGCGGAGATCCCGGGGCCAATCATCTGAAAGATAGGGTTGACAGTCTCCCTTGAGAGACAGAGCGTCCTTTGGCATTGAGCCTCAGACATATTGAGGTAATTGCTTCGCCACCTGTAAACCCTGGCAGCAGGATAGTGGCGTCTTCTGCAGCCCCTTCCGCCTTGGACTTCCTGTTGGCCCTGCGCCCCTTGTGCCTGCGCCTCTCCTCCCAAAGGTGGCTCCCCTGGAGGCTGAATGTGCACTCCTGGCCTCCTCCCCCTTCTGGCCCTCCCTCCTCAGAGGAGATGCCTCCAGTGGAGAGCACAACTCCCATTCCCAGGCTAAGGGAAGGCTTCCTGAAACCTGCAGGCCCCAAAAAGGATCTTCACTGTAGAGTGCTGACCTGAAGGTTGTGAGTCCAGTCCAAGCAGCTGGTATGAGTTTTGAAGTATTTCTGTTTACACAGGCAAGTATCAGTAACTTTCCAAGTTAAATATCTGACAGAGCACATTCACGACCCCACTAACCCCTCATATCCGGCCCGTGGATGAGGTTTAAACAAATGTGTCCTACCCGCCTGCCCGTTGCACCCGTGCGACAACCTGAAGATCGCACGGGCCCCGGAAAATCACCATCAATTAGTGCCTCAAAGGCCTTAAGTGGCCCGTTAATTATTGGCAGATGCTCTTCGGAGATCATCGCGCGCCCGTCCACCGAAATATCACGATGGCGTGCCGTGACGTTGGGACGCTCGCCCAATGGCACCGCTCGTCATTTTACGCATCAGCGTAGGGGCCCCGGCCCTGCAATTTTCCAGTGGGAAGATTCTGCCCAGAGGCATATTCCTGTAATAATTCCTGCAGATCTTTCAATCTGAGTTGGAAAATCTCGGTCCACTCCAACTTTATTCCCTTAAGCCAGTTCCGACCAAGTAGACTTGGACCCTCCCCTTCTGCCACTATCAGAGATAAATTAACAGACTGGCTTCCATTCTGTACTGGAACCTTGCATATACCTCTGACTCATATATCTTCACCTGTATACATCTTTAATTTAGCGTCTGAATTTTACAGATTTGATGAGGCTGTCTCCTCCATCCAGATATTTGAACTTATGTTCCCCTTTTAATTGTCACGGATGCCCCTGTATCAACCTCTATCCGGGTGGGTTTCCCGTTGACTTTCACTGTCATGGAGATTGGCTCTGTTTTATCCATTTTTAAGTTGTGTAGTGAGTAAATACCTGACTCTGTTTCTTCTGGTTCCTCTATTATGTGGATTTCACAATTTCTACCTTTTGCTTAAAATTTTGTCTCAATCTGTCTTTATAATATGGCATAATGTGCCCATTATGATGACAGTAGAAACACTCGATCCTTTTAAATTGTTGTTCGTTTACAGGTTGTCAGGTTCCGTTCCTGCTGTTATTATTGCAGGTTTTCTCTGTTAAACTATTGTTTTTTGCTGGTCTGTTAACAGTGGCTGTTTCCTGCCTTTCTGTGGAGCCCTGCACTTCCGCGCCATTTCTAACCAGTATTTCCCTCCCGAAGCGAAGGGTGGCACCATTTTGTGCTCCCTTGATTGCTTCTGAGTCCCTGACTGTGCTCTCCATTGCGAACACCAACTCCAGCACCTTGCTGAATTCTAAACTCGTTTCTGGCAACAACCTTTTTTGAATGGCGTCTTCATTAATCCCACATACTAATCGGTCTCTTAACATGTCGTTAATCGACATCCCGAGCTCACGGTGCTCTGTCAGTTGTTTTAAGGCTGCTACATAGCAAGCGACTGTCTCTCCAGGAGTGCAACACCTCGAATTAAATTTAAAATGCTGCATTGTTACCGAGGGTTTTGGCTGAAAATGGCTTTTGACAAGATTTACCAACTCCAACTCATCAAAGCTCTTGGAACCTGGGGCATTGGGTGCCGTTAGACTATGAATTAGGCCATATGTTTTACTGCCACATATCGATAAGAGGATCGCTCGCCTCTTCTCCTCCCGCGATGTGTCATTGGCCAAAAAGAAGAACACGAGATGTCCAATGTAATGTGACCAGTCGTCGGTGGTCTGATCAAACGGTTCGATATAGCCAAACTGTGGCATACTGGAAGGAGATAACTTTATTATGAGACGACTATGATGAAGGCTGTACTCACAACCACCTTGCAAGGTACGGTCGATTTACTTCTGTTTAATTTCTGTGGCTCTCTTTGGAGTCATAGGCTGGCCGTGTTTTGCCTCGTCACCAGTTTTTATGTTCCTTCTGTCGGGTCGCTTTGCTCAGTGAACACGGTTACACACCAATCTACTGGCGGGTGAGTTGGTAAACAATATACTGCAGATGCAGAGACCAATGTAAGATGAAGCACATGCTGTTTATTAACACAAGTAACAGATCACTAACACAATGTGTGCTTCTCAAATCAGACCCCATTCTAACATTGATTAACATTGTAGCCCGCGCTACACGGCAATTGGGTAATACAGTCACACGGTCAATCTGCTCACATTCTCTTAAAGGTGTATTACACCTCAAATTACCACAAAAGGTCCCAAGCTTTGACTCGCAGCCTGTGTTACATTAACTGGTCTCAGCCTAACAGAACTTGTTGGCATTACAATCAAATGGCACCCATGAAACATGTACCTCAGTATGAGTTAGCACCTTTAGGAGATGAGGACAGAAATTTGGGAAGGGGAAATCAAATATTTCCTATAAAGGTCTTCCTTTTGTTGTTTGTTAACTTACTTGCTCTTGCTGCAGTTTAGAATTTTTTTATAAAGCAGGAATGTGGAATTTGAGACTGTTCAATGCTGTGCAGAAGGTTTTTTTTTTGCTCCATTGCTGTGGCCTTAGATCTCATTTTGTTGGACCTTCTCAGTGGAAACTTTTATTTTTCCATTGCCAATATTCTTGAAATTAGTTCAGTATGGTTATTGCACTGGTAACAGTGCATTCCTACTGTTGTTCCATGAGAGTCAATGAGTCATACTGAGGTCTTTCTCAGGAGTGCAAGTACAATGGAAATGCACTGTCACTATTGTGGCATTCTGGTTTGGCTCTAGTTAAGTTAATTTTCAAGCCATTTAGTAGTGAAAAGAACAGTGCAAAATGATAAATAATATTTTATAATGTTGTTCAAATATGGGGGACACTTTGGCTCTCTTTCTAGTCTGCCCTAGAAATCTACTTTAATTCCAATCTTCAAAGACCTCCTGTACTGCAACACAAATGTTAAATTATAATAACAATGTCATTGGCAGGTAAATTCTCTTGAAGAGAATCAGCAAGTGTCTCCTGTCTCAGGGCAGCTTTTAACCATTCTATTCCCTGCACTTTATGCTTTCACTACTTGCTCTCCCTCTCAGAACCATGAGAGTGTTCCCCTTTACCTCACCTTCCACAGCACCAGCTTCCACAATCAATGGATCACTCTCCGGCACCTCCAATGTGATGCCGAATACATATTTTCACCCCCTTTCAGCATTGCAAAGGATCATTCCCTCCACGACAACCTGATCCACTCCTCCATCACCTCCAACACAAACTTCTCTATCCTTAGAAACAAAGGACAGGCAACACATATCGCTTTCCACCCAGGATGATTTGTCAAACATTCCCTCCAGGTGAAACAGTGATTCTTTGTACTTCTTTCAAGTTAGTATACTGTATTCACTGCTCACAATGCAGTCTCCTTTACTTTGAGGAGAACAAGTGCAGGTTGGGTGATGCTTTGTGGAACAGGAAACAAGTGTTATCCTGAGCTTTTGATCAGCTTTCACTTTAATTCTCACCTCCTTACCCACCGGAACCTCTCTGTCTGTGCCCTACAGTGTCCCAATGAAATTCAATATAAATTTAAGGAACAACTTTTCTCTTTTTTCAGTTAGGCAAATTAAAGCCTTCCGCACTCAACACTCAGTTCAATAATTTCAGATCTTAATCTCGTCCCCGTTTTCCAGACAGCGGCTGTCAGTACTGATTATACTCTTACCGCTAACACCTCCTGTACACCCATCTTTTGTTCCTTTCACTTGCACGTTACAATCCCTGTTTGCCTTGCAGCATCATCCCCTTTGTCATTTAATCTCTCCTGTTTATCACCAACGTTCCATTCCGCTTTTCTCCCCCCACCACCACCAACTCCCTGCCCGCCCATTTCCCTGCCTCTGTACTTGCTTAAAATCTGTCACATCTTTTTCTAGCCATGACAAATCATCAACCTGAGACATTAGGCAGGATTTTTCGCTCAGCCTGTGGGTGCACGCCCGAGTGTGAAATAAAACATTGACGTCGGCCGAGCGTGCTGACGTCAATACGCACATTCGTGATAGTTAGGTCGGTTGTGGCGTGCCAGAGCCGGCAGTGCGCCCGCCGACAATTAAAAGGCCTATTAAGGCCATTAAGTTAACAATTGTGCTGCGTTTTTCGCTGCCTGTTCAACCTAACGGTTGGCGGGCAGGCAAAAAGGCCAAGCGGCCTTTGCATTTTTTGGGAAACCTCATCCATGAGCGGGATGAGGTTTCCTAAAGCAAATAAAAATAAAATGAAAATTTTACACTTGTATTAAAAACACGTCCCTGCTCGTGTGACTGAGTCACATGAGGGGATACATTTTATGACATTTTTATTTTGTTCATTAGTTTTGTTTAAACAGTACTTCATCTCCCTGAGGCATTGAAGTTCTCTTTTACACGCAGGCACAAAGTTCACACTAGGCCCGCTTGCCCGCACAGGCCACTCGCGTTCCACGCTGGGCAGGTCTTAATTGGCCTGCCCGTGTAAAATTGCGGTCCGATCCCAATCGCAGGCAGCAGTCGGATTTCCCGCCATTTTAAGCGCTATGCGCTTCCTGTGCGGCCGGTGGGGGGGATTCCCCAAATGCGAGAGTGCACTCTTTCACACATACGCACATATCCCGGAGGCTAAGTGCTGCCTCAGGGAGATCGCTGACAGCTGTAATTTCACAATGTCACACGAGATGGGACATGTTAATATATTTCACTGAAAATTTAATAAACTTTTTTAAACCCTACATGAAAACTCATCCCGCCGGTGGATGAGGTTTCATGTTTTTTCTATTCCCTGCCAGGGCTCCCAGCCTGCCCGCAAGCCTTAAGGTTGGACGGGCAGGGCCTTTAATTGTTTTAATTATCCTGTCAATGGCCTCAGTTGGCCATTGACAGGTCGGCGGGCGGACAGCTGATCTCACTGTCCCCCCGCCTTCCCGAAAATTTAAATGGGGTGGGATGACGTCAGGGGGAATCCCCGACGTCGTCCTGCGTCATTTTGCCGTCAGCGAGTAGGCCCCGCCCCCTGCTCGCTGACGGCAAAATCCAGCCCCAAGTGTGCAGCTTGACATGCTTCACAGTTCGGGCTGGTGGCTAGTCAATGTGGCAGCATGTCTAATTTATGGGTCTCCTGTGTCTATCGGAGGCCCTCCATGGTTTCCTCACCCCAGTGTCTCCCCTCAGCCCCTGGCCTGTCTACCCTGGCTCCCCACTTCCCTTGCCCCCCCCCAACCCCCAGCAGGCCTGCCAGCCTAGTCCTGACAAGATCCTGGACTTAATTTAAAATCCATGCTTCATTGCAACATGTCTTCATCAGGACTGGCTGCAGTCCCAGCAGTAGCCACCGCTCCTGGTGGCACTGCTGAGGCGAGAGAGTTGTTAGCCAGTCAAATGCAGAGGTGGGACTTCTTCCCCAGGTGGGGGCGGAAGGCCCAGCTCAAGCCAATTAATGGCCTAACAGCCACAAATAGCTGCAAAACAAGCCAACAAAGCCCTGGACATTTACACCAGGCAGCAGGAACACCCGTACCCCATAGTTTATTTGCACCCTCTGACTAAGGTCACCTGAGACTGGCACACATCATGAAACATCTGCTAGATTCAGTAATCGAGCAATATTAGAGAGCCATCATATTACTGGGGCTGGATTTGGGGAACCGAGGCTGGGGGTTGTTTCTGGGTCCTGAATCTGCCCCTGGGAGAAAGCAGTTACACATCTGTGATTTTCCCCAGAACAGCCAATTAATGGGTAGAGAGCAGGTTCACCATCCAATTAAAGATGGCAGATAGTCTTTAAAGCTTGAGGGCAAATCAGAGGCCTTCCAGCTTGAGAGGAGCAGTAGGCTGCATTGGAAGGTAAGTTAGTGCTTCAAGATAGTGGCGCCATTTCTCCAACTTTTTAAATCTTTAATTAAAAAATAGAGTCAGTAGCCAGTGCCACCACAGTGGGGATTGGGAAGGTTTCCTCTACAGGGTGGCCTGTAATTGCTCCTGCACCCAGGCAGGCAGGGAGGGCCTTCACAAATTTCAGTTAGCTTCTTTTAATTGGCTTCAGTTAGGCTCTCAAAGAGCATGATTGGCTAACCACCGCATGCAGGCTCCTGATCTCACTACCACAAACATAGCCTGAAATGGGATGGAGCCAGGGAACTGGCTAGTCAGCCAATGGGTTTATTTTTAGCCTCCGATCCCAGCCCAGGCGGGGCCCAAATTCCAACAATTTCTATCACTGGAGTGCTATGTTTCAAGTCATCACCTGATCCACTCTGACTATTGCAGCATGCTCAGGGTGGAGCAATACAAAGAAAGAGTTAACCAGAGCTATGGGAGGCTCAGCTGGAGGTATGACTATTTAGTTTAGACTTATTGTTAGTCAGCAAATGCTGGGATATTGGAGGCAGTTCTCCCATCACACATGATGCTTCAAATATTTTCATTTTAATTAAAAGAGTGGTTTATTAAATAAGAGACCAAAGCGATCATATCTAAGGAGTCATCCTTCAAAGCAGCAAATGAAATTGAACTGCTTTCTTATCCTTACTTTCTCCATGTGCAGTCCTGGTGTAATTGAATGAGTCTCTGTATTGAAGCAATTGTCACTCTTGCTCCAGTTCCTCTATGCAAAATATGTCATGTGCATTCTGGAAGCAATCCTACTCCTTGGGCTTTTGAAATAGGATGAAAGCTTTGAATTAGCTTTAGATGTTATAGCACATGTATTGTTTGTGAATTTTCTCCGCAGATTTTCATATGGCCAAAGTAGCTCTAATCTTTTACTGGGTAATGTGTGATTGCATCACGGCCACCATTTCATTGGTGTGGCATTGTAGCATCTCATTTCCACAGAGGATGTTAGCTCTGGGCATCTACGCAATGGGAGGGAAAGGAGTTCCAGCACTGAATGTCATGTGTAGAAACTATTGGAATATTTTGAGATATTTTTGCATGTTTTATTGCTTCTTTCCAAACTTCTAAAGCATTTTGGATAGAAAAAGTACAGCGATGAAGTGATACCATCATCATTAAGGAATTCAGTCAACTAACATTCTTTCTGTCATAAAACTGCTGAATCTTTCTAATTTCAATATTGCATTTCATGTGAAATATGCTGTGTAGCCTGCAGTTCCTTACAAAGCACCTCAGTATCAATTTTACACAATGATGAAGATGGCATGTTTTCTTCATTTGAATGTGTGTTGAAAACATTACCCTTGTTCAATAAAGTAATTGAGGACCCACCCCTTTTCTGTGGTGAATGAGCCATTCATTATAGAGAAGAATGGACTATTGCAAAAAAAAAAGTGGGTATTTTTTTTCTTTGCCTCTTGAAAAGAAATGCTGATATGTCACACGGCAATCCTAAATGTTTTTTTCAGAACATCCTGAGAGATAACCAAACCACAGGATATTGTCGACCTCGGGGAAAGTGAGCAGCTCCCCTGTGGAAAGTAGCTGGATGGCTTCCAATATCCTCAGGGCAGCCAGGCATTAAATTCCTCGCACAGCCACAAAAGGCTGCAGAGGAAGCAAAGCCCCATACAACAATGGGGGAGGGCTCGGCAACCACGGGAGCCAAACAAACGAAGCCAAGGGGCCGCCAAGTGATGCAATACATGGAAGAAGGGGGGGAAAGAAAAAACTTTGCTTCCAATTGGAAGCATTCATCATTCACCGTGACCTTTCAGGAATGTGCTGACAGACGCAAAGTGTTGTGCATGACATTCTCCCAGTGAACCAGAACCATTTATTCAACGTGACAGTTTCCTGTCAAAATAGCACCACCTGCAGTATTTCAAATTAAAAGGAAAAAAAAGTTATCTGGCATGAATGAATTGGTGTTGAACATCCAACAATGTTTAGGACTTATTCAAGTTGAATCATTATAAGGGTGAAGGGGCTGGGTGGCGGGGTCAGTGAAGTTGAGCATGAAAAATAGCTAGTGCCAAAAATCATCAAGACTTAACAACTGTAGCTAGATAAAGGAATATTACTACCAGAAGTGAAAATAGTGCTGTCATGACCTTCAGCCACAGGCGTTGGGGGGGGGAAGTGACTAACTATTCATATCTTCAATGAAAAGATATTTGTTTTGAATAGGCTAGTCCCTTTACTGAAACAACAATGTTCTAACCTGAATTAATTTCAAGATAATTGTGTTCTGTTTTCAAAAAAAAATGTGTTTTATTGAAGGAAAAATTGAATTTGGTTGATCATACGTAACTGTGCAATTTCATTCACTGGGCTGCCACCTGGCCATTAAAATTAAAATGAAATCTAAGTGATTTGGGAGCTGGGCAAAAGCAACATGTTTCTGGCACACCGCAGCAGTGCAATTTTCCCTGGGCAGGTCAGGCCTAAGGAAAACAGCCCTTCTAACTGTAATTTTCATACAAAGGAGTTACTTACTTAGGCAGCACGTTCCAAACCCACGACCGCTACCAGCCAGAAGGACAAGGGCAGCAGGTAGATGGGAATACCACCACCTGGAAGTTCCCCTCCAAGTCACTCACCATCCTGACTTGGAAATATATTGCCGTTCCTTCACTGTCGCTGGGACAAAATCCTGGAGCTCCCTCCCTAACAGCACTGTGGGTGCACCTACACCACATGGACTGCAGCGGTTCAAGAAGGCAGCTCACCACCAGCTTCTCAAGGCCAATTAAGGATGGGCAATAAATGTTGGCCTAGCCAGCGATGTCCACATCCCATAAATGAATAAGAAAATGAACACTGTACTAACCCTGCAGTGTAAATACAGTCTGAATATGGAGTCAGGGTGCATTTACGCTACAACTGAGCTGACACTGGATAGAAACAGAGTGAGCCTCCTTGACGAAGACATCTGACTTTTCTCAGCCTCACAGATTGTTTGGCCTTTACACCTGATTTACACTCCATGAGTGGAATTTAATGTAACTGGTGCTGGTTCAGTCTACCGGTTGGAGAACCGGTGGGAAACCCTATGTCGATCCTGAAGGGGATGCCCTACCAAATCATAAATAGCCAGTGTGGACGTTCTTTGGGCTTTAGGATCCCAGGGGCAGAAATCCCAACCACCGAGAGTTGCTGGACAGTCAGAGGCTGACATTTTCCATTGCTGGCAGCACCACCGAGATAGGTGGCTGCTGCCAGTAATAGAAACATAGAAACTAGGAGCAGGAGTAGGCCATTCAGCCCTTCAAGCCTGCTCCGCCATTCATTATGATCATCCAACTCAATAGCCTGCCCCCGCTTTCTCCCCATACCCTTTGATCCCTTTCGCCCCAAGAGCTATATCTAACTCCATCTTGAAAACATACAATGTTTTGGTCTCAACTACTTTCCGTGGTAATGATTTCCACAGGCTCACCACTCTCTGGGTGAAGAAATTTCTCCTCATCTCAGTCCTAAATGGTCTACTCCATATCCTCAGACTGTGACCACTGGTTCTGGACTCCCCCACCATCGGAAACATCCTTCCTGCATCTACCCTGTCTAGTCCTGTTAGAATCTTATAGGTTTCTATGAGATCCCCCCTCATTCTTCTGAACTCCAGCGAATATAATCTTAAACGACTCAATCTCTCCTGATATGTCAGTCTTGCGATCCCAGGAATCAGTCAGGTAAACCTTCGCAGCACTCCCTCCATAGCAAGTACATCCTTCCTCAGATAAGGAGACCAAAACTGCACACAATATTCCAGGTGTGGTCTCGATTGCGGCAAGACATCCCTGTTCCTGTACTCGAATCCTCTGGCTATGAAGGCCAACATACCATTTGCCTTCTTTACCGCCTGCTGCACCTGCATGCTTACCTTCAGCGACTGGTGTACAAGGACACCCAGGTCTCATTGCACATTCCCCTCTCTCAATTTATAGCCATTCAAATAATAATCTACCTTCCTGTTTTTGCTACCAAAATGGATAACTTCACATTTATCCACATTATACAAGCCCACTCACTCAGCTTGTCCAAATCACACCGAAGCATCTCTGCATTCCCCTCACAGTTCACCCTCCCACCCAGCTTTGTGTCATCTGCAAATTTGGAGATATTACATTTAATTCCCTCATCTAAATCATTAATATGTATTGTGAATAACTGGGGTCCCAGCACCGATCCCTGCGGTACCCCACTAGTCACTGCCTGCCATTCGGAAAAAGACCCATTTATTCCTACTCTTTGTTTCCTGTCCTCTAACCAGTTTTCTATCCATCTCAATATGCTACCCCCAATCCCATGCGCTTTAATTTTACACGCCAATCTCTTATATGGGACTTTGTCGAAAGCCTTCTGAAAGTCCAAATAAACCACATCCACTGGCTCCCCCTCATCAACTCTACTGGTTACATCCTCGAAAAATTCCAGTAGATTTGTCAAGCATGATTTCCCTTTCGTAAATCCATGCTGATTCTGTCCAATCCTGCCACTGTTTTCCTTGTGCTCAGCAATTAAATCTTTTATAATGGACTCTAGAATTTTCCCCACTACCGACATCAGGCTGACTGGTCTATAATTCCTTGTTTTCTCTCTGCCTCCCTTTTTAAATAGTGGGGTTACATTAGCTACCCTCCAATCTGTAGGAACTGTTCCAGAGTCTATAGAATCTCGGAAGATGACCACCAATGCATCCACTATTTCTAGGGCCACTTCCTTAAGTACTCTGGGATGTAGATTATCAGGCCCTGGGGATTTATCGGCCTTCAGTCCCATCAATTTCCCCAGCACCATTTCCCTACTAATACTGATTTCTTTTAGTTCCTCCCTCTCACTAAACCCTTCGTTCCCCAACATTTCTGGTATATTATTAGTGTCCTCCTTTGTGAAGACAGAACCAAAGTATGTATTTAGTTGGTCAGCCATTTCTTTGTTCCCCATTATAAATTCCCCTGTTTCTGACTGTAAGGGACCTACATTTGTCTTCACCAATCTTTTTCTCTTCACATACCTATAGAAACTTTTACAGTCAGTTTTTATGTTCCCTGCAAGCTTAGTCTCGTACTTTATTTTCCCCTTCTTCATCAATCCCTTGGTCCTCCTTTGCTGAATTCTAAACTGCTCCCAATCCTCAGGTCTGTTGACTTCTCTGGCCAATTTGTATGCCTCTTCCTTGTATCTAATACTATCTCTAATTTCCCTTGTAAGCCATGGTTTGGTCACCTTTCCTGCTCTACTTTTGCACCAGACAGGAATAAACAATTGTTGCAGTTCACCCATGCACTCTTTGAATGCGACAGGGTCTTCACCAGAGGTCATGTGGCATCCCTGTATTCAGGTGAGTGAGGGTGGGATGGGAGCATGGGTAGGGGGGGAGCCATGGGGGTCATAAGCAAGGGCAGGGAGTGGCTTTCACTGGCCACCCCTCTTCCTTATTCTAGGTCCCCTGATCAGGCTTAGAGTGCCTTTAAAAGAGGGATCTCTCCAGAAGTCCGCAGGAAAACCCACAAGCATTGCCTGACATCCTTTCAGAGGTACGGGGAAGCCATGTTACCTCACATTTAATTCCTGAGCCACCACTAAATTGATTAACTAATTGGTGTCAATTGGCCCATAATTGACATCCCTCTGCTAGCGGGCAAGTTTCCTCCATGTTCCCTTCCGGCCTTAATAGCAGGGGGCTTTCCCAACACCGGAAGACTGGTGTGTGGTTTCTCCCGTGATTAGGTGAGCACGGCTGCCATATTTCCTACCGGGACAGGCTGCATTAAACCCAAGCCTACGATTTTAGTTTTAGTGTAAAGGCCAAAGTACTGCACACCAATGCTAAACTTACACTGTAAATGCACGGTTAGTTGCATTCAGAATCACAGAATCACAGTGCAGAAGAGGCCCTTCGGCCCATCGAGTCTGCACCAACACGTGAGAAACATTATTTCTACTTATTGAGCTTTTTGAGCCCATAATACCACTCATGGTACTTTTTTGTAAATTTATATGCACATAACATTGATGTAAGGAGCTGTACTTCAAAATAGAGTGCGCCAGAATTTACATGTGAAGTAGCACGGTATGCCTATTACTGAGGAGAGATCGAGCAGAAATATAGGTGTGGAAAGCAGGCTGACAGAAACAGAATTTATTCTCAGCTTTGATCTCCAAGTTTATGCATCGTTTTTTGCGTGAAATTACCTAAAATTTAGCTATTCCATAAGAAACCCATTCAATCTCAATGATTTTTAGGTCTCGCTCATAGGATTGCATCACGTGGAAACCAGCATGAGAGTCTGGTTTCTGAACAGCTGTGCACAGCTGAATGGTGGAGGAGGCTTATGACTTTGAGCATCAGAGCGAGCAAACTTAAAAATAGGATGGGAAGAAGTCTTGGTGTAACAGGAACTTATCATTACATTTTTGAAGGTGATTCTCTGAATGTGCACGGCCAGTAGGCAAGATCTACCACCACCAGCATGTACTGGAAACATTTAGATCTTCATGCACCTCAATAGTTGTTATTGTTATAATTATAGCCAGAAAAAAATATCTAGGGGTAAATGAACCAAACTGGGAAATAAGAATTCATAGGGTAATGATTCACAGGTGGCTAATAAACCAGAAAGCCTGAAAACAATAAAACCTCAATATAATTTTCTCATTTATATCTGCAAGATAAACGCTGTCTCCCTCGATGTTTGATTATTTTTTTTCTGCCAGTTTGAAACTGAGCAGGAATTTATTAGAAAATTTTAAGTAAATTAAAAGTTTGATATGAATAAAAATGTAGCTGCCAAGAAAACTGCTGCAGGTGGTGTCAATAAGATTTTCAAACTGTGGACACTGAGTTTGATATCTTTCAGTCTCTACAAATCCCTACAGTTTCTCAATGGCCAACAATGGGGAAAGATAACTGTGATTATAATTTTATGTTTGAAACAAATCACCAGAAGTGAACATTTTAATTGCGCCAGTTAACAACAGACATTGGCCAGGATTTCCCAGTCGGCGAGCAGTGGGGGGGCGGGGCCCGCTCGCCGACGTGTAAAATGACGCGGGATGACATTGGGCAGAACTCCCAACGTCACCGCGCCCCATTTAAATGTTCAGGTAGGCGGGGACGCTGCAAAATCAGCTGAGCGCCTGCCGACCTGTCAATGGCCAATTGAGGCCATTGACAGAGTCATTGAAATAATCAATGGACCTGCCCATCCAACCTTAAGGTTGGCGGGCAGGCCAGGAGCCCTGGCGGGAAATAGAAAAAGCATGAAGCCTCATCCACGGGCGGGATGAGGTTTCATGTAAGTTTTTAAAAATTTAATTAAACTGTATTTAAAAGTGATGGACATGTTCCAACTCATGTGATGGTGTCACATGAGGGGACATGTCAGGGAAATTCTTTTCTTCTATTTTTCACATTTTTTTATTGTACAGCCGATCTCCCTGAGGCAGCACTTAGCCTCAGGGAGATGAGTGCGCTCTTTTGCGCGCATGTGCGAAAGAGCGCACTCCCGGCTTAGGGAATCCCTCCCATCCTGCACAGGAAGTGCACAGCGCTTCCGTGCGGACGTCACGCTGGGCGGGCCTTAATTGGCCCGCCCACATAAAATGGCGGCACACCCCCAATCAGGGGCACCGATCGGAGGCGTGCCTCCACGCGCCCTCTCTTAAACTTCCCCCCCAACAGGGGGTAACATACTGTCCATTGTATTTCCTAATTAAAGGCGGAGATATTACTCGTAGCTTGTTTGGGGAAAGAAAACTGTGATTATAATTAAAGTTCAGAAGCTAAATTGATGGGTTTTTTTGACCACACAGTTAAGTTTGTGACATTTTGCTGGAAACAGGGAATGTGTACTATGGTGCACCAAAAGATGAATATGTTTGTGGATAAAATTTAAGCCTAGAAAATTCATCCATCTATTGAGAACTAAAAATTAAATTCTTTACAGCAATTTATTCTATTTAATATATTGCATTTTTTGTACAGTTGAAAAATTTTCAATAGCTGCTTACAATATATTTTAGCCAGTTGCTTTTTAACATTCCAGCGTGCTGCTTCCTAGTTGTCTGTGCCTTACATCTACTTATGTGTGTAATATTCATGAGGAAGGCGAGCAAGTGGGTTGTGAGCTTCTCAGCTCTGCTGAGAAATTTCTGTGCTGGGGGGAAGTGGTCTCATTTCTTGTAAGGGCTATGCGTATGTGTGGGAGGTTGGGTCTTATCTTTCTTGCTCAACCCTGTGATATTGAGGTGACTTTAGGAATTGACCTCGCAGAGAATTAATTGAAAGGCTAAACCTTCATAGCTAGGATGTTTTTGCATTCCCCCAGATGTTTTTTTCTAACTTAACTTTGTAACTGCAAACAATTACACTAAAAGAACAGAGGCGTTATGGGCAAGATAGTAATAAATAGAGAAGATTCACTAAAAAGAGCAACATTACTGAAGGTTGGTAAGAGGTCTGGTCCAAATGGAATGCATCATTGATTACGAATAGAAGTAAGGATAGAAAAATGTTACTGCCACATGAGGAGAGGTAAAAATGACTCCCCAGTCAGGCCGCTCCAAATCTGACCGTAACAGGGCTTTTGTCAATTTATAAGGATGAAGGTATTTACTCAATGTTTGTGCTTAACCATTTGTGTGCTGATTGCAAAGAAACTAGTCTGACAGGCTTTCTTGAGTTTAAAACAAAAAGGGGTTAGATTTTGTTGAGTTAAAAACCCACCCAGATAAAGATATAAAAATATTTAAAAAGATAAACCCGCGTCTGACCTTCACAACCCACTCACACAAGCATGCAGAAGTAACAAGCTATACAGTAGGTAGTTGCTTTCTTAGCCAGATTAAAGTTCAATGCAAAAAGGAAAAAAAAATAGAGTTCACTGTTTATGAGCCCTTTGCTGGTATCTGTCGCTGTGACGGATTTTTCTTTACAGTGGGCTTGAGATTCCAGGAGTTGAAGCCCATGTAAAACTGCAATTGCCAGAGACAATTTATTTTTAAAAACATAATCCGTCATTTTCGAAGTCAATGGTTTTTACACCTGAGGTTTCTTTCGATGGAAATTCGCTATCTCTCTCTGTTCTGGGTTTTTAAAACTGTAACAGACATAGGGCCATAACTTGGGAGAGAAGGGGAGAGGATGAGTATTACTGTTCCTTTAGTAGGTTCTTCCAGACATCTGTTTAGCCACTTACATGCTGTAATAAAAGACATTCAGAAAATGGTTACTTCAGTCACATGACCTCTCTCCCCATAATGATTTCAGAAAGTATTTGTTTAGCCAATGTCTGAACCAATTGTGGCTATTGTCCCATGACCTATAATGTCCCAGCCATTAGCTTCTGAATGATTGATTATCCGTCTTGATGTGATAGGAAAAACACCTTTCCATATAACTATTTTCCTGGTAGACTTTCAGTGTCTGCTTGAGAGGTAGCCTTATAAAAATAAGAATGTGATGTCCAGTACAGTTTCAGTAAATCCTTTTGAAGTATTTTATTTTGTCCCTGATAATAGTTTCCAATAACTTTCCCACTACCGATATTAGGTTGACTGGCCTATAGTTTCCTTGTTTATCCTTCCCCACTTTCTTTTTTGGTGGTATAATATTAGCAACTCTCCAGTCCTCCAGCACTAATCCTGCATTGAAAAATTGTGACAAATGCCTCTGCTATGTGTCATGATGATGTGACTTGTGCATGAGAGCTCTTAAGTAGTTCTTTACATCAACAGGTGTGAAATTCCAGAAAACTTGTCATCTTATAACACCAGACAACTGACTTGTGGCAGCCATCTTAAGTCAATGTCTTGGCTTGTTTTTTAAAAATCCTTTTTAAACAGTTCAAAAAATGATTGACCAGCCAATGAAATTAAAGATTAAGAGCACTTATGTACAAGTCACATAATCAAGACAAATAGCAGAGGCATTTGTCACATTCTTTCAATACAGGATTAGTGCTGGAGGACTGGAGAGCTGCTAATAGTATACTACCAATAAAGAAAGAAGGTGGGGGGGGGAATAAACAAGGAAACTATGGGCCAATCAACCTAATATTGATAGTGGGAAAGTTATTGTAAATCATTATCAGGGACAAAACAAGCTTTCATTGGAAAGGCATATAGGCTAATCAGGGAGCCCCAACATGGATTTGTTAAAGGCCAATTATGTCTGACTAACTTAATTAAATTCTTTGATAAGGTAACAAAGAAAATTGATCAAGTTAATGCAATAGATGTATATATGGACTTTCAGATGGCATTTGACAAAGTGCCACATAGGTGGCTTATTAAAAAGGTAGAAACACATGGAATTAAGTGGAAAGTGGTGATATGGATATGAAATTAGCTCAGTGACAAAAGCAAAGGGTGGTGATGGATGGATGTTTTTTGGATAGGGAGGTGGTTTGGAGTGGTATTACCCAATGGTCAGTTTTGGCTCCATTACTCTTTCCCGTTTTTATAAATAATCTAGACACTGGTCTATGGAGCAGTATTATAAAATTTGCAGATGATACAAAACTTGAAAAAGTAGTAGATAGTGATGAGGATAGTTGGAGACTTCAAGATGACATAGATAAGATGATGAAATGGACAGACGTTTGGCAGATGGAGTTCAATGTGGAGAAGTGCACATTTCAAAAGGATTAATATGAAAAGATAATATTCCACAGTTGCCACAATTTTGGAAAGTAGATGAGCAGAGAGACTTTGGTGCCTACACATATTCTTAAAGATAGTGCAGAAAGTTAATAAGTGGATTAACAAAGCATATGGGCTACTTGAGTTTTGTTTTATTCATTTATGGGATGTGGGCATCGCTGGCTAGGCCAGCATTTATTGCCCATCCCCAATTGCCCATGAGAAGATGGTGGTGAGCTGCCTTCTTGAACTGCTGCAATCCCTATAGTGTAGGTACACCCACAATGCTGTTAGGGAGGGAGTTCCAGGATTTTGAACACAGTGACGGTGAAGGAATGGCGATATATTTCCAAGTCAGGATGGCGAGTGGCTTGAAGGGGGACTTCCAGGTGGTGGTGCTCCCATGTATCTGCTGCCCTTGTCCTTCTAAGTGGTAGTGGTCATAGGTTAGGAAGGCCTAAGGAGCTTTGGTGAGTTTCTGCAGTGCATCTTGTAGATGGTACACACTGCTGCCACTGTTCGTTGGTGGTGCAGGAAGTGAATGTTTATGGAAGGGGTGTTAATTAAGCGGGCTGCTTCATCTTGGATGGAGTCGAGCTTCTTGAGTGTTATTGGAGCTGCACTCACCCACGCAAGTGGAGAGTATTCCATCACGCTACCTGCCTTGTTGATGGTGGGCAGGTTTTGGGGAGTCAGAAGGTGAGTTACTCACCGCAGGATTCCTAGCGTCTGACCTGCTCTTATAGCCACAGTATTTAAATGGCTTGTACAGTTCCACTTCTGGTCAATGGTAACCCCCAGGATGTTGATAGTGAGGTATTCAGAAATGGTAATGCCATTGAAGGTCAACGGTCAATGGTTATGTGCTACGAAAGTTACTTGCCACTTGTCAGCCCAAGCTTGGATGTTGTCCAAGTCTTGCTGCGTTTGGACATGGACTGCTTCAGTATCTGAGGAGTCGCAAATGGTGCTGAATGTTGTGCAATCATCAGCGAACGTCCCCACTTCTGACTTTATGAAGGAAGGAAAGTCATTAATGAAGCAGCTGAAGATGGTTGGGCCTAGCACTCTACCCTGAGGAACTCCTGCAGTGATGTCCTGGAGCTGAGGTGATTGACCTCCACCAACCACAACCATCTCCCTTTGTGCTAGGTATGACTCCAACCAGCAGAGAGTTTCTCCCTGACTCCCATTGAATCTAGTTTTTCTAGGGATCTTTGATGCCACACTTGGTCAAATGCTGGCTTGATGTCAAGAGCGATCACTCTCACCTCACCTCTGGATTCAGCTCTTTTGTCCCTGTTTGAACCAAGGCTGTAATGAGGTCAAAAGTTGAGTGACCCTGACAGAACCCAGTGAGCAGGTTATTGCTAAGCAAGTGCCGCTTGATAGCACTGCTGATGACCCCTTCCATCATTTTACTGATAATCGAAAGTAGACTAATGGCCGGGTTGGATTTGTCCTGCTTTTTGTGTACAGGACATACCTTGGCAGTTTTCCACATAGCTGGGTAGATGCCAGTGTTGTAGCTGTACTGGAACAGCTTGGCTAGGATAGGGGCGGGGCAGGTTCTGGAGCACGAGTCTTCAGTACTATTGGCGGAATATTCTCAGGGCCCATAGCCTTTGCAGTATCCAGTGCCTTCAGCAGTTTCTTGATTTTATGTGGAATGAATCAAATTGGCTGAAGACTGGCATCTATGATGCCAGGGATCTCTGGAGGAGGCCGAGATGGATCATCCACTCGACACTTCTGGATGAAGATTGATGCGAATGCTTTAGCCTTATCTTTTGCACTGATATGCTGGACTCATCATTGACTCCATCATTGAGGATGAGGATATTTGTGGAGCCACATCCTCCAGCGAGTTGTTTATTTGTGCACCGCCATTCATGACTGGATGTGGCAGGACTGCAGAGCTTAGGCCTGATCCGTTGGTTGTGGAATCGCTTAGCTCTGTCTATCACTTGCTGCTTATGCTGTTTGGCACGCAAGTAGTCCTGTATTATAGCTTCACCAGGTTGACACCTCATTTTTAGGTGCTGCTCCCGGCATGCTGTCCTGCACTTTTCATTGAACCAGGGTTGATCCCCTGGCTTGATGGTAATGGAAGAGTGGGGTATCTGCCAGGCCATGAGGTTACAGATTGTGTTCAAGTACAATTCTGCTGCTGCTGTTGGCCCACAGCATCTCATGGATGCCCAGTCTTGAGTTGCTACATCTGTTCAAAATCTATCACATTTATCAAGGTGGTAATGCCACACAACACGATGGAGGGTTTCCTCAATGTGAAGATGGGACTTCGTCTCCACAAGGACTGTACGGTGGTCACTCCTACTGATACTGTCATGGACAGATGCGTCTGCGGCAGGCAGGTTGGTGAGGATGAGATCAAGTATGTTTTTCCCTCTCGTTTGTTCCCTCACCACCTGCCGCAGACCCAGTCTACCAGCAATGTCATTTAGGACTCGGCTAGCTCAGTCTGTGGCGGTGTTACCAAGCCACTCTTGATGATGGACATTGAATTTCCCCACCCGGAGTACATTCTGTGCTCTTGCCACCCTCAGTGCCTCCTCCAAGTGATGTTCAACATGGTAGAGCACTGATTCATCAGCTGAGGCGGGGGTGGGCGGCGGTACGTGGTAATCAGCAGGAGGTTTCCTTGTCCATGTTTGACCTGATGCTGTGAGACTTGAGTTTATAAAAATAGGAATAGAATGTAAATGTAAAGAGATCATGCTAAAACTTTATAAATTGCTGGTAAGTCCTTAGCTACAGTATTGTGAATAATTCTGAACACTGCCCTCAAGGAAAGATGTAAAGGCCTTAGAAAGGAGATAGTGGAGGTTTACCAGGATGTTACCAGGCATGAGGGACTTTATCTATGAAGAGAAATTGGAAAAGTTGGGACTATTCTCCTCGAAACAGAGAAGATTAAGAGGCTTTCGGGATGTTGCAGGGTGTTGAAATAGTAGTTAAAGCAAAACTATTCCCTCTGGCAAGTAGGGCCAATAACCTGAGGCCATAAATTTAAAATCATTGGCAAAAGACCTAGAGAGGAGATGAGGAGAACTTAGTTTTTTTGCTTAGAAATTTGTTGGGGTCTGAAAGGTGGTGGAAGCTGATTCCATAAATAATTTGAAAAAGGTGTTAGGCAGGTTCTTGAGGATGAAGAACTTGCAGACAAAAAGCAGGGATGTGGGTCTAATACAACTTTGCTTTCAAAGAGCCAGCATGTGCACAATAGGCAAAATGGCATCATTCTGTGATCTACATTTGCATGATTCTATGATTCTATGAGTATCGGTAATTGTTATAGTAGGGATGTTATAGAGCAGCAATCTATATACTGTCCTGACGGTACGCATTCACCCTAGTCATAAAATTGACTCTATACTCAATAATGACAACAATAACTTATTTAAATAGTGCCTTTAACAGAACAAAAAAACACCAGGAGGCTTCACAGGAGTATTATAAAGCAAAATTTGACACAGTGCCATATAAGGAGATGACAAAAAGTTTGGTCAAAGAGGTCGGATTTAAGGAGTGTATTAAAGGAGGAAAGAGAGGTAAATGTGATGAAACTCAAATCCTTACCTTTAGTTTGTAGATTGGGAACTCCAGTTCCTGACAAAACTTAGGCCTCTTGTGCATGTGCCCACTGGGAAATGGCTGCACATGTGCAGTTCAGGTTTTTTTCCAATCTTCAGGCTGGGGGCTGGCCCTGAGTGCCTGTGAAGAAAGGAAGAACCAGAATGGCACGAAAAGGAGGTCATATTACCTGATACAGAACGCATCATCTTGCAGGAGTCCCAGGGAGCAGGACACAGGAGGGAGGGAGGGGGTGGGGAAGAAGGACCTAAACCAGGGAGGGGGACAGGGAGCAGTCCCAAAAGGTAGCCCCAGGTAAGGGGAAAAGCCAGGGGACAAGAATAGATTCCCTTAAGTGAAGCTAAAAAAAGGAGCAGAGTAATAGGCTCCGAATATAAGAAAGAGCTGCAGGGAGCAGACTTGGAGTGAAATGGGCACAAGAGGAGCCCTGATGATCTGAGAAGGCAGCCAAAGATTGGTGACTTCGTGCTGTGGGCCTTTGGGGCAAAGGTACCCCTTTGGAGCAGCAGTGCTCTGCTTGGCACTGCCGAAGATCTGAGACTGTGTGTGGGAGGTGAAGCTTGAGTATTCTCAGAAATCCAAGGGAAAAGAATCTCTGAAGGTGAGATTGAAACCCTACAAGGTGGGTCATTGCCAAAATCGTCTGAGTGGGAGCAACATTTGAAGAATATTCCAAAGCGAGATCTTCAAATGTGGATATTGGAAACCCTTGTGAGAAAGACAAAGTTTCAGTGTCTTAAGTATCTCACTCATACTTATCCTGAATGTTAGATGTTAGAGTATAAGATAGTTATTGTACATTGTTTTATCTGTCTGAACTTGTATAGTAAAGTTTATTTTTGTTTGTTCCAAACCCGTGAAATCTTGTGGCTTTGTTCACTTAGTAAGCATCTTGAATCTCAAACTTTACCTACTTTAAACAAACCGTTATTTGTCCCTAATTGGATCCCCCTCCACATCCCAGGGTCTGGCCAAGGATCATAACATGGAGAAACAGAGAGGTGTATGGAGTGAATTATAGAGCTTATGGCCTAGGTGGAGCAAATGTGGAGTAATTAAAGTCAGGGATGCTCAATAAGCCAGAATTAGATAAACACACTTATCTTGGAAAGTTGTGGGACTGGAGAGTTGGAGGGAGTCAATAGCTAGAGAAGAGACTTTGGAGTAAGAACCAAAATTAATGGCGTCTGTCTTCCCACTATATAATTGAGGGAAATTTCTGCTCATCCAGTACTAGATGTTGGGTAAGCAGTCTGATAATTTAGCAACAGTGGAAGAATCGAGAGAGGTAGTGACAAGGTAGAGCTGGGTGTCAGTACATGTGAAAACTAATGCTTTTGGATGATGTCAGCAAGGAGAAGTCCGTAGATGAGAAATAGGTAGGGTTACCAACCCTCCAGGATTGGCCTGGAGTCTCCAGGAATTGAAGATCAATCTCCAGGACACAGCTGCGTATAACCATCGAGAAAAATCATCATGATATTGAAAAAGATTTTTATTTGGTTATTTTCCTTGAACTTTTCTCTTTAAAAAATATAGAAATATTGAAAACAGGGGGAAAAAGGCTGTTTGGCTGACAGTCAAGCATCATCCAATTGGGTAATGAGTCTTTTTGCTTTCCAATTAGCACAGGAAGGCAGTGCATCACAAGGATGGATGTGTTGGCTGACTAATGGCTGGAGCGTGGGGGCCAGTCATGCGATAAAATCTCCAGGAATACATTTAATCACAGTTGGAAACCCTGGAAATAGGAGACGGCCAAGGACAGATCCTTCAGGAGCACCAGAGGCAACAGGACAGGAGCAGGAAGACAATCCATTGCTAGTGATTTTCTGGCTACGATTAGATAGATAAGAGTGGAACCAGGCTAGTGTAGTTTCGGTGCTGAGGAGGGTGCGGAAACCTAGTTGGAGTGTTTCAAACAGAGAGTTCCATGGATTTGAGAGGCAACAACATGTTCAAGGAGTTTGGAGAAGAAAGGGCTGTTGGAAATGGGGCAATAGTTTGCAGGGACAGTGGAGTCAAGGGTTAGTTTTTTTTAAGGAGAGGGGTGATGACAGCAGATTTAAAGGAAAGAGGTATAGCCCCTGAAGGGAGAGAACAATTATCAATATCAGTTAATATGGGGACCAAGAGGGGAAATTGGTTATTCACTGGTTTAGTGGAAATAGGGTCAAGGGAGCAAGAGGTGGGAATCACAGACAAGATGAGTTTGGAGAGCACATGAGGGGAGATAGAAGAGAAACTGGAGAATGACACGATTTCAGGGCTAGGGTGGACAGAGCTTTAGAAGATGTTTGGTCTGGTGACCTAGTAAAAGGGATGGAAGTGGCAGAGGTACATGATTGGATGGTCTTGGTCTTAGCAACAAAGCAGTCCATGATCTCCTTGCACTTATTGTTGGAAAAGAGGGTGAAAGAGACAGGGGAGAGAGGTTAAGAAGTGGAGAAAAGAAGCTAGGGTTATCTTTGCATTCCAGGGTGATCCTGGAATAGTGAACAGTTTTAGCAGACAAGAGAAGTACCCAATAGTGTTTTATTTGGTCCAGCAAATTCTAGCAGTGAATGGTTAAACCCGTTGTGCACCATCTCGGTTCGAGTCTGCCTCCCTTGGACTTAAGAGAGTGGAGATAAGGCCCATAGCAGGAGGAACAACCAGGGTGAGAAAGAAAATTGTTTATTGGGAACTAGGGCATCAAAGGACCCATCATTATAACACTTCAAATCCCCCACTTTCAGCCTGAGGCACCTAATCTCTTCCAATTCAAAACAACTTTGTTCTGTACATTGATTGTTCCCTGAATTCCTTCAACTCATTAACAACCATGAGAGAGCAGAAGTCATTGGGCTGGATTTTGCCGTCAGTGAGCAGGGGGCGGGGCCCGCTCGCTGATGGCAAAATGACGCGGGATGATGTCGGGGAGAACCCCCAACGTCATCCCGCCCCATTTAAATTTTCAGGAAGGCGGGGGCACTGCGAGATCAGCTGTGTGCCTGCCGACCTGTCAATGGCCAATTGAGGCCATTGACAGGATAATTAAAACAATTAAAGGCCCTGCCCGTCCAACCTTAAGGTTGGTGGGCAGGCCAGGAGCCCCGGCGGGAATTAGAAGAAACATGAAACCTCATCCACTGGCGGGATGTGGTTTCATGTAGGGTTTAAAAATGTTTATTAAAGTTTTAGTGAAATTTATTAACATGTCCCATCTCGTGTGACATTGTCACATGAGGGGGACATGTTAAGGATTTTATTATTTTTCTATTTTTAAATTTTATACAGCTGTCAGTGATCTCCCTGAGGCAGCACTTAGCCTCAGGGAGATGTGCGCTCTTTCGTGCGCATGTGCAAAAGCGTGCACTCTCGCATTTGGGGAATCCCCCCTCACCCGCACAGGCAGCGCATAGCGCTTCCCGGCGGACGTCAAAATGGCGATGGGGCCCGCTTCTCCTGCGGGGATCGGCTCCCCGTCCACCGGAGATTGGGTCGGGCCCGCCCGCCCGACAGGCAGAAAACTCTGCCCATTATCAACTGGGCAGTACGACTATTAGATTACCAGCTGAAAATAACTTTATTTGTCCAATGTAACCATCATTTGGAAAGCAGGCCCATGTGGGAAAGACCGAAATGTCTTAGATTAAGTTGAAGTTCAAATTAGGATAGGTTTCTGCATTTTCTATCAGCACAAGGCACATGTTGAATAACACAAAATTAAACAAGTTACAGTGAAAGCTAGCTACAGAAAACAAAAGAAACCATTCTGGGTGCCAAATGAGGTGGTGTGATAGAAAATCCAGAAGGTGGAAGGAAGGGCATACTGCCTAAATATGTACAATAATAGGAGAAAGGGGGTTGATGTGGTTTGGCTAACATCTGTTGAATGTCGAATAAATGAACACTCAATCAATCGTTGGTATGAATTCCAGATGGCAAGGAAGGGGCCAAGTTAAACTCTATTGGCACCACATTGTAGAAACAGGCCGCAAGGAAATTAAACTGCCCCGAAGGAGGAAAGAGGAAGTGCTGAGTACTAGAGGATACAAATAAAAGTAGCTTCTTTGTACTTGACCACAGAGAATTTGAGTCTACAGCAGTTGGAAATGATGTATGGAATCTGTGGTTTGCTTTAGTGAAACCAATTTGAAATTGTTGAATATATTGAAAAAAAAAACACATATATAATCAATTACTAATATTGACTAAGGGCGGATCTTTCCGGCCTTGCCCGCCACCGGGATCATCCGGTCTTGCCAAAAGTCAATGGACTTTTGGCTGGGCGGCCGCATCGCCCGCACCAGGTCCAGCCATGGCAAGGCCAGAAAATCCTGGCCTAAGTAAATATTCTAATACTTGAGATTCTAACATTTTTTTTTTAAAGTTGCAGCAATGCTCCTTTGCCTGCCAATCAATTTTACATATTCAAACCAACCAGCCACCCATGTACTCAGGCTGAATTAGCAGCAATGCCATTGTTATTGAGATTATGAAGTGATATCCTTTATGATGCTCACAGGAAAAAAAAATAAACACAATTGCCTTTCTCTTTCCACAGTTGTATTTCTGATTTCCACAACCCGGGGATCATTTTAACTTTTATCGAAGAATGAGCGAGCGTCAACGGATTGCTGTTTTGGACATTCTGCCCAATTTTCCTTTCCATCTCTGTTATTGTGGGTTTATCTCAGGGTTGTGGTTGGCTTCTTACCCTAGAAGAGGCCTTGCTGGAGGAAATGGTCTTTTGTTCAAAAACATTTATTTACGTGCTAACTACTTACAAAGGTTAAATAAGACCAAAACGTAGCTACAGCTACTCTCTGAGATGCTTGACATTCATGTCCTCTCAGTGAGTGATATCTCTGTGACATAGCTCCTTATGCACATGCTCAGTAGCTATCATTGGCCTTAACCCTTTACTCCATACCATTGGGTGGGTGTGAAACAGATAGCTATTGCCATTTTTATCTGGCATTAAAAGTTATAATTGCTCCCTCTCCATTAATTCTTCCTATCTTTCTCTCTGTCTGATTTTCTGTTTGTTTTCAATTCTTTTTTTCTTTCTCTGTCTCCTGTTTTCATTATTGTATCTCTAATTCTATGTTTGTTCACATCTATTCTTACTCTTTCTTGGTTTCTCTTTCTGTCTTTTCATTCCCTCCATCTTCCTTCTCTTCTGTCTTTCCAAATCTTTCTGTGTGTATGTCACACATTCCTTTTCTCTGTATATCTCTCTCCTTGTCTGCTTTCCCCTTTCTGTATGTATTTCATTTCAATGCTTCACATCCTCCCCTCTCTCTCTCACTCTTTGTCTCCCTTTTTCTTTCAGTATTTCTCTTGCACTTTGCATTTCCTGTAAAGGATTAATGGTTATGTTGATGAAGTTGATGATGTTAATGATGATATAAATATGGCATCAGGGCCAGATGACCAAGAGCCTTCAAGAGGACAAGACACAGAATAGTCTATGTCCGTGGAAACAAGTACTTACCATGAAATCTTTGTATATCGTGTGAATAAATAGTTTCAAGAAAAACTATATACTGACGATCTCCACTTGCTCATAGAGTGAGACCTCTTCAAAGAATTGTCTTTCACCAAACATGGTCTTGTCTGAGAGAAATATCAGTTATCCAATTGAATGTGCATGTATGTCCCATATCATGGGCCTGAATCTTCTGGTCGACGTGCAAGGGCTAGCCCCTTGCCAACGCGTAAAACGACAGGCAGGCCCTGACTCTCCCTCCTCCCCTCCGCCCGCAAAGGGAGCGCTGAGCACTTCTGGGTGTGCGTCATGCTGGGCGGGCCTTAATTGGCCCGCCCACATAAAATGGCGGCGCGCAGCCGATCGCCGCGTGCGCCTGCTCCCGCCCAGCCCGCACGACAGGGAGAAAATTGTCCCCATGGGGACATGGCAACTGAACTCCAGCTCATCCCACGTCAAAGTTCCTTCCATGCTGGAACCGAATGGTCAAATATAGGTTAAAGCTAGGATGAGTGAGTAGGAAGAAAGCAGGAGTTTAAGAGCTGGGGGAAACTGCTTAGCGAAGGAGGGCGTGAGCAGAGAAGTCAGGTTCACCCAGGGCCAGGAAGGACCGAGTGGAAAAGCTGGTTCCTATGTGAGACTTCAAGGAAAGAACTTGAGAGGGAGCTAATGGGAAGCTACAGCCAGAAAAGAATAAGCAAGGAGGCTAAGAATGAGAAATATTGAACTAGTACTATGATAACATTTAAGCATCTTTCCTTTTAACATGTGGAACCCACATAAACTCCACACAGGCACTTTAAAGAGATGAAGCTGTTCTTCGCCAATAATGTAAAATGGGCTCATAACAAATCGGCAGCCCCTTTTACACCACTTCCGAGATTTTCTTCCAATTGTAATCATGCTTTTTTTTTTCTAGCGACTTGAGCCGAAATGTAACCAGCAGCATTCTTAATTTTTAGCATTAGCCTGTGGCTGCTTCTCTCAGCAGATTTCCGAACTGATCTCAAACATCTGGCTATTTGTTCTTTTGCTGTCAGTGTGTACAGGAGGCACTTTTCCTGTCCAGAGGTTCACCAGCGGAGCTGCCAAATCAATTGGCCACCACCATCGCATGAATGGATTTCCGCCAGAGAACCCCATGCTGTGTGCTCAGAAGCAGCTTTTCCCACCATCTCATGTGTGAGTGCCTACTGGAGGCATGTGAAATGAGATAACAAACCTATTATCCCAGATCATTATGTGTGAGAGTTTCAATGAATGGCTCATTAACTCTCGGGTGAGCTCATTAGCATACAATTTTGTCTCGGTGGCAACAGTCTGTTTTTCACCGCTAAGGTGACAGGAAGGACGCCGGAATTTTGAGGATTAACCCCTAAAAATTGGCACCAGAGCCTTCTGTGGACCACAAGGTCATTAAGTGAGAATGAAGGTGCAGTAGCTGACTGCTTCGTGTCATGTTCTTCCTCCAGAAATAACCTGCTTTTCCCATTGCTGTTATTAACAGTTTTCTCATCACCAACAGCAAAATGCAAGAACACCATAGCTATGGCTACTAACTTGAAACTTGATTTTAAACAATCCTGAATGCTGTACAGCATTCCTCCCTAAGGCTGATTTGTAACATACTTGAAAATCAGCCCATGTCAACTTGAATATGTTACCAAGGGTGCAAAAACATCTATTAAACATCAAGTTCAGCAAGTAAATGATATTATTGAATTATGGGACTAAGTGTATTGGTTATTGATGTCAGTCTTAAGACAAAGGTGTTGCCTGTGAAATATCCACTGAGCTGAAAATAACATCTGTTAAAGTAAGGGGAAGGAATGTGCCCAGAAGCACAAATGTGGGTAAATTTAACTTTAGGTGATGATGAAAGTCTGGTGTTAGTATGTGGAATTCTCTTCCCTGGAAAGCTGCAGAGGCTGGGTTAGTGAATTTATTCAAGGCAGAGTTAGAGAGATTTTTGATAGATAAGGCAGTCAAGGGTTATGGGGGAGCAGACAGGAAAGTGGGGTTGAGACACAACCAGATGGAGCCACAATCCTATTGATTGGCAGACCGGGCTCAAGGAGCCCAATGGGCTACTCCTGCTCCTAAAAGTCCTATGTTCCTATGTCAGATCAGCCTCCATGTAAATTTAAATCGAAATCAAGGCAGGTATTTAATGGGTGGCTAATTCAATATTACTTGTTTTGCACCATTTCCTGAGGTTCTAATTGCGCCCATTAGTTCTGCCTTGGTTTTAGGAGTATTAATATTGCTATTTTCAGGTCAGTTAACAGTGATATACTTATATATGAAAACCCTGCAATCCATTTTCAACTAGGAGTAACCTCTCACAACTTTGATGTTAATGTTAATATGGGAATCTGTCCAGTCACAACCTACTTCAGATTTTTGAAGTGGCTTAACTGACACATGTACCACCTGGTGAAGTTATATCAAAGCTCCCGTGACTGGAAACCTCCGCCTTGTCGAAGCAGGATTTCCACCATACCTCTTGTGAAGTTATGGCAGTGGAGCAGGAGCAGCTAGGAGGAAATTGCCAGCCACCTAGAAAGATCATTTCCTGGGCAAGTTTCTATCCATACTGGTAGATAAGCAAGGGAGAGAGCCTCCTTTTAGGTGTGCAGGAGTCAACATTGTCAAGGCCATACATCAGGGAGGTAAAATTGGACCTGGTTGCAACTATTTTACAAGGATGAGATTAGTTTTTTTCACAGCATGTCTGAAATCATATTGGTTTGAGCACTGTACAGGAGTCCCTGGTGTCAGCCTTAACACCAGTTAGGACCTAAAAAGGGGCCTGGTGCCTGTTGCAGGGACCATTCCCAAACTGGTCACAAAACTAGGCATAGATTGTCATGTATACGTTCTGATCAGTTTTTTTGCAGTTAATGGCGTAGTCAGCAGTCATGGGAGGAACCATGTTAGAGGCTGCTGAAGAAGTGGTACATTTTATGGCTTTAAACTCTTTAAACTTACCTCAATATGGAGACTAAAGTAGCAGTATTCCTCATGCCTGCACAGTAATGTAATGAGGCCTATCTCAATTACCTGAACTGCACCCCCCTCACCTTTGCCCAGAGCCATTGCATACACAGTGGCCAACATTGTTTTGTTAGCAATCTGTCTGGGGACACACCTGAAGGCATCTACATCTCACCATTCTTATTAAAATGAGCCCTGAAGCACAATGCTGATCAGGCCTTGGGCCTACCTATTCCATATCACAAGGATCATTTTGTGCGCAGGTCCAGTCCCTGCCTTCTAGTTTCCCTGACATGAAATTTCTTATAAGGTAACTCTTATATTTATGCGTCATGAATGGGAAATTCAATTTAAACAAATGAATGTAATGCAAGCCTGAAGAAAGCCATTCAGAGTGAAGGGCTCAAAGGAGAGATGTGTACAAGAAATTGATCTACGTGGGAACTTGCTTGTACTGCAAGTGTATTTTTGCCACCACAACATGAAATAAATAAGATCTGATCATTGAAATAAATGTGCAATGTGGTTACAGATAACGCAGGGTGCACGCAAGGGGAATACTTTTGCTTTCACTTATTTTAAATTCACATTTGTAATTAAGGAAGGTGCAGACTGTCCAATAAACTCACTAAAAATGAAAGAAAGAAATATTGTCTTTTATGTCCTGTATTTAGAATTGTATAAAATTTATAAATAAAACCTGTAGTGTTCAATTGTTCAGTGTTTGATTATGTGCAGCTGTTGACTGCTTACTGTGAATGATTAGTTATAAGGCTGGGTGTGGTCACATAGAAAGACTGAACTGAGTCTGGCTGCTATAAGATGGGAGCAGAGATTTTAAAGCATTGTAAATAAAGCTCCATTAGACACTACCCAGGATGTATCATCTTTGCATATCTCTGAAGCATAAAATACAACAAAACTACCATATTGTATACAAATATCAATTAATCACCCTTGTGCATTCCCTTAGTGGCTGCCTTGTGGTGCCTGACCTCATGCCCCTACTACTGCAGCATGGCTGGGGGAAGGCTGTTGACTTTCAATGGGGATGACTACCCTTGGCCTCGCAAGATGCTCTCAAGCAGCCCCAGGCCTGGACATGTCAGCTTGACAGTACCACCTCAATATGGATGGCAGCAGCTGGCCTGGCTGTTGTTGCAAGACACTGGAGGAGTAGCAGTGATGGGAGGACAGATAACATAATCTGAAAGGATACAACAGGTTTGAGCAACACGGAGCCACTGCCACTCTCTCCGGGTGGTGTCGCAGCTATCCTAGCCATGCTTTGAAGAACAGATTGCTGGACTGCTTTGAGACCCTGCAAACCCCTTTGAGCACTGGTATCCACAGCAATGATGGCAGCAGTCTGAGCTTGCATGACTTTGTTCTGAGTTTCCGCTCTAACAGTCAGATAATGGGTTCTGTGTCTTCTGAGTTGCCGCAGTGGAAGCTGCAACACTGGCCATCGAATGACGTTGGGTCTGTAAGTGTGCATCGTGAAGTTGACCAGCACTTCCAAGTAGGATGGGATCCAAATTCTATGCAAAGCCCAATGCCAAGTTGGTATACGATTCCCCCATGCTCTTTGACAGTGACCCCAGGCTTTCTGGCAGGTCTGCTAATGCACCAAACATTTTATAGTGCATTGCCACCAGCCTTCATCTGTAGGCTACTCATTGAAGTGCTCATCTGAAGAACTCATGTGCAACCTCGCCCTCTGGTGAGTTAGCAATTGTGTTATCCTTCTCCTCTGCCCTGGCAGCAAAAGACCTCATGTCTCGTGTCTCACCATTTGCACATTCTGCTTCTATGCTATCCTCTGAAGTACATGCAGTATCTAGGCTAGTGGCTGTGAGTGTGAGAGCAAGTAATTGCATTTCCTCTTTGTTACTGTCTTCCTGCCCTTTCATCTTTGCTCCTTCACCATTGCTTGTTCTCTACCATTTTGTGACATTCTTTGCTCTTTTCCAAGTCAGAATCAGTTGTAGAATGACTTCCAGCACCTGTTCCAGCCACACTGCACTTCCTCTTTAAGAGGTGCCAACTGGCTTTATGTAGTGCAGCCTAGTTTTAACTCATGCTGGCCTCTCACAATTTTGCACCCCATGCTCAGGGTGCAGTCATTCAATAGCGCGCTTCACGCTTGCTGCATGATGCAATTATTTAAATTAGCAGGCAGCAATGGGCACAGATTAATCCCACATTGAGATCCCAGCCCCCATCTTTTGGGCCCTCCCCCATTTCGCGGCCACAGAGTCTAAACCAAAAAATGTCAGTTAAAATAACTAACTGAAGTCAGGTACAGAAAGCAAAATGAAGAGAAGGAATGAAAGGTGGGTTTATGAAGAGTTAAAAGAGACAGAAAGTAAAACTTAAAAAAAATTTAATCTAAAGGAATCAGAGGCCACACTTTTAAAAATAAATTTTCAGTGCCAGAGAGGATGTTTGGCAATGACTAATAATAATAGTGCCATTACACTTGAGTGGGTAAGTATAACTTTTACTAGTGTGTTTAGTGGTACCTAGTTGCTACATAACCCAACTTCATGCCCTTCACATACTTGAATGTCAAGTCTCTCAGTGAGGTACTGTTACAGCAGAGGAATGGGGCAGCTTGGACAGCAAGTGTTTAACTACATATGTGCAGTCTCCACAAGTAGCTGCCAAGTTTATTCCTTAATAATGGTGAGCCCCATATAGCCATGTCATAACATTCGAGCCATGATATCAAATATTTGAGGCAGCCCAAGCCATGCGGGTTGCACAATCAAGGAAGGCTTCGGCAGTGTGAGGCCTGAATGCAGGAAGTGCTAGCCTCTGTGTCATAGTGCTGGGGCATCCCTTACATTGATGATCATATAACTATAGGCACTTTAGGTGACAAAATGTAAGTAGCTGTGAAATCTAGCTTCAATGTTGCAGGAAGGATTGCTGCTACTCTAAGTATACATCATTCAGTGCTGCAGCAGATCAGTGTCTCTCATGACAACACGTCTTCTTACAAGCAAGGTGCCCGGGTATACCCGTTATGTGAGCTCCAAATGCAGCACGCGAGTCAGAAGTTCACCTTCTCAGCTCCTGGGTATAGGGATGACATTGGTTTCTTGCTCTGATGGGTTGGTCAGAGCTGAAGGCAGAGACCCTCTGATTCTCATTGGTAGATTGGAGTGCCTCGCAGCCGTTCACCCCTTTACATTCCCGGAGACCAGAGGATGTAAATGTTGATTATAAGCCCCTAGGTTTGAGAAAACGCACAAGGGCTACTGGAGCACGGTGGCATACATGCAAAGTAAATTTGGCTAACCCATTCACTTCAAGGTACCCATTTCCATTACACTGTATCCTTTCACATAATGGTGCCTTTGTGCATGTCACAGTTCTGCAGGAACACTCCAATGGAGGCAGAAGGTTATGGTATACTAACACTTTTGTATCACTGCAAAGCACTTTCCGTGGTGTGAGACCTCCAGGCACAGTCCAAGCTTTGTGCATTGTGGAGCATAACTCCAGCATGGCGTCAAGCCATCTTTAAAAATTGTTTCTACCTTCTAAACAGGAGCAATTTTCTTAATGATTTAAAAGTGTCAAATCTGCCAGTTGGACCTCCTTGTACACACAAGGGCACAATTCCAGAAAGGCCACACAAATAACATACTTCTAGCTACAAACTGGTTTTCTGACTGCCAGTGTCAAACCAGTAGTATAGTATAACTCTATACTTAATGAGACAGAAAGGGATCTGCATAGTAATGCACATTAGTGTTAAATAAATGTTGCTACTAATTAAAACATTAGGCTGCCTGTGTCTGTTCAGCAAACCTCAAGGGATATCAGCAGATGCTCTTGTTGATGAGTTACTGGTGAGATACAAGACAACATTGGGTGAGGAGAAGAGGCTGATCTCATTGTAACAAACACTCAATAAATATCTTAGTGCAGCAGCTCAAGGGTAGAAGACAGCAATCAAATGCTGTTACTGTGTTTGTGCTGTCAGCTTCAGTGGACAGATATAGCACCTCCTTGCCCTGCTTTTTCACTGGTGCTTGCTGATTGCTATTAAATGCATGCTGGCGTCTCTGTCAGTTGTAATATTGCACTGTATGCATCACATTGTCACTATCTGTCCGCTTTCTTGGAAACATACATGACATAGCCACCAGACCGGTCAACACACTTGAAGGCAAGCTACTAAGGAGAGACAGTGGAGGAGAATAGGCTTTACAAAGGTGCAAATAGAACACCAAGATTGAACACCAACAGACTGAACCTGAATTGACAGCCAGCAAAAGTAATTGAGTCAGAACAGGGGCAGATAGGTGTTGACAACCACTGTCAAGTTTCAGTTCACCTAAGACTTGTTGTGAGACAGGCAGTTGTCTAGTACAGCAACATCCCTGGAACCATTGCTGGCAGCAGAGAGATGGAGTTGGGAGTCATAGGTGCAGCATGTAAAAGCTGCCTTTATGCTTGCAGATGATGTCATCAAGAGGTAGCATGAAAATGATGATTAGTAGCAGAACTAGGGTGGAGACCTGAGACAGGAAGAGAAGCAATTGGAGAAGATGCACAACAACTGTGTTATAACGAGTCAGAGTGGAACTACCAGAGTGTAATGCCAAGGAACTCAACCTTGAAGAAGGGGCGGGGAGAAGAGGATCGAATGACCTAGAGAATAAAAGAGAGCTGAAGGAAGATGAGGAAAGCCAGCAGGCTGCAATGGTCATTGGCAACATTTTTATTGCATTCAGTTCAGAAATTGAGATGGAAGGGCTTGAAGAGGAATCGGTAGGAGAAGTGTACACTCTTGACTGTTTTTATTTATTCCCCGAATACTTCAGCAGATGAGGCAGCAACTCCAGAAAACCAGGATAAATTACTCTATTTTGACTTTTCTTTGTATTGATGATGTCTGCTCTAGTTTGGTTTAGTGCCTCCCTGTGGTGAAAATAAGGGTTTCAATAACACCTATGAAATGTGAGCCTCAGATGAACCTAACTTCAGTCTTACCTCATCTACCTTTTGGTAGTTAGCAACAAGGATATTGCTGTCTAGACAGTGTCACCAAACCCTCAGGCCTACATTAAAACAATGGTGCTTTGTTTTAATATCTTGTGCCATCCAATAAGGTGCATGCTGGAAGCACATGGATTGCCTTTTTAATGCTTTGTTGACAAGATTAACAAAAATATACTTGCACTAAAGAATATACATTTTATATTTATTTTATAAATATCCAACTGTATTTTTTATTTGAAAAATATTGTGTAAGTTTGCAACAGAAAGTAGATCGTTAGCTGTGAATATTTTCCTGTTCAATATTTATTCTAAATTAGGAAATTACTGATAAACTAAGGATACAATATAATGATCTTAATGGTGTGCCATACCCCAAAATATAAACCACAGGGGAACCAGAAGCAGTTTGACGGCATTTTATAAAATATTCCATGACAGTGTTAGAATGGATACTGAGCATGCCTGCAGTAGAATTGATTCTGCGTCATTGGAACTGTGGAGCCAAGCAGTAGAAAGCAATTACTGGCATAAGGCTGTCTGTGGCTTTCAGGCAAACCAAGTCAAGTATACCCATTTTGAAATAAATACTTATATATGTGGCGGGTTCTCTGTGGGGCCTTCATTGCATCCAGAATAATGGATACCTGGGAACAATTACAAGGCATTCAGAGATTAGATGACATCATAAACTGCATGAGCAAGAATGGTGTGGTTCAATTGAACCCTACAACAAGATTGCAGTCCTGAAATCCCTCCAAAGGACCTATTATATTTTTAATACTACGATGTTGCTCACAGACTTGCATGGGCCAGTTCCTGAATACCAGAAGAAAATTAATGGCATCAATTAGCAACAAAAAGCATATTTCATAAAAGTAAAACAGAATATAAGTCAAGCTGTTTGCAAATGATAATGGTTCGGGATACAGGAATTAGTTAGGAAAAATATTAATGCATAATTTGGATAATAATCAGCAATGTGAAGTTTTAATTAAATAGATTACATCAGGAATAAAACAAAAAAGTAACATTTTTAAAAAGAACAACCAATTTGAGGACTTGGCATTGGTCTGGGGGATACTGGTTCACAAGGTGAGGTAGTTTAATGACTATTTGCTGAGTAAATTAATGTTATGTTGCTATTTTGAAATTGTCAATAAGAGTTGATGGTTCTATTTATTTAGTGGGGATATGAACCCAAGCTTAAAAGGGTGGGTGCAGTGGGGCGGTGAGTTGAAGCCATACTGAAGCAAGGGGCAGATCAACAACAACAACTTGCATTTATATAGCAGCTTTGACATAGTAAACTATCACAAGGCATTTCACAAGGTCATTATTAAACTAATTTTGACACTGAGCCACATAAGGAGATATTAAGACTGACGACCAAAAGCTTGGTCAAAGACGTATGTTTTAAGGAGTGCCTTTCAAGAGGTGAAGTAGAGAGGCAGAGAGTTGTAGGGAGGGTATTCCAGAGCTTAGAACCCAGGCAGCTAAAGGCACAGCCACAATGGTGGAGTGATTAAAATTGGGAATGCTTAAGAGGCCAGAATTAGAACAGCGCAAAGATCCAGCGGGGTTGTAAGTCAGGCTGAGAAGTGGGCCTGGCACATAGGGCGGAATCATCCCAGAGTTGCACTAATTGCGGTAGCGGGCGTGAAAAAAGACATTTTACCCGCCAGCCACAATGGTGGATTTTTGTGTCATAGCGCCCCCTTCCCGCCTCATTAATTATGCAGTCATGGGAAACATGCCGGATCCCTGGTGGGTGGCCTCCCTCCAATCTTCCCAACACACCATTACCTCAGCGCTTCCTCACACCAGGCATCATATTTAAACTGCACAGTTCTCAATGCTTGCAGCCCAGGACTGCTCTGGCAGAGACATGGCCCCAAAAGCCAGGAACAGTGCAGCCCCCAATTCAGTGATGCTTCCCAGGGATGCCTTCTGGATGCCATGGAGACCCACTATGAGGTTCTTTACATCCCCCACTCTGGCCACAGGAGGCCCATCAGTCTCACTACTCCGGCTTGGCAGTGGCAGAGACGGTCAGTGCCAACATTGCACACAGGAGGTCAGCCATCTAGTGCAGAAGAAGGATGAATGATCTCATTTGTGCTGCCAGGCCAAGTCAACCAATTCATCACTCTCAACTCACCCACTCACAAGCCCTTCACACATTCACTGGCATCTCACTCACTGCCAGCTCAAGGGACATTACCACTCATTCTTTTACACACATCCTCACATCTCCATCTGGCTTCATCTCCTCTGGAAATAGCCTTCTCATCCTGTCCATGGCTCCACTCAGCACACACGCACGCCTGGCATCTTTCTCATTTGGCCTGGCATGCGCCTTGCTCACAATGTCCCCATCTGTCTTTATGCAGGGCAAGATCATGCACAATCAACGGGAGAGATCCCAGTCTGGGGGTGGAGTGTCGGACATCAAGGTCCTCACTTCTTCGGAGTTGCGCATTGGAGCTGGCCTGAGGGGACATGGATCATTCCTGTGGCAAGGTCGGCAATGAACACCCATGCGAGGATCCTGCACCAGATCATCCCTCTGTCAATGTTACTCTGGACTGAGTCCACTGTTCTGTGGATTAATGCGGCTGCCAAGAACTAATAATGTCACCTTTCTCTCCTAGGCACATCTGCCACGTCGCCCTCAGGCAACCTTGACCCTGATCCCAGCACCGAAAGCACCCTCAGATGAGGACCCTGAAGGCAGCACCATTGAAGAGCCATCACTGGGCTCACCCTCACCCTCCACCAGTGCAGTGACACATACCTCAGTGGGACCTAGATGTAGAGCAGCCTCAGGATCACAATCTGGTGAGCACAGCACACAATCTGTTCCACAGCAGGCAGAGGCAGGGACAGCCTTGGTTGCTGGCACTCAGGATTTTTGGAGCCAAGGAACCTGCTGAGTCCAAGTCAGATGATGGGTCTCTGGACTCGGTCCTCAATCAGTTGGTGGAGCTGGAAAGACAATCACAGGAACATCAGGAAGGGATGTCTGGTGAGCTCCTCAGATTACAAAGGACATTGGAGGAGTCAGTCCGAGGTGATAGCACCAGCATGCTGACACGCCAAGGTCAATGCTGGCAGGATGGCGGCCGCCATGGAGACCATGGTCCAGGACATCACTCCTGCACTGGGGCGCAGGCTGCACTCCATCGCTAACGCCATAGTTGGCCTCTAACAGTGTCAACTCGAGAGGGGAGCAGGGCAGCTTTATCTCACTCCAGCTTTCCCTTCACCTCAAGGAGTCAGCCAGGGGCCATCGGGCAGAGGAGGACCAGCAGCTCGACACCCCAGGGCCTTCTACCCAGGTAACTCCGGGAATTCCTAGCCAATCCAAATCCCCTCTTCCTGTGACCCCCACAGCTCCGGCTCCACAGGCCAAGGAGGGTGCAATTGGCCCTCAGCAGGACACCCAAAGCAGGCCACCATCCTCAAAGTCTCAGGCCTCCAGAGGACACCTGCCAAGGTCATCCCAGACAAGGCTTAGCAGTCAGTGGCTACCTCCACCTCCGCTGTGGATGTCCAGGGAGCACCAAGACGTAGCAGCAAGGTTAGGAAGGTTAAGAAGATGTGACTATTTTCTACAAATCATGATTTTCCTCCATTTACAGTAAGAGACTGTTGTTATGGAAATTACTTTCCTGATACAATATGTTTTTATATTGCAACACTGCGGCATCCCTACACAGTATAAAGCAGCCCTCCGTGGACTTGTTTTTTGGTCAAAAACGAACAGTCTTTAGGTGAAGTACCAAGTTTATAACGAATGGCTTTGCCAAAGCAATAGCTGCAGCAAGTGGCCTCTACAGCTCGCACTGTGTTTCCAGGTCCCCACCATCCACAACACACCATCCCTGAACAGATAAGCCCTTTGCAGCACCGCATCCTTGCTCTAACCAACTGAAGCTCGCTAACGTAGTCTCAACAGCAACCGCCGTGGAATTCTTCTCAAAGCTGAAATCAAACAATATTCAGGTGCTAAGGATGAAATGGTAGCCCATATATTCACGGTCCTTTTGGATTGCGCTTTTCTCTCTTTCCCAACTCTTCTCACTTCATGGCTCTAATTTGGCCCCTTTGATGAAAGGAAGTCATGTTGGAACCCACTTCCTGTATTGCTCATAGCCTTCACCGAAAAACTGAATCAGGGTCATCCCCTCTTCCTCGATACGTTCACAGAAGAAACGCACGGATGTTAATCACTTGTACATAAGGTTCACTGTTGTAAATAAACTCCCAAGAATGTCTCAGCAGGTCTGGCAGCATCTGTGGAGAGTGAAACAGAGCTAATGTTTCGAGTCCGAATGACTCTCCTTCAAAGCTAAAAAGATGCAGAAATATGATGGATTTTATGCTGTTTAAGAGGGGGTGGAGCAGGTGGTACGAGAAAGAAGGTCAGGGATAGTTGGCAGCTAAGGAGGGATTGACAAGAGGGAGGAGAGAGTTCATGGTCTGAAGTTGTTGAACTCAATGTTAAATCCGGAAGGCTGTAAGGTGCCTAATCAGAAGATGATTTTTTTTTTTAGGGCATCAGAGGAATCGCGAGCGTAGGTGAGAAGAGACTGGACAAGGGGAGAGAGAATGGAGTTAAGATAGGAAGAAATTAGTTCTGCTGGGCCGGAACAGGCTGACACAATGGGTTTACCGGGACAGTCCTGTTTCCGGGCTTAAAATTGAGTTCACCAACTTCAGACCATGAAATCTCTCCTCCGTCTTGACCCCTTTTTAAATCCAATTTTAATACATTTTTTAAAAATTCAATTTTATTATTTTATTTATTTGTTCATTTTTTAATCCTTTACCCCCAAAACCCCCCTCCCTCCATAGGGTCATCAGTCACTTGTTGTCATGTTTTGCTTTCACAGAGCACTGACCCTTGTTCTGCTATTAACACCTTCTGCTATTTTATATGTCACTATCAGCACCTTCTTTACTCTTCACCACTACCATTAACACTCACTTTGTCTTGTGTCCATGACATCTTTGTCAATCTCTCCTTAGCTGTCGCCTATCCCTGACCTTCTATCTCATTCCACTTGCTCCATCCCCTCTTAAACAGTATAAAATTCATCACATTTTCACTTCTCTTCTGCTCTGAAGGGTCATACAGACTCGAAACGTTAACTTTGTTTCTCTCTCCACAGATGCTGCCAGACCTGCTGAGCTTTTCTAGCATTTTCTGTTTTTATTTCAGATTTCCAGCATCTGCAGTATTTTGCTTTTATCCAAAGAACGTCTCCCTGCCCATGGCTCCTTGCTATGATGAGCAGTGTTCGTGAGGCTCCGATGTGAAACCTTGATTCCTACACAAGATGAAGGCAGGTGTCTCAGTCCAGGGCCTCTGCCCTGTGTAGTGAGTAACCTTCAGACCAAAGTGATGGTCCAGCTTCACACTCACTGGAAACTTTCCTGATGCCTCCACCTCGGCAGTGCTGGTCATTGCTGCCAGAATGTCGTGGGCAGGTGTCACAGAGTTCCGTCATTCTCTGTGTGCTCTCAGCACCTTTGAGGTTGAGCTGGCCTCCATCTCTTCAGCCTCTCTGACTGGTGACACTCTGCTCCTGAAGGGGTTGGGTGCTGAATGCGGACAAGGGAACAGGTGCACTTAAAGTTTCGCAGTTGCGTCTCCATGATGTGACCCTGATCACAAAGCGCAAACGAGTTGCCCTCAGTCAGACAGGAGTCAGGCATTCAAGGAAGCAATGTGAAGATCTATGCAGCATCCTCACTGCTTGCCGTCATCATCTTCCTGGATTCTTGTGACTATTAGGGCCTCCGCTGTGCCCCCATGACATGAGCCTGAGCACTGAGGGTATGTGCGCTGCCATCAGCCACACAGGAGTCAAACATTCACAGATGCAAGGTAAGGATGTCAGGTCTGTCCTCACTGCATCTCATCATCATCCTCCATAAATCTTGCAGCATTGAGGGCCTCCCGAGTGTACTTGCCTCATTTGGCCAGTGCGATGGCCTGATCACCAGCTTACTCGCCTTCGAGGATCTCATCACTGTTATCCCCTTTGACGTCTTCTTCATTGGAGCAGTACTTCCACCTCCTCCTCAGCCAGGTCATCCCCCCGTTGCAGTGCCGGGTTGTGTAGGGCACAGCACATTATGATGGTGCGCGACACCCTTTGGAGACTGTATTGCAGTGCTCCACGAAACCTGCCGAGGCATCGGAACTTCATTTTCAAGATGCCTGTCATTTGCTTCACCAAAGTCCAGGTCACGGCATGAGCCTTGTTATAACGTCACTCTGCCGCAGCCTGAGGCCACTGCACGGACATCATCGGCCACGTCCTCTATGGGTAACCCTTGTTCCCGAAGACAACACTGCAGCCTCTCTGAACCCTGGAATATGCCAGGGATCTGAGATCTGCTGAGGATGTAGGAGTCATGGGCGCTCCTGGGAATCATGCGCAGGCCTGTAGGATGTGTTTGCGGTGGTCGCAGACCAGCTGACCGTTCAGTGAGTGGAAGCCCTTGCGGTTGACGTAGTTGACTGTTTGTCGCCATAGAGACCTAAGCGCCAAGTGAGTGCAGGCGATTGCACCCTGTACCTGTGGCAAACCAGAGATTTGCACAAATCCCAGCGCTTTTGCTCCCTGACTTGCCTGATCCTGGGTGAAATGCACAAAGTTCTGTGCCTTTGCAAAGATGTTGCCTGTGGCCTCCTGGATATACATGTGCCTGGAGGCTTGCAAGATACCGCAAAGGTCACCTGTGGAGTCCTGGAAGGAGCCACTGGCATACAAATTGAGCGCTGCAGTCACTTTCACAGCCACTGGCAACAGATACCCTCCATGTCCACGTGGCACCAAATCCTGCAGCAGGTGGCATATATGACCAACCAGTTCCCTAGACATGCACAGTCTTCGGCGACAATGGTTCTCAGTCATCTGCAGGAATAACAGGCACCGTCTATAGACCCTGGTTCTAGTGAGGTGCCTGCGAGTGATGGTTCTCTGTGCATCTTCAACTGCTTGCGCATCAGGCCCTGCTGCCCCCTTCATCTTGAGGGAGGTGCTCCTCCCTTTGCCAAGCCAGGCGCTTTTGCCGTACTCTTCCTCCTCTGCTCTCTGTAAGCCATGAGGCATACCAATAAATCACCAGGCTCCATGATCCTGAAGTTCTCCTCCTGCAGGATCAAAGAGAGGGACACGTAAGTTAGCTTATGTGTCATAAGAACCTCACTCAGTTAAGTCTGAAGGTCATTTCGCAAATGCTGGAGAGTGCTGGCCACCACTTGGATGGCCAATGTGTAGTGCGCTTCATGGTTGTCTGAAACCCCATCCACCTCCCCACTACTCCACCTGACTGATTGGCGGTAGCTTTGCCCGCTGGTGCATGCTGTGCTCTCAGCTCAGGTGCAGGCATTCTCCTAACCCACACGGCAAGGCTGCGCTGTTGGCTTGAACCATGATGGATACTGGTCCAAATCTTAATAAAGACATTGCAAGGGGCCTCCACCAGTAAATGCACCATGGCCACCCTTCACAAGGGGATTGAACAACTCGCCCAGTTGGCCAATTGCTCTGCTGCCCCCTAAAACACACATTAATTTGCAGCCTGCGCCCGAGGGGGTGAAAAGTTCTGGAGTATTTGGTGGCACTTTCATGGTTTTGCATTGCTTGAGTGGGCAGAACAGCTTCCGAGGACCGACTCCAAGTATGTCAATGGAGCTGCTGGTGAAGGGTCTCAGCTGTGGAAGAACAGTCACTTTTGACAAGATTCGCCAATTGCGTTGCCCTCATCCCCTCCCCCTCAACCCCCACTCCCTGACATGTACTTCCTTCAGTCTATGCTGCCTTGCCACCACAACCCCAGGCCTCACCCGCACTGGAGCTCTTGCCCTGGCACTGCACTGAAAGCCAGCCGGGAAAAATCGACTTGCCTGTGACCCCCCCACCCCCAAATGCACAGCGCCTCTTCCTTGATGTTTTACGGGCGATGCTCATGAGCGCTGCGCAAGGTTGTGTGCACACACCTCCGAGTTCCCCTCGAAGTTCAGGTCGCCAGGTGCACACCTTTTAAGGCAGTCATGAATCACGCCGTTCTGAAGTCACACCGACATGGGCGGCAAATTTGACCAGGGGGATGGTTCTGGTGTGAGGGCACAATAATAAGATGCAATTGCATTAAAATTAAGTTCCCGACGTTGGATGGCAGGAAACGTGGCCCGCCATTGATGGGCGGAGCAGACGATCGCAAACTGGTTTCAAGATGGCGTGAAACCGATTTTTGGCCTTCTTGCCATATTGTCCACTCTTACCCACCATGACACCCGACACCAACAGGGTCTGACACTTCACCCTGAGAGGGAATGGACAGAATGCAGAGCTGCCAATTGTGCCAACTGGCCAGAATCACAATGGAGGCAGTGAGTGTCATCAGTTGGAATGCTTTATAGCATTTTATGTTTTTTGAGCTGGCAAAGACTGAAGATAAATCTGTGATAAATTCGATGAAGAACTTCTCCTGCTGGTGCTTGCAAAACTTTATAAAACTACCTACAGTAGGTCTAAATGTTTCCACAGTACAAATGCTTCTACCCAAGCTCTCTAAACATTTGAAACTACCCAAGGATAATCTCTCCTGGGCAGGATAATAACAGCAACAGCCAGACTGCAACAACAAGGTACTTACTGCCTGACTGAAGCCAACACTGAAGCTACCAGTCTCAAATCAAGAACCTGTTTTATAACTGCAGCATTTGGTTTAGTAAGGATTCATACTGAAGATTTAACAGTTTTTAGCCTATAACATCTGCTACAACTTAATCTCTCCTCAGCAAACATAATGGCAAGACACATGACTTTTTGGAACAGACTGTGTCTGGAGCTGACCCTACTTGAAAATTCCCAGATCAAACAACAGCATCCCTTTAGAAATGACAATTATCTGGCTTTCAAAAGGAAAGTAGAGTGGCATTGTAGCATGCTCTTTATATAAAAAGATCATAACAAGAAAAAGATCACAAGGCCCATTGAGCTCATCCCCTTTTATAGACAATATAAAAGTCAACATACTTTTAACTCTTATTCGTTTAAACCTCTGACAGTTCCAAAAAGGTGCACTCTAATTTCCAAAAGTTATTATGCAATATACTAAATGTATTCAATTATCCTTACATCACTATTCAACAATGGCTTATACTGCTTTCCACAAACAAAACAATTCCTGCAAACAGCAATTGTGATGTCCTGTGGAGTATTTGATCATCTAAGGTTATATCCATTGCTATCGCCCCCCCAGTCTCATTTCCAACCATATTTTGTCAACTCCTTTTGAAGGAGTTCATCAGCTCAGCCTTAACTGCTTTAATGTAACAACATTTAGTTAAATTGGAAGAGCTTGACTTACAAGTCCATTACAACTTAGCGAACACACACAGCTATGTGCAGACTGGTGCGTGCTGGCCCCATCCCCTCCCATTGCCACCCCCCTCCCCCACCCCAACCCCCCCTCCCCGCCTCCATGCTGCACCCACCCCCACCACCTGACCAACACACATACCTACCTCACACTGCAAGAGATGTCTAAGGAAAAAAATGTTTGAGAGCTTAGTTGCAAAAAGTGAGAAGTAAAAAGATTGATACAGTGACCCATTAAAGGGAATGTTTCCTGATTAAGTGCAAGCTGAAGTCTAATTGAGATGCCAGGAAACATTAGAATCCCTTTGATCAGATTATATACATGAAGGAAAACACATCAGCACTGATGTTATGTACATTGAAAATCAAGGATTGACAAAATTTCCCCATTAAAAAAACGTTCCTAGCCATCGTACTCCCATTAACTAACTTCAACTATAACTGTAATTTATTTTTCATATTCGATCACTTATTTAAAAATTAAAACCATGCCCTGAATATCTAAGTAAAAAGAAAAAAAGAATGAAAATAAAATTGGGCTATTTATCCTTTAAAGATGTCAGTATATTCAGGAACAGAGAAGTTAGATTTAAATTTAAAACAAAACCACAGTCTCCGGTCTGGGAAACACAGGATGAGTCACAGGAAGAGGCCATACAGTTGCAGAACTCATTAAAAGTAATGTTAGACAAAATGGATTTCCTGTATCAAAAATAGATTGCTGTCAGTGGAGAGGTCAACTGATACAGGCTTGGGAATTTGCTGCAATATGAATGAAGAATGGAATACTGATGAAAAATAAAATGTTGGTGTTTTGTTTGTGAACTGAGCTCACAATTTTAAGGCACAGCAAAGGAAGTGCCAATAATTCGACTAATAGATCAGGTATTCTACATTGTCTGAAGAATCAGATCATCCAATTTATCATGTACACCCTAATCAAAGGAAGAGGATGTCCTCGTTATTAACACTGCCTCCACAGTGTGGGCACTGGGAACATGTTCAAAGATTTTCAATAGTGCTGCAAAAATCATTAACTACCAGGTATATTTTATGATATAAGTTCCAATTTCAGAACAGTAAAACAAAAGATCCATTAAAGAGGAACTGAGCCACAACAGTGAAATCATCGCTTTCCTTTTACCTCTGCTTAATTACTGGAACCAATAACCTATCACCCGATCCTATTCGTATTATAATCACTGCAAGTCTGCATTGTCTGCAGAGAATTAATCAGGCCTTTAATGCCAATAACACACAAAAGACTGAAGCATCAATTAAACCAATTATCAGGGACAGATTAGACTAAAAGTAACCCAAGCTGCAGTTTTTTTATATGTTAAGCATATGTAGTACTAAGAGACACATTTGAAACAGGTGTAATACTACCTACATTCATACATGCCAACAGGCCACGAGTCACATGGACAGTTCTAGGGCAGTGTCCACATTCATGGCCAAAATGTGGCTCCCGGCACCTATCCATTGCTGCTGCTGCTCAAAATTGATGGAATGCCTTTGCATGCTGTGGACATGAAACCTCTTTGGAATACCCATCCATACCGTGCAGCAGCATTCAACCATTAGATCAGAACCAAGAGTGAGGAATCAGATATGTCGCTGAGATGGAGGGGAGGCAGGAGAGGAGGTGAATGCCTATGGTATGCTTAAGTAGAAGGAAAAGAGAAAGTCAGCTTAAACTAGGGGCAAGAGAGAGGTCAATGCCCCCATGTGCTTGGAGGAAGAGACAAGCAACATGAAGTGGGGAGGGAACAGAGAATGTCAGCATGAACTAAGAGCAAGGAGAAAGAGCAAACTGGAGCTGAGGCAAAAGGCAGTGCCAAGGCGAATTGAAGGGGAAGTTGGATGATGAGTGCCAGTGCAAAACTGAGAGGGAAAGAAGAATGCCAGGATCAACAGGGGAGGAGGCAAAAGATAATGCCAGCTTGCATTAGGTGAGGGGGTAAGAATTGCGAGTGAGCGGGGAAAGTATGTTGGCATGATCAGGTGTTTCAGAGGCAAAGAAGGAAACCCACTTGAGCTGAGGGGCAGAGAAGAGGGCCAGCATAAACCAGGGTATGGAGGGTGCAAACAGTCTGAGCAGTACTGTCTGAGGCTGTAAGATTGGAGGGTTGGCTGTCAATGTGAGGGGGGAGAATGACTGTTGAAGTAGCTTTTGCAGAATTGATAGACCTGTTGGATTATTGAAAATCTTTTTTGATTAAAAATCTGTCTTTTGTGACGTATGAAACATAGGATTTGGAGAGGGCAGCATAGCATTTGGAAACATTGAGCTGAACTTAATGGGCGAGGGCTGTGGCAAACTGCCCAAGGTTGAAAGGAAGCCTGCCTATCTGGTCAGGACATCAAAATGTAAACCACTTTTTGGAACATTCCATTGTGAAGACATAAAAAATGTAACAGATCTCTCCTGCAGATTTAATAACTGCTATTGTTCAAATAACCACAGAACCTAAGCACAATGACCTGACTGACTTAGTGGCTGCAGAATGAAATTCCATGGAACTAGTGTGAGAAAAACCCATGGAGATACAAATTACTAAGACTCAAACCCCATTGTGTGTCAATGCTCTCATCTTCAGGGATCATTTATGTAGTCTACGGGAACACCAACACTGTGGTCACCTGACAGAAACCAGCTTGTGATAAGAAACATTTATTAAGACATTTTGGAAAGCATCTTCAGCTGTCAGTCAGTCTGGGAAACAAAGAGACCACAGAGGGAAGAATCAACCCAGCAAAGGAAGAACCCTGCCTAGAATCCACTAACAGGCAGAGATGTGGGGCAAGCCATTTATCTACCGATTTGGAGAACCAAGCCAAATCTTCACTACAGGGGCTCAACTGGAGAAAAGCTAGAAACCTGTTATTGTAATGTTTGAATTTGTCACAAGAAACTTCCACCCTCCACTTCCTCAGTGAATCAAAAGAGAATCATAAGGCCTGCAACAATTACAGCTTCCATCTTGAAAGACACAATAGCAATAGTGACTTTTTGCACTTTTTAGAATACCTAAGTGCATGCTACCTCTTTTGTAATCATCTTTTCTTGTATGTGCGTGTGTGTATGTGTGTGCTGTTGCAATTACATTTGAGTGTTAAGAATTAAACATTTATTTTTTCATTTCTTTAAAAAAACCTGTCTTGTGTCTGTTCTTGAGAGTCATAGCACTCAATGGGTTAAAACACTTCTTTAAAACATATCTTGTTGTGGTCATTTGAGAAGTTGAAAAAGTCAGGGTGGGGGGGTGGGGGAGCCATCTTACCATCTCTCCCCCGTCCATAACTGGCAGTCCATCCCGTACCTTCCAACTTGGTTATACTTCCCCCTTCTTGCAAGCCCGCTCCTGGAGATGAGGGGGAGGTGGTGTGGGCGTGGGATGAAATTCCACCCATTGTATCCAGTTCTGATTTTGTTACCAAAAGCCCTAATTGGAAAAAATTTTAAGGTCGTTACAACCAGGTTTCAATCCCCATTTGCTAGTTAATGACTTCCTTTTTAAAGAGAATTTTTAAAATTTTGTCCACAGTAAAAATTGGAAGAAAAAGCACGAAATAAAATAATTACTTCCAAATGGCAAGTTGATTAGTTTTCAATAAAACAGACTAAATGTCACATTTTTAAGGTAAAACAAAAATGTAATGCATATGTCCATGCAGATTCCAAAATACTGGAAAATACACTAAAAAAATCTTCACCCATTATTCAGGTGTAAAGTAGTTACAGCATTCATAAATTTCAGGTCACAACCTCCCAGGTGCAGATTTTTTCCACCAATCTCCTTCCTGATATTTGACTCCAGATGGAAGAATGTGAGCAACTGAGCCAAATTAACACTAGTCAATTTTAGGACAATTTGCAGTCCAACTGCAAGTATGCTGTAACCAAAGTTCTTTCCAATCACTTCTCTGCTTTTCAACCCCATTCCTCTAAACTGAACCCCAATACTTTGCTAAGTTCAGTTCTATCAGTTCCATTCACTTAAACATGTGTTTGGTGTTTCCAGCATGTGACACATGGCACACCACATGGATCAGTACCTAGTGCCTGCTGAAACAATCCAGTCACATTACAGAGAGGCCCTTTCATTAGCAGAGCCATTAGTTCCAAGACACGCATATATCTCTCAGAACATATTCTGTGATATTTTATTAAACATATTTAGAATAGTTTTCCAAATCAAGGGTGAAATTTTAATTTTATTTAATGAGATTTCAATGAAAATGGATAAATAATACCAATCATACTGGGACGACGCAAGTAGCTGTCAAGGCTGCACCTCACCTATTGGCAAGAAATATGGGAAAATTGCAAGTATGTCGCCCATGATTTTCAGATATTAGTTGCCAGTGAATGGAGAGTTTCCCTTTTTGGATGGAAATTGCCTGCCAGTGGAGAAGGTTCTCTGCCAGTGGATGGAGACTCTCTGCCAACAGTTGGGGATCCTTTGCCAGTGAAGGATGTTCTATGCCAGTGGAGGAGGTTCTCTGCCTGTCAAAGGAGATTTTCTGCCAGTGGGGGAAGGGGGGGATGGTTCTCTGCCAGTGAGTGGAGATTGGCCAGCGGGGTACGTTCTCTGCCAGAGGGGGATGTTTTCTGCCAGTAGGAAAATCTCAGAAAATTATTTATGGCTATCAAAACGAGGAGAAAAGAGTAGTTAATTGTGTTTTTTTAATACACTGCCAGGATCTGTGCATCGCTGGCAAATCCGGCATTTGTGGCCCACTCCTACAAATAGTGCTGGTTGGCCTACTCTTGAACTGCTGCAGTCATATGAACATAGGAATACTAGATGAAAAAAGACCATGGTCATCTAATTTTACTGATTTCTATCCTGGTATCTGCATGTTACAATGATAATGGAGTTGTTGACTAATTAGCAACATTATGATGTGACAGATGATCTATGCCACGTGGACCAAATCCACAAGGGAAACTTGATTGCACTATCACAATGGTTTTGCAATTTATATTTATTACGAGATGTGTGCACTGAATTCAGAAGTAATAAGTCCACCAAGACCTTTAGAGAGCTTAAGAATTAAATTTAACTATTTATTAACTAAATAAAAGGTTTCAAGCACATACATAAGACTACAATCACTTACTACTATAATAACTCCTAAAATTCCTAATTAACCTGACCGATAGTTACACCCCCTTTAAGGTAACAGTCCAAAGTAGATTTTAGATTTAAAACAGAGCCAGCAAGTTAACACAATATTCACTTAACAGTGGAATTTCAAATGGCTTTTCCCCAACTTCAATTTTGTTATATAGCAGTCTTATGCACAAATGGTTGGAGGCTTCATTAAGGCTATTTCACATACTCCTGTTTGATCTTACATGGCCTTCTCTCACATAACTTTTCATTATCTATATATGTTTCTCTCTTTTTAATATGTAAATTGTATTATTCCATATGTCTTTGAAACTGTATTTTCCTCATAGCATAAAAACTTTCATGTAGCTAATATTGTCAGTAACCTTTGGGAAAATAAACGCACTCCTTAGCCTTGCTTGTCTGGCTAGTTTTAAACAGACTAAGATCCCTTTGAAATCCAAATCTCTTAATTTATCTAAAAATGCAAATTCCCTACACACCTTACATGCTAAGCCAGCATCAATGTTTACTCATGAGCATGTCAAGCACCAAGCTTCTTTTGATGATTTCAAGCTTGCAGTCTACTTGACTCCAAATGTAAATAAACCACACATACAGGACCACCCATACTTACCCACATAAACCTACTTCACAATAAACCAGAAAAATATTATGAAAATGATTGTACTTTCGTCACAGCAATTAGCCTCTGTCAATTAGTCTACAACTGACCCAGATATGAGGAAAGCCCCCAATTGTAGAAAGCTTTGGGAACCATAGTTCCAAAGTCAGCTTTGATCTCCCAAGCATAATACGCTTACCATATCATGTCTCAAATCATATGTCTTTGTGGTGACAGTACTCCTCCAACGCTGTTGTACAGGGAGTTACAGGACTTTGACCCAATAACGATCAAACAACAGTGATACATGACAGTCGATATGGTGTGCCACTTGGAGGGGAACTTGGAGGTATTGTGTGGACAGTCCTTGGTGGTAGAGGTCACAGCTTTGTAGGTGCTGCCACAAAAGCCTTGGTAACTTACTGCAATGCATCCTGTATATAGCAGCTGTGAACTGCAGCCATAGGATGCTGGTGGTAGAGGGAGTAGATATTTAAGCTCCCATTTAGACCGACTTGACTGGTATCTCTCTTCCTCTTCAAAACATGGCAGGTAGGGGGATTTCAATTAGGTGACTATTGTGTCTGTAGGCTTCTGGGGAGAAAGCGAATAATTCAGTAATTGGTACACATTTTATCAAAGCCTAAGTTCTGAGAGGAATAAAATAGCCAAAATACATTTCCCTCCATAATGTTGTTTATATAGTCGGATTCAGCAATCAACAGTGAAGCAATGGCACTTGCTGTTGACCTTGAAGAAAGTTGTCCACAAGGATTTAGCGATTCCTGTGGCACAGACTTCCCCTTTCCTGATTTCAGTTTGAATCTGTCGACAAGTCAAGGGGATCTCAAGGCATCCAGTAGCAGTGATGTCATCAAGCAGGGTAAGCAGCCAATCACATTGAAGTTTTCTCACAGACAGCAAGCCAGGAAATAAAAACCATTGAATCCCTTCGCTTTTCATTTTAATTTTTTAGATAGTAAAATAAATGATTGGGACATTCACATGAGATTAAGGTAGAAGTTAATAAATTATTAACAAACCTTAAAAAAAATAAAATATGTGGAATTTTTTATTCCAATGGAGAAATTTCATCAAATGTAAAATTACTCTTTTAGAGCCAGTCAGCGTGTTTAGCAGTAATTATGAACTTAGTATGCCACTAAAAACGCAGTTAAGCCTCATCAGACAAGGTGAAGCTTTTTCAAGGGTTTTCAGAGTCGAGACTGAAAGTGTAGGAGTGGCAGTTCTCACTAGTTCAATGATTTCCAATTGATTGCAGTCTGGAGGTGGGGAAGGCGGGGGCATCTCAACAGTGCACCCTCTGATGTCAAGTAAATTTGCACTCTCTGGAGAGGCATTGAACCACTGACAGCAGCTTCTTGATTTCTGATTTTCATTACCATGTATGCTGAAAGTTGCTGCCCATTTCAGGGAGTAATGATGGCAAAGGCTGACACTTCTGCCATTATTACTGCTATAAAATCCAGGCAAATGTTTTCTAACAGCCCTAGATGCCCATAACAAATGGATGTTCTTTACACTGTTCATCCTGCAAATCATGAACATGCATTTGTAGGAGGGCAGGAGACTTTTCGCAACTTTCCTGACCTGGCCTTCTGAATACCACTGAGAAAAATAATATCTAATGGCATTTAAGTGCACTTTAGCAATCTCAGACTATTGATCAGCAACTAAGGAGCACTGATTAACATGGTGAAACTTGGTTATGGAGCTGGTGTCAGGTAAATTTGCATAAAATTAAAGGACGATACTTCACACTAACTAATGTTGTCTTGTAGAGAGGAAAGAGAGATGGAAGACAACTGCAGGCTGATGTATCACTTCATGCTGTTAGATGCAATTAGGCACAACTTTGTCATCTTATAATGTGGTGTAATGGGGGATCTTATGATTGAGACGAAGGCCCAGATTTTAGCCACAGCGGAGAGCGAAAATGGCGGATGGGCTCGGAAATCCTAAGTTCCCCCTCACAAACACGGCACTTCCTAATTTCGCGGGGGCAGGATTGGAGTTGAGCAAAGATTCACAAATGCGTTGTTTACAGAAACAGGTGGCCATTTAATTCAGCAGCTTCCTCCACTGGTGAGGGATTTTTGTAGGCCGGAGTGTGAACCCTGGAGTGTACAGATTGGACCAGGTACAACCATGCCTAAATAATTGGTTTGGATAGCCAATGTACCCCTTTGGAGAGGCAACATGTCCCAGGACCCCTTGGGGAGAGGCAAGGCACTGTTTGGAAGAGTTAAGGCACCCTTTGGGATTGTTAAAAATAAACATAATTGTATGTTAAAAAGTGCATAAACTCATTGGAACTGTCAGAAAACTGCCAAAGCTGTTAAAGAGCTGTCAAAGGGTACTGAGTGAGTTGGAATACAGAAGGCAAGGACAAAGGGTGATGGGTGGGAGCATGAGTTGGCACTAAGTTGGCATAGGGACTATAAAGAGCCATGGAGATGTGGGAGGCATAGGGCTATGAGATCCTATGGGGATGGGTAGCAGGGCATGGGTTGTCATAGCGGGTATGAGGAACCATGGGTGAGTGGGTGGTGGGCATGAGGTCACATAGATTGGTATGGATGGGGGCATGGGGAGCGTGTGAGGGGTGAGGGGGTGAGGGCTGGAGGGCTGTTTTTGGTTTCAATCTTTTTCTTTATTTGCACAGAGCAGGCCTTCCGCCCATCTCGCCCCCACATCCGGCAGCCTCCGCACTTGCTTCGGGGGTGGTGGGCCTGACTTCTAATCCAGCCAGATCCCCGGAACGAAAATCAGAACTGTGAGCGGCCATTTTTAAAGGTCGCGCTCGCAGAGTCAGGAATTCTCCTGTCACTGAGCACCTAGCCTGGGAGCGGAAATCTGAGCTAGGATCTTCCTGACTTATTCTTTTCCCAATTTGTATTACCGCTTAAACATTAGATGTGCAATGCCAGTACAACTTACTCCCACTTTTGTACATTTCATTTTCATTTTCCTCTTCAGAAGACATGTTCTTCCAACCCTTTGGATATAAATAAGTCGAATGATTAAATTTTATGGCACATTTTGTTATTCTGATATGGGACTCTGTCTGTATCATCTGAGGAGTCTTTCACTATCCATAGCTCCCAACTACAACATCATTACAACGAACAACATTCCACAGCAACTGGGAATCCTGAATGATCTGTTACACACTGCCACCACCATCATCTGAGGAAAACTATTTTTATAAAGACTACTGCCAAGATGTGGATGCAATTGCAGCTTAGAAGCACTATAAAATGAATATAAAACTGAACAATGGGCCTCATATTTTGTGCTTTGATCTGCAATGTTTTACTGCAATACCATTAGCCTACATTATATCACAATTTCTTCGTGCTGTTTCAGGTTTCCAGCAACCAAGCCTGTGTCATCAGCATACCTTAAATTTGTTATGCTACGCCTTCCTACCTTTACGCCCTCCAACATGATCACTCAATGCCTCTCACATGATACTTTCTGTATAGAAATTAAACGGGCAAGGGGGAAAGATGCACCCCTGACATATAGAAAGAGGCAGTCGGGAGATTGAAATCGGCGCAAGTGGAGAGGCAGTCGGGAGATTGAAAACAGCATGAGCAGAGAGACAGTCGGGAGATTGAAAACAGCGCGAGAGGAGAGGCAGTCGGGAGATTGAAAACAGCGCGAGAGGAGAGACAGTCGGGAGATTGAAAACAACACGAGCAGAGAGGCAATTGGGAGATTGAAAACAGCACGAGCGGAGAGGCAGTCGGGAGATTGAAAACAGCGCGAGCGGAGAAGCAGTTGGGAGAGTGAAAACAGCGCGAGAGGAGAGTCAGTCGGGAGATTGAAAACAGCACGAGCAGAGAGGCAATTGGGAGATTGAAAACAGCACGAGCAGAGAGGCAGTTGGGAGATTGAAAACAGCACGAGCGGAGAGGCAGTCGGGAGATTGAAAACAGAACGAGCAGAGAGGCAATTGGGAGATTGAAAACAGCGCGAGTGAAGAGGCAGTCGGGAGATTGAAAACAGCGCGAGTAGAGAGACAGTCGGGAGATTGAAAACAGCACGAGAGGAGAGGCAATTGGGAGATTGGAAACAGCACGAGTGGAGAGGCAGTCGGGAGATTGAAAACAGCACGACAGGAGAGGCAGTCGGGAGATTGGAAACAGAGCGAGAGGAGAGGCAATTGGGAGATTGAAAACAGCACGAGCAAAGAAGCAGTCGGGAGATTGAAAACAGCAGAACAGAGAGGCAATTGGGAGATTGAAAACAGAACGAGCAAAGAGGCAGTCGGGAGATTGAAAACAGAATGAGCAAAGAGGCAGTCAGGAGATTGAAAACAGCACGAGCAGAGAGGCAATCGGGAGATTGAAAACAGAACGAGCAAAGAGGCAGTCGAGAGATTGAAAACAGCACGAGCAGAGAGGCAGTCGGGAGATTGAAAACAGCACGAGCAGAGAGGCAATCGAGAGATTGAAAACAGCACGAGCAGAGAGGCAGTCGAGAGATTGAAAACAGCACAAGCAGAGAGGCAGTCGAGAGATTGAAAACAGCGCGAGAGGAGAGGCAGTCGGGAGATTGAAAACAGCGCGAGAGGAGAGACAGTCGGGAGATTGAAAACAGCGCGAGAGGAGAGGCAGTCGGGAGATTGAAAACAGCACAAGCGGAGATGCAGTCGGGAGATTGAAAACAGCACAAGCGGAGAGGCAGTCGGGAGATTGAAAACAGCACAAGCGGAGATGCAGTCGGGAGATTAAAAACAGCACGAGAGGAGAGACAGTCGGGAGATTGAAAACAGCGCGAGAGGAGATGCAGTCGGGAGATTGAAAACAGCGCGAGAGGAGAGACAGTCGGGAGATTGAAAACAGCGTGAGAGGAGAGGCAGTCGGGAGATTGAAAACAGCGCAAGAGGAGAGACAGTCGGGAGATTGAAAACAGCACGAGCAGAGAGGCAGTCGGGAGATTGAAAACAGCGCGAGAGGAGAGACAGTCGGGAGATTGAAAACAGCGCGAGAGGAGAGGCAGTCGGGAGATTGAAAACAGCACAAGCGGAGATGCAGTCGGGAGATTGAAAACAGCGCGAGAGGAGAGGCAGTCGGGAGATTGAAAACAGCACGAGAGGAGAGACAGTCGGGAGATTGAAAACAGCGCGAGTGGAGAGACAGTCGGGAGATTGAAAACAGCGCAAGTGGAGAGATAGTCGGGAGAGTGAAAACAGCACGAGAGGAGAGGCAGTCGGGAGATTGAAAACAGCGCGAGTGGAGAGGCAGTCGGGAGATTGAAAACAGCACGAACGGAGAGGCAGTCGGGAGATTGAAAACAGCGCGAGTGGAGAGGCAGTCGGGAGATTGAAAACAGCGCGAGTGGAGAGACAGTCGGGAGATTGAAAACAGCGCGAGTGGAGAGACAGTCGGGAGAGTGTAAACAGCGCGAGAGGAGAGGCAGTCGGGAGATTGAAAATAGCACGAGCGGAGAGACAGTCAGGAGATTGAAAACAGCGCGAGAGGAGAGGCAGTCGGGAGATTGAAAACAGCACGAGCGGAGAGGCAGTCGGGAGAGTGAAAACAGCACGAGCGGAGAAGCAGTCGGGAGATTGAAAACAGCGCGAGTGGAGAGGCAGTCGGGAGATTGAAAACAGCACGAGAGGAGAGACAGTCGGGAGATTGAAAACAGCGCGAGTGGAGAGACAGTCGGGAGATTGAAAACAGCGCAAGTGGAGAGACAGTCGGGAGAGTGAAAACAGCACGAGAGGAGAGGCAGTCGGGAGATTGAAAACAGCGCGAGTGGAGAGGCAGTCGGGAGATTGAAAACAGCACAAACGGAGAGGCAGTCGGGAGATTGAAAACAGCGCGAGTGGAGAGGCAGTCGGGAGATTGAAAACAGCGCGAGTGGAGAGACAGTTGGGAGATTGAAAACAGCGCGAGTGGAGAGACAGTCGGGAGAGTGAAAACAGCGCGAGAGGAGAGGCAGTCGGGAGATTGAAAACAGCGCGAGTGGAGAGGCAGTCGGGAGATTGAAAACAGCGCGAGAGGAGAGGCAGTCAGGAGAGTGAAAACAGCGCAAGTGGAGAGGCAGTCGGGAGAGTGAAAACAGCACGAGCGGAGAGGCAGTCGGGAGAGTGAAAACAGCGCGAGTGGAGAGGCAGTCGGGAGATTGAAAACAGCGCGAGAGGAGAGGCAGTCGAGAGATTGAAAACAGCACAAGCGGAGAGACAGTCGGGAGATTGAAAACAGCACAAGAGGAGAGGCAGTCGGGAGATTGAAAACAGCGCGAGAGGAGAGACAGTCAGGAGATTGAAAACAGCGCGAGAGGAGAGGCAGTCGGGAGATTGAAAACAGCGCGAGAGGAGAGGCAGTCGGGAGATTGAAAACAGCACGAGCGGAGAGGCAGTCGGGAGATTGAAAACAGCACGAGAGGAGAGACAGTCGGGAGAGTGAAAACAGCACGAGAGGAGAGGCAGTCGGGAGATTGAAAACAGCGCGAGAGGAGAGGCAGTCGGGAGAGTGAAAACAGCACGAGTGGAGAGGCAGTCAGGAGAGTGAAAACAGCACAAACGGAGAGGCAGTCGGGAGATTGAAAACAGCACGAGTGGAGAGGCAGTCGGGAGATTGAAAACAGCACGAGAGGGGAGGCAGTCGGGAGATTGAAAACAGCACAAGCGGAGAGGCAGTCGGGAGATTGAAAACAGCCCGAGCGGAGAGGCAGTCGGGAGATTGAAAACAGCCCGAGCGGAGAGGCAGTCGGGAGATTGAAAACAGCCCGAGCGGAGAGGCAGTCGGGAGATTGAAAACAGCGCGAGAGGAGAGGCAGTCGGGAGATTGAAAACAGCGCGAGAGGAGAGGCAGTCGGGAGATTGAAAACAGCACGAGAGGAGAGGCAGTCGGGAGATTGAAAACAGCACGAGAGGAGAGGCAGTCGGGAGATTGAAAACAGCACGAGCGGAGAGACAGTCGGGAGATTGAAAACAGCGCGAGAGGAGAGGCAGTCGGGAGATTGAAAACAGCACGAGAGGAGAGGCAGTCGGGAGATTGAAAACAGCACGAGCGGAGAGGCAATTGGGAGATTGAAAACAGCGCGAGAAGAGAGGCTGATGATTGCACAATGTTCAGCACCATTCGCAACTCCTCAGATACATGTCCAAATGCAGCAAGAACTGGGCAATATCAAGGCTTGGGCTGACTAGTAGCAACTAATATTTGTGCCACACAAGTGTCAGGCAATGACCATCTCCAACAGGAGAGAATCCAACCATTGCCCCTTGATGGTCAATGGCATTACCAGCACTGAATCCCCCACTATCAACATCCTGGGGGTTACCATTGACCAGAAACTGAACTGAACTAGCCATATAAATACTGTAGCTACAAGAGCAGGTCAGAGACTAGGAATCCTGCAATAAGTAACTCACCTCCTGACTCCTCAAAGCCTGTTCACCATCTACAAGGCACAAGTCAGGAGTGTGATGGAATACTCTCCAATTGCCTGGATGAGTGCAGCTCCCACAACACTCAAGAAGTTTGACACCGTCCAGGACAAAGCAGTCCACTTGATTGGCACCACAAACATGAACATTCACTCCCTCCAGCACCGATGTACAGCAGCAGCAGTGTGTACAATCTACACGATGCACTGCAGGAATTCACCAAGGCTCCTTAGACAGCACCTTCCAAATCCACGACCACTACCACCTAGAAGGACAAGGGCTGCAGATAGATGGGAACAACACCACCTGTAAGTTCCCCTCCCAGCCACACACCATCCTGACTTGGAAATGTATTGCCGTTCCTTCACTGTCGCTGGGTCAAAATCCCAGATCTCCCTTCCTAACAGCACTGTGGGTGTACCTATAATCGCATGGACTGCAGCGGTTCAACAAGGCAGCTCCCCACCACCTTCTCAGGGGCAACTAGGGATGGGCAATAAATGCTGACCCAGCCAGCGAAGCCCACATCCGGTGAATGAAAAAAAAAGTCGGGAGTCTGAAAACAGCACGAGAGGAGAGGCAGTCGGGAGATTGAAAACAGTGTGAGAGCAGAGAGAGCCATTCAAGTAGGGGGAGCAAACAGAAGTGTAGTGGTAGTAAGGGACAGCATAGTGAGGGGGATTGACACTGTTCTCTGCAGCAAAGAGTGAGAGTCCAGAAGGCTGCGTTGCCTGCCCGTTGCCAAGATTTAGGACATCTGCTCAGGGCCAGAGTGGGAGGGGGACGATCCTGTCGTCATGGTCCATGTAGGCACCAACAACATAGGTAGGATGAGGAAAGAGGTTCTACATAGTCACTATGAGGAGCTAGGTACCAAATTAAGAAGCTGAATGTGAAAGGTAATAATCTCTGGATCATTACCTGAGCCATGTGCAAATTGGCATAGAGCAAATAAGATTAGAGAGATAAATGCATGCATAAATGCAAAGACTGGTGTGGGAGAAGTGGGTTCTGGTTTGTGGGACACTGGCACCAGTATTGGAGAAAGTGGCAGCTGTACTGTTGGGCCGGTCTAACCTGAACCATGCTGGGATGAGTGTCCTTGCAAATCGCATAACTAGGGAAGTAGAAAGAGTTTTAAACTAAATCGTAGGGGCAAGGGATCAAATGTGGAAAGATGTGGTAAATTAAAGAGTAGAGACAAGGAAAGAGAGGAAGGCATTAATTTGGGAAATGATAAACAGACCATGACAGGAAGGGACAGAGAGTACAGGTCTAAGAGTAAACCATTAGCTAAGGCTAGAGGTTATAAAAATAACAAATGGACAAAACTTAAGGCTCTGTGTCTGAATGCACGTAGCATTCGAAACAAAACAGATGAACTAATAGCGCAAATGAAGATAAATAAATATGACCTAATAGCCATTACAGGGACATGGCTGCAGGATGACATAGATTGGGACCTGAATATTGAAGGGTATGTGACTTTTACGGCACATAGGAAGTTAGGAAAAGGTAAAGGGGTGGCTCTATTAATTAATGACGACATTATCACAATAGACAAGTATAGCCTAAGTGCAGGAAACCAGGATATAGATGCAGTTTGGGTAGAGATGAGGAATGATAAAGTCAAGAAGTCATTTATGGGAGTGGTGTACAAGGCCCCTAACAGTAATCACATGGTAGGTTGGGGTATCACAGAAGAAATAATAGGAGCTTGTCAGAAAGGTACGGTGATTATCAGTGTACATATAGACTGGAACAACCAGATGGGCAAAGGTAGCATAGATGTTGAATTCATAGAACCTGTTCAGGATAATTTCTTAAATCAGCACATCCTGGAGCCAACTACTGAGCAGGCCACACTGGGCCTGGTATTGTGCAATGAGACAGGATTAATTAATGACTTCATAGCGAAGGTCTCCCCTAGGGAGCAGTGATCATAATATGATTGAATTTTATATTCAGTTTGTGGGATAGAATACTGGGTCGAAGACTAGCATTTTAAACTTAAATAAGTGCAATTACGAGGGCAAGAAAGCAGAGCCAGCGAAAGTGAACTGGCAATTTAGGTTAAAGGATATGTCAACAGAGATCCAGTGACAGACATTTAAGGAGATATTTCAGAATACACAGAATAGGTACATTCCAACAAGAAAGAAAAATTCCAAGGGGAGGATCCACCATCCATGTTTAACTAAAAAAGTTTAAAATAATATCAAACTTAAAGAAAAAGCATATAATTGCGCAAAGATGGGTGGCAGGTCAGGAGATCAGACAGAATATAAACAACAGCCTAAAAGGTTAAGAGGGATGGAAAAGTTAGAATACGAGAGAAAGCTAGCTAGAAATATAAAGACAGACAGTAAGAGTTTCTATATTTAAAAAAGAAAAAGTTAACAAAACGAGCGCTGGTCCTATAGAAAGTAAGCCTGGGGAATTAATAATAGAAAATGAGATGGCAGATGAATTGAACAGGTGTCTTGCATCAGTCTTCATGATACAAGTAACATCCCAGAAACAGCTGTAAATCAAGAAATGGAAGGAAGGGAGAAAATTACAATCACCAGGGAAATGGTACTTAGCAAATTGTTGGAACTGCTGGTTGGCAAGTCCCCGGGTTCTGATGGATTTCAGCTTAGGATCTTAAAAGGAGTGGCAAGTGAGATAGTTGGTGCTTTGGTTTTAATTTCCCAAAATTCACTAGATTCAGGGAAAGCTCCATTAGATTGGAAAATAGCGAATGTAACTCCGTTATTCAAAAAGGGACGGAGACGGAAAGCAGGAAACTCTCGGTCAGTTAGCTTAACATCTGTCATAGGGAAGATGTTAGAAGTTATCAGTAAAGATGTTAGAACAGGGCACTTAGATGAATTTAAGGTAATCAGGCAGAGTCAACATGGCTTTGTGAAAGGGAAATCATGTTTAACCAATTTATTGGGGTTCTTTGAAGAAGTAACAGGTGCTGTGGATAAAGGGGAAGCAGTGCTGGGCTGGACTTAGATTTTCAGAAGGCATCTGATAAGGTGCTTCATCGAAGGTTTTTCAGAAAATAAAAGCTCATGATGTAGGTGGTAGCATATTGGCATGGATAGAAAATTGACTGGCTAACAGGAAGCAGAGAGTTGGCATAATTGGGTCTTTTTCAGGTTGGCAAGATGTAACAAGTGGTGTGCCACAAGGATCAGTGCTGGGGCCTCAACTGTTTACAATTTATATAAATGACTTGGATGAAGGGATGGGTGGGATGGTTGCCAAATTTGCTGATGACACAAAGATAGGCAGAAAAGTAAGTTTTGAAGATGACATAAGGAGGCTACAAAAGAATATAGATGGGCTAGGTGAGTGGATAAAGATCTGGCAAATGGAGTGTAATGCAGGAAAATGTGAGGTCCACTTTTGCAGGGCAAATAAAAAAGAGACATAATAACTAAATGGTAAGCGATTGCAGAGCTCTGAGATGCAGAGGGATCTGAGTGTCCTAATGCATAAAAGCCATAGAAAACAGAAGAGCAGGAGTAGGTCATTCAGCTCTGCCATTCAATATGATCATGGCTGATCCTCTATCTCAACAACATACTCCTGCTCTCTTCCCATACCCCTTGACGCCTTTAGCACCAGAGTTCTATTTATTTCCTTCTTAAATATATTCAGTGACTTGGCCTCCACAACCTTCTGTGGTAGAGAATTCCACAAGTTCACCACCCTCTGAGTGAAGAATTTTCTCCACATCTCAGTCCTAAATGGCCTACCCTGTATCCTGAGACTGTGACCCTTTGTTCTAGATCCCCAGCCAGAGGAAACATCATCCCTGCATACAGTCTGTCCAGCCTTGTCAGAATTTTATACGTTTCAATAAGATCTCCTCTCATTTTTCTAAACTCCAGTGAATACAGGCCTAGTCAACCCAATCCCTCCTCATACGACAATCCTGCCATCGCAGGAATCAGTCTGGTGAACCTTTGCTGCACTCCCTCTATAGCAAGTATATCCTTTCTTAGGTAAGGAGACCAAAACTGCACACTATACTCCAGGTGTAGTCTCACCAAGGCCCTATACAGCTGCAGTAAGACATTCTTGTTCCTGTACTCAAGTCCTCTCGCAATGAAGGCCAACATACCATTTGCCTTCTTAACTGCTTGCTGCACCTGCATGCTTACTTTCAGTGATTGGTGTACAAGGACAGCCAGGTCCCTTTGTACCTCAACATTTCCCAATCTATCACAATTTAAATAATACTCTGCCATTCTGTTTTTCCTACCAATGTGGGTAACTTCACACTTATCCATATCATACTGCATCTGCCATGTATTTGCCTACTCACTGAACTTGTTTAAATTACCTTGAAGCCTCTTAACATCCTCCTCACCACTCACATTCCCACCTAGTTTTGTGTCGTCAGCAAACTTGGACATATTACATTTGGTTCCCTCATCCAAATCATTGATATATATTGTGAATAGCTGGGTCCCAAACACTGATCCCTGTGGTACCCCACTAGTCACCGTCTGCCATTTTAAAGAAGAACCATTTATTCCTGTTCTCTGTTTCCTGTCTGCTAACCAATTCTCAATCCATGCCAATATATTACCCTAATCCCATATGCTTTAATTTTGCACATTAACTTCTTATGTGGGACTCATCAAAAGCTTTCTGAAAATCCAAATGCACCACACCCACTGTTTCTCCCTTATCTATTCTGCAAGTTACGTCCTCACAAAACTCCAGTAGGCTTGTCAAGCAAGATTTCCCCTTCATAAATCCATGTTGACTTTGTCTAATCCCATTGATATTTTCCAAGTGTCCTGTTATCACATCCTTTATAATAGACTCTCGCATTTTCCCTACCACTGATTTTAGGCTAACCAGTCTGTAATTCCCTGTTTCTCCCCTACTTTGTTTTTTAAATAACGGGGTTACATTTGCCCCCATCCTATCTGTCGGGATTGTTCCAGAATCTACAGAATTTTGGAAGATGACAACTAACGCATCCATTATTTCCATGGCCACCTCCTTTAGTACCCTGGGATGTAGATTATAAGGCCCTGGGGATTTATTGGCTTTCAGTCCCATTAATTTCTCCAGCAAGTTTTTTTAATAATACTAATTTCCTACAATTCCTCCTTCTCACTAGTTCTTTGGTTTCCTAGTATTTCTGGGAAGTTATTTGTGTCTTCCTCCATGAATACATTCGTTCATTAAATATTAGCCATGGTCTATCCACCGTCATGCCTTTTAATGAATTTCCCCAATCTACCTTAGGCAACTCACGCCTCATACCTTCGTAGTTTCCTTTGTTTAGATTTAGGACCCAAGTTTCAGATTGACCACTTCACTTTCCATTCTAATGAAAAATTCCATCATGTTATGGTCACTGTTCCCTAAAGGAGCCCGCACGACAAGATTATTAATTAATCCCTTCTTAATGCACAATACCAAATCTAGAATAGCCTGTTCCCTAGCCGGTTCCTCAACATACTGGCCTAATAAACCATCTCGTACACATTCCAGGAATTTATCCACCAGAGCATTATTGCTAATTTGGTTTGCCCAGTCTATATGTAGATAAACGTCACCCATGATTACTGTATCACCCTTATGCATGCATCTCTAATTTCCTGTTTAATGCCGCCCCCTATCTTATCACTACTGTTCAGAGGCCTACAGGCAACTCCCACTAATGTTTTCCGCCCCATGTTGCTTCTTAGCTCCACCCAGACTGATTTTCTGAGTCAATATCCTTTCTCACTATTGCACTGATTTCATCCTAAACTAACAACGCCACCCCACCTCCTTTTCCTTTTTTCCTGTCCTTCCTAAATATCGTGTACCCTTGGATATTCAGCTCCCAGCCTTGATCACCCTGCAGCCATGTCTCTGTAACTGCAATCATATCGTACCCCTTTACATATATTGGACCGTTATTCAATCTACCTTATTGCGAATGCTCTGTGCATTCAGAAAGCTCCTTGCATTCAGATACTGTACCTTTAGAGCTACCTTTTTAACATTTTTACACATCTTTTATTGTACTATGGCCCTACTTGCTGCCAGCCTTTGTTTCCTCTGCCTTCCACTTTTGCTTTCTATCTTTCTGTCTTTCATTCCTATCTTTATTTCCGCCTCTTGCATCTTCCCACTCAGATTCCCATCCCCCTGCCAATATATATATATATATATCAATGATTTGATTGACTAGGCCTGTATTCACTGGAGTTTAGAAGAAAGAGAGGGGATCTCATTGACACGTATAAAATTCTGACAATGCTGGACAGATTGGATGCAGCGATGATGTTTCCTCTGGCTGAGGGGTCTTGAGCAAGGGGTCACGGTCTCAGGATATGGGGTAGGCCATTTAGGACTGAGATGAGGAGAAACTTCTTCACTCAGAGAGTGGTGAACCTGTGGAATTCTCTACCACAGATGGCTGTAGGGGCCAAGTCACTTTAAGAAGAAAATAGACAGGTTTCTAGATGCTAAAAGTGTCAAGGGGTACGGGGAGAGAGTGAGAGTATGGTGTTGAGATAAAGAATCAGCATTGACCATATTGAATGGCGGAACAGGCTCGAAGGGCCAAATGGCCTACTCCTGTTCCTGTTTTCTATGTTTCTTTGTGTGTGTATGTTGGGGTGAGAGAGTGAATGTGTGTGTGAGAGAGTGAGTGTTTGTGTATATGTGGGAGTGAGAAAGTGTGTGTGTGGGAGTGAGAGAGAGAGAGTTGTGTAAGTGAGAGAGTGAGTGAGTGTCTGGCTTACTCCCAGTCTCAGGTTTCTCACTCAATCTCACCACAACACACACAAACACACACACACACAGCCACTCACAGTGGACCAGGATGAGTGAGTGAGCATCCTGAGATTGGGAGTTAGCCGGATACACACTCGCACTGACCCTTTCACACTCTAGTCATTTTTAATAATTACTCTTTTTTAAGTAACAATTTATTGTTATGACATTGCTTTACTTTTGCTCAGGAATTGTTTCTTTTCTTAACACTTCAACTTTTTTTTTGAAATTCAGTTTATTGTTGTGCCAAACCTTACCTTTCCAAAATTAGCCCCTTGAGTGAGAAAAAAATGCAAATGTGGTCCCCTGACCGAAAAGGTTGGACAAGCCTGAGTTACACCATCCCTGCCACCTTTTGATTTCATATAGTGACTTATTCCAGCATACAATGTGACTGAATGAGTTTGGCCTCTCTCAGTTATCTGCACCACCATCATGTTATGTCAAGTTGAATTTTTATATAGGAAATGGCATGGTATCATTTATAATGACAGGTAAATCTCTCAGAACATCAGAACTTGATTATGTGCCTCCCTCCATACGCAGTACATTGAATTCCTTTCTGTAGTGATCCATAATTCTCTTCAGAAGAACAAACATACTCCTTGCACTTGCTTTGTACCCATTTATATCTAATACACACTGCACCACCCTTTCAAGGTCATGATGGTGCCTTGTGAAGTTCTCCTAACAACATTTTTGCCTCAGTATTTGCTGTATATGAATGGATAATCTTTTCTATTGACTTGATTTTGCTGATACATGAAGCCCAATAGATTGGACAATTTCTTGGAACAGCTATTCAGCCAATTCAGTCCATTCCTCCCACAGATTATGAACAAACAACTGCATGATGCCCCTTGCCCCTGTCCTAACTTATTGAACAGTAAATGCATGGCCTTGCATGCTATTTTCAACATTACCATCAGTATGTCACAAAAGTTAACAAAGGTCAAGTGGATAATTTTTGCTTATTAATTATAATTAGCACATTCTCTTAGATAATATCACCACCTTCAACACCTCTTTGTTCCTTTGTCTGTGACATCTTTTGATTATCTGCTCCTATCACTGCTTGCTTGTCCCTACTACCACCGCCCCCCCCCTACCAACTTCTCTCCCTCCACCCCCCCACCTTAAACCAGCTTATATTTCACCCCTCTCCTAACTTTACTCAGTTCTGTTGAAGGGTCATGAGGACTCGAAATGTCAACTCTTTTCTTCTCCGCCGATGCTGCCAGACCTGCTGAGTTTTTCCAGGTAATTCTGTTTTTGTTTTGGATTTCCAGCATCCGCAGTAGTTTTTTGTTTTTAACAGAGGTGGCTTGCATGCCTGACAGAGTGGCTCCATTGATTGAAATGGAAATTAGCAGTTTGCATAGGGCTGCACATTGAATTGCAGGCAGCCTATACCAGAAAAAAATAAGGATTTTTAGCAGTAACAACATAGAACATGTCTAATGTAAGGATCACCTCTAAATGACACAATCTCGGATGAGTTCTGATTTCAGATCTCTGTATTCGCATCCTTCTGCCATGGGGTAGAGATCATTGATAAATGAATCAACAGGTTTCTCAGGCTGCTGGAATCTCCCAGTTGAATAAAGTAATGTGTTAACTTGTCTTGCCTCAGACTTTCTATTTCATCCTGCCACTGTGCTATATCTGAGGAACCTTTTTCTCCAATAACTCCAATTGTGAGGTTGGTCCGGGCTATAGGTAAGGCACATTGTGGGTGGCAATGATGAATTGGGATCCATGGTTGAAAAATTTTAAAGTGTGGGTGTGTCTTTAAGAGATCAGAGGATTTCAAAATGGCACTGCCGCTATTGCCAAGAAGAAGATTTTCATGCACTTCAGATTTTTGGTGAGACTTTTAAAATGGCAGCAACATGCCAGGAGGAGGAAGAGATTGCAAAGTGGTCACAACTGTGGGCCAATAGAATGGCGTCAGCTTGCCGCAGATTGGATCTGGGTTGGGAGGACAGAAATCTCGCTGACCAGGAAGCCGAAAAGTTTGCGAGGCACTCGGGCTTTCGTTTAAGCATGGGTATCTGCGTATTCAATTTTTTTTTCTTCTGTTGCGTTCTGGACTCAGGGGCCACATGGAGGGGGCACCGAGTCAGAGGTTGGGCTAGCAACAAACATGCAACTGAGTTTTCCGACTGATTGATTTTGAAAAGAAATAGTTCATAGGACTGGTTTGCCTGGAACTTTAAAAAGGTTGTATCTCACCTTGCAAAATGTTCTTTGCTGCCACATGGATCCTTTGGAGACTTTAGCTTGAGCTTAACTTCTGCCTTTATTCTGCTGCCAGGATCTTCTGTCTCTGGAGCTTTACAGGTGAGTTTTCTCAGCTTCTCACTTCTTGAGTGAAGTCTTTTTCATAGCAGAAATTTGTTGCTGGTGTTCTTTTCTTGATTTCTTTTTACAGAAGATTTGATTTCATTCTCCAGCTGCCACCACGTTTTATTGGGTTGTCACTACCCATAGTGTGTACTGCTTAGGCACCATTAAGCAGTCTTGTAAAAGTTAAAAGAAGTCTTTATTAACATTACTGAACTACATATACATTTACATTATAGGGTACAGGTATGGAGACAACTCCATGGCAAGTCCTTACATGTTGCAACCTAGCTCTAGACTGCTGACCTAAACTCTAGGTCAGGTGTCTTCTTACATCACCAGTGGGTGGTACTGTACTCAGTCACAGGTTAACCCTTAATATACTGGATCCTTCTACTACAGTAAGTGCTCGACAATAAGACCATAGAAATGCTTTGTCTGCGACCAGTTGCTTGAGAGATATGGCAGCGTTTTTACTTTAATTGAATTCAATTTGATAAAAGCTTGTTGCACGTGTCTGCACTGGCTTCAGAAAGTACACTGGGGTTGATGGGCTTGCTTCGCTGGCCAGCCACTGGTGGGTTAAACAAAGTAAGTTTGCTTTAAAAATATTTTATACATGCTAATAAAATGTCATTCTCCATGTTTTCCCTTTGAAGTTTAAACAAGTTCCTTGAAAATATTATTGTCCATCAGTTTGATTGTTTTAAGCATCAAAGCAACACATTGGCATCTTTCTCCTGACAATGACGCTAATCCTTAACCACATTGTACAATGGATCTCAGTTTGTTTAGCACTTATGCGAACAAAGAGCTATTTGCATCTAGCAGCTAACTCGCCCATCCCTGCTAAAATTGCTCGCACACCAGTTGCAAACAACATACTTGTCTGGGAAGCTAATCGTGTAATTATGATTTAAAATAGCCTTTCTTCTTCAAAGAGAACCTTTAAATCAACAAAATCTGAGGCTCTAATGCAGAAATAGCTTCTCCTATTAGCTATTACAGTGTTCGGTACAGTACCTGGAATTTATTTTAGGGCTTACCACAATGTTTAAATGATACATATGAAAGATAAATAGGCCACACAAAATAGAAATACTCTTTTCATCTTTTCTAAATTATGTCCTTAAATAATTGAATTTAAATCAATTAGATGCTACATTGTAACTTTGTGGAGGATTTTATAATCAACCAACCCATGGGTGACATACAGATGCTCTAGCACCATTGTTTGCCAGCTGCGCGGCTATCATAAGCATCGCGTGTGTAACTTTTACATTATGCAATCAGTACATGGAAGATAGAATTTCGTGAGGATTCTCTTGATTTCCCACCTTAGCTGCCTCAGCATGTTGGCTGAAAGCTCAAACTGGAGTGAGTGGCTTTTTACTTCATTTCTCAGAAGCCTTCCACAATTTTCCATTTAAGTTACATAGGGATTTGGAAAAGCCTGTTGAAATTCTGGGTGGACACTGGCAGAAGGCAGAAGGAACCATAAGATCCTCACCATAGGAATACAGGAGTAAGCCATTCAGCCCTTCGAGCCTGTTCCATCATTCAGTAAGATCATGACTGATCTGGTTGTAATCTCATCCCTACTTTTCTGTCTGCCCCCCATGACTCTTAACTCCCTGGTCTATCAAAAATCTGTCTAACTCAGCCTTGAATAAATTCAATGACCCAGCCTCCACTGTTTTCTGGGGAAGAGAATTCCACAGAGTAACAACCCTCTGAGAGAAAACATTTCTCCTCATTCCTGACTTAAAACTGTGTCCTCTAGTTCTAGTCTCCCCCTATCCACCCTATCAAGTCCCCTCAGGATCTTATAGGTTTCAACATGATCACCTCTCATTCTTCTCAATTGTAATGGATACATGTCCAGACCGTCCAACCTTTCCTCATAAGATAAGCCCTTCCTCCCAGGAATGGGTTGAGTAAATCTGCTCTGAACTTTTCTAAGACAATCGTGTCCTTTTTCAAATAAGGAGACCAAAACTACTGTACTCCAGATGTAGGCTCACCAAGGCCCTCTACAGCTGGATAAAGGGGAATTGGTGCATGTACTGTACTTAGGTTTTCAGAAGTCATTTGTTAAAGTGCCACATCAAAAGTTGTTGCAGAAAATAAAAGCTCATGATGTAGGTGGTAACATAGTGGCATGGATAGAAGATTGGCTAGCTAACAGGAAACTGAGAGTAGCCATAAATGGGTCTTTTTTTGGTTGGCGTGATATAATGAGTGGTGTGCCACAGGGATCAGTGCTGGGGCCTCAACATTTTACAATTTATATAAATAACTTGGATGAAGGGACAAATGGTTGTAAATGTTTCTGATGACACAAAGATAGGTAGGAAAGTAAATTATGAAGAAGCTACAAAGTGACATAGATAGGTTAAGTGAGTGGGGAAAGACCTGGCAAATGGAGTATAATGTTGTTAAAATGAAGTATAATGGAGTAAAACAAACAAGATGCGGTGTATTCAGTTTTCCAAAAGGCACTTGATAAGGTGCCACATCAAAGGTTACTGCAGAACATAAGAGCATATGGTATAAGGGTTAACATATTAGTGTCATGATGTGGCAGGTGATATTTGCCAGGCAGACCAAATCCGCGAGCAAAACTTGACCAAGCTATCACAATAGTTTGGCAATTTGTATTTATTATGAGAAGGTTTGTGTGCTGAATTCAGAAGTAAAGAGTCCACTAACATCTTATAAGATTATAAAAATTAAATTAAAACATTTATTAACAAAAGAAAAGATTTCAAACACATACATAAGATTATAGTTACTTGATATTATAACAAATCCAAAAATTCCTAATTAACCTGACTCCCAACTATACACCCTCTATAAGGCAACAGTCCAAAATAAAATTAAATAAGCAACCAAGCAAGATTACCACAGCACCCACTGGACAGTGGAATTCCAAAGGCTTTTAACACAACTTTTGTTACTGGACACAGCAGACTTCTGAAAAAGTAGCTAGAAGTTTTTCCTCAAGGCTACTTTACATGGTGTACCTTTCAAAATGTTACATGGCCACACCCAAATAGCCTTCCATCCTTCTTTATATATGTTTCTTTCTCTTTAATGTGTACATGTCATTGGAAATTTACTTTTCCCATAATATGGTCCTCTTTCCTTTTGGGAAAAAAATAAATGTAATAACCTTTTCCTATTGATCCTGTTAATTGCAAACATCCTACCATCCCTTTGAAAATCAAACAACTTCCAACTTAACTTAAAATATAAATTGCATTCGCACCTTATCTACTGAACCTTATACTCTAGCTCACTCATTAGCATTTCAAATACCCTTTTTATACCTAACCCTTTTGATAATTTCCACCTTACAGTCTATCCAACTCTAATTCAATTAAATCATTCACATATACAGAACCATCCACATTCACACCCATAAGCCTATAGTAATATTGTGAAAAATATCATAGTCTCGTGACATTAGTATGGATAAAGGATTGGTCAGCTAACACAAAACAGAGAGTATTCTTCCTGCCGAAGTGTACAAGTTCACATTTTTCTACATTAGACTCCATCTGCCAAGTCTTTGCCCACTCACCTAACCAATCTCTATCCCTTTGCAGTCCCTCTGCTTCCTCTTGACAACTTACTTTCCTACCTATCTTGGTGTCATCGGCAATTTTTGATCCTATACATTTTGTCCTTACGTCCAAGTGATTGATATAGATTGTAAATTGTTGAAGCCCCAACACTGATCCCTGTGGCACTTCACTAGCTACAGCTTGCCAACCTGAAATGACACATTTATGCCTACTATCTGTTTCATGTTAGCTAACCAATCCTTTATCCATGCTAATATGTTACCCCTTACACCATATGCTCTTATTTTGTGCAGTAACCTTTGATGTGACATCTTATAAAATGCCTTTTGGAAATCCAAGTGCACCACATCCCCTTTATACCCCTCGTTTGTTACTTCCTCAAAAAACTCTAATAAATTAGTTAATCACGATTTCCATTTCACAAAACCATGTTGTCTCTGCACGATCATATTATGATTTTCTAAGTATCCTGCTGTAACCTCCTCAGTAATGAATTCTGGCAATTTCCCAAAGACAGGTGTTAGGCTAACTGGCCTATAGTTTCCTGCTTTCTGTCTCCCTCCTTTCTCAAATAAAGGTGTTACATTTGCTATTTTGCAATCCGCCAGGACCTTTCCAGACTCTAAGGAATTCTGGAAGAATGGCCTGAATTTTACTCTTGGGGTGCACCCGAAGTCAGCGCAGCCGGAAGCAGATGTTAAACCAATTCCTGACTGAGATTGCACTGTGAATGCTATATCACGCTGGTTGGCCAGTTAAGGCCCGCCAAGCGTTAAACACGACTGCCAGTTGGCTTTTCCATGCGTGGGGGTAGGAAAACATCGGGCACCAGGTCCAATGGGGACACAACAGGATGTTCAAAAACTGAAGAGACAGCTCCCTGAAGGCTCCAGATGTTATGGGGGAGGGGGAGGGAACTGTTTGGAAGAAATCCAACAAATGTCCTGGTGTACATTCATGGCCTCAGCACCTGGTGGTCATGGAAGACTGGAGAGCAAGTCAGGTGCATACCCTGCCACCCCATTTCTCAGATGAGTGCCTGGGAGTGCTGGTCAAGGAAGTCAGTGCCAGGCAGCATATCTTAATGCCCAGGGATAGCAAGAGAAGGCCACCTCACCTGACAAATAAGGCCTGGTCAGAGGTCGCTGCCCAGGTCAGTGGGCATGGCATGGTGTGCCACACTTGGCTTCAGTGCCCCAAAAGGTTCAATCATCTTCTGCAGTCAGCAAGAGTAAGTGTAGAGATGGCATGGACCTGTGCGGAGAACTTTAGTCGGGTGTCCATTGCTCAGAACATTCAGGGGCCTCAGAGTGTGTTTGCCAACTGGCACTAAAGTCTGCCCTACCAAGGCCAGGATGTCAGCACGACTGGCCTCAATGCATTGCAGGGTGAGATGTGTCACACTGACATGGCCCACCTAATGCGGGAGAGCGGAGGGTGGATCCAAGAAAGGACCTTCAGGGAGATGGAACAATAATGAGGCTTTCTATTTTACCCGATCCGGAGAAGGGAAGTCATAATGCTACGGAGCACTGAGGAAGGGGTGGAGGAGTGCCAAATCTGTTCATCCTCATGAAGCACGAAAGCGATGCACTGGAGCTGGAATGCCACCTCACACCTCTGGTCTCGGTGAGGCGGGGGTCTCAGATGAAGGTAAGAGTGCGGGTGACAAGTGCGTGTGCAGTGGGTACTGGAACCATAACGGGATCCTCTCATCAGAAACTGAATTGTCATAGCCAGAGAGCCCATTGAAGCTCCAATGCAGATGGCAACATACAACAGGTCTCCACTGTCTCCTCAGCCCGCCTAGCATGCATAGTGACTATGATGATTGAATGTACTGATCTTTTACCTTCTTCCTGCAGATGCGCCATCCCCAGGAGCCACCAGCGACCCCGAGGAAGACATTACACCATCTCTCTGAACCAGGCACCAGCACAGATACTCACACGTCAGTGGGCATTAGTTCTTCGGCTCCGCGGGTAATGCACAGTAGTGAGGGCACATCACACTCACGTGAGGAGCTGGCAGAGGCAGAGAGGTCCCAGGGAGATGACAGTGGGAGCATAGCTGGAGACCAGGACCATGCTGCGTCCAAGGCAGATAACGAGTCTCTGGAGTCGTCCATCAGGCGGCAGATGCTGGATATCCAGCGGGATACGCGGGGAGATTTGGAGTTCCATGAGGGTCTGCGTGCCATGGTCTACATCATGGAGGGGTCCATGCGAAGCATGAGTTCTACTTTGACCCTTAACACCGAGCGCATTGCCTCCTCCATGGAGAGAATGGCGACTCTCATAGAGAGGCAGCCTCAAGAGCAGACTCAGGGGTTCCTGGGGTTGCACTTGGACCTGCAAGCCCTCACACAGGCAATGGCCTCAGGAGGTCACTGCCAGTGTGAGAGATGGATGAGGCACCTAGTCTCTCTGCTGGGTGCCCATCCATCAATGGTGAGCAGGGGAGTGCAAACACACCTCATGCTGGCGGACGAACTGCCTGTCGTCTCTGTGGGCTCCTCGCAGGGTGCTCCAGACAAGGGCACCAGCTCCTCTACCCCTCTGCCATGGCCACTGCATCTGATAATGCCGTGATGACTGAGGAGTGCCCAGCCATGGGACTGGGTGCACCTTCCCAGGCAGAGCCTGTTCAAACTCCAGCAGCCAGAGGATGACCACCAAGGTCATCAAGGCCACCAAGACAGCAGAGTCAGCAGGCTGCCTCCAATGCCCCTGACAGTGAAGGGGAGAGAGGGCACCAAGACGCAGCACCTACAGATGTAAGTTGAAGGCACCTTGAACACAACATGGGCATGTCACGGGTGACATTTTTTTCTGTTAATTATTTTGACGTTTGTGTTAGGAATGGGCACTTTGTTTGCTCTTTGTATGTTCATGTGAAGTAACATAAACATTTATTTGACTTAAGTGGGCTGAGTTAGCTGGATGGTTTGAATAGGTGCCAGATGCAGCACAGGCCTGTAAAAGTATGGCGTTGTGTGGTGTTGGCGTACTGGGTTGGGTTCTCAATTATTGCTTATTAGCAAAGGAGACAGTGCCATTGGCTTGATGAGGCATCGATGCCTTGGGTGCCCAGCGGAATGTTGGCTGGATCAAAGCATCCCTGGTGTCCCTGCCTCCATGAAGGTTCCTGTTCTCTGCCCCGAGGCCCTCACCCTGCACCTCCCCAGGCTTTTCCTATAAGCCATCACTTGAGTCATCCTCCATGGTTTGTGGAGTTGCCTTGCTTTCCTCAGCCTCCAGTGGGCCCCCCTTGACAGAACCAAGTTGTGCAGGGCGCAACATGCCATGACTATGAAGGAGACACACTCTGGAGGATGCTGCAATGCTCATTCTGATCAGTCCAGGCATCTGAAGCGCATCTTCAGCAGCCCAATGGTCCTCTCCACCACCACCCTTGTGGGGGCATGACTCCTGTTGTATCTCTCCTTGGCCTCAGTTCTTGGGTGATGGAGTGGAGTCATCAGTGACCTCTTCAAGGGATAGCCCTTGTCACCCAGGAGCCATCCATCCACTTATGCAAGAGACATGAACAGCCTTGGTACCTGTGAGTGCCACAAGTTGTAAGCTGCCATGGTGACGGGCACAAGCATGGAGAATCTGTGTCCTGTAGTCACAAATGATCTGAACGTTCATTGAGTGGAACCCCTTTCTGTTTACGAAAGATCCAGGCTCACCTGCTGGCACCTTGATGGCCACGTGAGTGCAATCTATTACACTGTGGACGTGGGGGAACTCAGACATAGCGGCGAAGCCTCGTGCTCTCTCTCCTCCAGCTTGCCTCATCAGTCCAGAAGTGAATGAACATGCAGACCTGCCTAAAGATAACACCAGTCACGAGCTTGATGCAACTATGTGCAGCTGATTGAGAAACGCTGCACAGATCCCCCACTGAGCCCTGAAAAGAACCGGAGGCATAGAAGTTGAGGGCCACTGTGACCCTCAAAGCCACCAGCATGGGGTGTCTGCCCATGCAGTTGGAGGCGATTTCCAGACCTATCATGTGACATACAGCTGCCACTATGTCCTTGGAGAGGTGGAGCCTCCTGCGGCACTGGACCTCGGACATTTGGAGGTTGCTGGAGCATTGCCTGAACACTCGGGATGCTGGGTAGTGCCCTCCTGCCTTGGCCTTCCTGCTGGCCCTGCACCAACTGAGCCCCTGTCTCTCTTCTTAAAGGTCTGTCCCTGGGACGCTGCCCACGTTCATCTGGCCTCCTCTCCCTCCTGCCCCTCTCTTCCTCTTCAGAGGAGGTTCCAACAGCGGAATACACTCTCCTCATTAGATGGGATGCAGGGGAGCAGTGCCTTGAAAATGAAGGAGCGACTGTGCTGCAACACTCAGAGGAAGATGAGGACCTGAGATGCTGAAAGGCAGGCTTGACAATCAAACGAGATGCCAGGAAACTCTGGGACACCTCTGTACTCTGTACTCACACAGCAACGAGCTGGCAATGTCAGAGAAAGTGCTGCTGCTCCAGGGGCTTTTTTGCTGCCCGTGGATGAGGAAATGATTAAAATGTGATTTCTGCCCACCCGTTTTGCCCATGCGAGGAGCTAAAAATCGTACGGGCCGCGTAAAATCACTATCTGTTGGCTTATTAATGCCTTAATTGGCTCCTTAAATATTGGTGGGCACGGACCTGATTCTCACATGCGCCTGCCGGCTGTGAAATTGAGCGCGATGATGTCAGGAAGCACGCCCAACGTCATTTGACAATATTTTACGTTCGGTCAGGTCAAACGTGCGCCCGACACCCGAATGTAAAATTCTGGCCATTGTAACCAATGCCTCTACTGTCTCTGCAGCCATTTCTTTTAAGACCCCAGCATGCAGGCCATCCGGACCTGGGGACTTGTCAGCCTTTAGGTCTAATATTTTCCCAGCACCTTTTCCCTGGTGACAGTGATTGTTTTAAGTTCCCTTTAGATTTTCAAGTATTTTTGGGAAATTTTCTAAGTCTTCTACAGTGATGACACAATACCTGTTCAATGCCTCTGCTATTTCCTTGTGTTCCATTATCAATTCTCCAGGCTCACTCTCTAGAGGACTAGCACTAGATTTATTTACTCTTTCCCTATTTAAATACTTGTAGAAACCCTTATTATCTGTTTTTATATTATGAGCTAGCATTCTCTCATACTCTACTTTCTCCCTCTTTGGCTAGAATTTTCCAGCCCAGTTGGTGTCAGGGTATCATGGCGGGCCTGGTTGGGGGTGAGGGGGGTGGTGGGGGGGGGAGCGAGGGAACAATATGGCGAGAAAGCCAAGAATTGGTTTCATGTCAGCGTGAAAGCACAGCAGGGTCATCCAATGGTGTCCCCCCATGGCGGAACGCCAGTCCCATTGGAGACCGGCGTGAAACCGCTTTGCATCTCAGTAATGGGATGCTAAATAAGGCCTGATTGGAATCGTCACCCCCAAGCCAGACTTACCGTTACGCTGGTGGGAAAACACACCAGCCCAGAACACAACTGGACAAGTGTGACGCGCAGAAGCTGGGACTTAACGTTAGGGCCTTGCTCACATCATGGACATCTGAGGAGCAGAAGATGCTGGAGCCCTATAGCAGTCGGACCCTGGAGGAACACGTGCATTGCATGCTGGGTAGATTCTCATGGACATGACTTCGTGAGGCATTATTCTGAGCTCCTGACCTGCTCTTGTAGCCACAGTTTTTATATGGCTAGTCTAGTTCAGTTTCTGGTCAAAAATAACCCCCAGGATGTTGATAGTGGGGGATTCAGTGATGGTAATGCCATTGAACATCAAGGGGCGATGGTTGGATTCTCTCTTGTTGGAGATGGTCATTGCCTGACACTTGTGCGGTGCAAATGTTACTTGCCACTTGCCAGCCTAAGCTGGGATATTGTTCAGGTCTTGCTGCATTTGGACATGGACTGCTTCAGTATCTGAGGAGTCGCCAATTGTGCTGAACATTGTGCAATCATCAGCGAACATCCCCACTTCTGACCTTATGATGGAAGGAAGGTCATTGATGAAGCAGCTGAAGATTGTTGGGCCTAAGACACTACCCTGACGAACTCCTCCAGTGATGTCCTGGAGCTGAAATGACTGACGTCCAATAACCACAACCATCTTCCTTTGTGCTAGGTATGACCCCAACCAGCGGAGGGTTTTCTCCCTGATTCCCATTGCAGTTTTGCTAGAGCTCCTTGATTCCACACTTGGTTAAATGCTGCCTTGATGTCAAGGGCAGTCACTCTCCCCTCACCTTGGGATTTCAGCTCTTTTGTCCATGTTTGAACCAAGGCTGTAATGAGGTCAGGAGCTGAGTGACCCTGGCGGAACCCAAACTGGGCGTCATTGAGCAGGTTATTGCTAAGCAAGTGCCACTTGATAGCACTGTTGATGACCCCTTCCATTACTTTACTGATGATGAAAAAGTGAACATGCAAGGGAGGGGTCTGTAGCGTCAATGACTGCCTCTTGGGGAGTGAACTGAAGTGGGCGTGGTAGGAGGGAATGATGAATATGAAAGAGGGCAGAGGGAGCCAGAAGGATGGGAGGGTAATGGTGCATTGGCACCAGTAGAAGGGACAGCAAGGGTGGTTGGTAGGGACTCAGAGGCAGACACAGACCCTGAGGGTGGGAAGAAGGAGGTTGGGGAGGTCAATGAGGATGGGGGTGGGGTTCTCAGGAAGATGGGGAACATGCATGTTCACCTGGACATCCCAGAAAGACAAGGGTTTGGGTTGATAGGTGATGATGGGGAGGTGGAAAGTGATGCCAGAGGGGTCAACAGTGATTGGGGGATGGATATGGGCGATGGCAGGGACGGGAAAGGACGGGGGAGCTGACAATATACTTGACCATTACCATACCTGTCAAACTCATAAGTGAGCGGAGCCTCGTGTTGGACGGGCACAGGTGCTGCATGGGAGTGAGATCAGTGGGTGGGCAGAAATGCAGGTCAGCTCAGGTGGACAACTGAAAGAGAACCCCAGAAGGCAGCATTGAAAATGCTCAGGATAGTGAGAAGCGTGTGATGGATGAAGGCTTCCCATGTGTGGGAGAGTTTTAGCACAAGACTCTGAAAGGGGAGGCGATGGTGTAGTGGTGCTGGCCTAGTAATCCAGGGACCCAGCGTAATGCTGGGGACCCTGGCTTGAATCCTGCCCTGGATCATAGGGTGGCAAAATGTGTTAATCCATGCAACCACTTGTGATCAGAGTTTAACTTTTCTAAGCCTACCACTTCTTTTATGTGCTGCCCTGACATCTGCAGCAGGGGTGGAGACAGCCTGTGCAATGGTTGGCCCTGTTGCCTCCGATACCTTTGGCATGGGTCCTCTGGACAGCGAAGGCCTTGAGGGCCCCGGCTTGCTTTAGCTGTCCTCCTGTGGGCCAGCTACTCCCTTTGCGTGACAGAGGGCGAGGTTGAGGGGGGGGGTCACAGGAAAAGGGGACTTGGAGGGAGAGGCCAGCCTCCGAGGTTCCCGAGTGGATAACTCAGGGGTGTCCAGCTGTTGCTCCTCCTTCCTTCGGGAGCCTGAGTGCCCTGACTCCTTGAGGAGAAAGAGCACCTGGAGGGAGGTCGAGGTGCCCTGTTTCTCCCTCGCGTTGCCACTGCAGGAACTCACCCATGGCTACCACGATGGAGTGCAGGTCTGCGTGCAACTCTGCGTTTTGCCGAACCAGGGTCTCCATGGCGTCTGCCATCCTTCCCACGGACACGTCCATGCACTCACATGTGAGCACCACTTCATCAGAGAGCAGGCGGACGGACTCCTCCCTCTCGCGTGCCACTCTGTTGAGGGCTTCCAACAGCTCTGCGCAATGTTCCCTCACCTTCTGCTGATTCTCCACGATGAGTTGGAAGGCTGAATCCAGAGGCTCAGTATCTGACTTGGGCCTCACTGTTGCCTCCTCCCCAGCAGTCCTCCGAGTGCTCCCAGACACGCGTCTGAACCTGCCTCTTCTTGCTGCAGATGGTGTGGTGACCACCTGGTTGTGAATCCGAGCCTGCTCTAGATCTAGGTCACACTGAGGTGTGTGTCTCTGTGCTGGTGGAGGGTGTGGGTGAACACTGTGATGGGTCTTCAATTCGGGTGTCAGCAGATTCTTCTTCCGAGTTGTTTTCAGGGCTTGAGTCAAGGATTTGGGTCGTGGACCCCCTCGGCTGCTTCCCAGATGTGCCTGCAAAAGAAAGGGGAGATGATTAGTGCACGACAGGCGTCTGCGGAACAGGGGAACTCACTCACAGCATTGTTGCCTGATGGATGTTACACTGCTGGATCGTCACTTGGTTATACGCTACCGACCTCATTGTCAGCACAGGAACAGTCTAGATCGTTGCTGGCCAGCTGGATGACAATATTTTCAAAGCCTGTGAGGGCCTTGATGTCAGGCATTCCTCCACCAGTCTGTAATCTCTCTCTTTTGTTGTGTGCCAGCTTGTCCTACTTGAAGACACATGGAGAGAGTGTAAGCAGGACGCCTGCCAGGCCAGATGAGAGGGATGCCTGACATGTGTGGGTGGTGAGTGGTGCCATTGACGGGATGAGAACACGACCCATAGGGCAGATGAAGGTATTTGTGAGAGAGTGATTGGTGATGTCTCTTGAACTGGCAGTGAATGAGATCCCTGTGGATTTGTGATGGGTTTGTGAATGCATGAGTTGAGAGTGATGAGGAGAGAGACTTATCCTTAGGAAACGCAGGAGATCATTCATCTGTTTTTGGCACTGGCCAGTTTAGGCAGGACATTGGCACTGACCACCGCTGCCACCACCTCCCATGCTGGATTGGTGACCTTGCCTTCTGGTCTTCGCCCAGGTTGGGGTAGAGGACTTCACTGCGGACCTCCACTGCATCCATTAGGCGCCCGGGGGCAGCATGTTTCCTCCCTTTGGCAGCCATGACTTTGCAGCAACTTCCGATCCCTTAGAGAGTGCTCGCTCTGTGCAGGAGCACCCTTTAAACATGGCGCCCGGATTACTGAAGGCCTGAGGTGACGGCAGGGCGGTGCTTCTAGTATATTTCTCACCAGGCATCTATTAACCTCAGTAACATTTTATACCTCTGGCAAAGGCTGAAATGATATGCTCTTTGCCACACATTTTACAAACATGAAATCAGGAACACAGATGGCTACCTAAAACATGGGAGCCACAATAATAAATAACCCTTTTGATTTTAAAATGAAGTCCAATTAAATCCAATCCCTGAAGCATAAATCCCCAAATTAGGGTTACATCTGGTTAGTTCATAATGCTGCAGTTTGGCATGATAGACACAGTGATTTTGTTCGTGTGGCACAGGGGGCACTTCATCTTCATCACATAGCAACAGGCAGCATCAATGTAGGCCCCACCTTCAGTTGGCCGCATTGCATACAGATGGTTGAATAAAGCTCTATAGAGCAGGAAGAGGCACTGGAGACACAGCTAATGATGCATGTCAACTCCTTTTAACATTGTGCTAGTTAGAACCATTCATTACTTATTTAAGATATAGTACTTGTTCTATCCAAAGTTGTTTTGCTGGTTAAGCCTTAAAAACTCTGGTTATGAACATGTTGAATATGATTCTAGAAAGTGTGCATTGGTTGATTTCATCTGAAAATTTTCCTAAATTTGGGTGAAAATTATGTCTGAAATTTAGAACAATTTGCAACTTCAACGCAATAAGACGTCTTAAAGAATTCACAGAGGCAAAAGTGGATATTTAATGATACTGGGGAAGAGTTAGGGAAGGTGACTGAAGGCATGGTCAAAGAGAAAGGCATTGGAGAATCTTTTGGTGGGCAGGTGAAAATAGCAAGAGAATTTGAGTGGGTATTTCACAATGTGGGGACAAGATAGCTGATGGCTCTGCAACCAATGGTGAAGCAGAGGGAGAGGGTTGCAAAGGAGGTCACAGTCAGCAGAGTGGAAGGCATGAACTTATACGTAAGGCTACAGAAGGTTAGAGAAGTGAGGAAGGATGTAATAAAGAAAGACTTGCATCTATGCAGCACTTTAATGCCTCGAGACGCTTTACAGCCAATGAAGGAATACTTTTGAAGCATAGTTACTGTTGTAATGTAGGAAACGCAGCAACCAATTTGCACGCAGGAAGCACCCACAAACAGCCAAGTAATAATGCCCAATCTATTTTCTGTGATGTTGATTGAGGGATAAATATTGCCCAGGACACCTGGAATAACTCCCTTGCTCGTCTTCAAAATAGTGTCATGTGGTCTTTTACAGGCAATCAAGCAGGCAGTTGAGGCCTTGGTTTAATGTCTCATCCAAAAGATAGTGGCCTGGATTTTTTCCAATTTGGGTTGACTCGGGAGCCCTTTAAAATTTCAGGTGGGTGCCAATCAGTGATTCCTGAGCCTATTCCCAGGCCTAATTTTTGGGAGTGCCTTTAAAGGATGCAGGCTGCTTCCTGTCAGAAACATGCATCTGGCACTCCTGACCTGACTGGCTCCATTGTAGAGATAAATATCTCCTACTCCTCCACAGTACATGCCCCCTTAGACGAGTCGTGAACCCTAGTGTGAATGGGGAGACCTTTTAAAATGTAAGCTTCAATGGTCCCCTTCATGCCTCCCATGCCAGGTTATACCTTCCACACTCCCCCTATGTCCCCTTCATGCCCCCCATGCTAAGCTCTGCCCTTCCACCCACCCCTTCAGGCCCCTCATACCCACTATATCAAGCTCTGCACTTCCACCCATCCCCTCAGGCCCCTCATCCCCCCTATGCCAAGCACTGCCCTTCTACCCACCCCCTCAGGCCCCTTATGACCCCTATACCAAGCTCTGCCTTTCCACCCACCCCCTCAGGCCCATTATGACCCCAATACCAAGCTCTGCCTTTCCACCCACCCCCTCAGACCCTTCATGCCCGCTATACCAAACTCTGCTTTTCCACCCACCCCCTCAGGTCCCAGTCCCCCTATAGCAAGCTCTGCCCTTCCACCCACCCCTTCATGCCCCCTATGCTGAGCTCTGGCACTTTCATGCCCATTAACCGACTGTACACTTTCTAGAACCAATGAACCTCACAATGTGAAAGAAAGCTTTGAAAATATATAATCCACTGATAATGTTCTCCTAAGCTTGGACCAAGTCTGGGCCAAGCTAATGAAAGTGTCAATCATCAAGCCCTCTGAAGTTTCAAAAACCACAAACCGCAAACCACATAACCACTTAACTTGTATCAACAAATATTGTGAAGTTGACTACCAAGATCAGAGAGTTTGAACTGTCAATCAAACAATGTTTTCTCCACAGAATAGGTGCTCTAGTATTGTAATAGCTGCCTGGGCTCTCAGTCAAGCCTCATTATGGACAGGGTTTTTCAGTCAGTGTGCGGGGGCAGGCCCAACACACCAATGCATAAAATGATGCACGATGACATCAGGCATGCATCCTGACGTCATCTCGCAGGCCTGCGATGTTTCATTCAGTGGGCACGCACTGGAGTTGGTTGCACGCCCGCCGATATGTAAATGGCCTATTGAGGCCATTAAGGAATTGATTATTAGCACTGCCTGTCAAACCTTAAGGTTGGCGGGCAGGCAAAAAGGCCAAGCAGCCTTTGCGTTTTTTAGGAAACCTCATCCACGGGCAGGGTAAGGTTTCCTAAAGCTTTTATTAATTAAATTTTTTAAATTTCATAAATATAAAAACATGTCCCGTCTCATGTGACACAGTCACATGAGGGGACATGTTTAAATAAATTTTTAAACCTTTTATGCATTCTTTACAATAGAGATTCAACCTCCCTGAGGCAGCTCCGTGCCTCAGGGAGATTGAAGCACTCTTATACACACATGCGCGAGAGAGCGCTGGCCCTGATTCTCTCTCTCCTCGCCCCCCACCCGCACAGGTAGCACTGAGCGCGACCACTCGCGTACTACGTTGGGCGGGTCTTAATTGGTAAAATGGCAGCGTGGAGTCGATCGTGGGCGGCAGTCAGCTCTGCGACCATCCCCGCCCACTCCCGCCGAGCCCACGAAAAATTCAGGCCGACGTATACTTGGCTGTAAGCCCAGGCAGCTCTTAAAATATATGATTACATCTTTCAAAGTCCTGAGGGGCTAGATGGAAGGGCAGATCTTGGCATTGGGGCATGAAGGGGCATAGAAAGTGGGTAGAATGGCGGAGCATAGGATAGGGGCTATGAGGGGCCTGAAAGGGTGGGTGGAAGGGCAGAGCTTGATATAGGGTTCATGAGGTAACATATGGGGTAAGTAGGAGGCTTGAGGTGGCATGAATGGACATGGGGAGTGTTTGGAGGATGTGAGGTATGAGGGCTGGAGGGCCTTTGCGCATTTTTTTACTCAGACCAAGTCTCACGGTACCAAAGCAGGCCTTTTAAACAGTCCACCTCCCCACCTAGCAGCTCCTGTTGCTGCCTCCTCACTTCTTCCTAGGTCGGCTGCCCGACTCCAGCTCACACCCAGCCTCCAGCTTTGAAGATTCTGCCTTTGCAAGCACTTTCTCCCGAGGCAGGTATTTTCCTGACTCCCCCTACCCACATTGAGAATGAAAATCCAGGCCAGTGTCTCTAATGAGCTCCTGGCAATGTCAGCCTTGATTTTTACACACAGACCCTGGAATGGGATCTTGAACCCAGGACCTTATGACTCAGAGGCAAGAGTACTACTAACAAAGCCACAGCTAAGCTTATAAGGCATGAAGATGAGAGCAAAGATTTTGAATTTGAAGCAAACTTAAGGAACAGGCAGCCAAGGAGGTGAAGAATCAATACCTAGTCCAGGTTAGGCTACAGGGGATGAAGATTTGGATGATTGGCAGTTTATGCAGGAGGGCACTTGGAAAGCCAAAAATGACCTAATAATGACGTACATTTTAGTACATTTTATATTTCAATGCCTAAAACTGGCAAAATTGGTGCTCAAAGGTTTGTTTGTAAAATATATTCACAGCAATTTATTGATAAAACAGAAATCATGCTTAAAATAGCAAAAAATGAACTAAAATAAGTATTTAGCTATTATAGCCAGGCTGGAAAATTCATATAACAAATGTAAGGCTAGACAATGTGGCCTCATGATTTATTTTGTCAAGCAGAAAACAGATGAGAAGCAAATAGTGACAATAGGTGAAAGGTGATTCTCCTCTGAATATTATCATAAAATCAGCTGTCTGTTATTTAAATGATGCAGTCACAGATGAAAACGTGCAATGAATTTTCTGCTCCCTCCCTTCACTATTTTGCTGATAGATGCTGATAATCCTTGGCTTTACAGCACCTTATCTTTTTTGGCACTACCTACTCAGCAGATGCCATAATCAAAGCACTTTGAAGATAAGGTATTTAAAGCCGTGAAATATTTCAGTAATGACATTGAAAATTACTACATTCCTACAGTAGCGTTGTGGGTCACTAAATATAATCCAACAGGAGTTCCGATGTCTGGTTTAAATGCAAAATAAGTGAATTCATTGATATGAATTGGGTGTACTATGCTTCTGATTTGCCATGTGGTTTTAAGTGAGAGTACTGTAAACTTACTGATGGCTCTTAGTTCTTCCTCATTCCTGTGCTTCAAGCTTTTCAAATTTTTAGTTATAAGAGTCCTGGGAACTAACATTTTATGCCGAGTCCCCTCTCAATCAGGTCATGAAATTGGTAGAAATGTCTGCAGCTTTCTACCTGACTGTACAATGTCACTGAAAAAGAATTGTGTACAGATCTCAGCTCTCAGGTTGCTTCTAACCAGCAATTTAAAACATAACACTCAGGAATAAGGCACGATTGAGAGACTCCATTAAGTACAACAATGAGGATTCTGCAGCAATTCTCCTTTACAGCAGATGTGTTATCAAACAGCAGAATTTACTGTATCTGTCCTGTGACATTGCTTTGCTGATTAAAACCTTTCCAGTCACGCCACAAAACCCATGACCTAGTTACAGTTGTTGTTCTCATATGTGCAGTGAATTTCAAGATGTCAGATGCTGGTCTTCAGTCAGTTATTATCTGTCAAGAGTGAGCAGAGTTTATTAACCTTTGGAGATTTTGAAGCCTCCAGTTGTGAAGCCAGTTGTATTAGGAATATAACATTCACCAGCATCTTTCAAACAGGGGAAACTCTTGCATGAAAACACTTTGATATGCAAACATGTGATGCAGTCAAAATTTCCAAAAGGTAGCTGTCACCTCAGTAATTCCTTCAGTGCAGCAAGATTCATATTAGAACTTGGTTTATTTAGAGGGACTGCACTTTTAGTTTTACTGACATCTGAGTTTGATTGATTTAGGTCTTTTTTTCAAAATAAAGGGTTTTGTAATTGTACTCTCTCTGTATCCTGTTTGCTTTGAAAATTCAAGTACAAATCTGGGTAAATTTGTAGACATATCGCATCTGTTCCAATTACATATGTTGCCATAGAAATGGATCAGACTAAATGCATGGTTGCATTTCCCTTGTTAGAATGCCTCTAAAATGGCTGCTTCACAAAGGGAGATTGAGCAGCTCTTTCTCAGTAACATCATGGTAGAATCTTATTACAAACTTTTTGAACTAGAAAAAATAGCTCTAATCAAATTCTTTGTACTGATCATGTACTCTTCAGCATACTAGAAATGGACATTTTATTTAAAGGTTATTTGCAACCAATCTGTGATGAATGTGAATTATCCTGTGATTAAATATATGTTCAAATACATTGCAGCTAATTTTCCAAGGTTAAGATACAGGTCCTGAGTGCCTGAAGGAATGTCTCTACACAGCCCATTTATAAACAGCATACAATAATACTGTGGTACTGACCATACATGTCTACTCCATTTCCTTTTGTTTACATTGCAGTGGGACAAAAAGATCTTCTAGTTTTGCACCATTTATTCAAATATTCTTAACTATATCTCACGTTTGCGTAGGATTAACCCTGCAACCCTGAATCACCCAGTGATCATTTTTGATCACTGTTGCTTGCATTTTACTTTGCTGCCTCAGTCACTGCTCTTTAGAATTTATTGTAATAAAATTAGTTAGTTAGAACAGCCTTCTCTTTTAAAAATGAATATTGAAAGGCTGCTAAGATGGCTGCCAAGTATCAGGTGACTTTTGCAATTTCTCCATAGACTCAGGAGTATCTCAAGTCTCCGGAAAGTTCCTAATTGAATGACCATGGGTGGAGTGCCTCCCTTGAAAAGACATACCAAGATGAAACCATTTGTGGAATTCGCACTTCCTATTGTTTTGGACTTATCCAAAACTCAAAATCTATGGACATCTAGACTCCCTGTCTCTGAGCTTGAAACTTAATAAAGAGAGCTGTAGAGAAAAGAGTTAATCAAAAGTAAGCCCGAATAGCCACCATCCATCCCCATTGTGTAGCAATGACTTCGAACTTCAAATCATTCTGGGTGGACAATAGCGGTATTGATCATGTGGTCACCTGATTGAAACTGTCTTCAGATAACCAATCTTACTTACTCCAAACACCAGGAATAAACCAGTGAGTATGCAAACAACACAGCAAAAAACAGCAGCAGCAACAAAGGCAGGGACATCTATGTCTTAAAACTGGATATTGCATTATCGTCAGGTCTCCAAGCCTGGTTCTTTTTAAGTTCGCCAGTACAGAAAACTAACCCCCTAGTAATATGACTACAAGCAACTTTTGTGACCTGCTGAAAAATTCACCTCTTCGAGGGAATCCTGCAACAACTTTGATGTACAACTTTGGTTATTGAATTCTCATAGCTACACTTCAAGAGTGAAAAAGAAACCCTTCTTCACCAGACCTGCGCTGAGATGAGCCAATCACATGATTTACGAACTATTCCTTTGTTTCCAACTTGTAAAAGTGGAATATCCTCTTTAACTGTATTTTCCAAGTGTGTGGTAGTGAGCAAGTGACAGAGTATTGTGTGAATAAATAATCCTCTTTATTTAACCCCACAAAAAAATGTGCTGCTGGTTATTCAAGTTGACCATAAACTCAGGGGCTAAGAAACACACATATATTTCTTTTCAAAAAACAAATTGACTACAGACAGTATGGGAAGGGAACAGGTATTTCAGTTCGCTCTCAGCCCTGTCTGCAACACATAACAACAGCAACGTAAGCATTTATTAAGTGCCATTAACATAATAAATCATTTCTTGGCACTTCACAGGAGCGTCACGAAGCAAAACCTGATACTGAGCCACATACGGACATATTAGGGCAGGTGACCAAAAGTTTAGTCAAAGAAGTCGTTTTAAGAAATGTCTGAAAAGAGGAAATAAAGGTAGAGAGGTGGACAGGTTTAGGGAGGGAATTCCAAAGCTTAGGCTCTTTGTGGCTGTAGGCATGGCCACCAGCCATGGAGAAATTAAAATTGGGGATGCCCACGAGGTCAGAATTAGTGGAGCACAGATATCTTGGAAAGCTGTGAGGCTGGAAAACATTTCAGGAATAGGGAGGGGTACGGCAATATTGTAATTTTAAAACAAGGATGAAATTGTTAAAACCAAAGCATCACTTAACAGGGAGCCAATTTGGTCAGCAAATATAGGAGTGATGGTCACACAGGATAGCACAAGTTAGGACAGCATTTGTACACCATAAGTTTTGCATTTGGAGTCACATGCTGAATATTAGTAAAATAAAAGCAAAATGCTGTGGATATTGGAAATCTGAAATGATAACAGGAAGTGCTAGGAAAACTCAGCAGGTCTGGCATCATCTGTGGAGAGAGAAACAGAGTTAATGCTTTGAGTTGAATATGATTCCTCTTCAGAACTGAAGGGAAATAGAAATGCGATGGGTTTTAAGCTGTTGAAGGGGGAGGGGGAGCAAGAACAAAAGGGAAGGTCTTGCATAGGGTAGAAGGAGGGAGGGGTTGAAAAACGAAGGTGTCATAAAACAAAAGGCAAAGAAAGTGATAATGGTTGTAGTAAAGAAACAAAGCTTTGGTCCAAGGTAAGTGTTAATGGCAGAATAATGAACAGATCTGATCAAAGCTTGAGGAACAGCATCTCATCTTCTGATTAGGCACTTTACAGCCTTCTGGGCTCAACATTGAGTTCAACAACTTCAGACCATGAACTCTGTACTCCATTTTGATTCTTTTTCTTTTGCCAAGTGTCAATCTGTATCTTGTTTCAAGTTTATGCTTTCAATCAGAGTTGTTCATTATCCTGCCATTAATACTCACTGAGTCCTGGCACTCCGAAATTACTTCACACCCATCCTGTTGGAAAGTCTTTGATCCCTTTTGACTATAAATAGAGGAAGTTAAAACAGAGATACAGACACTTTGTGGTGTAATTTCAGCTTCAATGGAAAGTAAAATTCAGCAGGGTATGAAACAGGACGCTAATCCACACCTATCAGCTTTCTGTTGGGTGTGTTAGGTCAGCCAGGTTTTTGTACACAACATTATGAGGCAATCAGGTCTTGCCAATACGAGAAAAATCAGAAAAGCTCGAGGGAGCATTCAATGTTATGTTGTTTAGATTGTGTTTGATGACCATTGATGTGGGGAACTGTGGCGTACTTGTTTTTTATGTATTATTATACCAGATTGAACTAGGTGAACCCAATCCCAAGAGCTGTTCTGCATGTTTACATTACTGTGAAATAAAGCTACTTATTGATTTGTATCTGGTCTTATTTTACTGTCAACACTTTGTGCTCATTAAAATAAAGGCCATTGATGTAATTCCTTTCAAAAATCTTTGAATTACTTTATTGTACATGGAAATTCCACAAAGCCGACATTGCAATTAATTGCCAGCAACCACTAATTACTAGGTGCTTAAAATAGATTGTCGAAGTACTACCAAGGATCTTAAGTGGTGAATAGGAAGGGTTCATTCATGAATGCCCTTGATCTTTAAATATTCATTACTCTGAGTGAGCTAGAATGAATCTTGAATTATTCATCATAATGCTCAACTAATGCAATGCAATTGCATATTTGTTTTATGTAGTGTTGCATTAAACAATATGTATTAGATTTTATTAAAAGGATTAGACTTTTTGTCTGCTAACCTGATATGAAATGCTGATTTTTTTGTGGAATTGAGATATTTGTCAATTCAGAAAGTGAGCTGTCCAATTAGTCACCTACATGGGTTTCTAAGCAAAATGACATTGCGCGGTTATTATTATTTTATTTAAAGGATTAAATTTATTATGTTTAATATTGCCTTCTGAAATGAGACTCTACAGGGGTAAATATTTGGGTTTATTCGGGCCAAAACATGGCTAATATCAAGTCTTTACATTATTTAGAGCACTTAGATCACTGGAAGATATGCATACAATTGGCTTATCCAATGATATGCCAATATTTGGTTGCATAATCATTTACCACCAAACTATCAAGGAATAGATCATGCTTATTATACTATCAACAGTGGGATTAAACTTTTTACAAGTGATTTTTGAGGATGGGGAATGTATATATGTTTTATTTATTCACAGGTCCTGGGCATCACTCATTTATTCTTCATCCCTAATTACCCCTAAGCAGGTGGTGGTGAGCCATCTTCCTGAACCACTGCAGTCCTTGTGATGAAGGTAGACAAAAAATGTTGTTAGGGAGGGAGTTCCAGGATTCTGATGAAGCCACAATGAAGAAATAACAACGTATTTCCAAGGAAGGGAACTTGGAGGTGGCGGTGCTCCCATGCACTTGCTGTCTTTCTCCGTCTAAGTGGTAGAGATCATGGGTTTGGAAGATGCTGTCAAAGGAACCTTGGCCAGTTGCTGCAGTGCATCTTGTATATGGTATGTTATGATCCCAGCTGATGTTACCACCGAACAAGCCTGATCCCAGGTTGGAACCTGGCTTGATCGATCCTAACTTTTATTTTTTGTTTAGATATATGGAGGGTGGCTACTGAACAGAGTCACCGGAGTCAGGTAATTAACTTTTAACAAAAGAATAAAACACTTATTAAACAAGAAAAGAGGAATTATATTACAATACTCCTTCACCCACAACTATACCTTTACAGATATATACAGATTTGTAAGGATAACGCAAGTTACACAAGCTATCTTATACTCCAATGTTCACAGTAAGTACACAGTCCATGTGAACCAATTGGCGACCTCTGGTAAGGCATGACACACTCTGAAACCAAGTGACAGATGCCACTTCAAACAGATGCTATGAATCTCTCATCAGCTACACCCAGACGTTTGTCACACTGTGAACCAACCAGTCTCACTGAACTCCATCTTTCACATGAAGGTTTCCAATCTCCACCTTCCAGGAACTTGCTTTGGAATTTACTCCCAAACCGATGCTTTCTCTCAGACGCCTTCCTCAAGGGCCCACCTCCAGGGTTTTGAACTCTCCTTCTGTTATTCCTTGCCCTTGGGTTACCACAAACATTCGAGCTTTCTTCCACGTATTCTCTGCCACCGACTCAGCTGTCAACAGTACACCAGTGCTTCATATGCCTACAGCAAAGAGTTACAGGCATCTCTTTGGACCTTCTGACTTCTCACAAGCCTATATCGCTTTGAATCTGCTTCCTGAAGCTTTCATCTCTCTAAGCTTGAAACTTGGAGCCTTCTTCTGCTCCTGACTCTTAATTTCACTTAACAGGACCTTTTCCAGGTTCCTGTCCTTCCTTTGACTAGATGGTCTTCTTGGGACTTTTTCCTGTTCCACTCCCCTGGATTTGGGGACTTTCTTCTTTAGTTTGGAACTTTTTATCGGTCCCTTTTCAAGTCCTGCCTATCCTGGCACCTTCTTCCAACTGCACTCAAGCTGCTGTTTTTTTCTCTGTGTATGTGGGTGGGTCTCCCTCTCTGGATCCTTGTTGCTTGGCAACAGCACAGTTTTTTCTACTCTTGTGTTTTCTTTACCTTCTCTTCAGCAGTTGTAAAAAACTCAGTAGAAATACAGGTACCTTTTAAAGTGAAACAAAAACTCAACTTGACTGTTTCTTAACACACAAGTACAGAAATACAAATCAAACTTAAACTTTAAAGCTAAAACTCATTCCTAACACCCGTAAATGCAAATATAACTTACTTAAACTGTCTCTATTTCCTAACAGGTACACAATGCTGCCACTGTGCACTGGTGGTGGAGAAAGTGCTTGTGTAAGGTGGTGATTGGGGTGCCAATCAAGTAGGCTGCTTTGTCCTGGATGGTGTTGAGTTGCTTGAGTGTTGTTGGAGCTGCACCCATTCAGGCAAGTGGAGAGTATTCCATCACACTCTTGACTTGTGCCTTATAGAGGATGGACAGGCTTTGGGAGGTCAGGAGGTGAGTTACGCACCCAGGAATTCCCTGCCTCTGACCTGCTCTTGTAGTCATAGTGTTTATTTGTTTTTTATTTGGTTGGTCCAGTTAAGCTTCGTGTCAATGATATGATATCCATGGGCCGGGATTTTCCATGCCTGCCAGCATCGGGCATGTTCGGTGGCATGAGCAGACAATATGGTGAGAAGGCCAAAAATCGGTTTCACGACATTGTGAAACCAGTTTGCGATCGTTCACTCTGCTCGCCGATGGCGGGCCGCATTTCCCACCACCAGACATTGGGAACCTCATTGTAATACATCACCATATCATTATAAGGCCAGCCAACCGGGCTTATCCCCCCAACCAATACCCCACCACTGGATCATCAGCCCACGTCAGCAGGAAAACATGCCAACATGTTTCACAGCAGCACATAAGCGACATGCACCTGGCAGGCTGCACGTTACTCAGGACTTCAAGGTTTGCTTACCTACCTTACATTGGTCAGCACTCGCAGTCATCAATGCCAGGCTTCACAAACAGCACTTTTAAGGGGGCTCAGGTCAAGTCTCTACCTACCAGATCAGCCATGTTTGAGTGGATTTTTAATGGCTGTAGGACAAGGTCTTGCTTGGAGAAAGGGGAGAAGTGGCCTCAGGCAGGGGAAGAGGCTGCAGGATGAGAGGTGTACTGGGGAAGGAGGGTAACCCAGGGTGAGAGAGTTTGGGCACATGTTGACTTGTGCAAATGGCCTCAAGATGGTGAGCACTGAAGAGGCAGACTCCAGAGGAGATGAGGCCAGATGGACATGTGAGGGTATGTGTGAGAGAATGGGTAGTGATGTCACTTGAGCTGGCAGTGAGTGAGATGCCAGTGAATGTGTGATGGGCTTGAGTGTGTGAGTTTAGAGTGATGAGATGGTTGCCATACCCTGGCTGCTCGGATGAGATCATTCATCCTCTATCTGCATTGGAAGGCCAATCTCTTCTGTACAGCAGACCACTGCTGCCACCGCCTGTCATGCTGGATTGGTGATGCCGCGGCCCATCCTGCGGCCAGAGTGGGGGTAGAGGACATCACAGCGGTCCTCCACGGCATCTAAACGGCATTCCAGTGACGCGTCATTAAACCTGGGGGCCGCAGTCTTTTTGCCTATCGTGGACATCTTCCCTGCAGTAGGTGTGAGTTGGAAGCACTGAGTTGTGTGCGCGCGGCTGGATTTTAAGTATGACGCCCAGCGTGATGAAACAGCGAAGTATTGGCAGACAGGCGAACAAGAGTCCACCCGCCCTGGAATGGCGTGTTTCCCAGGAACGCATAAATAACGTAGTGGGTTTGGGACTATACGGTGTGAAAACCCACCATTGCGGCCAGTGGGTAAAACATCATTTTACCCGCCCACTATCGCACTTAGTACAAATCTGAGATGATTCTGCCCTTGGTCTCAGCTAATACAGAATATTTATATACAGAATCTGCTGAGGTAAGGAAAACACTAAATTTATTAAGAAACAACTCACTGTGACTTCACCTTGCTATGAAGTCCAACAACAGAGCAAGATCATGTGATGTTGCATCACTTATTAGCATATCACACAGCTAGAAGTAACCTCTTTTACTACAATGGTACCACGCAAGATCTTGATGGCCATGGTAATACCATTGAATGTCAAGGGGAGATGGTTAGAATATAATTGGTGTGGCATAAATACTACATTCCACTTATCAGCCCAAATCTAAATATGGTCCAGGTCCTGCTGCATACAGGCACAGGCTGCTTCAATATGTGAGGAGTTGTTAACTGAACTGAATATGATGCATACATTAGTGAGCATCGACACTTCTGACTTATGATAGAGGGAAGGTCATTGATGAAGCAGCTGAAGATAGTTGGGCCCGGGACACGGCCCTGAGGAACTCCTGTAACGATGTCCTGGTCTGAAATGATTGGCTTCAAACAACCACAATTATCAACTTCTGTGCAAGATATGACTCCTACCAGCAGGGAGCTTTCCTCCTCAATCTATTGGACTTCAATTTGCTAGCACATATCTATGGGGGGTGCAGGCAGGAAAGTGGAGCGAAGGCCACAATCAGATCAGACATAATCTTACTGAATGGAGAAGCAGGTTCAAGGAGCCAAATGGCCTACTCCTGCTCCTATTTCTTATGAACTTATAAGGCATGTCAGGGGTGTGATGGAATACTGTCCATTTGCCTTGAGTGCAGCTCCAGCAACACTCAAGGAGCTTGACACTATCCAAGGCAAAACAGCCCACTGAATTGGCATCCCATGAATACCTTAAGCATTCACTCCCTCCACCACAGCGGCAACAGTGTGTACTATTTACAAGTTGCACTGCAGCAACCTGCCAAGACTTCTTCAACAGCACCTTCCAAGCCATCAACCTCTACTACCTCGAAGGACATGGGCAGAAGACATATGGGAACACCACCACCTTCAAGTTTTAAATACTTGTAGAATCACAAACAGCCAGAAGAAATCAACCAGCAACTAACCTGTCATTTGTTGATGATCCCTTAAGTAACACCGGTGCAATGGTCCTTCCCACTGTTGAATGTGTGGTCAGCCATGTGGGATTAGGAAACAGCGTTAGTTGGGACCCTGCTCCAAAGTGGTTGTGCTAGTGCCAAAAAAGTTACAAGTACATTACTCGGTGTAGCCTATAGACCAACTAGCGGGAAAGATGTAGAGGAATAAACTTGCAAGGACATTACAGAAGGGTGTAAGAATTATAGAGAATTTATGATGGGAAATTCTATATTATCAGAATATAGGCTGAGATAAGAATAGCATAAAGGGCAAAGATGGACAAGAGTTCCTAGAGTGTGCTCAGAAGAATGTTCTACAGCAGTATGCTTCCAGACCAATGAGAAAGGAGGCATTGCTGGACTTGGTTCTTGGAAATGAGTTGGTCACATTTCAGTAAGATAACTTTTAGGGGACAGTGATAATTGTATCATAAGGTTTAGGTTGGCTAACAAAAAGGACAAGGAGCAATCCAGAATAAGGATAATTAACTGGGGAAAACCAGCTTCAATAGGGCAAGAACAGATCTGGCCCAGAAAAATTGGAATCAAAGATTAGCAGGCAAAACTGTGAATGAACAATGGGCTCCTTTTAAAGATGACATAGTTTGAGTATTATACTGACTAACGGACTTGCCATAGTCATGTGACTCTGCATGAGGCACTCTGCCTCTGAGGGCAGACATCTTAGGTCAGTTCAATAAAGGCTCTCGTCGAGTATACACTGAAGTAGTACAGCTGTTCTTATAGATGAAACAATTATATTCAAGATATATTCCCATGAAGGGAAAGGTAGGGCAAACACCCTTGTTCAAAAAAAAGATGTAAAGATAAACCTAGCAACTACAGGCCAGTCAGTTTAACTTCAGTGGCGGGAATGTGTATGGAAACCATAATTTGGGACAAAATTAATAGTCACGTGGGAAAATACAGATTAAATAAGGAAAGCCGCCATGGATTTGTTAAGGACAAATTGTGTTTAACTAATGTGGAGTTTTTTGATGAGGTAACAGAGAGGGTTGATGAGGATATTGCTGTTGATGCAATGTACACGGACATTCAAAAGGCATTTGGTAAGGTGCGGCACTACAGACTTGAGAGCAAAGTTAGAGCTCATGGAATATAAGGGACAGTGGCAACATGGATATTTTTGATAGATGCATTCAAAATCATGAGGGGTCGGGACAGAGTAGCTAGGGAGAAGCTGTTCCCAATGGTGGAAGGATCAAGAGTCAAAGGGCAATAGAAGCAATGGAGACATGAGTGGTTAAGATTAGGAATGCACTGTCTGAAAGCATGGGAGGAGGTAATTGAGGTATTCCCCTATTGATAAAGTCCAGGACGCTGAATCTTTAATTTTAATTAAATTTAAATACCACCGGCTGCCATGGCGGAGTTTGAAGCAATGTCCCAGAGCATTAGCCTGGCTCTCTGGAATATCAGTCCAGTATCATAGTCCCCTCAGAGAAATCCCAAGTTGTTTGGATGAGATGCTTTAAGAATCTATCCTTGGCACTCACCTCTCCCTTGTCTTTATTTTGAAACCATCATCAACACACACAAGGCTGGAGTTTGGAGGTACCATGGTCCCTGCTTCCACGGCTAAAATGTCACAGGGGGAAGCCTGCCCACAAACCAGGTGGCTAACCCCCCCAGGTAATTTCCAATGCTGAGAGTGGTGTTAATTTCTTTCAGGCGAGACTTCCACCATCACCTTAGGTTGCAAGCTGATTAGCTGGCAGCTCCATAGTCTCAGCAGCTCTAGCTGGGAGCGATGGCCAAAGCTGGGATTACAGGTAGTGCCATCACACTGAGGAGCCCAGGTCTAAGTCTGGAGTTGGAGGTCTCAGCGAAGGGAGTTGGAGGGCTGGGTTCAAGAGGCCAGGGGGAAGTGCCTCCAATGGAAATCCAGAGGAGGTCCCCCTGGCCCTTTGCAATGACACTAGCCCATGCAGCTAAAGCTGCCAGGCTTCCTGCATGGCTTAGGCCTCCCCCATCTCAGGAATGAAAATGAGGCCCTTAACAGGCCCCATAAGAGTCTCAATAGGATCAAGGACAGGCAGGTCGCCCGACACCTTCCCTGCTGCTGTTTAACTTCAGAGGGGTCAGGGGAGGATGAGTAAGCAGCAGGAAGTCCACCTACTGGATTTTACTTCCCCCCTCCCCACTACAAGTGCAAAATCCAGCCCATAGGGCCAACTCAAAGATGACCATCAACAACATCCAGCTCTTCCTCACCGCTCTCTTGATCCTTTTCATACTTCAACACTGGCAGGCTTGTTTGTCCAACGTCCAATCTAAAAAGCAAGGATAATTTTCCCCAGCTATACATTGGAAAAAACAAAACTACCATCTTAGAACCCCACCCAAGACCCCTCACCATTGCCAACAACTCCACCACTTCCCTGACCACTGTCTTATTCTAAACCAGACTCGGCATTATGGTCAACCCAAGCAGAGTTTCTAACCCCACATTCCTTCCGCCTACTTCCATCTCCGTATCACTTTCCTCTGTCCACATATCAGTTTTATCAGCTGCTGAAACTAATTAATGCTTTGATGCAATTACTCCAGTGCTCTCCAGCCGGCCTCCCCATCTTCCCGATTCTGCGATCTTCAGCCCATCTAAAATTCTTTGGCCTGTATCCGATCCTGCACCAATTCCTACCCAATCATCCAAGTTCGTACTGTCCTACACTGGCTTCTGGTTCCCCAAAGTCTCAAACTTCAAATTTGTTTAAATTACAGGTACAGTATCCTTTATCTGTAAATCCAAAAACCATACATCCATAAATTGCACTTTTTTTGAACCTCATTGACCTATAGCGTGGCAAGTCCCAACATGACCCAACCAACATGAACATTGCCGGCCACACCTGACCTTTAGCGTGGGAAAGTCTAGTTGACAGAGGTCTCTAGGTACCCTGTATTTATGATTTAGTGGTACATCTTATTTTTCTAGCCATTTTTACTTTAAACTAGATTTAGGCTATTGTAATGCAAGTAGGCCTAGTCCTAGACACAGTATCCAAAACAGAATTATCTGAAATCCAAAATGCGATCAGCCTCGAGGATTTCAGATAACGGATACTCCCCTGTACTTCAAGTCCTCATTCCACGCTATTTCAACCCCCTATTTTTGGTTCTTGTACATCCCCCTTGCCCTTTGCTTATTATTGGAACCCCAGTCTAAAAAATCCTCTGCCTTTCCACCACCTTCTCCTTGAAGAAACTCCTTAAAATGCATATCTTTGACTAACTTTTGATCAACTCTCCTAATTCATCATCTATGGCTCGGTGTCCATTTTTCCTTAAACTTCCAGGACATTTTTCTACATATAAAGGTTACTGTTAAATATAGAGATGTTGTAGAACCAGTGGTAGACACAGTCTTATACATTTTAATATTTTGATTTTATTGACAGTCTTATCTACATGATGTAACATTATTTTACCTACAGTAACAATGCAATTCATTACACAGTGGTTGTCTGATAATTGTACTAATTGTAACAAAACATAACAGATTTGAAAACAAAACTTCAATTGTTTATCTTTCATAGAAAGAAAATACTCTTTACATTATGCTCTGGGCCTGATTTTCCCCCATTTTAGTTACAGCTAAAGAGAAAAAGGCATTGCATCACCGGAATGACACTTTCCAAGTTTGTGACCATAGTATCAGAAAATGAAATATAAAATACAATATATTCAATTATGGATGCATTGTACTTCTGCTTTACAGAGCTCATCTTTGTTGTCTCATTTTACACCTCCCCTCCTCAATCAGATGAGTTAGTACTACCCCTGAATTAAAGTTTAAAAGGGTTTTTGTGTGGAAATAATACATTTAAGTGGAAGGAGCTCAGCTAATTTTACATTGTCTATTGAGATACAAGATTTTCCTTTCTAGGTAAATAATATCTTAAAATGTTTCTTTGCACACAGCTGAAGCCATTTCCAGATTTGTAAAATTTACATTTTGATGGTTGGATATATACTGGACCCAGATGGTTGGAGGAACTTGATGCAGTTCACCCTCCAACTGCCACACTGCAGCTCTTGGCTTGGGTCAGGGAGCACCAAAAGCTGCACAAAAGGGCAGTAATCCCGAATTACTAAAACATGCAACAAGCCTGTAATCCAACTGTATTGATAGAAGTGGCATCTGCAGCCTTACATCGAAGGGAAAACATTAGGCTATAAAACCAAAGTGCAGGAAAATGCTCTGGCAGCATCTGAGGAGAGAGAAAGAGAGAGAGATAATGTTTCAGATCGATGACCTTTAAATCAGAACTCATCAATCTAAAGCATTAACCCTGTTACCCTCTCCACAGATGCTGCCTGACCTGCTGAGCATTTTCAGCATTTTTCTTTGTATTCCAAATTTCCAGCACCCACAGTATTTTGCTTTTGGAAAATATAGGCCACTGTGTTCCAACTATTATACGGAATATAAAAACATCTATGGGGAATAAAAATATAAGAATTGACATCAGTAACATAAACTATTTACTATCTCATCTCCAGAAAATTAAAGCAATTATTAGAAGGTACAATAATTGGATTCATAAATTAAAAAACCCTGCCCCCTCAGAGCAACGTCTAGATCAAATAATAGTTTACAGTCTTAATAATTAATCAGTAATCTCTTGGTAGCTTAGCGAGCAAATGCACAGGCCAGGGAGGTGTGTATATATGCATATATATCAATTGGCTTCAGTGTTCTCTAGTTAGGGAAACGTGTCTGAGGTTTTTGCACTTGATCGTCAAACATCCACGGAGTTGCAAAGATGGAAATGGTGTGAACGCACGCAAATAGCAGCCACAGAACTTTGGCCCAGCAGGAGTCACTGCCCTTGTGAGAGAAAAAGGGGTGGAAGTGTGTGGAAGTGGTGGGAGAAAAACATCTGGTGGAGACAAGTGATTAAGCTACTTTAGCCTTTGAAAGTGCAGTGTTTACTGGGGCATTATGCAAGCTGCATCTAGAGCAACTCGAACTTTAACTAATCAATGCATATCATAAATAGCAACCCATTTGTTGAAGAAAAAATTAATGAATCTGGTTGAAGATCGCAAAATCAGTGCTTAGGAGCAGACAGTGATCTTGAAGTAGCTGTGGTAACAACTTGGAACATGTGTACAGAAAACGTGAACAACAAAAGTTGTTTTTTTTCCCCCCCGAGAAATCTAGTGCTCAAAATGCAACACACCTCTATTAAGTGACTTCACTCTTAACCTGTATCAAAATCCTTACACAAGAACAGTTGGAGTAAAATGCTCAGCAATAGGATAGCAGCTTTCCTATATTACTTTCAGCTTACAACAATGAGCAATGGCTGCTAGCACTTAAAAGGAATAAAAATAATTTTACAATGTGCAGTAGTGTTTAATCCTGATATACTTTAAGGTCTTGATTTTCCACAGTTGGCAGCTGCTCTCTCCAGAATGTGAACTGACTGTAGGTATCTGAACAAGGGAAGTCGGAGGAATGCTCTCTCTTTAGCAGAGGGAACACATGATCAACTATTTCGCTCAGCCTTACGTAACTGGAAGAAGAAACAATATATTGTTATATAAACTAATTACACCATCATATTAAAACATTGAGGTTATGTAAGCAGAAAATTTAGTGTCTTGTTTCTCTGTGCATGCTTCCAAAAATAGTATATCATGAACCAGTTTATGTAGCATGTGCCTCAGTACGACCACGTGCAGGTTATGCCTCTGTTCTGAGAATTGCGGGTGTTGGGTGGTAAAAAGGTAAAGTCAAAAATGACAGTCAGTCAGTCAGTCAAGGTTTTCCTGGTCTGTTCTGTGGTGCATTTTCATTCGTCTATCCCATCTCCTGGTTAGCCCCAATACCATATACAAGTTGGATTCCAAATGAGGAACGTTAGTCCCAACCCTTGAAAGCCTAGTTGTGAAGATGGCAGTTTTGGGTGTTGGCAATAGCATTGCATCCTATTCTTTTCTGATCCAATGGTGACTCTGTCAACCAACACACCAATGTTTTATTCAGATGAGAGTATTAGACTGGTTAATGTTTATAGGGGATGGCATGTCAAAATCCAGAATTAATGCTTGCTACTCTCAAGGGATCAGTGCTTACTCAAATATGAAGCTTAAACTTAATTACAATAGAATGAATATTTGCTAAAGTCGTAGGTTGAGTTCTACCATTTCATTCTGATGAATATTTTGATGATATTTAAATTAAAAACGTGTATTCGTACCCACTGAGAATTTATGAATATCTAGAAATTAAACAACTATTATCCAGTCATAGGTGGAGGTTGGGTGAAAGGTTCAAGCACCAGGAAGGTCGACTATAATGGGATGACTAACAGCTGTGTATGTTAAGAATATTACATTTATAAAATATCCTTGAAGTGCCTTCATTCCATATTTTGCTTCCACAAAGTATTTACAGCTTAGAAATAGGTCATTTGGCCCAATAGATCTATGTCAGTGTTTATGTACATGAGCCACCTTTCTAATCCTTCTTCATCTAAACCCAATGCCACATCCTTCTTTTCCTTTCTACTTCATGTGCTTACCTAAATTCACCTTAAAAGCCTCACTTCATACTTAAAAAAAAATCCAACTTCCATACTCTTGTACAGGCCATAAAATAGTTCTCACTCCCTGACCAGGAAGCACTGACCAATTGTACATTTTTTAAATCTTATGATGCAGTTACTTTAAATACAAATTCACACTCACTATTCAGAATGACTTAGTTCTGAGACAATGTGAGGCGGAGCAAATTGCAACTTCAGAAGTCACAATTTTAAAATAGAAAAGCCATGACTTAAACGTTGGCTTTGAAACACAAGCTATAAGTACGTTGCTGCTTGTGCTTAATTTGTCTGGTGCCATTTTACCCATGTATCATCTTTTATCAGTGTCTAGCTAACTCTATGCTTTCGCCTTCAGGTGAAAGAATGGGATAATCTGGGCTGTAGATTGGCTCCATCTCAACAGACGGAGATGTATTTAGCAGGATAAAATAAGTCACTTCTAATTTTTTGCTGTTAGATCTCTTTTTGCTGAGAAGCTCAATATCTAAAGGGCTCAGCAAAGCTCACCCACAGAGGATAGTTGAGCATAAATACAGTTGAAACTGCAAATTGATTTGGGCCCTTTACATGAAAGCTCAAATATGATCTTTATATACTTGGACTTTTTTTTGAATTTGGTACCAGAGCATGCACTTTTGCACTATTTAGATTTTAAACAGCATTTGCATTGCCACATATATATATATACACTATCTTTATAATGTTAATGGATTTATGTATTGATAGAGAATTTGTTGGAATGTATATTCACAAAAAGGTATAGGGAGTATTTTGTACATATATAAAAAGATTTGTTTGATCTGTATAGATTGTGTGCTGGGATGGAGGGCAGGATTATATTTACTGTAAAAACACTCACCAACATGGGAGTATCAGGAGGAGTATTAGGGAATAGGTGCATATTTTACAATGGGGTTCTGGTGGCTCGCTTCACGTGAAAAGGAGTACTTACCAGAATATCTGAATGCCGACTTTCCATCTATTAATTTCAATTGCTGGAAGTCAAGTGATCCGTGAGTCTACCCTTCCACCACCATCCCAGCCCCACCAACCCCGCAATTGTTCAATCAGTGATCCTACCATACAAAGCTGATCACTAGGAATACCACATTCCTAAATATGTCCCTTTAGAAGATATGTTTTCTTTCATAGGGATGGATTATTTCCATGTTTGCTACATAAGGTGTCGTGTGAGTGTCAAGCTTAATGTGCGTGAGCAATCTGGAGAGGACTGGCATGTCTGAGTTAAATGGTGGGAACAAATGGAACAGCAGAAGAGGAAGGAATACAGACAGTATTGATAGGAGTGACCACCGCACAGTCGTTGTGGAGTCGAAGTCCCGCCTTCATATTGAGGATACCCTCCATCGTGTTGTGTGGCACTATCACAAGCTAAACAGGATAGATTTTGAACAGGTCCAGCAAATCCAGACTGGGCATCCGTGAAGCGCTGTGAGTCATCAGCAGAATTGTACTTGAACACAGCCTGTAACCTCATCGCCCAGCATATCCCCCACTCTACCACTACATCAAGCCAGGGGATTAGCACTGGTTCAATGAAGAGCGCAGGAGGCCATGCCAGGAGCAGCACCAGGCATTCCTAAAAATGAGGTGTCAACCTGGTGAAGCTATAAAACAGGACTACTCGTGTGCCAAACAGCATAAGCAGCAAGTGATGGACTGAGCTAACCAATCCCACAACCAACGGATCAGGTCTAAGTTCTGCAGTCCTGCCACATCCAGTCATGAATGGTGGTGGACAATTAAACAACTCACTGGAGGAGGTGGCTCCACAAATATCCCCATCCTCAATGGAGGAGCCCAGCACACCAGTGCAGAAGATAAGGCTGAAGCATTTGCTACAATCTTCAGCCAGAAATGTCGAGTGGATGGTCCATCTCGGCTTTCTCCAGAGATCCCCAGTATCACAGATGCCAGTCTTCAGTCAATTCGATTCATTCCACATGATATCAAGGAACGGCTTTTAGGCACTAGATGCTGCAAAGGCTATAGGTCCTGACAATATTCCGGCAATAGTACTGAAGACTTGTGCTTCTGAACTTGCCGTGCCACTAGCCAAGCTGTTCCAGTACAGCTACAACACTGGCATCTACCTGGCTATGCGGAAAATTGTCCATGTATGTCCTGCACACAAAAAACAGGACAAATCCAACCTGGCCAATTACCACCCTATCAGTCTACTTGTGATCATCAGTAAAGTAATGGAAGGGGTCATCAACAGTGCTGTCAAGCAGCACTTGCTTAGCATAACCTGCTCACTGACGCCCAGTTTGGGTTCCACCAGGGCCACTCAGCTCCTGACCTCATTACAGCCTTGGTTCAAACATGGACAAAAGAGCTGAACTCCCGAGGTGAGGTGACTGCCCCTGATATCAAGGCCTCATTTAACAAAGTGTAGCATCAAGGAGCCCTAGCAAAATGAGTCAATGGTAATCAAGGGGAAAACTATCCACTGGTTGGAGTCATACCTAGCACAAAGGAAGATGGCTGTGGCTGTTGGAGGTCAGTCATCTTAGCTCCAGGACATCATTGCAGGAACTCCTCAGGGTAGTGTCCCTAGGCCCAACCATCTTCAGCTGCTTCATCAATGACCTTCTTTCCATCATAAGGTCAGAAGTGGGGATGTTCGCTGATGATTGCACAATGTTCAGCACCATTCGCGACTCCTCAGATACTTAAGCCGCCCATTTCCAAATGCAGCAAGACCTGGACAATATCCAGGCTTAGGCTGACAAGTGGCAAGTAACGTTCATGCCACACAAGTGTCAGGCAATGACTATCCCCAACAAGAGAGATTCCAACCATCACCCCTTGATGTTCAATTGCCATTGAACATTACCATCACTGAATTCCCCACTATCAACTTCGTGGGGGTTACCATTGACCAGAAACTGAACTGGACTAGCCACTGTAGCTACAAGAGCAGATCAGAGGCTAGGAATCATGCAACAAGTAACTCACCTCCTGACTCCCCAAAGCCTGTCCACCATCTACAAGATACAAGTCAGGAGTGTGATGGAATACTCCCCACTTGCCTGGATGAGTGCAACACTCAAGAAGCTTGACACCATCCAGGACAAAGCAGCCCGCTTGATTGGCACCACATCCACAAACATTCACTCCCTCCACCACCGACGCACAGTAGCAGCAGTGTGTGCCATCTACAAGATGCACTGCAGGAATTCACCAAGGCTCCTGAGGCAGCACCTTCCAAACCCACGACCACTACCATCTGGAAGGACAAGGGCAGCAGACACATGGGAACACCACCACCTGGAAGTGCCCCTCCAAGTCACTCACCATCCTGACTTGGAAACATATCGCCGTTCCTTCACTGTCGCTGAGTCAAAATCCTGGAACTCCCTCCCTAACAGCACTGTGGGTGTATCTACACCATATGGAGTACAGCAGTTCGAGAAGGCAGCTCACCACCACCTTCTCAAGGGCAACTGGGGATGGGCAATAAATGCTGGCCCAGCCAGTGAAGCCCACATCCCGTGAATGAATAAAAAAGAAAGAAAGAGTGAGCACGGAGTGGGAAACAGGAGTTTGCACAGGAGTTATGATGGATGGCAGGGAGTGAGAAAAGGCAAGGTCACTCAGGGTGGCAAGAGGCAGAAGAAGTGGAGAGTTGTATGACATAGGAGAGATCTGAGAAAGGCATGCTGCTTAGCGAGTCCAGTGAGATATGTAGAAACAAGTGTTTATGAAAAGATAGGCAAAATAATATATTTCCTGGTGCTTGAATGTAAAGGACCTAAATGCTATATGCAAAATATTTGAAGTAATCAACAATTTATTTAAAACACAATTCGCCTCTAATAAATTAAAGAAATGAATGTTCACTCACGATGATACGTTCGTCTTTGCATGCTCCTGTATTAATTCACCTTTGGGATTGACTGTAAAAATTCTATTTATTGGGACACCAACTTGTTTATAAGAGTAAACATCCTGTGGAGAGGGGGAAATAAAAAAAAGTGTTTATAATCTTACATCATTTTGTAGCGCTTTACTTACATTTCTGTGGTACAGTTCTATTGCTGCAGACTGAATGTTTCTGATGATTTGTCACACGCTTGGAAATTGAGTAATTCAGAATGCAGTTTGTAGGGAAAAATTATAATACAAATGGATAACTAAATGGTCATAAAAAACTGAGGTGTTAAATACTTGGCAGCAAGTATTAAAAACAGCCCTAGCAAAATCACATATTTCCTAAAAACTATTCACCATGATGATGCGTTGAGAGAATTTCCTCAGAATTGAGAATAGACAGGCACAGAGGAGGTTTCTCGAATACAAGTCGAGAAAGCTCCTGATTTCCTGCAATGCCAGCTGTTCTGACTCTTAGTGGAGTTCTCCTGTGTCCCTGCTGTGACATTTGTTCTGAGAGGAAGCCAAGGCTGATAGTGACAAGTCAGTTCCAAACAGCCAGAACTGCCTGGCACTCCCACACGTTGAACACAACTTCTGCTACAGCCATGCTTCTGTCATAAGAGAAAGAGGTAGAGAAGTAGAGCGAGAGGGAGAGAGTAAGGGGTGTGTGTGCGCGCACGCGCGTATTTCAATGTTTTAAAAGACGGGCAAACAACATTTCTCACCGGCATCAATCTCACCCACCATTCTTGCCGCGTAAGTATTTAAGAGAAAAGAAACAACTATATTTTGAGATGCTGGGATTCCCTAAGGAGTGCTGCAAAAAACTGGTTGAAGTGGCTAATTTTATACATGGTTAACAAATGTTAAATCTGTTTTTAACCTTGCAAAGGAAGTGACAAAAAAATAATAAAATTTTAAATTTAACACTGTCTAGCAACATAGAAGAGCTTAACATCAGTAGAGCATATTCTCTATTACAAGCAAAATATTGATATGGAAGTTAAAGAAACTATTCCAAAATGTTGGAAAAGGCACCAAATAAAAAAAGGGCCAGAAATCAAATTTTCAGCATCGGTGTTTGCGGAAGGTGGGGCGGGGGGGAGGGGGTGGTGGGGTGGGGGGGAAAGAGAGAGAGAGAGAGAGAGAGAGAGGGGGTGCTGTGCCAGGGGGGCGGGGGGGAAGAGACATAAGTATCCCTAGGAATTGAATCTTATATCTTCAGCACAAATATTCACCTTCAGAAATTTCTAAATCCACCCCTTGCCTGTTGTTAATATAAAAGTTAACAGACACCCAACATAAATCAATGTTCACTCAAACATAGTGCTCAAAACAAAGATAAATTCCTCATTTAAATAAGTAACAAAATAGAAAATAGACATCGTCTTGAGAACAGAAACAGAAGAGATAAAACATGGCACGTGGACCAAGAGGTGTCATACTGCAACGCCAGCAGTTATACCGGATCACACTGTGCCCTCCAGTTTAGTAGGGCATTTTTTTTGCATTTCACTAGCACTTAGGAAATTATTTCTTGAGCAAAGTAGCTAGGCAACAACTCCAGGAGATGAATCT